>NW_027184080.1:5117777-5757500 GCF_041296385.1 Aphelocoma coerulescens | reverse complement strand
AGATATTGTTGGTTGTTTGACTGGTTATATATATGATAGTAAAGAACTGTTATTCCTATTTCCCACATCTTTGCCTAAAAGCCCCTTGATTTCAAAATTATAATAACTCAGAGGGAAGGGGAGCGGCATCTGCCATTCCAAGGGAGGCTCCTGCCTTCCTTAGCAGACACCTGTCTTTCAAACCAAGACAGATCTTGGCCCCCAACCGTGGGGCCTGAGGGCATTAAGAGAGAGAGGTGAAAAAGGAATAACAGTTCCTGGATAACTTAATTTTGTGTGCTGGATATAGGAACCTTGCTAGGCAGCACTATGTGCTCTATTTTACCCTGGTTCGAGTGGCACGTGGTCGTGGCTATATTCTTCCCCTTTGCAGCTCCTTACCAACACATGGGTCCTCTGACTAAGGCTACCATTGCTGTTATCCAGTTTGCGTTATGGGTCGAGAAGGTGAGGAATTCATGGGCTTTTAACTTCCTCCGGAATGTGGGTACATGGATAAACGGCTATCACACACTAAGTGCATGTTTTTAGGGTTATGTTAAAAATGGTACCTTCTGTGAGGAAATGACACCAGGGGAAGTTTTCTCCCAACCCCTCAACCACTTCTTTGGGCCAACCCCATCAATTTTTGAAGGGTTTATATTTCCTCTGAGTACCAACCAACTGGTGCTGGTAGGCCTACTCTATTTAGCACTCAGGGATAAGTTGAGATTGGCTTGGATAACTACCCAGACACTGGCCCCAGAGAGTAGAGCTCCTACCCCAGAGCCTGATCCTGCCCCAGAACCTGACACAGCCCCAGACACTAGAGATCCTGCCCCACAGCCTGACCCTGCCCCACAGCCTGATACTGCCCAACAGCTTACCTCAGAAATGGACTATCCGAACTGGGTGGGGGTACTGATGAAGGGGATTCAGGAGATGCGCCAGTAGATATGCCAAGTGCTAAGGGAATACACCTCCTCAGCTAGTGAAAAAACCCTCTCCCTGCCCCAAAGAGGGTGAGTCCAATGGTGCAGCAGTGGAACACATGGATGTTACAACCGTCCAGGTTTCAGCTGAACCACAAGGACCACCACAGCCAGTAGCAGTTGCCCCTGTGCAAAGGAGGAAGTGTAAGACCAAATCAGTACGACCAGTTAATGATGATGGGGAACCAGGGCCTTCACAACCAGCAGGAGAGCCAGAGCCAGAAATCATCACTGAGTTCCTGTCGTACAACAGTCTCCATAGTATGCGAAAAGACATTGTGTGAGGAGGGCGTGAGCCTTATACAACCTGGCTGCTTCGGGTTTGGGACCTTATAGGCACAGGTGTGCAACTGGATAGTGGTGAGGCAAGGTATCTGGGATCGTTGACCAAGGACCCAGGTGTGGACCAGATATTTGTGAGGGAGCCAGGGCCCCTTTCTCTCTGGGAGTGGCTCTTAATGAGTGTGAGAGAAAGGTTCATTCACAAAGAAAGAATGCAGGAGTTCCATCATAGAATGCAGTGGAAGACACTCGAGGAAGGGATCCAGCAGCTAAGAGAGGTGGCAGTATTAGAGGTACTCTTTGGGAGGGATGGACAGCATGATAATGACCCCGATATGGTCAAGTGCACAGGACAGATGATGTGGAACCTGGCAAAGCTAGGGCCACCACAATACACCACCTTCATTACAACAATTGATGCTGACAATAACCGAGAAACAGTGGGCTCTGTCGCCAACAGGCTCAGGAATTATGACAGTATGGTCAATGGTCCGCTGAAAGCTCATGTCTCTGCTGTGGTTCAGGACCTCAAAGAGGAGATGAAGGAGATGAGGGAGGAGATGAGGAAGGTCAGTGTGGCACCAGTGCGAGTCACAGGCCCCCAGGTCAGAGCCCGTCGTCCCCCTGCGAGAGAGAGAGGGTACACCCCACGAGCTGAGCTGTGGTTTTTTCTGTGCGAGCATGAGGAAGACATGAGAAAGTGGGATGGGAAACCCACCTCTGTCCTGGCAGCGCGGGGGCGTGAGCTCAAGGAGGGAGGCACTAACCGAGGGGGTTCCGCTAAGGTGAAAGTAGCCTCAGCCTCCCGTGACCAAGCTGCCAAGTATTACAAAAGGGAGAATGATATGTCGGATCCCCTTGAAGGGACCTCTAACATGTACGCCCAGGGAAAGAATGATAACTAGGGCTAGAGGGGCCCTGCCTCTAACCAGGGAGAGGCACGGGAGAATCGGGTTTTCTGGACGGTGTGGATTCGATGGCCTGGCCCATCAGAGCCACAAAAATATGATGCATTGGTTGATACTGGGGGACAGTGTACTTTAATGCCATCGGGACTGTACTAGTTTGAAAACAAACTCGTGGGAGGCACCAAGTCAGAATAACAATTTAATAGGGAATTAAAGGAGGGGGGAAGAAAAATAAAGGCGGATAACACTGGGTTAAACTGACAGAGTCAGGATACAACCTGGAACCCTGTTAGTCTGGGTGGTGATAGCAGTCGGGTAGAATGGTGGCTGCAGTCCTCTGAAGCTGCGATCCTGTAGAAAAAGGGTCTGCTCCTCCTCAGAAGGTCCAGTGGTAGCTATGTAGCTCCATTCCTCTGGAAATCCAGTGGGAAGGTTGTCTCTGGTGTTCAGAATCTCAGATTATATCCACGATGGGATGCTTGGTTCCTCCCTCTGGGTGGAGCATCTCGCAATGGGGTAATGAGTCATGAGGCCAAGTGTTGATTACGCTTATTAAAAGACGATAGTCCGGAGGGAGTTATCTCTGAGTCATGCAGCAGGACAATGATGGGCCATTAACAGAAAGGTAGTCTGGGGGGAGGAGGCAAGGAAACACTGCCCCACCTGATTTCAACAGCTCATGAGGATGGTAATAGAATACACTGCAACCCAGGACAGGGACATGTTGGCACAAAACCTGTATCCATCGCTGGGGTGACTGGGGGATCACAGCAGTTCACCCTTTTGGAAGATGAGGTGAGCCTGACTGGGAAGGATTGGCAAAAGCACCCGATTGTGAAAAACCCAGTGGCTCCATATATTCTGGGCATAGACTTCCTCCGGAATAGCTATTACAAAGACCTGAAAGGGCTCAGGTGGGCATTTGGGATTGCTGCTGTGGAGGCAGAGGGCATTAGGCAATTGAACACCCTGCCTGAACTCTCAGAGAATCCTTCTGCAGTTGGGCTCCTGAAAGTGGAAGAGCAAGGAGGGCGAATTGCCACCTCAACAGTGCACCGCTGGCAGTATCGGACAACTCGAGATGCTGTGATCCCCATCTACAAGATGATCCGCGAGCTAGAGACCCAAGGGGTGGTCAGCAAGACCCACTCACCCTTCAACAGCCCCATCTGGCCTGTGCGCAAGTCTGAAGGAGAATGGAGATTGACTGTGGACTATTGTGCCTTGAATGAAGTGACTCCACCATTGAGCACTGCTGTTCCGGACATGTTGGATCTCCAGTACAAGCTGGAGTCGAAAGCAGCGAAGTGGTATGCCACTATTGACATTGCCAATGCATTTTTCTCCATTCCTCTGGCAGCAGAGTGCAGGCCTCAGTTTGCCTTCACCTGGAGGGGTGTGCAATATACCTGGAACCCACTGCCCCAGGGGTGGAAGCACAGTC
This sequence comes from Aphelocoma coerulescens, assembly GCF_041296385.1. Taxonomy (NCBI): domain Eukaryota; kingdom Metazoa; phylum Chordata; class Aves; order Passeriformes; family Corvidae; genus Aphelocoma; species Aphelocoma coerulescens. Next base: position 5,753,895 of record NW_027184080.1, on the reverse strand, counting down.
CCACCATCTGCCATGGACTGATCCAGATTGCACTGGAAAAGGGTGAGGCTCCAGAACATTTGCAGTACATTGATGACATCATTGTGTGGGGGAACACCGCCACAGAAGTGTTTGAGAAAGGGGAGAAAGTTATCCGGATTCTCCTGGAAGCTGGTTCCACCATCAAGAAGAGCAAAGTCAAGGGACCTGCTCAAGCGATCCAGTTCCTGGGAGTGAAATGGCAAGATGGACGGCATCGGATTCCCACTGAGGTCATCAATAAGATCACAGCAATGTCTCCACCGACCAACAAGAAGGAAACACAAGCTTTCCTAGGTGCCATAGGTTTCTGGAGAATGCACATTCCGGAGTACAGCCAGATCGTGAGCCCTCTCTATCTGGTTACCCGAAAGAAGAACGATTTCCACTGGGGCCCTGAACAGCAGCAATCCTTCACCCAGATAGAGCAAGAAATTTCTCACGCCGTAGCCCTTGGCCTAGTCAGGACGGGACCAGAGGTGAAGAATGTGCTCTACTCTGCAGCTGGGAACAATGGTCTGTCCTGGAGCCTCTGGCAGAAGGTGCCTGGTGAGACTCGGGGCTGACCACTGGGATTCTGGAGCCGAAGCTACAGAGGGTCTGAAGCCAACTACATTCCCACAGAGAAAGAAATTTTGGCAGCTTATGAAAGAGTCCAAGCTGCCTCAGAAGTAATCGCCACAGAGGTACAACTCCTCCTGGCACCCTGACTATAGGTGCTGGGATGCGTGTTCAAAGGAAAGGTTCCTTCCACACATCACGCCACCGACGCTACTTGGAGCAAATGGATTGCCCTCATCACACAGCTTGCCCGTATTGGAAACCAAATTCGCCCTGGGATCTTGGAAATAATTACGAACTGGCCGGAAGGTGAGACTTTTGGGTTATCTTCTGAAGAAGAAGAGGAGGAGGTGATGCGTGCTGAAGAAGCCCCACCATATAACGAGCTACCAGAGAGTGAAAGACAATATGCCCTCTTCACTGATGGCTCCTGCCGAATTGTAAGCGCTAGCCGGAGATGGAAAGCCGCTGTATGGAGCCTCACATGACAAGTTGCACAGGCTACTGAAGGGAGAAGGTGGATCGAGCCAATTTGCTGAACTCAAAGTCATCCAATTAGCTCTGGACATAGCTGAAAGAGAGAAGTGGCCAAAGCTCTACCTCCACACTGATTCATGGATGGTAGCCAATGCTCTGTGGGGTTGGCTGGAAAGGTAGAAGAAGGCCACCTGGCAGTGCAGAGGAAAACCAATCTGGGCTGCTGAAGAGTGGAAAGGCATTGCCACTCGGGCAGAGAAGCTATCCGTGAAGGTCTGTCACGTAGATGCTCACGTCCCCAAGAGCCGGGCTAATGAAGAACATCATAACAACAAACAGGTAGATCAGGCTGCGAAAATAGAGGTGTCCCAGATAGACTTGGATTGGCAACATAAAGGAGAGTTGTTCCTAGCTCGATGGGCCCATGATGCCTCAGGCCATCAGGGCAGAGATGCCACCTATAAGAGGGCACGAGATCGAGGGGTGGATCTAACCATGGACAGTATCTCCCAGGTGATCCATGATTATGAGACATGCGCTGCGATCAAGCAGGCCAAGCGGGTGAAGCCCCTGTGGTATGGTGGGCGGTGGTCCAAATACAAGTATGGGGAGGCCTGGTAGATTGATTACATCACACAGCCTCAAACCTGCCAAGGCAAGTGCTATGTGCTCACAATGGTAGAAGCCACCACAGGATGGCTGGAGACTTACTCTGTGCCTCACGCTACTGCCCGGAACACCATCCTGGGCCTTGAAAAGCAAGTCCTTTGGAGGCATGGTATCCCTGAGAGAATTGAGTCTGACAATGGGACTCATTTCAAGAACAGCCTCATAAACACCTGGGCTAGAGAACATGGCATGGAGTGGGTATACCACATCCCTTACCATGCACCAGCAGCTGGGAAGGTTGAGCGGTGTAATGGACTGCTTGAAACCACCTTGAAGGCACTGGGTGGGGGACTTTCAAAAACTGGGAGGTGCATTTAGCAAGAGTCACCTGGTTAGTTAACACCCGAGGCTCCACCAGCCGAGCAGGCCCTGCCCAATCCGAACCCCTACAAACGACAGACGGGGATAAGGTTCCAGTGGTGCACATGAGAGGTAAGCTTGGAAAAACTGTTTGGGTAAAGTCTGCCTTGAGCAAAGACAAACCCATCCGTGGGGTTGTTTTTGTTCAGGGACCAGGTTGCACCTGGTGGGTGATGCAAAAGGATGGAGAGACCCGATGCATACCTCAAGGGGACCTTGTTTTAGGGTGAACTACCCATAGCTCTGTACTTGTATCAGTATCAGCATGTATATATGTATATAATTCGGGTGATGCATGTGTTTATATGGTTCAAAGGGTTAAGTTTCATGTAACATGTTATTATGGGAAAAAAATTCTGGGTGGATAATGTTAGGGTTTTAAGAGTTCCCCTAGTTTTTTTTCTGTTAAAGGAATTTTCCCCCCATACTGTTGCTAAGACGACAAATCGCTGAATACTTAAGGAAAACAAAGAGCTACCCTCTGGGGGTGGGGTGCACCTGGTTCCTCTTTTGTTTCACCTGGGTATGGGGGAAGTTCGGTCCTTAAAGCGGGAGAGGGAAGGTGTTCTTTGTTGGCTATTATTTTTCCTTATGTGGAGAAAGACCCCAGGATCCCCAGCCCACCTTCCCTGCCCCGCTGGAGGCCAGGCTGTGGCCGCCCTGCCCTGCCACTGCTTCGATCCTTGGCTACGTTGTAGCCGTGCTCGCCCTGCCTGCCCAGACCTCTGGGGAGTTCGCCGTTTGGATACATCGCGTCTGCCACCCGGGATTTGTGCTCGTCCCTGCCGCTCCAGCCTACCGTTCCAGCCTGCCATTCCCGAGGGTCCGGCCGGACACCGAGGGCAGCTGCCCAGGGGTTTGTGAAGCCTTTGTTCCATCCCTTTCCCGGGATCGCAGGGCACCACTGCCATGTGCTCCCCAAGCTCACTCCGGAGCGCCCAACCCCTGCAGCCGCCGGGGAGCCATCGCACCTGCCCTGCTCACCGGGAGCCGTCAGCGCCCCTGCCAGCTGTGACCAGAACTGCACCCAAGGGGGAAAAGCCTGACAGCCGAGAAGGCTGGGACTGGGTTTGTGATTGTTTGCTGTTACTGCTATAGGTATTTTTGGTTGTTTGACTGGTTATACACATATAGATATATAATAGTAAAGAACTGTTATTCCTATTTCCTATTTCCTATGACTGTACCCTTAACCTCCGAGTGTTGGGACTGGTGTATGGCTAATAGTTCTATTTTAAAAATGGCCATGACAGTTTCCAGGAAAAATATTATTCCACCACCCTGCACATAAATTTTTGCATATGCATCTAGAATTGCAAATTGTAGTCGTCCCTGTATTCGTTGACCCCCTTACAAGGGAGCACAGTTTTTACCGCGGGATCAGGGCGAATAGGAAAAGTAGTCGTCACCTGGAAGAAGAGAGATCAGTGGCATGACCTTATAGGCTGCCTGAGGAAGGTATCTTTTCAGCATTTTACCAGCTAGGCTAGTGGTTTAATGCCTAAGAAAGCCTCGAGCAGCCTAGAGAGGTAGCACGGGCAATCTAGCACTTTAGTAGCTCTAAAATCGGTACCTGTATCAGCTGCAAAGCAAATACCATCAGCAGAAGCAAAGATGGAGAAATATAGCTCTCTGCTCGCTCAACTTCCTGCAGTTAGAAGCTTTCAAATGAAACAGACAACCAGAGATGTTTACAGGAAGATAGCTGAGCTGAGAGAGAGGGCGGAGCCTCCCTCGACAATCTTTTATTCAGAGAAGGGGAAAGGGGAGGACTGGGGGAAGACCCGGGGTGACTGGCCAATCAGACACTGCTAAAGAGTCTGAGTTACATTTGGTTTTGCCCGCGCTTAGAACAAAGGAGCTCGGAACACATGGCAGGAGCACGTGTCTTTGAGAGGGGGAGGGGAAGCTCAGAACAGGCAGCAACAATTCCCTATTTTTTTTTCTTTAAAGCTGGGTTGTAACTCTTAGTAACTTAAAAGTGCATAGAACAGTAACAAAACAACAGTGCAAAACATAATTGGAATCTATTGTCCCTACAACTTGACAGTACTTAGGATGTCTTTAGTTCCCCAGTCATAACTCAGTGGGTTAGTCAGGACATCTATGGTATGGGGTATCAGGATGAAGATTTACAAAATACAGTGAAAACGTGAATGCAAAACAGGGCAACTTAACTTAAGGGATTAATGTCAAAATCTGCAGTAGGGGGTTTACATGAGGGTGCAAAATCAGGATCCTTTTTACAGCATCTCCTCCAGGAGGCAGTTTTAACCTCCTTTAGTTTTGAGGAAGTGACATAAGGTTTTACCCATTTCCCTGGGATCCACCTCAGTCCTTGAGGAGTAGATACACTGGCATACCTACGTCCCCAAGTTACAACTTTGTATGGTCCTTGCATTTTTTGAGTCTCTGGGTCCCGGATCAGGACTTCTGGATTCTCCTTCATTTTCTGTCTCCCGGTGTTCTGGAAATGACGATAGATGGGAGGGTTTGGATCCTCAAAGGTGCCATTCAGGAAGTTTATGGTAAACAGTGCTTTGCTGAGTCTGAGGACAGGTGAGTTGATTTTGGTGGTGCCTGATTGTTGTAGCAGCATTCGCTTGAGGGTTTGATGGGCATGTTCAACAATGCCTTGTCCAGTTGGGGAGTGAGGAATACCTGTAACATGTCGAAATCCCCACTGCTGATGAAAGTTTTTAAACTCCTGAGAGGTGCAGGCAGGCCCATTATCAGTTTTTATCTCCTCAGGTATACCGAGCACAGCAAAAGCTTGGACAAGATGTTTTTCAACATCCTTAGCTTTCTCACCTGCATGTGCAGAGGCATACATAGCACCAGAGAAGGTATCAATAGAAAAATGAAGGTATTTTAATCTCCCAAATTCAGGGAAATGTGTGACATCCATCTGCCACACTTCACCGCTATTAATGCCTCTGGGATTGACTCCCATGCCCAGTGATGGGAGCTGTAGCTTCTGGCAGTTGGGACATGTTGCCACTATTGCTTTTGCCTGCGTCCACAACAGATGGAACATGCGGATAAGAGCAGGAATATTTTGATGGTACATGGCATGGCTCAATTTTGCCTGTTCGAAAACTTGGGGGAGCTTTGGTAAGTCGGCTGATAGAACTATGTCTGCTGGCATAGTCAGAGCATCAGCTCTACGATTACCCTCTGCAATAAATCCTGGCAGGTTTCTGTGTGACCTCACATGCATGACAAAATAGGGATGCTCTCTGTGGGAAACCAGATAAATTAGCTTTGAGAGCAAATCATAAATTTTTTTGTTTGAGATTTCTTTTAGGAGAGCATGTTCAGCTCTCACAGTTACTCCAGATACATATGCTGAGTCTGTGACCAAATTAAAGGGTTCTTTGAACCTCTCAAATGCTCTAATGACAGCTGCTAGTTCAGCTACTTGTGGTGATCCTTGGATTACCTTGACGTCAGATTCCCACTTTTGTGTTTTTGGGTTTTTCCATGTGACCACGGACTTCTTACTTTTTACTGAAGCATCAGTAAAAATGGTTAGAGCATCAAGGGGTTTTCTGCTTTGAACATCTCGAGGGATGAAAGAGAATGGCAGGTTAAATATGCCATGTTTTGGGTAATGATTGGAGATTTGGCCTGATGTTGGAGAATGCTTAGAGGATCAGGGACATGTGTGGGCGTGTGTTTGCTTTGGTTCAGTCCGGGTCTCCCCTCTATGTTCCTTAAGTTTGGTGTACCCCAGTTGGCGCCCCCCCTGTTTTATTTGAATCACCCTATCTGTCATTTTTGTCTCCTCCCAGGACCCTGTCTGTCACTCTGGCACCCTTCCCAGGCTTCTGGAAAGTTCTATCCAGGGGGCCAGGTGACTGGTCCTGGGAAAGAAGTCCCTCCCTTCCCCTGTTACAGTTGGTTCCCTTATGTGTCCCTCGTTCTGTTTGCCGCACCCTTCCCTTCCCTGGTTGGTTGTTCTGTACCCCCCCCCCCCCCAGGTCTCCCCCCCCCCATAAAATTCCCTGCACGAGATCGGCAGGTGCGCAGAGTTGGGCACCCCCTGGGGGTTGAGGTCCCCCCTGTTCGGAGGACCAATAAACTTTCTGGATTTAACCCAACTCTGAGCCTGCCCCCTTTCCTCCGCCGTCTGCCTTTATCGCCGCGGTCCCTTGGAAGGACCCACGAGCCAGACCTCCGATCCCTCCGATATCAGAGGCTGGCCCCCGCAGCCTTCTGTGTTCCGAGCTGACCGGGCTGAGAGGGAACTGTTCCCAGAGGACACAAAGGCAGCTTGGCACCCAAGCGTGGGGCTTCCCGTTCCATTGGACCCCACGGAAGGGGCGTCCTCAGCAAAGGCAGCTTGGCGCCCGGGCGTGGGGCCCCGCTTCCATCGGACCCCACGGAAGGGACTGATTGCTTCGGCAAGTGCGTCATCGGGACGTCAAGCTACCCCAGCTGAAGCACGCTCCGTTTTAGTGAGCTGCGCTCCTGGGGGTGAGGACGGTAGCTTCACCACGCCGCGAAGTCGTTCTCGGAGGAGGAATCGGTTGCCTGGAGCTAACCTGGACGCCAGTCAGGTAAGTATTTTTCCCCGGGGGGGGGAAAAACTTGCCTCAAAGCCGGTAAAGGCTTTCGGAGGGACCAGTGTCCCCGGCTCTCGAAGAGCCCAACGCAGGACAGTCCCCGGCTCTCGAAGAGCCGAACGTAGGCTGCGCAGCCCCGGAACAAGCGCGTTCGCTTGTCTCCGATTGGTTTTTGGGAAAACCGGCGTTCCAGGCTTGAAGTTTAGCTCCAGACGCTGTGCTGTCGGCTATGGGCGCTAAACTCTCCACAGCACAGAAGGGGGCATTTCTCCAAGTTGCTGGACTCCTTGAGGGTGGGGGGATAAGTTTTTCAAAGGGATGTTTAAAACGGTTTATTCGGTGGCTGTTTCTGCACTTCCCTCAGTGCGCTCAGGATTCGGTTTTGAGCGTTTCCTTTTGGAATGCCGCGGGAGAAAAACTGGCACCATCTAATTCTGCCAAAGAGAAAGATTTCTCCTTTCTGTACTTGCAGATTAGGTCGGCGTTGAATAAAAAAAGGGAGAGGGAAGGACGAACAACCCCGAATTCCCCAGTTGTTACCCCTAACCCGTCTCCCGAACCCGTGTCCCCTCAAACGGGCATCCTGAGGAGAGCAACCCGCGATGCGCAGGGCTGCCACCGTCTCCCTGGCTCTCCTCGGGGTTCTCGGAGTCCCCGCTTGGACAGTCCCGGCCAGACTGCCCGAGGCTTATCCCCTTCCCCGGCTTCCCCAGTTGTTAGACCCCGAGTTCGGTTCGGCTATCCAGAGAGTTTAGAAAATGCCCTCCCTGCCCGAGGAGGACAAGATGACGGGCGCCACGTGGAAGGGACCCCCTCTTGCTTTTCCCCGCGCTTTTCCACCCGAAATCCCTTTCTCCCGAGTCCCAACCCCTTTCGCCCTGACCCCTCCTACTCCCAAGCTGGTTCCACCCCTCTTACCCCTCCTACCTGTCACCAGTGCACGCCCCCGTGCTCCGCCTCCAGAAATCGCGGCTCCATGCCTGGCTGCCACCCACTTCCTGCTTCCGGTTCCCACGCCTGTCCTTCCGGTTCCCACGGTGTCTGGCCGGAAGGGGGGGGGGCCTGAGGACCGGAACCCGGAACTGGATCCCATTCCCTCGGCCGCTCCGGTTTTTTATCAGAGGTCCCGGAGAGGAGGAACAACCCATGTCAGCTGGGAACCCCTCTCCCACCAAACAACAAAGGAACTCTGCAAGGCACAGAAGGAGTTTGGGAGAGAAAGTGAATATTTTCATGGCCTCTTAAAGGCAAATCTCTCTGGAGCAGTAATGATGCCCTGTGATCTGTGTCAGCTTTTCTCATGCCTGCTTTCCTCAGCAGAGTTTCTGCTCTGGAAGGCAGCGTGGGAAAGGGAGCTCTGCAGACTCCTTCCAGGGCTCTTGCAAGGTTCTGATACTGCCATTAATGCCGACAATCAGGAACTCACATTGGACCATCTAAGTGGTGAAGGAGATTGGGCTTTGGCGCCGAAGCAGGCTCAAGGCTTGCCTTTGGAGGTTCTGCAACAGGTCAAGGAAGCGGCTGGTAAGGCATTCCTTGGTCTGAGGCCTGATGCGCCCGTGGAATCCTACTTGCAGTTCCGGCAGGAACCCACTGAGTCATTCCTAAAGTTTGTGGAGAGACTAACCCGAGCTGTAGAGTTGCAGGTCAAGCAGCCGGCGGCCAGGGAAGAGGTCATCGCAGAGATGGCCATGGTGAATGCCAACCCTCAGTGCAAGGCAGCCATCCTGAGCCTCCCCCTGGACCCCCCGCTGACCATACAGGATATGTTGGAAGTTTGTGCTGCAAAGGCACCATACCTGCAACCTACCAGCTCAGAGAGACAGCGGCCCAGAGGAATGGCCTCAGTGGGAACAGCAACGCATCGCCCTGCAGCGGACCAGAGGAGGACCACGGGCCCGAACACCAAGCCACCTCCAACTGCGAACGGCCAAAAGCGAACCCCGCAGGCCAGGAGCACCTGCTTCCTATGTGACCTGCCTGGACATTGGACAAGGGACTGCCCGCTCAAGTGGCAGTTCCAGCAATTTAAAAAGGAACATGAACCTGGGGGACAGGAGGGCCAACTGCAACAAAAAAACGGAATGGGGAGCGCGCGCCCACCCCGCGTGAAGACAAAAAAGGGACGGGACGCGAGGGGGAGGGGGAACTTAGAGAGACCACACTATCGGACATGACCTTAAAACCGGATTTGACTTCCTTTTCTGATGGTTCTTTCAGGTTGCAGCTGTTGACACCGTTCCATCTAAAAACCAACGAGTGGCATACCGCACCGGTAAGCACTGGTGGTGAGCTGTGGGCAGAAGACCAAGGCCCTGACAGGTATGTCATAATCGGAAGTGTTACCTGCACACCACAAGAGATCGAAGTCGCTCCGGGACTAATGACATCTAGTCCCGAAGGACCCGTTCTCTGGCTGCGCTGTGTCCACCTACCTCTGTTCCTGCCCAGAGGGCAGACAGTCGCCCAGGCTATCCCTGTGGAAAGGCCACCCCCAACGGTGTGTGCCACACATGTTATAGGGACAGAGAAGCCTCGGGTAGGCTGCGAGGTCAACAGAGGGGAGGAAGTCCTGCACCTCAGAGGGCTTCTGGACACAGGGGCAGATGTGACGATCATTCCCACACGGGAATGGCCGGCACATTGGGAATTGCAGAAGGTGGCTGGACACGTGCAAGGTGTTGGGGGCATCCAATTGGCCAAACAATCAAAGAGCATCGTGCAAATTAAGGGACCGAGCGGACAATTGGCAAACATATGTCCGTTAGTATTAGACTACAAGGAACCCCTCTTGGGGAGAGACCTCATGCAGCAGTGGGGAGTCACAATTGACCTACCTGACCCCCCGAAAAATTTTTGGGTTGCGGCCACTGAAGAGTGCCCTACTCAAAAACTAAATTGGAAAACTGATCAGCCCGTTTGGGTAGAGCAGTGGTCGCTCTATGGTGAGAAGTTGAAGGCGCTCGAGAAGCTCGTGGAGGAGCAACTTGAAAAGGGGAATATCGTGGAATCCAACAGCCCCTGGAATTCCCCTGTCTTTGTTATCAAAAAGCCTAACAAAGACAAATGGCGGCTCCTCCAGGACCTTCGTCAAATTAACAATGTTATTGAGGACATGGGCTCTCTCCAACCAGGGATGCCATCCCCAACGATGCTCCCTCAAAATTGGAATCTGGCAGTAATTGACATCAAAGACTGCTTTTTCCAAATTCCCCTGCACCCTGACGATGCCCCGCGTTTTGCCTTCTCGATTCCTGTTATCAATCGAGAAGCCCCAAGGAAAAGATACCATTGGAAGGTGTTGCCACAGGGTATGAAGAACAGCCCGACCATCTGCCAATGGTATGTCTCTTCCTTGCTTGCCCCAGTTCCCGCAGCAGCAAAAGAGGCCATCATCTTCCATTATATGGATGATGTCCTCGTGTGTGCCCCCGACAATGACATGCTTGCCAGTGTGCTCGACCTGACAGTCAGTGCATTGGTTGCTGCAGGGTTCGAGCTCCAAGAGGAAAAGATTCAACGGATGCCACCTTGGAAGTACCTGGGCCTACAAATTACAAAGCGGACCACTGTGCCGCAAAAATTGGCTATCAATACCAACATCAAGACTCTGGCAGATGTCCACCAGCTGTGTGGGTCTTTAAATTGGGTGAGGCCGTGGCTGGGTCTGCCCACTGAAGACCTAGCCCCCCTTTTTGATTTACTAAAAGGGGGAGAGGAGCTTAGTTCTCCCCGGACACTCATCCCAGAGGCCCAAACAGCTCTGGAGAGGGTGCAACATCTAATGTCCACCAGGCAGGCAAGCCGGTGTAGGCCTGACTTGCCATTCAAATTCATCATCCTGGGTAACCTGCCACACTTGCACGGGGTTGTCTTCCAATGGGAAGACAACAAAAAGAAGAGCAAAAAGGACCAGGACCGGAGGGATCCCCTCTTAATCATAGAGTGGGTATTTCTCAGCCATCATCGGTCCAAGAGGATGACACAGCCACAAGAGCTGATGGCTGAACTGATCCGGAAGGCTAGGATCCGGATCAGAGAGTTATCAGGATGTGACTTCGACTGCATCCACGTGCCAATTACGACAAAAACGAGCCAAATTACTAAGACGATGTTGGAGAGTCTGCTTGGAGATTGTGAAGCATTGCAGTTTGCTCTGGAGGGCTACACAGGCCAAATTTCCTTGTATAGGCCAGCCCACAAAATTTTCAATTCAGAAGTTCAATTCGAATTAAATATAAGTGTTCAGAGCAAGGAACCTCTAAAGGCCTTGACAGTTTTTACTGATGCGTCCGGGGCGTCCCATAAGTCCGTGGTGACTTGGAAAAACGCCCAAACTCAGCGGTGAGAGTCTGACATCAAAGAGGTGGAAGGATCGCCTCAGGTTGCTGAGTTGGACGCAGTCGTCAGGGCTTTCAAAAGGTTCCCCGAACCCCTAAATTTGGTAACAGACTCTGCATATGTTGCAGGGGTAGTCTCCAGAGCCGAGCACGCCATTTTGAGTGAAGTCTCCAACATGGCCTTATATGAGTTGCTCTCAAAGTTAATAAATCTGGTCTCCCACCGAGAGCAACCATTTTACGTCATGCACGTCAGGTCACACACGGACCTGCCCGGGTTCATCGCAGAAGGCAACAGGAGGGCAGATGCCCTTGCTGCGCCAGCTGCGATGGCCCCGACTCCAAACGTGTTTGAGCAGGCCAAAATCAGCCATCAGCTGTTCCATCAGAACGCTCCTGCCCTAGTTCGTCAATTCAATCTAAAGCACGACCAGGCCAGGGCGATTGTGGCTGCATTTCCAGAATGCCACCAGCTAGCTCTTCCTGCCATTAGTACTGGCGCAAACCCCCGTGGACTTAACAGCTGCGAAGTGTGGCAGATGGACGTTACATATGTTGCTTCATTTGGCAGAATGAAGTACGTACATGTGTCAGTTGATACCTTCTCGGGAGCAGTTTTTGCCTCTGCCCACACAGGGGAAAAGGCTAGCGATGTCCAAAAGCACTTAGTGCAGGCATTCGCTACCCTGGGCATCCCCAAAGTCATCAAAACGGACAATGGCCCAGTGTATACGTCCAAGGCGTTCAGGAGCTTCCTGCAGCAATGGGGAATAGAACACAAGACTGGCATCCCCTATTCCCTGACAGGTCAAGCCGTTGTAGAGAGGGCCCACCAAAACATCAAAAGAATGCTCCAGCACCAGTGCTCCTCCAAAAAGCTAGAGTCACCTGCTGTCAGGCTCTCAAAGGCATTGTTCACCCTAAATTTCCTCAACTGTGCCTTTGAGAACCTAAACCCACCAATCGTGCGGCACTTTGGGAGGTCTCAGCGGTTGCAAATGAAAGAAAGGTCTCCGGTGTTGGTTAAGGACCCGGAGACTAGGGAGATACAAGGGCCTTATGAACTATTTACCTGGGGGAAAGGGTACGCATGTGTGTCCACCCCCGAGGGCCCTAGGTGGATCCCATCAAAGTGGGTGAAACCGTGCATCTCCCAGACCGTCAGGAAGGGAAATCAAATACCCCCAAAGACCGGGATAGGTTAGTCGTGTGCCTCTCTGAGCCCCGAGCCCCAAGTTTATCCCAGTTGTTATCCCCAGTTTCAACCTTATTTTTCTAAGTTTGGTTTTAGTTTGGAGACATCGGAGATGGGTCCTGTGCCGTCAATCCGAGCCGTTGCCGAGGTTCTGCTGATCATCATCACCCTGCAGATGCTCCCATGGCTTGTGTCTTCGTGGATAGTTCCTCAACCAGCAGCCAACGTATGGTCAGTTCTAGCGCGTACCATGGGTCAGGGCCACATATGCCTATCCACCACTGCGGCCCAAAACCCCATGGCTACGTGTCTAGTGGGGATCCCTCTGGAGCAAGAAGAATTTACTTCTCTCCCCGAAAAGCTCGAGTCCATGCAAGCTTTATCAAATACGGGTAAGGCCTCTGTTGCCAAGCCACCTGTCGACTTGCACCGTCCCCGGGTACCTTATCGGAGATGGCCCCCATTCAGCTGGCACCGCAGGGGAAAGCGTGACACCAACAACCCCCTTGAAAAATGGCTGCCCCGGCTCCCAAGGGCCAGTAGCGAGCCCCAGGAATTAGACCTCCTGGGGTCATACCCGGCTCGCTACTGCGTCCAGTTTCAGTTCGGGCTGTCCCCAGATCTGGAGGCTTTTAAGATCATTGCCCCAAATCACCGGGAATACAAAGCAGCCAAATGGTGCCTGACCGCCAGTAAAGTGACCACTGAAAATCCTCACCGGTCACGCCCGAAAAGGTTACCCCGGGGACTGTTCCTCATTTGCGGCGACAGGGCGTGGGCAGGCATCCCCTCTGGCCTATTAGGAGGTCCATGCACAATAGGCCGTTTGACGCTGCTGACACCCAACCAAACAGCAGTCAGCAATTGGGAAAAGAAAACACACCAAACCTCCGAATTGGCAGTCAAAAAACGTGAATTGGCCGAACTGGACCAGAATTGTGATTCAGAAGTAATCCATTGGTCCAGACCAAAAGGGGTTGCAATCACCGTGCTCTTGCCATGGGTGGCTGCAGCCAAAGCTTTAGGGGAATTAGGCCACTTAGAATGTTGGGTCGCCAAGCAAGCGAACCTTACTTCAAGCGCCCTAAGTGACCTCTTAAAAGACGAGGAACTAACCAGACAAGCCACCCTACAAAATAGGGCGGCCATTGACTTCCTACTCCTCCTCCATGATCACCGGTGTGAGGAGTTCGAAGGACTATGCTGCCTCAATCTATCATCGAGGGCTGAGAACATCCATAAGACCATCGATAAGATGCAGGCCATGGTGAAGCAGATTCAAAGAGAGACTGGCGACTGGCTCGGCAACATCATCAGCGGATGGGGATTATCCGGATGGGCTGGATCCATTCTCCGGACCGGACTGATCTTGTTTTTTATTCTCTTGGTTATCATAATTATGTTCGGACTGCTGAAAAGACTATTAGCCAACATGATTATGAGCTCATCCTCCCCTGCAGACATCAACCAAGCAGAGCTCCCCAAAGACTTTGAACTCGAGCCTATGGCCCAGGAGATGACATGGTTCGGGGACCTGTACCCGGACTCAGAGTACTGTCCCCAACCCAAATTCATGTCATCTTAAAAAACAAAAAAGGAGGAGATGTGGGAGTGTGTTTGCTTTGGTTCAGCCCGGGTCTCCCCTCTATGTTCCTTAAGTTTGGTGTACCCCAGTTGGCGCCCCCCCTGTTTTATTTGAATCACCCTATCTGTCATTTTTGTCTCCTCCCAGGACCCTGTCTGTCACTCTGGCACCCCTCCCAGGCTTCTGGAAAGTTCTAGCCAGGGGGCCAGGTGACTGGTCCTGGGAAAGAAGTCCCTCCCTTCCCCTGTTACAGTTGGTTCCCTTATGTGTCCCTCATTCTGTTTGCCGCACCCTTCCCTTCCCTGGTTGGTTGTTCTGTACCCCCCCCCCCATGTCTCCCCCCCCCCATAAAATCCCCTGCACAAGATCGGCAGGTGCACAGAGTTGGGCACCCCCTGGTGGTTGAGCCCCCCCCCGTTCGGAGAGCACACAGGCACCAGCAGCCCCGACAGTTCCAACACGGGAGCAACCGAAAGAGAGAGCAAAGACTCAGCGAGACAGAAAACAGCAGCCACTTGGAAAAAGGAAAAGAACATAGTAGCTAAGATCTTAGGGATAGTGAAATGGTATAATGTTAAACAAAATTATGGTTTTATAACAAGATGTGATAACCAGCAAGACATATTCGTGCATAGAACTGCTATTAAAAAGAATAACCCTGAAAAATGCATCCCAAGCTTGGGAGATGGAGAGGTGGTGGAATTCAAAATCATACAAGGTAGAAAAGGGTTACAAGCATCGCAGGTCACTGGGCCTGATGGTGTTCCTGTGAAAGGCAGTATACATGCTAAAAATCGTAGTCATGTTAGACAATATCTCCTCTGTAAACCCCCCCTACAGTCTCCCTTTCCTAATCCCACCTTTCCCTTTTACCTTATATCCTATTACTCCCAGTGTATTCCCAATCTGTTTTTTCATCCATGGTTTCCCTCACAAACCCCTGCCTTTGCCAATTGTTTCCCCAAAAATCCCTTTCTGATGCCGATGGGGGGATGAAAAGGGGGAGGGAAGAGATTGAACCCTCTCCTGCCTCAGTTTCCCCACAGGCATGCCCAGAGAGTTCTGTGTCCCTTCTGTCAGCCCTAAGATGTTCCACAGAATCTGTTTGAACATTTAAAGACTCAGGAGGGTGGCTTGTTTTGTTTTGAAACTGTTCTTGTTATGTTTATCCAGTTGTCTTCATTCTCCTTTTATTAAAATAAAACAGGTGAAATGTCGGGGTCTCCTCCCCCCTCCATGTATCCCTGAGGGGAGGCACGGGGTTTCCCTTCCCCGGTCAGCCTCGTTCCCCATTGGTTGGTTTGTGTTTCCTGCGCGGGCAAAGGAGCTCGGGTGCTGACTGTAACAGTTCCTCGGCAGAGCCCGGCCATGCGGCTGGGGAAATAAACATCTCTGAAACATCTATCAAGAACCGTCTATATATATTTCTTTTCCGCGGGACTCCTGGTTTGATATAGGCGTGTTACAGTATCGCCACTGCAACACTTCACAAATTCTACAGAGCTGGAAAATTTCTCTGCTCCCGCCTTTTAGCATTCACAGCTTGTGCCGTGTTGTCTTGGGGTGACTTTATGATGTTGTATCCCCTATCACTGCTCTATGCCCAGAAATTAACTTTGTGCCTTTCTATGCCTTTAAACTGAGCCTGAGAGGGGGTAGAGGAAAAAAACCCAGAGAACTTTCAAAGCAGTGTTTCAAGGACACACAGACTCCTCTGCGTTCTTCTACAGAGCGAGAGCGGAGGGAGAACCTTGCTTGCTCTTCAGCCAGCTTTCAGCCCTTTTTCTCCGGAGAGAGAGACTAAGAGCTAAACTTTTGTTTTCCTGAGACTTTGGTTTTTTTCCCTTCTTTTTTTTCTGGACTGTTTCAACATCAGAACACATCAGGAGGATTTTTTTTATCAAGGCCCCAGAGGAGGGCCAACCCTGTCCCAGCTCCGAGGAGGAGGGGGAGGCTACCTACAGAAGGACTCTGAAATTTCCCCAGGTTTTCTCTCCACAGCAGGAGGTTTTATTATTTAGCATTATTATCCTTTTTCTGTGTGTTTGTTAAATAAATAGTTTTTATCTCTTTTGCTTTCCTTCGAGGAAAAATTTCTTTTTTCCCGAACCTGGTGGGGGGAGGGATGGTTGTAACCTGCCTTCTCTCAGAGGATATATTTCCAAATTTGTCCAAGCCGGCACATGTGTTTGCTATCTTGTCTGCAAAGGGCCCTGCAGAGGATGGTAAATACGGCATTTGAGGTTGAAAAACAAAAAGGGGGAATTGTGGTAGGACAGGAAGGGGCTGCAGGCAGCCTAGGCTTGGATGGGAGAGAGAGAAGTGTAGAATGCGGATATCTGTTGACATTTACAGCAAAAAGCAGAGTGATTTGTGACCAATTAGAAAAGGATAGAAAGCATGTGTACATAGTTTGTTAGCCAATTATAATGCAAAAAGGAGTGCGTGTTATGTGCGTGATATAGAGAAAAGGTATAAAAATTGTACTGTGGGATAATAAAGTGCTGATGCTTGCCACCATCTTCACCATCAGTCATTTGTATCTACCGTTAACTAAAGAGCCCCTATAGCATGACTGCATTGAAACCATGGAGACAGTTTACTCCAGCCACACAGACTTAAAAGACTCTCTCTCTAAAAAATGCTAACACCTGGTTCACTGATGGAAGCAACTATGTCAAGAATGGTAAGCAGCTCTCTGGGTATGCAATTACAACCACAGATGCCGTCATTGAAGCAAATCCATTACCTGTGGGGACATCAGCTCAAAAGGCTGAAATAATAGCCCTAACTCGAGCCTTGAAATTAGCTGAAAGAAAACCTATCAACATTTAGACTGATTCAAAGTATGCTTTTGGGGTGGTATATGCTCACAGAGGTATTTAGAAAGAAAGAAGTTTTTTGACCTCAGAAGAAAGAAATCAAGCATGCTACTGAAATTTTTCAGTTGTTGGAAGCAGTGCTAAAACCTGCAAAAGTGGCTATAATGCATTGTAAAGGACACTGCTAGGTTTAGTTTAGCAAGCTGCAGCTTTCCCTGAGAGCTCAGCAGAGCTGCTTAGGGCAGTGTGACCATTGTTGCCCTCCTGTAGTCCATTTCAGATGGCTCCGCACTCTTGCTCCGGTAGCTATCAGCTTTACAACACAGTGATGGTGAAGGAGGCGAGAAGGGTCTCCCCATGAGGGTTTCAGAGGACTTTTAATAGTTACATCTTGTCCCGGCGACCCCCAGAGGCAGGGAGACCTTGTGATCCAGGCGCAAGGGCTTTTTCTCAGGGGCTCAGGGGCAGTACATGGGCACAGTTGGGGTACAGGAATCAATAGGGAGAGCCTGAGGGAGTGGCCAGGACTAGGGGCAGGGGAAAGGGGGGGGGGGGGGGGGGAAACAATGTGAAAGGCATTTAATAAATGAATCAGTGGGAAATACAACACTACACACTCCCAGGGTAACACCATGATTTACCAAAATATGAATATCGATCTAGTATCGATATCCAACTGAGACGGACAAAAACTCACTAACAATTTAAAGTTAGAAAGTGTATGTTTTATTGGCACCAGACAGCTGCGTGGAATAGCTTCCTAATACGCAGTGTCGAGGTATGAACGGTTACAGAGTTTATTTATTCACAAAAGTTATGAATATCTAAAATACAAATACATATTTATAACAATGACCCCTCCTATTCTCTGCTTCGTATGGAAATTAGCTTTAATGTCATTAAGCATGCGTAGTATAGTTTTTAAATTGGGTCGGTGGTCATAATTAATTGAGGAGTGGTCTTAAAGATGAAGGGATAATAGTCTTCCTCATTTTGAACTTTCCACCTTTCTGGGTTTTGATAATACAAATAGCCTCTTGGGGAACATCCAGTTTCTTCCTTATGACTTCTGAATAGTATCCAGATGGGAAAAATTAGCAATTGTTTTAGATTTCTTTAGATCAATCTATCAATGCTTTCTGGTTCTTATTATAAACACAGCTAAGCAAATATAAAAAGACAATTATCTGCAACTTAAAAGCTTGTTTCTAACTTAACTCTTATTAACTGTTAATTAGTCTCAGGTGGACCTACTTCCTCTAACTAATTTTAGCAAAGCTTATCTTTAACTAAAATCTTAGAGTCTTAATGTTTCCTTCAATATCTGTGTTTCAACCATCCCAGAACTGGAAAATGCTATGGCAGACAAAACAGCAAAGGCAGTGGATAGTGGGGTTCAGATTCAAGCCCTAGCTTTAATCCCTTCTAACATCCTTATAGATAAAAAAAACCCCACCATATGACACTGATGATTTATATTGGATACAAGAAGAAAAGGAACAAATAAGAACAGACAGATGGGCTAAAATAAAAGATCTCATAGTCATACTCAGAAAACCTTTAAAATTATTTATCCAAAGCAAACATTCTAAAACACATTGGGGAGTTGGCACTTTACATAACCATTTAAAGGACAAAGTGATAGCATCGGAATTAAAGGAGACAATTGAGGAAAAACAACCCTAATACCACTGTTAGGCTAAACACAGAGACTATATTTAAAAGAGTTTTACCAGGGGATATGTGGCAAATTGACTTCTCTGAATTACCTAGAAAAGGATGATACAAGTATCTCTTAATCCTCACAAATACTTTTTCAGGTTGGCCAGAAGCTTTCCCTTGTAGAACAAATAAAGCTAGAAAAGTTGCTAAAGCCTTAGTACAAAAAATTATTCCACAATTTGGGGTACCCAGGGAAATTAATTCTGATAAGATCACACTTTGAAGCCCAGGAAGTGCAAAGAGTGAGTCATCTACTAAGTATATAATGGCAACTACATACACCATACAGACCACAAGCAAGTAAACAAGTAAAAAAAATGAATCACTTAATAAAGCAACAATTAGCCAAAATTTGTCAGGAAAGTAATTTATATTAGTATCAGGCTCTGCCCATGGCTTTGCTAAGCATTTAAGTCAAAAATTACAATCAATACGCACTACAGTTGTTAATTGCCAACCACCACCACCTGATAAAGCCTTTCATAGTATAAATCCAAAAGATTGAGTTTATATTAAGTGTCTTTCAGGAAAAATGAGAAAAACCTTACAATTTGGGAAAAAACACAAACACTACATCAGATTATCTTAAATAACACTCCTTGGAAGTTTAAAGAGATATAAAACAAACTTACAGCATGGTTACCCAACTTCTCCTGGCTTAAACAACTGCTTGTAATAGTTATTTGTCATGGGTTAGCAAGCATAGCTCCAGATTTCCCTGCAAAGAGGTGCTTACAGCTTCCTCTGTGACATGACAGAACCTATCAGCTGGCTAGTTTGAATATAGACAATATTTTAAGCTACTTAGAATTTTTACTGCCTCTGTGGTCCACATTTAAGAATGGACAAACCCCGGGAAGCGCTCTCTCTTGCTTCCAGCCAGGGGACTGCCAGGCCCGGGCAAGGACACAGTCATCCTGGAGCAATGCAGCCCTGTTCCACCCCCGCCCCCCAGCTCTGCTCTGTGCAGACGGCACAGCCTGCCCCTCCCCGCCCCTCTCCAGTGCGGCCAAAGATTCAGCTGAAGCTGCCCTGCTGTCCGGCTGAAGATCATGTGACCAACAGCGATAAGCAAAATTCCAGCTGCAAGGCCCAGGTGACATTAACTCTTTTAGTGCTGTAAGTTCCCTTCAGAACAGATGGAGCCTGAAGACATTAAGAAAAGAAAGAAAAGCTGAAATCCTGAGGGAGGAGAAAGAGGAGATGCTTAAAGCTGAAATTCTGTTGCAAAGCTATGGTGGTGATGGACTGTAGATACAAAAATGCTGCTAGCGAGGATTTTCTTGTTATTTTCTAAGTCCGTGAGAGACTTTTCTCTCTCACAGAAGAGGTGGCAGGGAATGTAAACAACCCAGACACCTGCAACCTTGAAAAGTCTTGTTTATGCTATAGTAGAAAAATATTTTGACAATGGATGTTTTAGGATTTTAGCCAATCACCCCCAAGGGGTGGCTGGCCCTTTGTCCAATTAGGCTATGAAGAAAAAAGTCTATAAAAGAGTTTGTAAAATAATTAAATAAATCAATCTTGCTGCACAACTCCTGCCTGCTGGATCTTCTCCTCCTCCTCCTCCCTATGGCTGCGGGACACGGTGCTATACCGTAGGAACAAGGCCTGCGGTAATATTTGGTGCTGCCCGACGTGATCTGCACTCTCTGACGTGTCCTGCTGCTGCGAGCTAAGCCGAATTCCTCTAGAGGTACGCTGTTCCCCTTTGCCCCCGGGACCGGGAGGTCCGACAGAACTGAGAAATGGCAAACAGCAGCTCACAAACCGAAGCTGCGATGCTGGTCTGGAGAGGTGTGTTTAGCATATTGCGCACCTCCATTCCTGAAAACTCAGTTCGGGAATTATTAGACTGGGCTACTTTAAAAGGGATTTCCATGGACAGAGATAGTGCCCTGGACTTTGCCTTATGGCAGGAACTCGGATGCGCTGTCCGACAGGAGCTCCCGACTGGGGACTCAGCAGCATTAGAATTATACAAAACCTGGCGTTCATTATTTATCCTGCTGACAGACCTTGACTGTGATAGCAGGGCTGGCTCGCCTATCTTGGTGATGAGTGACGGAGGAATGTCCGAGGGGGGCCCCGTTGACTGGGTTTCCGGGGAAAATGATAATGGATTCAGAAAAAACCCCCCGGCTCCACAGCCAGAGCCTGCGCAGGCTCACCCTGCACAATCGCAGGACTCCACAGCCCCCAGGGACCCCGCGCCGCCAGAGGCGGGGGGGTCAGGGCAGCGAGATGGCGCACAGCCTGCCTTGCCGTTCGGCTGGGCGGCGGCCACGGCTTATCCAGTGCCCCAGATCAGCGGTTTGGCCACTTGGACGCCCAGAGAGGCTCCTAGCTCGGTTCCGTATGGACCTGGATCTAACTTCTTAGCCGGCGTAGCGCCGGGCGTGCCTGCCCCGGGACTCCCTGGGTGTGGTCCGCTGCCCTCCCTGGCGCTGGACTGTTCTGCGCAGTCGCAGAACCGAGCCATCGACCTTTTAGTGCAGCATTTGCCTTTGCTGATGGAGCTGCCAAACTTATCCCGAAGGATGGAGGAACTCCTCACCCTGTTAGAGCGGCGAATGCCCGAACCAGCACCGCCCGCGCCCCCCCCGCCATCCGCGGGAGATGCGGCTCCGAGCCGAGAAACGGCGCGGCCGGCGGCGACCCCGGAAGCGGCGCAGCCGCGGGAAAACCCGGCAGCGGCGGCGGCTGCGGAGCGGCGGGCAGGGGGGGAAGCGCCCAGAGCGACCCCCGAGAACGGGCCGGCGACGGCAGCGCCGGGCGCGGCTGGGGAGCGCGAAACAGCAGCGGCAGCGGCGACCGGGCCGAACGCAGCTGCTGTGCCAGAGGCGGCGGCGCCGAGAGCAGCTGTAGCCCCAGGGACGGCCGCAGCGGTTCCAGTACCAGTTCGGTCGGGGCTGGCCGAGACGGCCTCCCGTATAGAAACTGCTGTTAAAACTGCCGCGCAGCCAGCTGCAGTCTGTCCTGTCTGTTCTGCCTCTAGCGAACTTAGCCAAAGTGCCCCTCCACGTAAATTTCTGTTCACTCCCAGCACCCCAAAGTTGCCTTTGCCTGATGATTCATCGTCTGGCAGTGAGGCAGATGAGGTGCTGGCCCCAGGTCGTCAGGCGGCTGTAGCCGCGCGGCGAAGAAAAAGGCTGCGCCGGTCTCGCCCCTGGACCTTTCAGGACTGCACGGTAACAGTGCGTCCGACGCATTACAATCGCTTCTTAGAGTCCCTTAAGATGCGAGCATTGGAGGAGGGTGACTGGAGGTCATTAGAAATCCTTGGAATGCCATATAGATCTGAGGATTCTGGGGGTAACGGGGGAGCTGTTACACTCTATCCACAGGCGGTGCCAGAAGTTCAGGATGGTAGTGCTTCCCCTAAAGGGGAGATCCAAGCTTTCCCAGTGTATAAGGCTCTCCCAGATTCAGGAGAGCATGACAAGCATGAGGTAATTGCCTGGAAAGTTGCCCAGGACCTCCAATCCAAGGTGGCACAATATGGACTAGGTTCTGCTGAGGTTATGCAGATAATAAGGGTGATAAATACGGATTTGCTTTCTCCATTTGATATCAGACACTTAGGTCAAATTCTATTTCAACCTGTACAATTTACAGTTTTTGAGAAAACCTGGAGAAAGCTGGCCGGCAAGACTGCATTAGCAAATATGCAGCTCCCTGCTGCTGATCCTAGACAGACAGCAGGAGTGGATGCTTTGATGGGGACTGGTCCCTTCTCTGATCCCAGTCTACAGGGTAACTTGTCCTCTAGCATCCTGCAGCAAGCTCAACAGGTCGGCATGGCTGCCCTGTTGAAAACCATAGAGATGTCTGCGCCCAGAAAGCGATATACTGAAATAGTTCAAGGCAAATCAGAGTCATTCCTCTCTTTTGTAGAGAAACTTGCTGCTTCTCTCGAGAAGCAGGTTGAGGATGACTGGTTAAGATAGATGTTGTTAAGGCAGTTAGTACGAGATAATGCAAACGACGAGTGCAGAAAAATCATAGATGCCTTACCAGAGGATCCTGAGGTAACAGACATGGTCGAAGCCTGTGCTAAGGTGGGATCTGGGAACCAGAAAAGGTCTGCTTTGGCTGCTTTCCTTCAGCCTGTTCACGCATCTTCTGGTCGTGAACCAAAGCCACCAAAACAGGGGAAGAAACGGAAGCGGCCTAAGCCGAGCCAAAAAGAGAACACACCGATCCCCCAGTGCAAGAGGTGTGGCAGGCCAAGCCATTGTACGGGCTATTGTAGGTCCCTGACTCATGCCGATTGTCGGCCTTTGTCGGGAAACTTCCGCTGGGGTGCAAGGAGGGGGAATTGCTCTCCGATGCAGTCGCTCCCCCAGAGAGTGGCACAGGTACAGGCACAGGCCTACCCAGCCACCCTAGAGACAGCACCCAGGGATCAGAAGGTCCCCACGGATCAGACGGGTTTGATGTCCACACCGCAGCCGCAGTCGTCTTAGACTCTAGCGGTATTTATAAGGTTCCCTTGGATGCATATGGACCCTTAGCCCAGGGATCCAGTGCGATGCTGGTGGGAAAACCTGATGTTGCCCATCAAGGAATCTTAGTGCACTCAGGAGTTACAGATGCTGACTTTAAAGGTCAGATTTGCGCTATGGTCTCCACGCAAAAACCCCCTGTAACTATTCCTGAAAAGACCTGCCTTGCTAAATTAGTGCCTTTTAAGTCTTGTGTCCCCAGGGTAGAACAAATTCAGGAAGATAACGGCAGTGGATCTACGGGACTTCTGCAGGCCTTCTGGACTGCAGACATCTCTGACCAAAGGCCACAGATGACATGTACCCTGGTCCTGCCAAGCGCCCAACCACCCCGGATTCAGCTTCGAGGTTTGATTGATACGGGTGCTGATGTAACTATCATCTCCTTCTCTGAGTGGCCTCCCTCATGGCCTTTAGCCCTGGTGGGATCAGCCATCGCAGGATTAGGAGGAACCACAGAGAGCTATTTAAGCAAATGGCCTGTGGTGGTGAAGGACTCAGAGGGGCACACAGCTACAATTAGGCCTTATGTTGCTACCACTTCCCATAATTATTGGGGACGGGATGTGTTGGCACCTTGGGGCGTACAGATTGGGACAAATTTTTAGCAGGGGTCACTGTGTGTAAGAGCGCACAGTATCCTACACTGCCTTTGTGGTGGTTCATTAACACACCAATCCGAGTCAGACTCTGCTCAGTTAGTTGAATTAAGGGCTGTTACCATGGCTTTTCAGCGATTCTCACAGGAACCTTTGAATTTGGTTACTGACTCTGCTTATGTAGCAGATATCACCCAACGCTTAGATTGTTCCCTTCTGAAGGAGGTGAACAATGTGGCTCTGTTTTCGCTGTTGCAAACCTTGTGGTCTGCAATTCGGGCTCGAGTGCATCCGTATTACATTCTGCACATTCGAAGCCACACCAATTTACCAGGTTTTCTAATGGAAGGCAATGCCAGGGCTGACATGCTGGCCAACCCTGCATGGGTAGGGCCTCAGCCTGACAAAATTGCACAAGCCAAGGCATTGCACGGTTTCTTCCATCAAAGTGCACATACCCTGCAGAAGCAGTTTCATTTAACGCCAACCGAGGCGCGCGACATTGTCAGCGCTTGTGCTGACTGTCACGGACTCGCTGCGCCTTTGCCAGCGGGGGTAAACCCCAGAGGGCTAAAAGCCTTGCAGATTTGGCAAACGGATGTAACTCACATCCCTGAATTTGGTTGGCTGAAGTATGGGCACGTGTCTATTGACACTTTCTCCTCGGCTATGTGGGCTACTGCTCACACTGGAGAGAAGGGCCGTGATGTCATTGCCCATTGGAAATTGGCTTTCTCAGTCCTGGGCGTGCCAGCTTCTGTGAAAACCGATAATGGTCCTGCCTATGCCTCGGAGAAGACACAGCAGTTTTTACACCTATGGGGTGTAGACCATACCTTTGGTATCCCACATTCTCCTACTGGCCAAGCCATTGTTGAACGTGCTCATGGTACCTTGAAGCGTGTTTTGGACAAACTGAAAAGGGGAATGCATGGAGAAACCCCACAGAGCTGACTAGCAAAAGCTTTGTATACAATTAATCGCCTTACAGTACCACAGAATTCAAATAATCCTGTTATTCTGAATCATTTTCTCTCATTGCAGTCTGCAGGCAACAGACAACTGCCCCGGGCAAAAGTCTGGGGGCGGAATTTACTCACTAACCAGTGGGAAGGCCCACATGAGCTTATCGTTTGGGGTCGTGGGTATGCTTGCGTTTCCACAGATACTGGGATACGGTGGCTACCTTCAAAATGCGTTCGCCCTGACCTACGGCACCAGAGGCAGAACAGGCAACCTCTGAATGATGACCAGAACGCCAATCATCCAAATGGCGACCAGAATGTAGAGCATCAGCCTAATGACTCTTCTGATGATGACCAGGATGTCAACCATCAGGCAGATGGTCCTTCTACAAGCAGAGACTGAACTTTAAATTTCTTGTTATGGAGTCAGATAGTTAAAGCCTTAAGGACATATTTAGAATTAATAACTGATGTAGATTTCTATTTGGCATTAATAGTAGAGTTGTTATCTTATAAAACAAAAAGGGGGAATTGTAGGTACAAAAATGCTGCTAGCGAGGATTTTCTTGTTATTTTCTAAGTCCGTGAGAGACTTTTCTCTCTCACAGAAGAGGTAGCAGGGAATGTAAACAACCCAGACACCTGCAACCTTGAAAAGTCTTGTTTATGGTATAATAGAAAAATATTTTGACAATGGATGTTTTAGGATTTTAGCCAATCACCCCCAAGGGGTGGCTGGCCCTTTGTCCAATTAGGCTATGAAGAAAAAAGTCTATAAAATAGTTTGTAAAATAATTAAATGGATCAATCTTGCTGCACAACTCCTGCCTGCTGGATCTTCTCCTCCTCCTCCTCCCTATGGCTGCGGGACACGGTGCTATACCGTAGGAACCAGGCCTGCGGTAATAGTACGCAGCTCGCGCTGGTTCACGGTTTGTCCGCGGTTTTGTTTTCGTGCTGGTAGCGGGTACGGTTCGCTCTGGACGCGGCTTCGGGGTTTATCCGTGGGTATAGTTTTGCGCAGAGACGCGGGTTTTCGCTTTGAGTGCAGTTTTGGTAGTTTGCGGGTTGCACGCGGTTTGTGTTTCACGCTGAGTCGCGGGTTTGTGGTTAGGACGCGGTCATGGAAACTCAGGCAGCCTTTAATGTGTTTTACGCTTTTTAGAAAAGCAGGGAATTAAGGAGATAAACCTTTATAAGGAACTAGTTAATCCAAGATCGTTTAAAATGAAAGCTACAGAAACAAGAGCTTCCAAATTTGCCGCGGTTGGCATAGAGACTGTAGAGAGCGGCAGCGTGGGCTGTAGCAGCTCCCCGAAAGTATCAGACGCGGGACTTACAGAGCAGCGGCCAGAGACCGCGGCAGAGTCCGGGGTAGCGCGGTCCTTCGGGCTGGCCGCGAGAAAAATCATTAAAAACACAGCAGCTCGCGTTAGCTCATTGCGAGAGTTACTAAACCTGGCAGAGCCGGATGTTAACTCTCCGGCAGTCAGAAGAGTAATGGCCGGGAAAGCGGAAGCACAGACACCAGATCCATGGGGCGGGGCGTGGGCGGGCCAAAGAGACACAGGCAGCCCTGGTGCCCGGCCGAAAGCAGCAGCCCGGCCAAAAGTGGCGGAGGGTGAGCCCCCCCACGCCGAACTGTGGGACAGCTGGCAGCAGCGCGGCTTTTACAGTTTCGTCGCCTGCAATGCCAAAGCCGTCCGGAGCGGCCAGGAAACAGCCCCAAATAAAAGAGAAGTACCAACAAGTAATGCAAAAAGTCATCAAAAAGTTTGCTAACTTATCTATATTAAGCATTTTGCAGGTTGTCTTTACAGCAGATGTCCTGTGTTCAAAAGCATTACATCAGTATCCTACAGTTGTTAACCCCTTCACAGTTTCTGCTCTGGGAATGAACGTGGACTGCAACACTGCAGAATGTCCTGCAACAACAGGGACAAGTCATCGCTACATCACTGACCAGAGAGGTGCCCAGCAAAGTGGTGTCATGCTACAGGATCCCAAAACGAGACGGCACAGTCAGCATCAGCTCCTGAGGGAACGTGATGCCACTACCATAACAGCTGGGACTCTGAGACCTGTCCCGAGGAGCCTTGAGAGAGGCTGAGACATGGCTGAGTGAAGGAGCTGAGGACTTGCCAGATTCACCACTGTCCATAGCAGGAGAAATAATGAGACTCTGGGGTGAAAATAACAGCTGCCCTGGGTGGTTGCTAGTGACTGGTGGTGGGTGTCGGGGAACTCTTCTCAAAGACAAAACTAAGAGAAATAATTGCATGAATTTTTGGGTATATTGCAAAAGGTTTTTGAGTATAACACCAAACTCAGAAGTAAAGTGAAAAATTGTTTTTTTGAATGTCTTGAAATAAGAGTACATTTAAGTTCTGTTAAGTTTACGTGATGTTAAGGTTAATTTCTGTTAAGGTTAAGTTCTTTAAGTTTAAGTTCTGTCAAGTCTAAATTCTGCAGAATTTGGGTAATAAAGTTGTGTAAAGTTTAAGTAATGTTAAGGTTAATTCGTGCTAGGTTTAAGTGTTGTTAAGTTTAAACAAAGTTAAGTTTAAGTCAAGTTAATTTTAAGTTCTGTTAAGTTTAAAATTCTGTAGAATTTAGGTAATAAGGTTAAGTTGTGTAAAGTTTAAGTAATGTTAAGGTTAATTCGTGCTAGGTTTAAGTGTTGTTAAGTTTAAACAAAGTTAAGTGAAGTTAATTTTAAGTTCTGTTAAGTTTAAAGTTCTGTAGAATTTAAGTGATAAGGTTAAGTTGCATAACGTTTAGGTAGTGTTAAGGTTAATTTGTGTTAAGTTTAAGCAAAGTTAAGTTTAAGTAAAGTTAATTTTAACTTCTGCTAAGTTAAGTTGTGTAGAGTTTAAGTGATGTCAAAGCTACGTAGCCATTGTTTAATATAGCCTTGTAAGTGCTTAATAAGTTAAGTGTGTATTATTAATGTTAGACATGTAATAATATAAAGTTAAGTAGCTATTGATCTTCTGCTATTAGCCCGCAGCCACGGCTGTGAAAGGTTTAAAGGTTTATGCTGTTTAAGTCTTTCTAATCATTTTTCCCATTTCACTAATAGATAAGTGAGTTACATCAATTAACTACATAATTATAGAAGAAGACGGTCTCAACTTAGAGGGATAGTTAATGTTGTTAAGTTTAAAATTATAACTAGTTTTATTTGTGTAGCATTTGATTACTGTAGAACTGGCAATACTGTTAATAACAGTGTGTTCACCTTGCCTCCCGATGCTTGCAGTAGATATTATACAAAGTCACTACATCTGTGACCCCTCCAGTATTGCTTGCACAAAAGAAAAACGGGGAATTTGTTGGAGAATAGAATTATTGGGATCAATAAAAGAACTGTGCAAGCTATTGAGCTGGAGGTTTTTGGGCCTGTGTGTGTGAGACACTTTCCGTGGGAAAGTCTCTGGGTAAAGCTAAACAGTTTCAGCCTGAGAAATTTCAGGGAGTAACGTACTTGCAGGTGTGATATCTAGGAGTATAAGGGAGGCAAGGGCAAAATTCTTTTGAACATAACAAGACTGTGGAAAACTGCCAATGTAGTCCAATTGTGTAGAAATAGAAATATGTCCTGATAAGCATTAACCCACTTAAGAGCTAACAAGCTGGTATACTATATAAGTGCCTTTAGACTGCTAATAAATCGGAGTGTATTTTTCAACCATATTGGCTGGCTTCTGTTTTTTCTCCCCCCGCCGGGGATCAGAGCTCCCTGTCCCGCCGCGGCTTCCGACAAATACCCACTTCTCTGACTCTGTCTGTGAAGTGTCTCTTGGCCCGGTTTGAGGCGATTCAAGAGGAGACCATACAGGAGCAAGTTTTCTGGCAGGACCTGTGGCACTTGGGAGATCCATGCTGGAGCAGTCTGTCCCTGAAGGACTGCACCCCATGGAAAGGACCCACACTGGAGTTCATGAAGGACTGTATCCTGTCGGTGGAACCCCATGCTGGAGCAGGGAAAGGGTGTGAGAAAGAAGGAATGGCATAGATGAAACATTATGAACTGTTTGCAACCCCCATTCCCAGTCCCCCTGCACTGCTTGGCGGTAGGAGGTAAAAGAGTTGGGAGTGGAGTCGAGTCTACAGAAGGGAGGGGTGGGGGAAGGTGTTTTTAGTTTTGTTTTATGTCTCATTATCCTACTCTGTTACAATGAATTGGTAACAAATTAAACTAATTTCCTCAAATCGAGTCTGTTTTGCCTGTGACAGTAATTGGTAAGTAATATCACTGTCCTTATCTGAACCCATGAGTTTTTCATTGCATTTTCTCCCCCCGTCCTGTTGATGGAGTAAAGCAGCTGGTGTGGTGTCAGTAGCTCTGACCCAGGAAGCTGTGACCAGTCCGGAGAGACTGTCCCATGGAGGATCGTCTTCGCGGGTCCTGGTGTCTTCCCTCAGCTGCTAGCCAGAGTGCCTGTGCAGAGAAGCTATTAGCTCTTAGTGATTATCAGCTCATGGTTCCAGCTCTTGCTCTGCAGGGCAGTCTCCAGGCCAGACCAGGGAG
Source organism: Aphelocoma coerulescens (assembly GCF_041296385.1). Lineage (NCBI taxonomy): Eukaryota > Metazoa > Chordata > Aves > Passeriformes > Corvidae > Aphelocoma > Aphelocoma coerulescens. Next base: position 5,724,969 of record NW_027184080.1, on the reverse strand, counting down.
AGAGAGACGAGAGACCCGTGTAGCAGTCCCCCACGAGGTAGCTTTATTAGTCCGTACTCCGGAGAAGAGGAGGCCAGTGACGAGCTTCTCTCTCTGCCCTCACAGGGGCAGGGGGCTAGCCCTTATAGGGATACAGGGGGTGGGTGTCAGAGGGTAAAGGCCAATGGTTTACAAAGGATCTGCATAGGGTCTCCCAGAGGATTCTGGGTCTGTCTTCTTGCCATAACTAGAAAGTGGCTGCTTTTCCAGGGAGAGTCCTGCTGGGAGGTTAAGCAATCTCCTTATCTCAGCAGGCCTCTCTCCACGGCAGGGGCTGGGCATACCCCACAATGGAGGAGTGATAGAGAGGCTTGATGGGCGGTTGTTGGACAGCCAAGGTCAACCCACCACATCACCTTTTGTCAGGCATGTGCTTTTTCACGTCCTGTAGTTCCACCAGCCTTGCTCTCACATACCCCTTTATGGCAGGGCATATCACCCCTCTCCTCACCACAGATGACTGGTGCAGATAGGAGAGATAACCCAGGCAGGCAAGGCCCAGCGGGTATCATCTCCTGGCGCCAAAAGGTCTGCCAGTTTAACAGATGTGGGAAGAGAGAAAAAACATAGGTGTCCAAAAGGCCTGTTTTACACTATAAAAGTACTACAGTTTATCACAGAGGCAGAAGTCTCTTACATACTCCCTGGGAATGTGTGAGACTATTTCTTCCTGAAGCTTGGATGCAATTTCGTGGTTACTTTTCCAGAAATTGAGGGAAAGGATTTTGATGTGTGCCCCTTCAACAATTTGGTGGTAAGATACATTGAATCCTAAGCTATACTATTTCTTCACTAGCCCTAAAATTAATGGCAATTTTAACCCCACATGTATAATACTAGTTTGTTGGGGTTCCTCCCCCCTGGCGTGGGGTCCGGGGGAAGGGACCCTGGGGTAGAGGCACGGCCCATGGGGTTTCCCTACTCCCTGGTCAATCCTGTTCCTCATTGGTTGTTTTGTGTTCCCCTGCCTGGGAAGGACACTGGTTGTCCCGTGATTGCTCAGTTCTTCGGCAGTCTCCTGGCCATGTGGCTGGAGAATAAAGATCTCTGAAACTTCTATCAAGAATCGGTCCCTATTTCTTTCCACGGGCCTCGCTGTCTATACGTGTTGCAGAAATCCCCACTGCAACACTAGTTGTCTCTTTTTGTCTTATTCCTGTGTAGTAATAGTCTGTTTTAAGTCTTCTGTCTCTTAGCTTTGTGTCTATTAAATAAATAATCCATTCTATAATAGACTGAATCAGCCATTATTAAAGAACTTGTGAATGAGAGTGGGTTTTGGGGTGCTGGCCATCCCTATACAGCTACTGCCTGCTGCCAGAGGCCTTGGCAAAAGGCAGGGACTTATTTAAACCCACATCATCCATTCATAACACCCTTGTGTTCATAGGTTTCTTTCCCCAGTGCTCAATCCTCCCTTCACTTTCCTTCTACCTCTTTTCCCCAGATCTCCCTGTATTTCACAGACCCATCACAGGGAGCAAATGCTGAAGTTTATATCTTCAGCTTCCCCACCACATGGAACATGCAGAAAAGTTGCTGTCATATCAATGGCATGGGGTTAGGAAGTGTTGAGGTTTTAGGAGCTCTCCTGGGTTTTTTTGGTTATTTTTTGGGGTTTTTTTTCTGTTAAAGGAATTTTCCCCATACATGTTGCTAGGGGGACAAATGGCTGGCTGCTTAAGGAAAACAAAAGAGCTGGCTACTCTTTTGTTTCACTGGGTGTGTGGGCAGTCGGTCTCCATCATTTGGACGGAGAGGGAGGCTGCTTTCTTCGGCTGCTTTTCCTTCTGCTGGAGAAGCCCCAGGATCCCAAAGCCCGCCTTCCCTGCCCCGCTCTGAGCCGGGCTGTGGCCGCCCTGCCCCGCGGTTGCTTCAAGCCTTCGTTACGTTGTAGCCGTGCTCGCCCTGCCTGCCCAGACCTCTGGGGGGTTCCCCGTTTGGATACATCTCGTCTGCCACCCGGGATTTGTGCTCATCCCTGCCATTCCAGCCTGCTGTTCCCGAGGGTCCGGCCGGACACCGGGATCGGCTGCCCAGGGGTTTGTGAAGCTTTTTTGTTCCATCCCTTTCCGGGGATCCCAGGGCACCAGTGCCGTGTGCTCCCCGAGCTCGGTCCGGAGCACCCCCTTCAGCTGCAGGGGAACCATTGCACCTGCCCTGTTCACCGGGAGCCGCCAGCGCCCCTGTCGGCTGCGACCAGAACTGCACCCAAGGGGAAAGGGCCTAACAGCCGAGAAGGCTGGCACTGGGTTTGTGATTGTTTGCTGTTACTGACATAGTTATTGTTGTTTGTTTGACTGGTTATACACATATAGATATATAATAGTAAAGAACTGTTATTCCTATTTTCCACATCTTTGCCTGAAAGCGCCTTGATTTCAAAATTATAATAACTTGGAGGGAAGGGGGTTGCATCTGCCATTCCAAGGGGGGCTCCTGCCTTCCTTAGCAGACACCTGTCTTTCAAACCAAGACAGGAAGTGACAATGGCCATAGTGAAAGGCACATGTGCATTTTTCAGCCTGGCACCTTTAGAAATTTTTCCCTGGGTTTTATTTCCCCTCCTAAGACTGTGAAGCAGGGAAGATGCTATGAGCATAATTGTTTAGTAATTTGTATCCATATTGCCTGACAGACAAATTTCTTCCCTTCAAAAAAAAGGGCAAGGTCTAACCATTGGAGAATCCACTGGGATCTTCATGGCCTCCCAGGGTTACATGCAACTAATGATGGTCCCTTGCATGAAGATTAGTTATCATTTAAAAATTCCAGATATTTTACAGTGATGTCCAGCTCTACTGTCAAGATCAATCAGAAGTAGTATCTGGAAAGATAAACAGTTAATTTTCATTGGGAACAAGAAATGGGTGGGTATGCCAGGGTGACAGAGTTTTCAGTTGCTTTGGTACGTTTCAAAAATACTTCAGTCAGTATTTGAAGGGGTAAAATTCTCTAGAGCAGTAGCTTGTAGTTTCTTGGTGCAAACAATTTACCTTACCATTTTATAAAGAGTTTGATATATAAGTAAACTTTAATTTGACACAATGGCTACAGCATATTACTTTACTAATATATCTGGAAAACATTTTAAATTTCATCCATTTTTCATTAAAAGATACTAAGAATGCTTCTAGGAAAATTTCTCACAAGAATTAAATATGTATGTGTATTAAAATAAATACCTACAAATTTTCAGAAAAAATTCATTTTAGTTTTCAAGAAAATTTTCTTCCTAATTTAGCAAAATTTACTGCCTTAAAGGTGACATGTGGTGTCACTTGTTGAAGAAAAATTATGTGAGTTTTAATGTATAGATGGACAATTCATTTACTTCTAAATATCACAGCAGTGCCATGTTCTCCACACAACCCCAAATACAATTTCATTGACTGGAAAGGTTTCTTCTGTTTATTCTTTTAAAACTCTAATAGTTAGTGCCCATCCCTAAAGACAGTCATTCATCCCAGAAAGTATTCCAGATTTCATAAGATTTTCAAAGTCACCTACCTGCATCACCCCTTTTCCTCATTCCCACATGTGGTTTGATTTGGGTTTTCACCTAACGTAAGAAGAGGTCACCACACAACCAAAATCAACTTAGGGATTTAGTAAATAAATATCACCTTCCCCTTCCACAAGATCCTACACTGAATTTTGTTACAGAAATTTCCCTACATGTATACTGTCTCATTAGGTAGTGATAGGCAGCAATAAGATCTCATAGCTTTCTCTTCTTAAGGCAGGAAATAATCCACAAAAACAGTTCTTTCAGCGTCTCTTCATGTCATGTGTTCCAGACCCCTAACCATCTTGGTCACCTCTGCTGGACTCATTCAGGTATGTCAATGTCTTTCTTATATTGGAGAGCCCTAAACTGTACACAGTACTCCAGATGTGGTTTCATCAGTGCTGGGTAGAGGGAAATAATCACCTCCCTCAACCTGCTGGCTACTCTCACCTTCTAGCCAGTGGGTCTTCAGCTTGTCCTGTTGCATGGGATTATTCCATCCCAGATGCAGGACTTTGCATTTGCCTTGGTCAATGTTCATGAGATTCCTGTCAGCTCACGTAGTCAGTTTATCAAGATCCTGTGAATAGTAGCCATGCCCTCCAGCATATCAACCACTTCTCTCAATTTGGTGTCATCCACAAACTTGCCAAAGGTACATTCTAGCCCATCATCCAGGTCCTACATAAAGATATTTAATAGCATTGGCCCCAGTATCAACAACTGAGGAACATCACTAACTGGCTACCAGTAGGACTTTGTACACTCAATCACAAACCTTTAAGCCCAATGGTTCAGGCAATTATCCATTCACTTTATAGCCCACCTATCTAAACCATCTCTCTCCAGATTAGTTGTATGGATACTATGGGAGACAATGCCAAAGGCTTTCCTTAAATCAAGATAAACTACATTTATTCTTCACCCTGTGTCCCCAGAGCCAGTTGTCCCATCATGGAAAGCTATTAGCTTAGTCAGACAATATTTACCCTTGTAAAAGCCATGCTGGCTGTTTCAAATCGCCTTTTCTTGTTTATGTGCCTGGACATGACTTTGAGGTGGTGAAACACTGGAACAGGTTGTCCAGAGAGCTGGTAGAGGCCCCCTCACTGGAAACATTCAAGGTCAGGTTGGATGGGTGTCTTGGTTTGAAAGACAGGTGTCTGCTAAGGAAGGCAGGACCCTCCCTTGGAGTGGAAAATTTGACCCCCTTCCATCCAAATTATAATTTTGAAATTCAGGGGCTTTCAGCAAAGATATAAGAAAATGAATAACAGTTCTTTACTAGTATGTATAACAAAGCAAACAAACAACAGTGGCAGCGACAACAAACAAAACCAGTGTAGTGGTTTGTTCAAAGTATCTATTACTCACTTATTTTGCTTCTGTGAGATAAGAATTAGGGAAAAGCAAAGCAGGCACCAAACTTAAAAGAATATAAAGAAGTTTATTAACAGACCTAAAAAAAGGAAAAAAATCATACCATACCTTCAGAACACTTCTCCTCCCCCCACCTTTCTCCCTTCTCTCACCAACAATGTAAAAAGACAACCCTTGAGATTTTCAGTCAGTTTACCACCTCTATAATAACCTTGTTCAGTTCACTTAGGGAGAGGAGTCTCTCTCGCTCATGCTATGGAGATGTCTCCACAAGAAGTTCTCTCATGGCTTCAATGTCACAGCGAGACAGCTGCCCGGGTTGGTTCTCTGCTTGCATCATGTGAGAGTCCCTTCCCCCGACTTCAGCTTTCCCCACAACTGCTTTTGAGGGTCCACTCTTGAGCTACTGGGGTACCATTTTAAGGATGAGCTGTTCAGAAGCAAAGGTTCTTTTCACCCATCTCTGGGAGCATCTTCATCTCTAGGAATAGAGGCCCTCCCCTTCCCCTGGGAGCAAGAGTCCTCATCACTTCCATCTCTCCCTGTTCAAACTTCTCATCAAATTACAGCTGCTTCAGCATTTGCTTATTTCAGCACAGGTACTTTTGCTCACAAGTATAGTTTGAACGCTCCACCCCCCATGCTTTTATGAAATTACAGTGGGTACTCTGATGTATCATAGTCCATCACCACCATAGCTTTACAACAGAATTTCAGCTTTAAGCATCTCCTCTTTCTCCTCCCTCAGGATTTCAGCTCTTCTTTCTTTACTTAATGTCTGCAGGCTCCATCTGTTCTGAAGGGAACTTACAGCACTAATCTCACCTGGGCCTTGCATCTGGAGTTCACTTATCCCTGTTGGTCACATGATCTTTGCCGGACAGCAGGGCAGCAGTCTCAGACAAGCCCCGGCCGCACCAGGGCCTGCCTGCACTGAGTAGGTCTGTGGGGGGGGGCTGCAGATGGAACAGGGCTGCATGGCTCCAGGATGGCTGTGTCCTGGCCTGGCCCAGCCCTGCTGGGCCGCACAGCCCCCCCCCCCCCCCCCAGTTACCTGTCCCAAGGCCAGAAGCAAGAGAGAGCTTTCCCGGGGTTTGTTCATTTTTAAATGTGGACCAGAGAGGTGTGTCAAGCTCTTTAGGTGGCTTAAAAAGTTGTCAATATTCAAACTAGCCAGTTGATAGGTTCTCTCAGGTCATAGACAAAGCTATAAGCACCTCTTTGCAAGACAATCACTTCTGTAGCTATGCTAACCCATGACAACCAAAAACCCAGTAGCAACCTTCTCGACTGCAGGCACTTTCCCCATTGGTGTAGTTACAGTCGCAGCCGGCAGGGGAGCTGGTGTCTCCCAGTTGGGCAGGGTGGGTTCAATGATTCCCCCGAGGCTGCAGGGGGCACTGTGGCATGAGTGCCAGCTGTCTTCCTCCACACAGTAATGGAGGACACAGCCGGCAGAAAGGGATGGAAAAGGGGCTTCCTTTACAAACTCACAGGGGGAGCCAACCCTGGTGCCCCCTCTGGATAGCAAAAGGAGCTGTAGCAGGAACCTCAGAGTAGCAAGCTGGGAAGGCAGGGATGAGCAAAGTCCCAGAGTGGTAGATGAGATGTATCAGAAACTCGGCAGCTGTAGCTGGAACTGCGGGGCGTCCTGGCAGGACTGGAATTGTGGGGCGTTCTGGCAGGGCAGGGGGTGCAGAGCTACAGTATAGTGAAAACTCGGAGAAGTGGCAGAAACACAGCGGGGGCTGGGCAGTGGCTGCCCAACTCCTGAACACGGCTGAGAGAGAGGCTGCTTTGGAGGGGAAGGGGGCTCAGGGATCCCAGAGTTTTCCCCTGAGGCACCCGAGCAGATGGTGAACGTCCTTTTTTAGTGAGATAGGGTGTTAATAAGGTCCCAGTTCAGTGGTTGCTCTCACGAGCAAAAGCTCACCCCATGGCAGAAGAAGCAGGGCCGGGTTGGGCTCTGGTGGCAGCAGCAAATTTCCCCCCCCAAGCAGCAGCTTTGACCGTCCTCCTCCAAAGCCGAGAGCAAGAGAGAGGCAGGAGCTGCATCCAACCCCTTTCCCCCAGCCGAATTCTCATAGTAGCTCTGCCCTTCCCAGAGAAACCCCCAGGTAAAAAGAGAGAGTAGCTAGCTGCACCCTTCCCCTGAGCTGTGGCTACTTCTTTTGTCTCTCTTAAGTACCTGATCGTTATTGTCTCTTAGCAACACATATGGGAGAAAATTCTTTGAGAGAAAGAAACAGAATGAGGAATCCTAACCCCCCAAAACAGGTGTCTGCCAAGGAAGGTGGGAAACTCCCTTGGAATGGAAAATATGACCCCCTTCCCTCCAAATTATTATAACTTTAAAATTAAGGGGCTTTCAGGAAAAGATATAGAAAAAGGAATAGGTTCTTTACTAGTATATATATGTATAAGAAGGTAAAAAACCAAAAACAAACAAAACCAGAAACCCGACCACAGCCTTCTCTCGGCTGTCAGGCACTTTCCCCTTTGGTGTTGTTGCGGTTCTTGGAGTTCCCTTTCTGTTTTTTTCCCTCTTGAGGAATTTTCCCCATATATGTTGCTGGGGTGACAAATTGCTGGGTACTTGGGGAGGACAAAGGACCTAGCCGCTGAGGGTGTGGTCCAACAGGCTACTCTCTTTCACCTGGGTGTGTGGGCAGTGGGTGCTTGGCATTCAGACAGAGGGAGAGGCTACTGCCATCTAGTCAGCACTGCACGCTTTTTTGGCTGCCTTCTTTCTACCGGACAAACCCTGGGATTCCCAAACCTGCCTTTCCCTGCCCCGTGCTTGAGCCTTTGCTACTCTGTAGCCCCCACGCGTCCTGCCTGCCAAGACCTCCCAGGGTTTCCCACCGCAGCGCCGGAGTTTGATCCATCTCGTCTGCCACCTGGGATTTGTGCTCGCCCCTGCTGTTCCAGTCTTCTGTTCCCAAGGGTCTGGCTGGACACTGGGATTGGCTGCCCAGGGGTTTGTGAAGCCTTTGTTCCATCCCTTCCCGGGACCCCAAGCCGCCATTGCCCTGCAGTCACGGGGGGAACCATCACACCTGCCCTGCTCACTGGGAGCAGCCAGCGCTCTTGCCAGCTGCGACAGTAACTGCACTGATGGGGAAAGGGCCTGACAGCCGAGAAGGCTGGCACTGGGTTTGTGGTTCTGTTTGCTGTTACTGCCATAGATATTGCTGTTTGTTTGCCTTGTTATACACATATATATAACAGTAAAGACCTGTTATTCCTATTCCTCATACCTTTGCCTGAAAGCCCCTTAATTTCGAAATTATAATAATTTGGAGAGAAGGGGGTTGCATTTTCTTTTTCATTTCAAGGGAGACTCCTGCCTTCCTTGGCAGACACCTGTCTTTCAAACCAAGACAGCCTGGCAGATTGACTCTATCACACCCCCCCAAACCCATGATGGCAAGCACTATGTGCTTATGATGGTGGAAGCAACAACAGGATGGCTGGAAACACCCTGTGCCTCATGGCACCACCTGGAACACTATCCTGAGCCTTGAAAAGCAAGTTGTAGTGGTTTGGTCTAAAATACTCATTACTGTTTATCTTCTGTGAGATAAGAATTAGGAGAAATGCAAAGCAGGCACCAACTTGAAAAGAGTATAAAGAAGTTTATTAACAGACCTAAAAGAAGAAAAGAAAAAAAATTATACCACCTTCAGAACTCTCCTCCTCCCCCCACCTTCCTCCCTTCTCCCACTGACAATGTAAAAAGACAACCCTTAAGATGTTCAGTCTGTTTACCACTTCCATAATAACCTTGTTTAGTCCATTTAGAAAGAGAAGTCTCTTCTTGCTCGTGCTATGAAAACATTATCACAACGAGACAGCCACCCACTTCCAAATATTGTTCAGTCCATGTAGGAAGAGGTCTCTCTGCTTGCAATGTGAGTCCCTTCCCCCGACTTGCAGCTTTTCCCGCAACTGCTTTCGAGGGTCCACTCTTGAAGTCTTTTGGGGTACAATTTTAAGGTTGAGCCATTCAGAAACAAAGAAACAGAGGCCCTTCTCCTTCCCTGGGAGCAAAGGGTCTTCCTCATCTTCATCGTTAGAACTATCTCTGGGAGCATCTCTAGGAATTGAGGTTTTTCTCCTTTCGCATTTGGAGCAAAAGTCCTCATCTGGTTCATCTGGTTCATCTCTCTCTGTCCAAACTTCTCATGAAATTACAGCTGCGGCAGCATCTGCCTATTGCTTATGAGTTGAACACTCCACCCCCCATATCTTCATGAAATTACAACGGGATACTCTGATATATCATAGCTTCACAACAGACTTTCAGCTTTAAGCATCTCCTCTCTCTCTCTTCCCTCAGGTTTTCAGCTCTTCACAGCAATAAAAGGGTTAATCTCACCTCAGCCTTGCAGCTGGAATGTGGCTTATCGCAGTTGGTCACCTGACCTCTGCCGGACAGAGGTGCCACTTTGCTAAAATCTTGGCTGCAGTGGAGAGGGGGGGGGTTCCGAGCTGCTCTGGCCGCCCACAGCAAGGCAGTGGGGGGGAGTTCCACGGCTGGAACAGGCCCATGGCTCCAGGCTGGCCGTGGCCCGGCCAGGCCTGGCCCAAGCAGGGCCTGGCCGGGCCTGCTGGCCCCCGCACGGGGCCTGCAGCCACCTGTGCCAGCGTCGGAAATGAGAGAGAGCTTGGGGGGGGAGTTTGTCTATTCTTAAGTGTGTATCACAGAGGCGGTCACAACTTTAAGTGGCTTAAAGAATTGTCCATATTCAAACTGGCCAGCTGATAGGTTCTATCAGGTCCCAGAGGAAGCTGTAAGCACCCCTCAGCTAGGACATCCCTTCCGGGACTATCCTTGCTAACCTATGAAACAAGTCTTATAGCAACATGGTACTCCAGAAAAGAATTGAATCAGGCAATGGAACTCATTTCTTAACCTCATAGACACTTGGGCCAAAGAACATGGCATTGAGTGAGTATATCACATTTCCTATCATGCACCAGCCCCTGGAAAAATCAAACTATGTAATTGTCAGAGACTGAAATATTATAGTTTATGACTTAAACATTTTCATTAAGGACTTATAGCAAAACTGTATTACAAAACCTTCAGAGAAGACTACCACACCCTGAATGGGGCTCTGAGAGGCCCTGGACTGCTCGCTGATGAAGATAAGATAAAGTAACAACTCAGGGCTGGGGACATTCACAAAGCACCAGCTTAACACCTTCAGGGTGGAGACCACAGCCCCAAGGCTATCAGCTGCCAGGTTCACACAGACCCTCGCACCAAAGGGTGGGGGGAAGAGAGGCTTTGGGTGCATGGTGAAAAAGTCTCTGGTGAGAGGCAGTGAACACCCATCATTCAATGTGCACAGGAGCCCAGCTAAGAGGCCCCTTCACCTGGGGAGAAAGCTGCATATATGTGAAGGACAGCAGAGGGGGTGTCATGGCCCATCAAAGCCCTCCCCTCCCAAAGGGTTCCCCAGACCCTACACCAGAAATGATGCAACAGACCCTCAGTGTTGCAAGGGACAGTGTCAAACCTAGCCTCCTGCAAGGGAGGCACGTGGGCGTTCCCACCTGGCCCAAAGCATATATTAATTCACTGGATTTTATACTCTTTGGTTTGTGGCAGCATGGTGCAGCATGAGAGCAATGGGTGGTGAGACTTTCAAACATTGGGATACATATTTGGCAAAGGCCACATGGTTAGTCAACACCAGAGGATCTGCTAATTGGGCTGTCCCTGCCTAATCAAAACTTTTATGTACTGTAGAAGGAGATAAAGTTCCTGTAGTGCACATTAAAAACATGCTGGGGAAAACAATCTGGGTTATTCCTGCCTCAGGCAAAGGCAAACCCATCTGTGGGATTGCTTTTACTCAAGGACTTGGGTGGACTTGGTGGGTAATGCAGGAGGATGGGGAAGTCTGGTATGTGCCTCAAGGGGATCTGATTTTGGGTGAGAATAGCCAATGAATTAAACTGTATGTAGTTATGTTAATAACTGCATAACACTATGTATTACCACTTCTGTGTGGGCCCCCCCCCCCCGCCATGGGGTCCTGGTAGAGGGGCCCTGGGGGGGGAGACACGGGGTTTCCCTAGCCCCTGGTCAGCCTCGTTCCCCATTGGTTGTTTTGTGTTCCCCTGTGTGGGCACAGACCCTCGGGTCCTGTGACTGCAACAGTTCCTCAGCAAATCCTCAGCCATGCGGCTAGGGAAATAAACATCTCTGAAACATCTATCAAGAATCGGTCCATATATATTTCTTTTCCACGGGCCTCGTTGTTTGATACGCGTGCTGCAGTATCCGCACTGTAACAAATGGTGGTGAAATGCTGGCAAGACACCAATCCCTAAGGACAGAAAATTCGTGAGTAAAAGCCACTCTAGATCTCTCTCTCTTCTCACCTTGGTTTGGATATTCCATATCTAAACTATGGAGGAACCGTGGAAAGACTCTTGGCTCTCAGAGTTGCATATAGACATTAATCTTAAACTTGAAAAGATTCTTGAACAACTATTTGTAAATTTTAGCTTAATTCAAGCTCAAAAAGAACTGAAACACTTTATTTCATGGTTGTTTAAGAACTTTTTCTATGTTTCTTGGGATTTAATTCTTACCAAAGACTTTTGGAACACGGTTTGGACACAGTTAATTTTGAGTCAAAATATATGCCGATGGAAGAATATTTTCATGAATATTATTTAATTACCTAGACTGCTGAGCAATGTCAGCTGTGTCCTGGTGAAGGGAAGCGTTCCTCAGAGTCCGTGCGACCCAGGCCACGTGGACCGAGCCCTCTCTGAGCAGCAGCGAGGCAGTTCCTGTGCATGGGCGGAGCGGCACGAGCTGCAGTGTCGGCACTGGAGCGAGGCACGGCGGGAGCCCGCCCAGCCCCGTGCAGCATGTGGTGGAGCGAGCCCCGTGAACTCCCGACCGAGAGGGGCGGCGTGCGGGCGGCGGCTGGCAGCGGTGGCAGTGGAGAAGAGCCACGCCTAGCCAAAACACGCACTGGAACAGGGTGTGGGGGGGCTGCCGCTCGGGGGCCCAGCCAAGACGTGAGTGTGGCGCCAGGCAGCGGCAGCTCAGCTGAGAGCAGAAGCGGCGGCATGCAGGGTGCTGAGTGGCACGGCCTGGCCTGGCCCGTGTGGCCCCAAATGCGACCCCGGGAAGAGCGTGCAGGCACGAGCAGCGCCGGCGGCCCCACAGCAACCCTGGCAGCTCCAACGTGGGAGCGAGCGAAAGCGAAAGTGAAACCAGGAATGCAGCGAGACAGAAAACAGCAGCCACATGGAAAAAGGAAAAAATCACCGTAGCTAAGGTTTTAGGAATAGTAAAATAGTATAATTTGAAAGAAATTATTGTTTTATAACAAGATGTGACAACCAAGAAGACATATTCATGCATAGAACTGCTATTAAAAAGAATAACCCTGAAAAATGCATCCCAAGGTTAGGAGATGCAGAGGTGGTGGAGTTCAAAATTCTGCAAGGTAGAAAAGGGTTACAAGCAGCAGAGATCACTGGGCCTGATGGTGTTTCTGTAAAAGGCAGTATATATGCTAAAAATCGTAGTCATGTTAGACAATATCTCCATTATAAGCCCCCCCTACAGTCTCCCTTTTCTAATCCCACCTTTCCCTTTTACCCTATATCCTATTACCCCCAGTGTATTCCCAATCCATTTTTTCACCCATGGTTTCCCTCACAAAACCATACCTTTGCCAATTGTTTCCCCAAAAATCCCTTTCCAATGCCTAGTGGGGGATGAAGAGGGGGAGAGAAGAAATTAACTATTGTTGTTTAGAGTTCCAACAGGTACAAATAGAAGAAACCCTCTCCTGCCTCAGTTTCCCCACCACGCATGTCCAGAGAGTCCTGTCTCCCTTCTGTCAGCCTTAAGATGTTCCAAAGAATCTGTTTGGACATTTAAAGACTCAGGAGGGTGGCTTGTTTTGTTTTGAAACTGTTCTTGTTATTTTTATCCAGTTGTTTTCAATGTTAAGTTTTAAATCTCTTTTTGTTAAAAATAAATGGATGAAATGTCGGGGTCTCCTCCCCCTGCCATGTGGTCCTGGGAGAGGGGCCCTGGGGGGGAGACACGGGGTTTCCCTAGCCCCTGGTCAGCCTCGTTCCCCATTGGTTGTTTTGTGTTCCCCTGCATGGGCAGGGACCCTCGGGTCCCATGATTGCAACAGTTCCTTGTCAGATCCTCAGCCAGGTGGCTGGGGAAATAAACATCTCTCTGAAACATCTATCAAGAATCGGTCCATATATATTTCTTTTCCACGGGCCTCGTTATCTGATACACATGTTGCAGTATTCGCACTGTAACACACTTCTATGGTGCTATGTATGCATTACCTCCCTGAGCCCCTCACGGCATTGATCTTAACCACAAGCCTTCTGGGGATATGAACCTGACTTCCCTCTGATCATCACACCAATCAAGAAAGAACTTTGATAAAACTGAACAAGTGCAGCAGTGCTGGAATCAGAATTGACACAAATGCGTAATATGCAACAATCCAACACTTCACACCATCTTTCCTGCTTGAAAGACTGTTACCAAGAATGGAGGACAAAGTCATGAACTAAATTAATTCAACAGACATTTTTGTGGACATTTTTATGAACATTTGACAGAGGTGTTCCACAGACTAAGGGACGGATGTCTGTATGTATATCTATCAAAACAGATAAATAGGGAAGGTGATGGGATATTGGCAAGTGTGAGACTTGGCATGATGTAAAAGGTATGGAAGAAGGGGTAGATATTGTCCTGGTTTCAGCTGGGATAGAGTTAATTTTTTCTCAGTAACTGTTACAGTGCTGTGTTTTGGATGCTGGAAGTCCAGAGCTGTTTGCATGAGAAAACCCTAGAACAGGACAAAAAACTCAATTATGTTGGACTGCTTTACCACAGGGATTTAAGAATAACCCTACAATTTTTGGAAATCAGCTAACCAAGGAACTGGAGAACTGGCAGAAAGAACATGTAAAGACCATACTGCTCCAGTATGTGGATGACATCCTACTGGCAGCCAAGACTCTAGGAGGAGGTAATCGCTCTGATCATCAGCCTTCTGAACTTCTTGAGACAAGCTGGTGTGCTGGTTTGGCCAAATTTAGAAATATATCCTCTGAGAGAAGGCAGGTTACAAACCACCCCTCCCCCACAAGGTTCGGGAAAAAAAACCTTTTTCCTCAAACGAAAGTGAAAGAGATAAAAACTATTTATTTGACAAACAGGATATGAAAAGGATAGTGATGCTAAATAATATAACCTCTTGCTGTGGAGAGAAAAACCTGGGAAAATTTCAGAGTCTTTCTGTAGTCTATCTCTCTCCCCCTCCTTGGAGCTGGGATGGGGTGGTGGGCCCACCTCCAGGGCCAAGACCTCAGTGGAAGGTCCTCCCAATGTATTCTGATGTTGAAACCATGCAGCAGAGAAAAGGAGAAAAAAAACAAAGTCCCAGGAAAACAAAAGTTCAACTGTCTGGAGGAAAAGGAGCTGAAAAACTGGCTGAAAGCTGGCTGGAAAGAAGCTAGCCAGGTGCTTCCCTTCGCTCTCGCTCTCCTGCCGCAGCTGAATGCAGAGAGCCGTCTCTATCTCTGTGTGACCTTGAACAAGCTGCAAACTGCTTTGAAGAAGTTTTTCTCAGTTTTTCCTCCCCCCTCTCAGGCTCAGCTTAAAAGCATAGAAAGACACAAAATTAATTCCTGGGCATAGGGCAGTGATATGGGATACACATCATAAAGTCACCCCAAGACAGCTGGGTACAAGATGTGTGAACCGAATATATGCAGGTAACACCAAGATGACCACGACTCACAGCTGAAGTGCAAAGAATAGATTTATTCCATCATCTTGCTGGCTGGAGGATTCAAAAACAGCAAATAGAGACACATACACTGCTAAGCTCATTTTAGCAGGGACAAAAAGTGCTCTGGCTGTTTCCCGGCTCACATATCAAAAAGGTCTGGCACAGGCACAATTCCTCACAAGGTTGTATTTTACAATCTCCAGTCTTCTTATCTTCCTTCCCCCCTTACATAACAGGCATAGGCCTGTGAAGAATGCTTTTTGTGGAAGGTATCTTTTCATCTTTTTACCAGTTAGGCTAGTGGTTTAAAGCTTTAGAAAGTCTCGAGCAGCCTAGAGAGGTAGCACGGGCGATCTAGCACTTTAGTAGCTCTAAAATCAGTACCTGTATCAGCTGCAAAGCAAATACCATCAGCAGAAGCAGAAGCAAAGATGGAGAAATATAGCTCTCTGCTCGCTCAATTTCCCGCAGTTAGAAGCTTTCAAATGAAACAGACAAGAGATGTTCACAGGAGGATAGCAGAGCCAAGAGAGGGCGGGGCCTCCGTCGATCATCTCTTATTCGGAGAAGGGGAAAGGGGAGGATTCGGGGCAGACCCGGGGAGACCGGCCAATCAGACACTGCTAAAGAGTTTGAGTCACATTTGGTTTTGCCCGGGCTTAGAACAAAGGAGCTCAGAGCACATGGCAGGAGCACGTGTCTTTGGGAGGGGGAGGGGAAGCTCAGAACAGGCAGCAACAGCTTTTTAGGTTTTTTACAGCATTCTCTTATCTGGCTTCTCAAGATAGACAGAAGACAACATGAAATTCCCCAGACTGAATATTCTTAGCACCTCCCAGCTGCAATGACATCTTGAGTAAAACAATTCTAAAAACAACTCTTTCTACTTGCCAATCTTCTATTTTTAACCCTTTCCTCCTGTCTTGGGGTGACCTTATGATGTGCATCCCATATCGCTGCCTATGCCCAGAAATTAATTTCTGTGCCTTTCTATGCCTCTAAACTGAGCCTGAGAGGGGGAAGGAAAAAAACCGAGCAAAACTTTTTCAAAGCAGTTTGCAGCTTGTTCAAGGTCACACACAGATAGCAATTTGTTTCCCAGCTGCAGCAGGGGAGGGAGGAAGCACCCGGCTGGCTGCTCCTAGGACAGTTTTTTTTTTGGCGAGTGGTTCAGCTGCTTTTGTTCTCCAGAGAGAGACTGGGAGCTGAATTTTTCCTTCCCTGGAATTTCTAATTTTCTCCCTTTTCCACTGGACTGCTTGATTGCTTTAACATCAGAGCACATGGGAAGGACTTTCACCCGGGCACAAAGGGCTTGGCCCTGGCCCAAGCCCCACCTCCGAGGAGACCAAAGGGAGGACTCTAACACTTTCCCAGGTTTTTCTTCCACAGCGAAAGATTTTATTATTTAGCATTATTTTCCTTTCCCATGTGTTAAATAAATAGTTTTATCCCCTTCACTTTCCTTTGAGGAAAATTTATTTTCCCTGAACCTGGTGGGGGAGGGGTGGTTGTGCCTTCTCTCAGAGGATATATTTCTAAATTTGGCCAAACCAGAACAAATTTAGTAGCGCCCAACTGCGTGGCTCAAATGAAAGTGAAAAGAAAACCTATAGTAATTACATTTTGGTTTGAATTTACTTATTCTGTGTTGGGGTGAAGTAGTCACCATGCTGGTTGAGTTCATGATGTCTCTCTGGCTCGATCTACTCATGTCTTTCTGGTCCTTAGTCTTCATTGAGGTAGTAGTGTTTTTTTGGTCCCTAGGGTGGTTTGCCTATCCACAACTTGCTCCAATCTTGTCCTTGATATGTAAATTTTACAAACAAGGTGTAAGAGACGCTCTGAAGATCCCTCATCTGCCTCACGATCATCGCCGAGGACAGAGACTGAACACAGGAGTCCTGGCCCTGCTGAGGTGGGATGTCTGCCAAGTGTTGCCTGCGGGTGTGCCCACTGGGAACTGGTACGCATTCCTGAGGAAATTAGTGCAGGTCGCAATGGACTGCACCGTTCTTGCTGCCCAAGTGGGAAGGACTGCGCTGAAGCAAAAAGGAATGACCTGTCCTGTACACCTGTCCTGTACGCCTGTCCTGTACCTGTTTCCCAAAGCAACGGGCCCCATAACAACGGCTGTAGATTTCCCAACTGTAGAAACTGATCGTGATGAGGGTGAGGGTTCGGTCGGGCCCGGCCGGAGATGGACGGATGGAGACGAGAGATCTCTATAAGCAGATCTTTGGAGCATGCAGTTTATTGCAAAGGGCGTGGGTACCGGGGCACTGCTTAGATCTGCCAGCTGCAGCTCCAAGCAGGCCCAAGGTGTAGGAGAGAGAGAGATGAATCAAGAGCAAGAGGCTAAGAGAGTTAAGAGAGTTAGAGCATAAGAGAGACGAATTAAGACAGCGAGGTCCTTGTTACAATACAATAAATCATCTTCTGTAGTGAATATTCTAATTCTCACTAGCCAATCTAATACAAGGTACAAATCCTATAGCATTTACATACAGCCTATAAGAGTTATTACATTACCATAGAGTGTTACATTTTAACTTCTAAAAACTACTCCTTGGACCCCTTCTGCTGAGCTAGTAGGGTCTGCTCTGACCCTTGGACCTGTCTGCAAGCAGAGGGTATTGTTCAATCAAGAGGGGATTACCTTCAGCTGGCTATACCATTGTTTTCTAGTTGTTCAGTAACTAAGACTTTATATCTCAAAGGTGGCCTTCATTTTGATGTCGCTTATAGTTTTCATATTCCCAAAATCTTTTGTTAGGCAATCATATTTATAAGGCTTTCCTGTTTCATCTTCCCCAACACCCAACCTCTTGGCCAGTTGCTCCTCGCTTCTGAAAAGGACTATAAAGGGACTTGCTGAAATAACTGAGCCCGAGATCTCCCCACGGAAAGAAGACAAATCTATTGGCGGAAGACCACGAGGACTTCGTCTCATCCGTTGGTAGCTATTGCCCCTCTTTTTTCCCCCCTCTCTACTTCGTCTCTCTCTCTCTCTCTGTCTCTCTCTTCTATTGCATTACTGTGTTGTGGGCACTTAATAAAGGTGCACTGTTTTGATTAAAACTGAAATCTCATGTGTCCTTTTACACTCTGAGATCGATAAACGAACCATCACGACCCCCACTTGCATTAGCAGATCGTGACATTAAACTGGCATCATGGACAGGATCTCTGACAGACAGAAGGGGTTGCAAGGTTGCGTGTAGTCTGTAATAGGGGAAGGACATTTCACTCCAGCCGCACCTAGCCTGACACCCTGAAAAGGGTGAGCGGTGTCTAGAAAGCAAGGGGGGTGACTCGAATTTCCCCCAAACTGCACATGCCTGGGTGAAAAGCGCCCCATACTCACTTGAGGGCTCTGTCCTCAGATTTTTCGCAAAAGATCTCTTAGTGTAAAAGGGGGAACTGTGTTTTTTGCTGTGTGTGTGTGAATTTGGACTGCTTGGTGTAGTGAAGAGACAACCATAAGTAACTTAAGGAGTACCTCCCAAGCAGATTTGGTCTCTTCACCCACCCAGGGAAGCGAAGGGAGACACAGTGAAGCTGTGTGTGTTGCAGTGTGTAATTAACTTTTACCTCCCTGTGGTGGTTTTGATCCCTTCATAAAATGACTGAAAACCCTAGTGCAAAAGTTAAAGCTGCATTTTATGCTCTGCTAGCAAAACATAATGCCTGGCCCTCCCTGGGAGGGGAAGAATGGGCTCAAAATAACTGGCTTAATTTGGAGAATGTGACTGATAGAGTATGTTCTTTACAACATGAGACTCGATTTAAATTTGGCCGAAATAAAACCCTAATCTGCTCTGTTTTAGGGGCATGCCTTGCAGCAGCTATAAATCATCGCTTAAAGCGATGTACTGAGGAGAAAGCAATCATAGATTCCCTTCAAAACCTAGTGGAGATTTTACAGAAACAATTAGATGAAGAGAAGAATAAAAATCATTTGCTAGAGGCTGCTTTAAAAGAGGAATACTTTAGGAATTCAAAGAATGCTGACCCACCAAAAGAGACAGAGGAAAAGGAAACTCCTCACATTGACCAAATATACCCCCAGAAAGAACTAATGCTAGTAAAAAATTGTGGGGAAAACTGCTGCCCTCATATGAGACCTCTGATTAAAACAGAATATAATTATATCAATGATGAAGATTTTGAACCGCATATCACCACTAAACAAATACCATACACTGCTATTGAATTGGCTAGATTAAAAAAGGAGTATGGGCGGCTCCCCCACGAATCTGAGATGGAATATGTTTTCCGAGTGTCCCTCACTGGAGGAGACCAAATTCAATTAACTGAACAGGAGGACAGTGGATACTGGAGACATGGAGTTTTCTTGACAACAGGAGACAAACGTGGCACCTGGTCCCTGACTCAGCATGCAGCTTTCTGGGCCAGGGAACTCAATCCTTTAGAAAGGGGAGACCCTTTAGCTATAGTTGGTACCCCCGATCAACTTCTAGAAAGCGTCCACAAAGCCGCCTGTCTGCAAATGATCCATGAAAGAAAATTAACTCCTGGATATGAATCCCCCATGCAATTACCTGTGAAACCTGAACTGATGATCCCTTTAATTCGAGGCCTTCCAGAATCACTCAAACCTACAGCAATTGTCCTTCAAAAAACCATAGCAGCTGTAGGTCCCGTAGAAAGGCTGGATAGATTCCTTGGAAACCCAAGCGACCAAACTGGATCCACCGATCCTGGGTTTACTCCATACTCAACCCCCTCTCAGCTGCCAGGCTCACAATCGAATTCACCTGCTGGTGATCGCAAAGTTTGGACATGGAGTGAGGTTGCAGAAGATCTGATTAATTACAGTAGAAAATATGGACCTATAAAAATCCCAGAGGAAAAATCAGACAAAACAAAAGGTGCCAGGTACATTAGAGCTCCTCATAGTGAAAAGCCAGAAAATGTAAAACAAATCCCTAACCGTCAGCATTGGTGGTTATTAGGCATCAAAAAGGGGGTCCCCAAAGATGTGATGGATGGCTTCCCCCTTGATAAATTGAGGAAGGTAGTGTCTAACTGGCACTGCCGAAAACCCATTCTACTGAATCCGTCAATTCAACCCAGTGCACCCCTCCTCCCTCAGAATCTGGGCAGTGAGTCAAAGCAACCACTCCCTCAAAGTCTGTGCAGTGAGCCAAAATGACCTCTCCCTCAAAACCAGGGAAACTAGACCCTCCATCTCTTGTCAGTGGGAGAAGAGACGGAGCATGGGTATACCTGAGAAGGCTCACTAAAAATAAAACAGGAGATATAATGATCATAGCTATTACAGGCCCTAAACAGGCACCTGTAACTTTTCTGATTGACACTGGAGCACAAATTTCTGGGCTGACAAAGAAAGATGCCCGGAGGTGTACAATTGTTCCAACAAAGAACCGATATTGTGTTTTAAATGCCTTGGGAATGACAGAATCTATGAATGTGGCCTTAGTCAAGCTCACTTTGCCTGGAGAGGAAAATCAACTCTCTCTTAATATGGTGATTGGAGATATTCCAACCAATTTATTAGGGATGAATGCCCTCGTTGGGAGACAGTGGGAGGACTCAGAGGGTCTCCTGTGATCTTTTGGCACACCACATTTTAACATCAGACTGCTCCAAGCCGCACCCTCCCTACCATTCAGCAAAGTAACTAATGGGAAACAATACCCCCTCCCCCTGGGTGCCAAAGAGGGTATCAAGCCAGTGATACAGGAGCTTCGAGAACAAGGAGTAATAGTTAATACTCATTCTCCTTTCAATTCTCCACTGTGGCCAGTGCCAAAGCGTAATGGGAAGTGGAGGCTGACAATAGATTTTCGTAGGCTAAATGCCAACACAGACCCTCTTACAGCAGCCGTCCCAAATCTGGCAGAATTAATAACATTGATTCAAGAAAAGGCTCATTCAATCATGGCAACTATAGATGTCAAAGACATGTTTTTTTACGATACCTCTACAGCCAGAAGATATGGACCGTTTTGCTTTCACATGGGAAGGACAGCAATACACTTTCACTAGGCTTCCCCAAGGGTACAAACATTCTCCTACCCTGGCTCATCATGCTTTGGCCCAAGAGTTAGAAAAAATACCCAAAGCTGACAATGTGACTGTTTATCAATACATTGATGATATCCTTGTGGGAGGAGATGAAATAGAAGAAGTGAGAGATACCCAACAGAAAATAATCTCCCACTTAGAAAGCCTTGATTTGAAAATTCCCCCAGAAAAAATCCAAAACCCTTCACATGAAGTGAAATTTTTGGGAATTTGGTGGAAAGGAGGTATGACATGTATCCCACCTGATACCCTAACCTCTTTAGACCAGATTAAAATGCCTGAATCCAAAAAAGATCTCCAACATGCTTTAGGATTATTAGTATTCTGGAGAAAACACATCCCAGATTTTTCCATAATTGCCAGACCTCTTTATAATTTGTTAAGAAAAGGGATAAAATGGGAATGGACTGCTTCTCAAGAAGAAGCATTGCAATTGTTGATTTTTGAAGCAACAGCTCACCAAGCCCTGGGCCCTATTCACCCTACAGATCCTTTTCAGGTGGAATGGGGATTTGCCTCCTCAGGGTTGTCAGTACACATATGGCAGCGGGGTCCTGAGGGTCCGACGAGGCCTGTTGGTTTTTAGTCCCGTGGCTTCAAAGATGCTGAAAAACAATACACTACCTGGGAGAAAGGATTGTTTGTGGTTATCTTAGCTCTCATAGAAGTGGAGAAGATTGCACGACAACAACCAATTGTTTTGAGAGGCCCTTTCAAAGTTATTAACGCAGTCTCTACTGGGACCCCCCCACCTGACAGGGTGGCCCAGAGGGCCTCGGTGAGGAAGTGGTATGCTCAGATTGAACATTATTGTAGTGTCTTCTCAATAACTGAAGGAGCTGTAAAAAATCTGGCAATCCAAGAGACTAAAAACTTGGGTAGCAGCCAAGACAAACCTGCCTCAGTCATTAGAGTAGTCCCTCCTTTTTCCCCCAAACAGTCAGCAAATTCTTGGTTTACAGATGCTTCTGCCAAGCTAGAAGGAAAGGTGTGGAAATACAAGGCTGTAGCCCTCCACACTTCCTCAGGTGAACGAATTATCACAGAGGGGGAAGGCAGCGCCCAAGCTGGCGAGCTGATAGCTGTTTGGCGTGTTTTCCAACGTGAGGCACAGAATACTTCTCTTGTCTGTATGTACACTGATTCCTATGCTGTGTTTAAGGGATGTACTGAGTGGCTTCCTTTTTGGCAGCAAAATGACTGGGAAGTTAACAGAATCCCAGTATGGCAAAAGGAAAAGTGGCAAGAAATTCTAAATATTGCAAGTCAAGGGAATTTTGCCGTGGGGTGGGTAGCCTCTCACCAGACAGATGGAAATCCAGCAGGAGAGTGGAACAATAAAGCTGATGAATTAGCAAGACTAAGTCCTTTGAAAAAGGATCAGATTACAGAGGACTGGGAGCACTTATTAGAATGGTTGCATGTAAAAAGACAACACACAGGTGCAAAAGATTTGTACAAAGAAGCCCTTGCTCGTGGTTGGTCTGTTATTACAGCTGGTGGTGGGGTCCGTGGCTCTGACCCAGGAAGAGGTGACTGGTCCAGAGAGATGGTCCCGAAAGGGATCGCCTTCCCGAGGCCCAGTGTCTTCCCTCAGCTGCTGGCAGGAGGAGCCCCTGCAGAGGCTGTCAGCTCTTTAGTGATTGTCAGCTCGTGATTCCAGCTCAGCTCTGCAGGGCACCTCCAGGCCAAGCCAGACCAGAGAGAGACGAGAAGGCCCGTGTGGCTGGTTCCGCACAGAGGTAGCTTTATTGTTGGTTCCCTCTGGCGAAGGGGAAAGCCAGGGACGAGCTCCCTCTCCCCACAGAGCCAGGGGGCTTCCTTTTATAGGGATACAGGGGATCAGTAGGGGACCAATGGGTTACAGAGGGTCTGGGACAGACCAATGGGTTACAGAAAGATCTGCATAGTGTCTCTCAAAGGATTGTGGGTCCACTTTTCCTCGCCATGACCCAAGAAGTGGCTGCCTTTTCAGGGAGTCCTGCTGGGCAATTGCGAAATCTCGTCTCAGCAGAGATCCCTCCAGGGCAAGAGCTGGGCATATCCCACAACTCCCCCTTCTGTATTTATTAAAAAGGCATTCCCAGCAGTCTTTCTGCAGCACCGTAGGAGGCAAGAGAACATAAGTAACACAGTAATAATTACAATGAATACCCACAAAACTCCCTTAATCAAAGATGCAATCCATCCCGTTATTCCCCATCGTTCAAAAAGGTCATCATCTACTTTTAGGTCATAGAGGCTGTGGTGAGGATAGCATCAATGTAGATACATTTCATCTTTGGGCAGGGATGGGGCTTCTGAGAGGGAATATAAGCAAGATTTGTTAGCTCTGTGGTGGGAGGGGAGGTTTTGGGGTTTAGGGAGGTTTGACAAAGGTTGAGGGAAGGGGGTATTTTGGGGTAACAAGGGGTGACAACATATAAACTAAGAATCAGTTTTTTCAGGCTGTGTCTGGCCTACGGCCCGACTTTTTGCTGTAGCTTCTTGTTCAGCTTTCTGTTTCGTCTGCTGCCGTGTGGTGGGACGATCTTTTTCCTGGTTGGTGGGCATCTGGCGACGTTTTCGTCTCCATGCCGAGCTGGTCTGGTTTTGGGGAGGTCCTGTATTTGTCTCAGGAGAGTTCTTTGTGTTTGTGGTAGCAGCGTTTGTAGGGCCTAAGTATGATTTAATACTTTTTCCTGGGAACCACTTCGGGCCAGATGGTAGCTGGACACAGGCGTAGCCTCTCCCCCAGGTAATCAATTGGAAAGGTCCAGAGACCTGGTGTGATTCAGGGTCCTTTACCAGCACTGGAGGCTTCTCTGTGAGCTTAGCTTGGGTTGAGTTTGAGAAGTGGCGGAGTACTGGGGGGTCAGGCTCTGACGATGTACCATTTAGGAAGTTAATGACATAGAGAGCCTTACAGAGTCTTTCAACAGGAGACAAGATTTATGTTTCTCTCCGTTGCTGGTTGAGGACTCTTTTGAGGGTTTGGTGGGTCCTTTCTACGATGGATTGTCCTGTGGGATTGCTAGGTATGCCTGTCTTGTGTTTTATTCCCCATTGGTTGAAGAAATCTTTTAGCTTATGAGAGGTGTAGGCAGGCCCATTATCTGTTTTGATTTCTTCAGGGACTCCCAGGGTGGCGAAGGCAAGGAGGAAATGCTTGATGACATGGACGGCACTTTCCCCTGCATGAGCTGATGCAAACACTGCCCCAGAAAATGTGTCAACTGACACGTGCACATATTTGGATCTCCCAAAGGATGGGAAGTGGGTTACATCAGTTTGCCACAATTGGCAGCTGTTCAGACCACGGGGGTTGACTCCGGTACCCATAGATGGTATTTGGTAGTTCTGGCAGTTCGGGCACGTTGCAATGATCGCTTTTGCTTGATCTTTTGAAAGCTTGAACATTCTGACGAGGGCAGGAATATTTTGGTGAAAAAATGCATGTGACAACTTCACCTGGGCAAAGATGTCAGGGACGTTTGCAGTCTCTGCTGGCATGGCCAGTGCATTTGCTCTCCTGTTCCCTTCGGCAATGGGACCAGGGAGGTCGGTGTGTGACCTCACATGCATA
This sequence comes from Aphelocoma coerulescens, assembly GCF_041296385.1. Taxonomy (NCBI): domain Eukaryota; kingdom Metazoa; phylum Chordata; class Aves; order Passeriformes; family Corvidae; genus Aphelocoma; species Aphelocoma coerulescens. The sequence goes on along the minus strand of NW_027184080.1, from coordinate 5,700,581 downwards.
ATGTAGTAAGGCTGTTTTCTGTGGAAGATTAAATGGATTAATGTAGAAACCAATTGATATAATTTTTTGTTGGAGACCTCCTTTAGAAAAGCATGTTCAGCCCTCATAGCTATGCCAGCGACATAAGCCGAATCAGTGACCAAATTAAAAGGTTCATCTTTAAACTTCTCAAAGGCTCTGACAACGGCTGCTAACTCAGCAATCTGTGGAGATCCCTCTACTATTTGGATATCAGATTCCCATTTTTGGATATTGGGTTGTCTCCATGTCAGGACAGACCGATGTGACGAACCTGACCCATCAGTAAAGACGGTTAGAGCTTTAAGAGGTTTTCTACTTTGGGTTAATTTTGGAATCAAATTAAAAGCTGCATCGCGGTAGAAAAGTCTATGTTTTGGCATGTGAATGGAAATTTGGCCTGTGTAGCTATCTAGGGCTAACTGGAGGCTCTCATTGGTCTGGAGCAACAGCTTCAGATCTCCAGTGGTCAATGGCAAGTATATGCGTGTGAACTCACACCCTGCAAGAGAGCGGAGACGAGTTCTGGCCTTTTTTATTAAATGTGCCATTACTTCTTGGAAGGTGGTTAATGTCTTTGTAGGTTGATGGCTTGTGAAGACCCATTCAAGTATCAGCAAAGGGTCTCTGAGTTTAGGGTCCCATTGGAAGATCAGTCCATGGAAACGGGGAGCTTTACCCAAAACTGCAAACTGAAGAGGCAGGCTGGGTTCAACGCGATGGGCTTGGCGTGAAGACAGGGCTTCTTGAACTTTGGTGATGGTATCTCGGGCTTCAGGTGTGAGGGTGCATGGAGAGTCCAAGTCTTTGCTGCCATGGAGGAGGTTGAAGAGGGGAGCAAGGTCTTCTGTTGTGACTCCCAGTAGGGGGCGTATCCAATTTATGGATCCGCACAGGCTGTGTAAGTCCCTTAGGGTTTTAGGGTCCTTTTTGATGGCGAGTTGCTGGGGTACGATGGTTCTCTCCCGGATCTGGAGGCCGAGGTAAGTCCATGGGCTGGAGTGCTGCACTTTGTCCTCACGAATCTCAAATCCTGCTTCTTCTATGGCCTCAATTGTCTTTTTAAGAGTTCTGTCCAAGTAAGTCTTTTCTGATGCACAGATTAGTATGTCATCCATATAGTGGTAAATGATTGCCTCTGGGAACAGGCTCCTGATGGGGGACAGAATGTGGGCGACGTACCACTGGCAGATGGTCGGGCTGTTCTTCATGCCTTGTGGGAGGACGAGCCAATGGTATCTTCTGAGTGGGGCTTCATCGTTAAGAGAGGGGATGGAGAAGGCGAACCGTGATGCATCCTTGGGATGGAGCGGGATGTTAAAGAAACAGTCTTTAATGTCTATGATGGCAAGCAGCCAGTCTCGGGGCAGCATCGCTGGTGATGGCAGGCCAGGTTGGAGGGGGCCCATGTCTTCAATGACCTCATTGATCTTTCGTAGGTCATGGAGTAGTCTCCATTTGTTTGTGCCGGGCTTTTTCAGCACAAAGACAGGGGAATTCCAAGGGCTGGTGGTCTCGGTGATATGACCTTTGGCAAGTTGCTCTTCCACCAGGGCTTCCAGCGCGCTGAGTTTTTCTTTTTCAAGGGGCCACTGCCTTGTCCATTTTGGGTTGTCAGTGTTCCAGGTGAGCGGGGGAGTAGATGGCAGCGCGCGTTTCTCAGTGGCCCCAGTCAGAAATCCTGGCTGGGAATGGTAAGAGTGGCACCCCATTGGGATAGAAGGTCTCTGCCCCATAGGGTGATGGGGGCTCTTACCACGAATGGTCGGGTGGTCGCTATCTTGCCCTCAGGTCCTTCAATGACAACATTTCGTTTGCTTCTCATGGACACTGCAACTCCACCAATCCCGGAGATCATACCTGCCACTGGCTCCAGTTCCCAATTCCCTGGCCACTCGGAGCGGGCGATGATGGTCACGTCTGCTCCGGTGTCCAGCATCCCTGGGCGGTAGACCCTCTCTCCTTTACAGAACAAGCTGCACTCGATGGTCGGTTTGTTTGAGCCCACAATCTCCATCCACATTGCCATAGGATTGAGAGGAAGCTGTTCTGGGTGGTTCTGTGGAAGTAAAAAGGCTTGGGCAATTGGTGTTCCCTGTGGGAGAAAGAAAGGTATGTCCGTGCAGCAAAGCTGGACAAGAATCTCTTGTCCAGGTTGCACTGTTTGTATCTCAGGTAATACAAAGAGTTGTTCTGGACCATGGATGGTATGGCTTAGGATAAGAATGTCCCATGGGCCGTCATGCGGTCCATACTTTCCTGTGGGAATACGATAAAAACGCTTGTCAACAAAGTTAAATGGCAGTGATGTTACCAGTTGGCGTCTGGTCCCGATCGGTAGCGCTCCGTGTGTTGGATCCTTCTCATGTGTTCTGGGATCGCCTGGGATGATGGTGCTGGGTGAGGTCCAGTTGTCTGCTCTCGGTGGTCCGATGTGGAGTTCACAGCCGGGGCGGGGTAGTATGGCCTTTGATTTGTTGTCTGGGCGCGGGGCCTTGACACCGCGCTCCGATAGAAGTTTTTTGGACGCTGCTGGTGCTGTTGCTGTCTCTGGTGCCTTTGGTAGGCGGCACGACGGTCCTGGGTGGGTGACCTTTGTGGGCAGTCCTTTATAAAGTGTCCAAGTTCACCACAACAGAAACAGCGGGCATTCTCCTTAGAGACTGCTGCAGCAATTGCACCAGAAACTCCCTCTGTGATGCCCTTTACAACTGCTTGGGTCATTGTGTTCTCTGTGGATGTGTGTCTAGTACAGGTCTCTATCATTTGTTCTATTGTAGGTTCTGTGTCCATGGGTAGGGCCCTCAAGATATTCTTACATTGTTCGTTAGCATTTACCATGGCAAGTTTGCCCAAAAGTTCCTTTCGTCCATCTGGACTTTCTATCTGTTTTTCTAAGCTAGCTTTTAAACGATCAACAAACTGAATGAAGCTTTCATTTGCTGACTGTTTGATGTTAGAGAAATATTGTGTAGGAACAGCATCATCAGGGGTAAGAAACAGTGATGTCTTAGCTGCAATAGCTATGTCTTGTAATGCTAATTCAGGTAAGGTTGTAGCTTGATCTAGGGGTTTTTGGAGGTCACCTTCTCCAGCCAGTTGTTCTATTGTCCAATCTGTCTGATTTACATCTTTAGCATAAGTGTCAGACAATGTTTTTAAATGTCTTTTCCAATGCCTTTCCCATAACATATATTCAGCAGGGGAAAGGATGCAATTAATAGGGTTTTTAATATCATGTGGTACTAATGTATAGGCAGAGAAAGTGGCTTCCAAGAGGTTTCTAAAGAAATGTGACCCTCTCCCATGTTCTTTTGCTGCCTTGCAAAGCTCTTTGATTTCTTTGTATGGGATAGGTTCCCATATTTTTGTAGTTGGACCACCCCTCCTCCCTCTCCCTATAATGACTGGAAAGGCTGAAATTTTCTGAGCCAATTCCCAATCTCCCTCCCGGTTCGCTTCCCTGCGTGTCTGTGCCCACCGGTCCTCCGATTCAGAGTCAGAGCCACTGCTACTGTCATCTGAACAGGAGGGATAAGGTGTGGCAGGGCGGGGCTGAGATACAGGGGGCGTAGCGCGGCGTTTTTGAAATGCCGACTTTCCTTTACCTAGGTCGGGAATAGCGGGGGGTCGGGGGTGGTTTGAGGGGTGGGAAGGGGTCCTGTTATGGCAGCATGGGGGTGGAGAGGTTGTACAGCAGCAGGTCGTTTGGGGGGAGGTCGCGTTACAGGTAGTGACGGTTTCGCAATTCCATGTGGAGTCGGGAGGGGCGAAAGGAGGGTGTGGGGGGGCGGTGGGCTCTAGCGCAGCAGCGGGGGGAATGGGGATTGCGCAAGAACCCGTGGTAGGGGGAGGGGGGGTGCAGGGAGAGGGGGAACATCAGCAGGGATTGCGCAAGATGCAGCTGGGGAGGGGGGGAGCGGGTGTGCCGGCGCCTGTCAGGGTCTATGGGCGATAGCCTGGGGCGGTGCCGCGGATAGCTGGGTCCCGCCAGCGGCGAGAGGGGCAGATGCTGGCGGAGGGTGTGACGCCTGTTCCGGGCCCCCCAGTGCGTGCGCGGGGCTCTGCGGGACCGGCCCCGTGTTGTACCATGACTGCTCCGTGGGTGCAGGGGGGGGCAGCGGCGGCGGGGCGGCTCGCTGGGAGGGGCCGCCGTGCTGGGGTGGGGGGGGGAACAGGACCGCGTGTGGCAGGGATACGGCAGGAGGCTGGGACGCGGTGGGGTGGGGGGGGTCGGAGGCACCGCGGGCAGGTGCGAGAGGGGGAAGGGTGGTGTCGTGTGGGGAGGGCTGCGAGATACCAGGGGCACAGGGAGAAGGGGCTGGGGGCGGCTCAGGGGCATCCATCCCGGGGAGGGGAGGTGGGTCTGGGATGGATCCCGCGCGCGCTGCCTGGGGGGTGGCAGCGGAACCGAGGGGGCGAACGGGGGGGGGGGGGGGCGGGCACGGGAGGACCGCCGGGAACAGGGGGTCGGGGAAGGGAAGCGGGGGGGCCGGTGCCCCGGCCGGGCCAGGGTCGAGGCGGCTGGCCGAGTCCGCGCTCTGGCTGGCCGTTTCCAGAGGCGGAGGGGAGGGGTGGGAGGGGGGAAGGGCAGAGAAGGGGTTTGGCTGAGGGGGGGGTTTCGCACGACACGTTTTAACCAGTAAATGAAATAAAGGAATGAATTTGGAAACGGAGAGGTTTCCCGAGGCTTGAGAAGAATACAGTTTGTTTCCCACACTGTCCCAGAATGAATCAGAAAGAACAGAATCTGTAGTAGCATGAGGGAAATTTAGAGATATCCAATTACTGAAAGATTTAAGGTTTTTCTTAGAAAGAATACCTTTAGAGAACTTAAAGTCAGATTTTAAGAGAAGGGTCAGAAGTAAGGGGTATAGGTCTCTCTCAGAATGGGAAAGGCTGGGTTTAGCTTGCCTTTGTCCCATCTTGGTCTCTCCCTCAGCAGAAAAAGAGAAAAAAACCAAACCAAAAGTAAAATGCGTGCCAAAGAAGGAGAGCCCCAAACTTAAACTTACAAATCCTGTTTTCTGGTGGGGCTGGCTCCTGGAAAGGTCTGCTGGGGGGGTGGTCTGGCAGTTCGATCCTCAGGGACTTCAGTCCTTGGTGGGAGGTGAGGGTCTCGAACTGTCCTCGTCCAAAAGTCCTGCTAAAACGTAGGTCTATCTTCAGAGGGTCAGCACACGAACGGCTGGCTCTGTCTTGGTGATCAAGACGCAGCTCAGGCCAGGAGTCCAAGGTCCGGGGGTCCAAGGCTGTTCGGGCGCCAGTTATTACAGCTGGTGATTAGGGTCAGTGGCTCTGACCCAGGAAGAGGTGACCGGTCCGGAGAGATGGTCCCGAAAGGGATCGCCTTCCCGAGGCCCAGTGTCTTCCCTCAGCTGCTGGCAGGAGGAGCCCCTGCAGAGGCTGTCAGCTCTTTAGTGATTGTCAGCTCGTGATTCCAGCTCAGCTCTGCAGGGCACCTCCAGGCCAAGCCAGACCAGAGAGAGACAAGAAGGCCCGTGTGGCTGGTTCCGCACAGAGGTAGCTTTATTGTTGGTTCCCTCTGGCGAAGGGGAAAGCCAGGGACAAGCTCCCTCTCCCCACAGAGCCAGGGGGCTTCCTTTTATAGGGATACAGGGGATCAGTAGGGGACCAATGGGTTACAGAGGGTCTGGGACAGACCAATGGGTTACAGAAAGATCTGCATAGTGTCTCTCAAAGGATTGTGGGTCCACTTTTCCTCGCCATGACCCAAGAAGTGGCTGCCTTTTCAGGGAGTCCTGCTGGGCAATTGCGAAATCTCTTGTCTCAGCAGAGATCCCTCCAGGGCAAGGGCTGGGCATATCCCACAGTCTGTTACCAGAGAAATGTGTAAAACATGCATATCAGCCTGTGAACAATGCCGCAGACGGCTGGAAAGACACCCTTTGGAAGATGACCCTCTGCATTTAAGAAAGGGTAAAGGCTTATGGGATGCGTGGCAGGTAGATTATATTGGCCCCTTTAAAAAGTCAGGAGGTAAACACTTTGTGCTGGTAGGAGTGGAGATAATATCTGGGTTAGTCCAGGCCGATGCCTTTAAAAGAGCTACAGGAGATAACACTGTCAAAGCATTGCAGGGATGGTTTGGAACTTTCCCAAAACCACAAGAAATTCAATCTGATAATGGGTCTCACTTTACTGCCAAAGTTGTACAGGACTGGGCAAAAAGTGAAGGGATTAAATGGACTTTGCACACCCCTTACTACCCTCAAGCTAACACGGGATTGTAGAAAGGACCAATGGTCTCTTGAAACGACTTCTGAAACCACAGGAGGGAAATTGGGATGTTCGGCTATGGGAAGCTGTGAAAGGTGTGAATGATAGATGGGGGGTAAACGGGTGTCCCAAAATCACTGCCTTTTGCCCAACAGCTCCAAGAATAATTCCTTCACTACAGGGACCTAATGATCCTAAGAATCCTGCACACTACCCTGGACAACCTGTTTTGGTAGACCTCCCTACTGTAGGAGAAGTACCACTAGTGCTAAAAAGCCCTCTGAATAAATATGCATGAGTAGCCTCTGATGCCCTAGGGAAGAGAGCATCAGATACATACACGCTGGATAATGCCATCATTCTAATTTTCTGTCTTTGGTGGCAGACTCTGTTGTGTTTGCTTTTCACAGAAGAACTCCGAGGGACATGAAGAATCCAGCATGGTCCCTCAAACAAGTTAAATTGCTGATACAAAACAATGTCTCAGAAGTTCAGCCAGCTTGTTCACCTTTTCTGCAAACTTCCTTCGAGGGGTGGACAACCTGGTTGCGAAAGCGGAACCCTTCTAAGAAACGAATGCAAAGAGACATAACCGGTGTTGTGGGAACAGGATTGGGAATCTTAAATAGTATTGATTCAGAAGTACTAATGAATAATTTGGCTGCCACAACTACAGATTTGACTAAAACACAACAGCCACTGCAGTAGTCCCTATTAGCCTTGGGAAGCCATCAGTGGTTGTTATCAAACATATTACCAAATTGGGAAAAGGTAAATGTGAATGACCACAAATTGATAATTGATGCACTCGATGCTACACAAAACAACATTTCTTTGGCTCTCAGCTGCATCCAGGCTCAATTATGGATGTAGTCAGTTGCTGCCTCAATTATAAGAGAAGGCGAAGAAGGCACTTTTTCTACTGAAATTCAGAAAATAATCTGGGACAGTGCCACTGATTTTGAAAGAGAATTCCAATCCTGGTGGAACTTAGTAAATTTTACCTACGATCCCATCACAAACACAGCCACAGCCTTTGTACTACCCATACATAATGCTTCAGTGCATTTGATATTCCCTGTCATTGCATTAGGGCTGAACCATGATGGAGCTGTTCTCTATCCTTTCGAGCATAGAGAATGGGCCCGTCAAATTGGTGAGAAGTGGCAAACTGTTAATTTAGAAACTCGTATTGTCCGAGAACAACAAGGGTTCATCTGTGAAAGTAATGCAATTAGAGCTCAAGACATTTGTTTAGATACAGAACAAAATATCTGTCATTTTGAAATTCATCCTAACGAGATTCCTGAAACAGTGCTTGTCTATATAGGTAATGGATGTGCATGCTTAAGAACTGCTTGTGATAAAGTATTTGTAGAAAATTTAGTAGTAGATACTAAAAATCATTCAAATTTTTGTGTTTGTAACTAAAATCATAGGATGTGATTTTTCATATTTAGCCCCAGTTACTTCTTATCACCTTTTACAGTCCAATTACACACTGATCCACCAATTATTGCCTACCCCCATTGGGATGAACCTTACTTTGGTAAAGCAATTGTTGCTTCACCAAGATTTAATTGAAATTTTGGAAAAGATCAAGAAAAATGGACAGAAAACCTTGGTAACTGTTCATCACAATGTGAAAGAAATACATTGTGTTCTAGAAAGGCTAAAGAAAGATGCTGGACACAGGTGGTGGGATACTCTTTTTGGGTGGTCACCTACTGCTACAGGTGTCCTGAACAAATTGTGTCATCCCATCATTGTTCTCTTGATTTTGATTTTGATTGGATTTGCTTTATCAGCAATCTAATACATCATGAATTGGAGAATGATGAAATGGTTAACACAATTGACATCTATAATAGATGTGCATAATTTGGTCAATATCCCATCCACTGTGGACATACCCAAGGTTATTGACACGAGATGAACTACATGAGTATTAAAATAAGATGTGATAAGAAATTAGAGGTGTATTTTGATTTAAAAAATTACATGTGTATTCTGATTTAAAAAATTACTTATTTCTTTCTTTTCTTTCTTTTCTTTTCTTTTCTTTTCTTTTCTTTTCTTTTCTTTTCTTTTCTTTTCTTTTCTTTTCTTTTCTTTTCTTTTCTTTTCTTTTCTTTTCTTTTCTTTCCTTTCCTTTCCTTTCCTTTCCTTTCCTTTCCTTTCCTTTCCTTTCCTTTCCTTTCCTTTCCTTTCCTTTCCTTTCCTTTCCTTTCCTTTCCTTTCCTTTCCTTTCCTTTCCTTTCCTTTCCTTTCCTTTCCTTTCCTTTCCTTTCCTTTCCTTTCCTTTCCTTTCCTTTCCTTTCCTTTCCTTTCCTTTCCTTTCCTTTCCTTTCCTTTCCTTTCCTTTCCTTTCCTTTCCTTTCCTTTCCTTTCCTTTCCTTTCCTTTCCTTTCCTTTCCTTTCCTTTTCTTTTCTTTCCTTTTCTTTTCTTTTCCTTCCTTTTCTTTTCCTTCCTTTTCTTTTCTTTTCCTTCCTTTCTTATGTTCTCTACCCTTTTTCCAGGATATGCTACCAACATTGACGAGTCCTGAAGACTTCACAACGACACTATGAAATCGTGCTGATGGAGCTTGCTTGACGACAATCGTGAGTCACGGGGTGGTGTAAGAGACGCTCTGAAGATCCCTCATCTGCCTCACAATCATCGCCGAGGACAGAGACTGAACACAGGAGTCCTGGCCCTGCTGAGGTGGGATGTCTGCCAAGTGTTGCCTGCGGGTGTGCCCACTGGGAACTGGTACACATTCCTGAGGAAATTAGTGCAGGTTGCAATGGACTGCACCGTTCTTGCTGCCCAAGCGGGAAGGACTGCGCTGAAGCAAAAAGGAATGACCTGTCCTGTACACCTGTCCTGTACGCCTGTCCTGTACCTGTTTCCCAAAGCAACGGGCCCCATAACAACGGCTGTAGATTTCCCAACCTCTTGGCCAGTTGCCCCTCGCTTCTGAAAAGGACTATAAAGGGACTTTCTGAAATAACTGAGCCCGAGATCTCCCCAAGGAAAGAAGACTAATCTATTGGCGGAAGATCACGAGGACTTTGTCTCATCCGTTGGTAGCTATTGCCCCCTCTTTTTTCCCCCCTCTCTACTTTGTTTCTCTCTCTCTCTCTCTCTGTCTCTTCTATTGCATTACTGTGTTGTGGGCACTTAATAAAAGTGCACTGTTTTGATTAAAACTGAAATCTCGTGTGTCCTTTTACACTCTGAGATCGATAAACGAACCATCACGACCCCCGCTTGCATTAGCGGATCGTGACACAAGGGAGACAAATCAGGATTTCTATCTTGCTGTGCTCGGTAATAATGATTTATAAGAAGTGAACAGAGGTACAGGCAGCTGTTCGAAGTGTGTATGATATGTGGTTTCTCCATCCTAACCCCAGTCCTAGCTTCAGTAGCCTGTTTTGGGAATTTATTAGCAATTGCACCCAGATTGCAAGAGGAGGAGGAGGCGGGGTTTCCCTTCCCTTTAAATTTGATAGGTTATCTTTTGAGAATGTTCAGTATCCCCTGGATGTTAAAGAGACCACCCTCCTGGTATTTAATCTGGTAAGCTTCCTCCATATGTCTCGCAGCTTGACTAGAATGAGAGCTCAGATTTCCAGGGTGACTGCTGAGACACCTGACCCAGAGGTGTAAAATCCTGAGTGGTGTGGGGAATGGGAGGACATCGGCCAAACCCTAAAGAAATTCTCTGACCCGATTGTTTGGGATTTCAGATCTGAACAAATTCAGAAACCAGCTGAGGTGGGGAAATATCTGAAAGAGAAATACAATGACAATTCTAATGAGAACAAGCTCCTTACAATATGTTGGGCTTTGGCATATGCCTATCGCACACTGCAGCAGGTAAAGGTAGAGGGGAAGGAAGATAAATCAGCAAAGCCTGAAGATACCCCAGTCACTCAGGCTGCAGCCACACCAGAGAGCAAGCCCAAACCAGATGGAGAGTCTAAGCCACTGACAGTGGCTCCTGTCACGAGGAAAAAACACACAACCAAAATTGATCGTCCAGTGAAAGATGAGGATAATACAGGGGAAGGAACCTCAAAAGATGCAGGGGAAGGAACCTCAAAACCAGCAACTGACTCAGGCACAGAAACCATTACTGAGTCCATGTCCATAAAGGAGCTTCACAGCCTAAGAAAGGACTACACCCGACGGTCCGATGAATCCATAATAAGTTGGATGGTCCGTATTTGGGATTCGGCAGGTGATGATGTGATGCTGGACGGTGCAGAAGTGAGGCATTTGGGATCCCTGTCACGTGATCCAGTGATCGACCAAGCGATGATAAGGGGGGCTGACTCTACCAGTGTCTGGAGACGGGTCTTGACAGGCGTGGCTGAAAGATATATGTGTGGAGATGATCTCTACATGCAGCAAACCCCGTGGAAGACCATAGAACAAGGGATCCAATGCCTGAAAGAACTAGGGGTGGTAGAAGTTGTCTTTACAAATGACCCAGGATTGAGGAGTCCAGACCAGGCCAGAGTTATTCCATATATGTGGCAAAAACTCATACGACTTGGGCCACAAGAATACGCTTCTGCTTTAGCAATAACAAAACCGGACTATGGTGAGAATGAGACCGTGCGGGATATGGCAGTGAAGCTCCGAGTATATGCAGACTCTGTGCATGGCCCAACACATGCAAGAATCGCAGCTGTGGAAACACGCATGCAGAAAATGGAAGATGAAATAAAGAAGAATCACCAGGTGATTAAAGAGTGCCTTCTCCACGGACATTCCCCAGAGAGAAGGTACATTCCACGAAGTGAGCTGTGGAATTTCCTGTGTGACAGGGGGGAAAACATGAGGAGGTGGGGTGGACAACCCATGTCTGCTCTGGAAGCACGAGTGCGTAAATCGAAGGAGCGCAAGTTTCAGAAAGGAAGTTCTACCAAAAAGGAAGTAGCTCCAGTTGCCTGTGGCCAAACTGCCGGAAATGATGGAAAAGACGATGGCATGTCTGATTCCCATGAAGGAACCTCTAAGATGCAGGCCCAGGGAAAGAAGGATAACAAGCATAGAGGGGCCCTGCCTCTAGCCAGGTAGAGGCCAGGGAAAAACCATGTTTTTTGGACTGTGTAGGTTCGTTGGCCTGGTACATCAGAACCACAAAAATATGATGCCTTGGTTGACATTGGTGCACAGTGTACAATAATTCCATCGCAGCATGTGGGGGTAGAATCTGTTTCTATTTCTGGTGTAACAGGTGGATCACAAAATTTGACCTTGGTGGAAGCTGAGGTGAGCCTGACTGGAACTGAGTGGAAGAAACATCACATTCTGACTGGCCCAGAGGCCCCGTGCATTTTGGGCATAGACTTCCTCCGAAGCGGGTATTTCAGAGACCCAAAGGGACTCAAGTGGGCTTTTGGAATAGCTGCTGTGGAGACAGAGGGCATTAAGCAATTGATCACTTTGTCTGGGCTATCAGAGAACCCGTCTGCAGTCGGCCTTCTGAAGGTGGAAGAACAAAGAGTACCAATTGCTACCTCGACAGTGCATCGCCGACAGTACCGGACAACTCGAGATGCTGTGATTCCCATCCACAAGATGATCCGTGAGTTGGAGAGCCAAGGGGTGGTCAGCAAGACCCACTCACCCTTCAATAGTCCCATCTGGCCTATGCTCAAATCTGAAGGAGAATGCAGATTGACTGTGGACTATCGTGCCTTGAATGAAGTGACTCCACCACTGAGTGCTGCTGTGCCGGACATGTTGGAGCTCCACTATGAGCTGGAGTCTAAAGCAGGGAAGTGGTATGCCACTATTGACATTGCTAATGCATTTTTTCCATTCCTCTGGCAGCAGAGTGCAGGACCCAGTTTGCCTTCACCTGGAGGGGTGTGCAGTACACCTAGAACCGACTGCCCCAGGGGTGGATGCACAGTCCCACCATCTGCCATGGACTGATCCAGACTGCACTATAAAAGGATGAGGCTCCAGAACATTTGCAGTACATTGATGACATCATTGTGTGGGGGAACACTGCAGCAGAAGTGTTTGAGAAAGGAGAGAAAGTTATCCGGATTCTCCTGGAAGCTGGTTTCACCATCAAGAAGAGCAAAGTCAAGGGACCTGCCCAAGAGATCCAGTTCCTGGGAGTGAAATGGAGAGATGGACGGTGTCAGATTCCCGCTGAGGTCATCAATAAGATCATTGCAATGTCTCCACCAACCAACAAGAAGGAAACACAAGCTTTCCTAGGTGCCATAGGCTTTTGGAGGATGCACATTCCTGAGTACAGCCAGATTGTGAGTCCTCTTTACCTGGTTACCCACAAGAAGAACGATTTCCATTGGGGCCCTGAACAGCAACAAGCTTTTGCCCAAATCAAGCAGAAAATCGCTCATGCTGTAGCCCTTGGCCCAGTCAGGACAGGACCAGAGGTGAAGAATGTGCTCTACTCCGCAGCTGGGAGCCATGTTCTGTCCTGGATCCTTTGGCAGAAGGTGTCTGGTGAGACTCGAGGTCGACCACTGGGATTTTGGAGCTGAAGCTACAGAGGGTTCGAAGCCAACTACACTCCCACAGAGAAGGAAATCTTGGCAGCCTATGAAGGAATCCAAGCCGCCTCAGAGGTAACTGGCACTGAGGCACAACTCCTCCTGGCACCCTGACTACCGGTGCTGGGGGTGGATGTTCAAAGCAGAGGTTCCCTCTACCCACCATGCCACCAATACTACATGGAGCAAATGGATTGCTCTCATCACACAGCGCACCTGTATCGGAAACCTGAATCTCCCTGGGATTTTGGAAATAATTACAAACTGGCCTGAAGGTGAAAACTTTGGTCTCGCTGATGAAGAAGAAGAAGAAGTGACATGCGCTGAAGAAGCTCCACCGTACAACCAACTGCCATCAGAAGACACACGCTATGCTCTTTTCACTGACGGTTCTTGTCGCATCAGAGGGATGAAACAAAAGTGGAAAGCAGCCCTATGGAGTCCCACACGACAGGCTGCAGAAGCTACTGAAGGAGATGGTGGATCAAGCCAACTCGCTGAACTCAAAGGTGTTCAACTAGCCCTGGACATTGCTGAAAAAGAGAAGTGGCCAAAGCTCTACCTCTACACTGATTCATGGATGGTAGCCAATGCTCTGTGGGGATGGCTAGAAAAGTGGGAAAAAGCTAATTGGCAGGGTAGGGGAAAACCAATCTGGGCTGCTGAAGAGTGGAAAGACATCGCTGCCCGAGTAAGAAAGCTGCTTGTGAAAGTCCACCATGTAGATGCCCATGTCCCCAAGAGTAGGGCTAATGAGGAACACCAAAACAACAAGCAGGTAGATCAGGCTACAAAGATAGAAGTGTCACAGGTAGACTTGGACTGGAAACACAAGGGAGAGTTCCTAGCTCGATGGGCCCATGATGCCTCAGGCCATCAAGGCAGAGATGCCACCTATAAGTGGGCACGAGACTGAGGGGTGCATCTAACCATGGACAGTATCTCCCAGGTCATCCATGATTGTGAGACGTGCTGCAATCAAGCAGACCAAGCGGGTGAAGCCCCTGTAGTATGGTGGGCGGTGGACCAAATACAAGTATGGGGAGGCCTGGCAGATTGATTACATCACACTGCCTCAAACCTGCCAAGGCAAGCGCTATGTGCTCACAATGGTAGAAGCCACCACAGGATGGCTGGAGACTTACCCTGTGCCTCACGCTACTGCCCGAAACACCATTCTGGGCCTTGGAAAGCAAGTCCTTTGGAGGCATGGTACCCCTGAGAGAATTGAATCTGACAGTGGGACTCATTTCAAGAACAGCCTTATCAACACCTGGGCTAGAGAACATGGCATTGAGTGGGTGTACCATATCCCTTACCATGCACCAGCTGCAGGCAAAGTGGAATGGTGCAATGGGTTGTTGAAAACCGCTTTGAAGGCATTAGGTGGGAGAACTTTCAAAAATTGGGAACAGCATCTAGCAAAGGCCACCTGGTTAGTTAACACCCGAGGTTCCACCAATAGAGCTGGTCCAGCCCAATCTGAATCCCTGCATACAACAGATAGAGATAAGGTCCCAGTAGTGCATGTCAGAGGTCTGTTAGGAAAGCCTGTGTGGATAAATTCTGCCTCGAGTACAGACAAACCCAACCGTGGGGTTGTCTTTGCTCAGGGACCTGGTTGCACATGGTGGGTAATGCAGAAAGATGGAACAACACGTTGTGTACCAGAGGGAGATCTGATTTTTGTATTAGAACCACCTGTAGTGTGAAATGCTTGTATACCCCTGCTTGCTGATTGTCACTGTCACTGTTCATATATAGCTGTGTATATATATATATATATATATATATATATATATGTATTAATGTGTGTGTAGATTTAGAATATCTTAGTTTGGGCATTGAGCCAACAATATGGGATAAGGGGTGGAATGTCTTGGGGTGACCTTATGATGTGTGTCGCGGGTTGGGCTTGTAACCAGGCAGAAACACCAATTTAGTGTAGTGGTTTGGTCTAAAATACTCATTACTGTTTATCTTCTGTGAGATAAGAATTAGGAGAAATGCAAAGCAGGCACCAACTTGAATGAATATAAAGAAGTTTATTAACAGACCTAAAAGAAGAAAAGAAAAAAAAATTATACCACCTTCAGAACTCTCCTCCTCCCCCCACCTTCCTCCCTTCTCCCACTGACAATGTAAAGACAACCCTTAAGATGTTAAGTCTGTTTACCACTTCCATAATAACCTTGTTCAGTCCATGTAGAAAGAGAAGTCTCTTTTTGCTCGTGCTATGAAAACATTATCACACCGAGACAGCCACCCACTTCCAAATATTGTTCAGTCCATTTAGGAAGAGGAGTCTCTCTGCTTGCGATGTGAGTCCCTTCCCCCGACTTGCAGCTTTTCCCGCAACTGCTTTCGAGGGTCCACTCTTGAAGTCTTTTGGGGTACAATTTTAAGGTTGAGCCATTCAGAAACAAAGAAACAGAGGCCCTTCTCCTTCCCTGGGAGCAAAGGGTCTTTCTTATCTTCAAGACTATCTCTGGGAGCATCTCTAGGAATTGAGGTTTTTCTCCTTTCGCATTTGGAGCAAAAGTCCTCATCTGGTTCATCTGGTTCATCTCTCTCTGTCCAAACTTCTCATGAAATTACAGCTGCGGCAGCATCTGCCTATTGCTTATGAGTTGAACACTCCACCCCCCATATCTTCATGAAATTACAACAGGATACTCTGATATATCATAGCTTCACAACAGACTTTCAGCTTTAAGCATCTCCTCTCTCTCTCTTCCCTCAGGTTTTCAGCTCTTCACAGCAATAAAAGGGTTAATCTCACCTCGGCCTTGCAGCTGGAATGTGGCTTATCGCTGTTGGTCACCTGACCTCTGCCGGACAGAGGTGCCGCTTTGCTGAATCTCGGCCGCAGTGGAGAGGGGGGGTTCCGAGCCTCTCTGGCTGCCCACGGCAAGGCAGTGGGGGGGGGGTTCCATGGCTGGAACAGGCCCATGGCTCCAGGCTGGCCGTGGCCCGGCCAGGCCTGGCCCAAGCAGGGCCTGGCCGGGCCTGCTGGCCCCCGCATGGGGCCTGCAGCCACCTGTGCCAGCGGCGGAAATGAGAGAGAGCTTGGGGGTGGAGTTTTCTGTTCTTAAGTGTGTATCACAGAGGCAGTCACAACTTTAAGTGGCTTAAAGAATTGTCCATATTCAAACTGGCCAGCTGATAGGTTCTATCAGGTCCCAGAGGAAGCTGTAAGCACCCCTTAGCAAGGACATCCCTTCTGGGACTATGCTTGCTAACCTATGACAATGTGCATCCCATATCGCTGCCTATGCCCAGAAATTAATTTCTGTGCCTTTCTATGCCTCTAAACTGAGCCTGAGAGGGGGAAGGAAAAAAACCGAGCAAAACTTTTTCAAAGCAGTTTGCACCTTTTTCAAGGTCACACACAGATACCAATTTGTTTCCCAGCTGCGGCAGGGGAGGGAGGAAGCACCTGGCTTGCTGCTCCTAGGACAGTTTTTTTTTTTGGCCAGTGGTTCAGCTTCTTTTTCTCTGGAGAGAGAATGAGAGTTGAGTTTTTCCTTCCCTGGAATTTCGGATTTTCTCCCTTTTCTACTGGACTGCTTGATTGCTTTAACATCAGAGCACATGGGGAGGACTTTCCACCGGGCACAAAGGGCCTGGCCCTGGCCCAAGCCCCACCTCCGAGGAGACCCAAGGGAGGACTCTAACACTTCCCAGGTTTTTTCTCCACAGCGAGAGATTTTATTATTTAGCATTATTATCCTTTTCCTGTGTGTTTGTTAAATAAATAGCTTTTATTTCTTTCACTTTCCTTTGAGGAAAATTTATTTTCCCCGAACCTGGTGGGGGAGGGGTGGTGACCTGCCTTCTCTCAGAGGATATATTTCTAAATTTGGCCAAACCAGAACGAGCCCGTAGCTGGAAGGGGATTCTCGGACACAGGGGAGGGGCCCGATGCAGTTACACCCATCGACATCACAAGGGGTGGGGACAAGGAGGAGCTGCACATGTTGGCGGGAAAATGGGATAGGGAAGGGGACAAAATCGCGGATATGGCCACGAGGTTGGCGCCATTTTGTGGAGCCATGAGGGGGGACACAACTGGGAAACAGGGCACAGGGTGGAGGGTTGACGGAGAGCTCAGGGCTGCATGGCCACTACTGTGCTGGAAGGGAAGCTGAGGAGATCGAAAAGGGTCAGAAGGACGGTAGAACTCCTGCGCCGAGTGGCAGGCTACCCCCTCCGATCCCCCCAGAAACGGGTTAGTGGGGTGAGGAACAAAGGGAGAGGGCAAATGCAGAGGAGCTGCTTCAACAAAGGCATTCAAAGTACCCGACTCTCCCAACTCATTCCCTGCATCCTTAACTGATTTATAAATTGAAACCAACAAAGGAAAAAACTTCCCCACCGAATCATCCCCATTTCGTTTTAAAACTGTTAACTTCTCCCCCACTTTGTCCCAGAACTCAAGCGATTTAACCAAGACTTTAGGAAAAAACTGAAAGATCCATTGCACAAAACGTTTTAAAAGATCTGTGGAGAACTTAAATCTTCCCACTTTGAGGGAACCTCAACTTGGATGTACACCTCCCTTTGGGGACAGGACAGCCTAGCACCCATTTTCCCCAAAAAAACCCTCACCCACCACTGCGAGGAAAAGGAAAAAAAAAAAACTCAATGGCACCCTGTGGAGCTTCACTCACCAAAACGCTGAGTCCCTGACTCTGAAGCTCCCATGGGAACAAAAGGAGCTCTTGGCAGGGTCCCCCAGCTTTGACCGGTCCCTCTTCCTGAAAGGGGTATCGATCATCCCTCAGAACATGTCCAATAAAACTCGGAGCTGTCTTAGGAGACACAGCTGCTCTGAACGCGAACTCCTGACAGCCTCCAGCTGTCAGGGATGCTTTTTGGGACTCTCCACAGAGGTCCCATTCAGGTGCCACGTGACGCGGCGTGAGTGGGGGGGCGGAAAGAGTGCCACGTCCTTCCCAAAAGCGTGCCTTGGAGCAGCTTGGGGGGGTACCACGCAAACACACCAGGACACACTGAGACATCAGAGTTGGTGGATACTCGCAGCCACTCACACACACAGAGCCAGATAGCTTCTGCAGCATCGCTGGAGACAAACAGGTGGGAGGGGTCCTTTTTATGGAGTTCCGAGGGGTTTATAGAGGTCCCCACTCAAAGGGATCCAGGGACAAAGAATGAAGGACACGGAGGGGTCCAGGGTTTTATCCGGGGTGGCACCGGGGGTGGGCAGAACATCAGAGACCAATCATCTGGGGACCAAGGGGTGGAGAGGACATGGGGTGACAGAACAGTGACCAGTGGGGAAGGTGAGGGGTGGAACAAGGGAACCGGGAACCAGTGGGGTATTAAGGAAAGGACAACTATCTAGAACATGGACTTAAAAGGGGTAAAGGGGGTAGTCTTAGACCTCTGAGCCTGCCCACCAGTGGACCTCCACTGTTTTGGGGCCGTGTGGCTCCTTGGTCACTCCTGCAGTGGGCTCAACCACTGCAACAGACCAGGAGTTAGACCCAATGATTTTTGTGGGTCCCTTCCAAATCAGTAAATTCTGTGATTCTGTGATTAACTTCATTGCATTTACACGGAGCTTTACTAGTCACAAACATAAATAATCAACAGAGACTGTAGATACAAAAATGCTGCTAGCAAGGATTTTCTTGCTATTTTCTAAGTCCGTGAGAGACTTTTCTCTCACGCAGAAGAGGTAGCAGAGTTATGTAAACAACCAAGACACCTGCAACCTTGAAAAGTCTTGTTTACGGTATAGTAGAAAAATATTTTGACCATGGATGTTTTAGGATTTTAGCAAATCACCCCAAGGGGTGGCTGGTCTTTTGTCCAATTAGACTATGAAGAAAAAAGTCTATAAAAGAGTTTGTAAAATAATTAAATAGATCAATCTTGCTGCACAATTCCTACCTGCTGGATCTTCTCCTCCTCCTCCCCCCTATGGCTGCGGGACACGGTGATATACCCTAGGGCCCAGGCCGGCGGTAATATTTGGTGCTGCCCGATGGGATCTGCACTCTCTGACGTGTCCTGCACGCTGCCAGCCAAGCCGAATTTCTGTAGAGGTACGCTGTTTCCCTTCCCCCCCGGGACCGGGAAGTCCGACAGAACTGAGAAATGGCGAACAGCGGCTCACAGACCGATGCTGTGGTCATGGTCTAGAAAGGTGTGTTTAGTATAATACACACCTCCATTCCTGAAAATTCAGTTCGGGAATTATTAGACTGGGCTACCTTAAAAGGGATTTCCATGGACAGAGATACTGCCCTGGACTTTGCCTTATGGCAGGAACTTGGCTCTGCTGTCCGACATGAGCTCCCGTCTGGGGAGCCAGCAGCGTTAGAATTATATCAAACCTGGCGTTCATTATTTTTTCTGCTGACAGACCTTGACTGTAGCAGCAGAGCTTGCTCGCCTATTTCGGTGATGAGTGACGGAGGAATGTCCAAGGGGGACCCCGCTGACTGGGCTTCCGGGGCCAGTGATGGTGGATTCGGAAAACCCCCCCCGGCTCCACAGGAAGAGTCTGCGTCGCCTCACCCGGCACAATCGCAGGACTCCGTGGCCCCCAGGGACCCAGCGCCGGCAGAGGCGGGGGGGTCAGGGCAGCGGGACAGCGCACAGCCTGCCTTGCCACTAAGCTTGGCGGCGGCCACGGCTTATCCAGGGCCGCAAATTAGCGGCTTAGCTAATTGGATCCCCAGAGCGGCTCCTAGCCGGGTTGCGTATGCACCTGGATCTAACTTCTTAGCCGGCGTAGGGCTGGGCGAGACTGCGCCGAGACTTCCTGGGTGTGGTCCGCTGCCCTCCTTGGCGCGGGACTGTTCTGCGCAGTCGCAGAACCGAGCCATCGACCTTTTAATACGGCATCTGCCTTTGCTGACAGAGTTGCCGAACCTATCCTGAAGGATGGAGAACCTGTTCAGCTTGCCACTGGTGCGGATGCCAGAGCCACCCTGACGTACAGGGTGCCCCGAGCCCACGCCGCCAGCACCGCCTGAGCCGCCCTTGGGAGACGCAGCTCCAAACAAGGAAGCAACACGGCCGGCGGTGAACCCGGAAGTAGAGCTGCCGCAGGAACACCTGGAAGTGGCGGCGGCTGTGGAGCCGCGGCGGGGGGCGGCGGCACCGAACGTTATCGCGGAGCAAGGGCCAGCGGCGGCTCCAAACGCGGTGCAAGAGAAAATCGCGGTGCCGAGCACAGCTGTAGCCCAAGAGATGGCGACAGCAGCTCCATTACCTGTTCTGTCGGGACTGGCCGAGACGGCATCCCGTAAAGAAACTGCTGTTCAAACTGCAGCACAGGCAACTACAGTCTGTACTGTCTGTTCTGGCTCTAGCGAACTTAGCCAAAGTGCCCCTCTCCGTCCATTTCTGTTCACTCCCAGCACCTCAGAGTTGCCTTTGCCTGATGATTCATCATCAGGCAGTGAGGCAGATGAGGTTCTGACCCCAGGTCGTCAGGCGGCTGTAGCGGCGCGACGAAGAAAAAGACTGCGCCGGTCTCGCCCCTGGACCTTTCAGGACTGCACGGTAACAGTGCGTCCGACCCACTACAACCGCTTCTTAGAGTCAGTTAAGATGCGGGCTTTGGAGGAGGGTGACTGGAGGTTATTGGAAACACTTGGAATGCCAAATAGGTTTGAGGATTCTGGGGGTAACCGGGAAGCTGTTAAACTTCATGCACAGGCTGTGCCAGAAGTTCAGGATGGTAGGGATTCCCCAAAAGGGGAGATCCAAGCTTTCCCAGTGTATAAGGCTCTCCCATATTCAGGGGAGCATGACAAGCATGAGGTAATTGCTTGGAAAGTTGCCCAGGACCTCCAATCCAAGGTGGCACAATATGGACTAGGTTCTGCTGAGGTTATGCAGATAATATGGGTGATAAATACAGATTTGCTTTCTCCATTTGATATCAGACACTTAGGTCAAATTCTATTTCAACCTGTACAATTTACAGTTTTTGAGAAAACCTGGAGAAAGCTGGCCGGCAAGGCTGCATTAGGGGATATGCAGCTCCCTGCTGCTGATCCTAGACGGACAGCAGGAGTGGATGCTTTGATGGGGACTGGTCCCTTCTCTGATCCCAGTCTACAGGGTACCTTGTCCTCTAGTGTCCTGCAGCAAGCTCAGCAGGTCGGCATGGCTGCCCTGTTGAAAACCATAGAGTTGTCTGCACCCAGAAAGCAATATACTGAAATAGTTCCAGGGAAATCAGTCATTCCTCTCTTTTGTAGAGAAAGTCCCTGCTTCTATCGAGAAGCAGGTTGAGGATGACGGGTTAAGGCAGTTGTTAAGGCAGTTAGTGAGAGATAATGCAAACGAGGAGTGCAGAAAAATCATAGATGCCTTACCAGGGGATCCTGAGGTAACAGACATGGTCGAAGTCTGCGCTAAGGTGGGATCTGGGAACCAGAAAAGGTCTGCTTTGGCTGCCTTCCTGCAGCCTGTTCATGCATCTTCTGGTCACGAACCAAAGCAACCAAAACAGGTGAAGAAATGGAAGCGGCCCAAGCCGAGCCAAAAAGAGAACACACCGATCCACCAGTGCAAGAGGTGTGGCAGGCCAGGGCATTGCTCGGACTATTGTAGGTCCCTGACTCATGCCAATGGTCGGCCTTTGTTGGGAAACTTCCGCCGGGGTGCAAGGAGGGGGAATTGTTCTCCGATGCAGTCGCTCCCTCAGACAGTGGCACAGGTACAGGCACAGGCCTACCCAGCCACCCTAGAGACAGCACCCAGGGATCAGACAGCACCCAGGGATCAGATGGGTTTGACGTCCACACCGCAGCTGCAGTCGTCTTAGACTCTAGCGGTATTTATAAGGTTCCCTTGGATGCGTATGGACCCTTAGCCCAGGGATCCAGTGCGATGCTGGTGGGAAAACCTGATGTTGCCCATCAAGGAATCTTAGTGCACTCAGGAGTTACAGATGCTGACTTTAAAGGTCAGATTTGTGCTATGGTCTCCACGCAAAAACCCCCTGTAACTATTCCTGAAAAGACCTGCCTTGCTAAATTAGTGCCTTTTAATTCTTGTGTCCCCAGGGTAGAACAACAAACTCACGAAGATAACGGCAGTGGATCTACGGGACTTCCACAGGCCTTCTGGACTGCAGACATCTCTGACCAAAGGCCACAGATGACATGTGCCCTGATCCTGCCGAACGCCCTTCCACCCCGGATTCAGCTTCGAGGTTTGATTGATACGGGTGCTGATGTAACTATCATCTCCTTCTCTGCATGGTCTCCCTCATGGCCTTTAGCCCTGGTGGGATCGGCCATTGCAGGATTAGGAGGAACCGCACAGAGCTATTTAAGTGAACGGCCTGTGGTGGTGAAGGACTCAGAGGGACACACAGCTACAATTAGGCCTTATGTTACTACCACTTCCCTTAACCTTTGGGGGAAGGGACGTGTTGGCAGCTTGGGGCGTACGGATTGGGACAAATTTTTAGCAGGGGTCACTGTGCATAATGGCGCACAGTATCCTACACTGCCTTTTCAGTGGTTCATTAACACACCAATCCGAGTCAGACTCTGCTCAGTTAGTTGAATTAAGGGCTGTTAACCCGGCTTTTCAATGATTCTTACAGAAACCTTTGAAATTGGTTACTGAGGCCGACTAGCAAAAGCTTTGTATACAATTAATCACCTTACAGTACCACAAAATTCAAATAATCCTGTTATTCTGAATCATTTTCTCTCATTGCAGTCTGCAGGTGAGAGACAGCTGCCCCAGGCAAAAGTCTGGGTACGGAATTTACTCACTAAGCAGTGGGAAGGCCCTCATGAGCTTATCGTTTGGGGTCATGGGTATGCTTGCGTTTCCACAGATACTGGGATACGGTGGCTACCTTCAAAATGTGTTCGCCTTGACCTACAGCACCAGAGGCAGAACAGGCAACCTCCAAATGATGACCAGAACGCCAACCATCCAAATGGCGACCAGAATGTAGATCATCAGCCTAATGACTCTTCTGATGATGACCAGGGTTTCAACAAACAGGCAGATGGTCCTTCCACAAGCAGAGACTGAACTTTAAATTTCTTGTTATGCAGTCAGATAGTTAAAGCCTTAAGGACATATTTCGAATTATTAACTGTTGTAGATTTCTATTTAGGATTAATAGTAGAATTGTTGTCTTATAAAACAAAAAGGGGGAATTGTAGATACAAAAATGCTGCTAGCAAGGATTTTCTTGCTATTTTCTAAGTCTGTGAGAGACTTTTCTCTCATGCAGAAGAGGTAGCAGAGTTATGTAATCAACCCAAGCCATCTGCAACCTTGAAAAGTCTTGTTTATGGTATAGTAGAAAAAAATTTTGACAATGGATGTTTTAGGATTTTAGCCAATCACCCCCAAGGGGTGGCTGGTCTTTTGTCCAGTTAGACTATTAAGAAAAAAGTCTATAAAAGAGTTTGTAAAATAATTAAATAAATCAATCTTGCTGCACAATTCCTGCCTGCTGGATCTTCTCCTCCTCCTCCTCCCTATGGCTGCGGGACATGGTGATATACCGTAGGGCCCAGGCCTGCGGTAATAAGCAACGTTGCAAACATTGCTGCTACGGTTTAAGACATTGCAGCTTCACTTACCTGCCCTACTCTTATGATGGACTTTCCTGTAACAGAGTTGTCATTAGGTAATGTAGATTCCTGCCTCACTTCAGTGCAAAGTTGAACGATTCATATTAACCTGCTAAGAAAATGTATCTTATTTCTACAGTTCTTTGCTTAGTTAGAATGTGAGAGACTGGAGAAAATTATTGCTGGCTTAAAACAACTGAAGCATGTGTGTGTGGGAGGGGGGCAAGGCAAGTTCTTTGAAGGTCGAATGGTGCGCTACTCTACAGCCCACCCCCTGGAGCCTCTAGTCGAGCCTAGAATGGCTGCCAGTCACTGGCACACCGGAAGCAATGTCCCAACCCCCACCCCTGGAGCCCCAATCTAGCCCCAAAGTGGCTGGATTACCAGAAGCCCCACCTCGGGTGGGGGGGGAGTGGCCCCAGGAGGCCAGAGCAGATAAAACTCACTGCCTTGAAATGTGCATGGTTGCATCCCTATTGACCTTGGATTTTATGGCAGCTGAGACCACACTATGATCCAAGGTGGTAACAGTATCTTGCTTTTCTCTCTTTCTCATCTTTTCTACTCCTAATTTCTTCTCGAAATATGGGTAATTTAAGATTGGATGGGTAGAGTTTGCTGTTGATGCTCCGTGAAATGCTTTATTTTGATTGTATATCTGTTTTAAATTTTGCCAAATTCCTGATCTTCTAAAGTTTGCCAGTAAATTTTCTGTGGTGGCCGGTTAGCCTGTGGTACAAGGGACAAAGAGAGTCCTCTGGTAAGACAGTTCCTAGTACCAGAGAATTCTTCCCAGCTTAGGGTGAGAAAAGAAGCTTCCCCCAGAATGCTTTGTGTTGCTATGTTAATGTACCCCAGTTCTGCATTTCTGGTTGGCCATTGGCCTCTCCGCCCCCTTGCTACCTTATATGTTCCATGCCCTAGAAAGTTCTCCACTCCAGGTTCCCTCTATTGGCCCTTGCCCCTTGCCACTTCCCCAGAGCTCCCCCATTGACTCTCATTCCCTAGTCCCACCTTTGTACCGCCCTCAGATCATTGGTCCCTGATGCTCGCTCTGCTCCCGTACTTAACCCTGGACTCTCCTGGTGCCTTAGGTTTTAACTTTTATATTTTTCAAATCCTGTACTGCTTAGTGTGTAACTCTGAAGTTTCTTGTAGCCTGTTAATTTCTGCTCTCTCATGCTAGGTAGACATAACAAAAGCCTCTCCGGGCCTGCTCTTCAAGGACACCTAGACCGTCCTAGGCCCAAAACGTATAAACCAAAGAGCCTCTAAGGGGGGGGTAAGCTGAGGGGAATTACATCATTAAACTGAAGCTTTAATTGGAGAATTAACCCTGACATGCAAATGAACCAAACATATAAAAGTGTGAAGAACTCGTGACCTGTCATCCATGTTGGGGTCCATCTTGGCAATAGCCTCTGGCTCCCCAGGGGGTACCTTTGAAGGCCTTTCAAATAAATACCTACTTTTATTCCCTTACTCCTGTCCAATCTGTGTTTCTAGGAGGTCTCTTAAGGCATCACTCCATTGGTCTCTGTCTTTGTCCCTTGACCCCTTCACAGTGTGGCTGCAATAAAGCTTTGTCCATGGAACTCTACACGGAGACCCTTCCTGCCTCTTTGCCATCGACCCATATTACTGAAGCTATCCGTGCGTTTGTGTGTGCATGCGTGTGTGAGTGTGTGGCTGGTCCAGCCAAGCGGCTTCGCTAAGGAGATGCTTTTGGAAGATCTCAGCACCTCGCGCGATGGCACAGCAAAGCCGCAGAGCCCGGGATAGTGATAATTTTCTTTTTTAACCTCCTGGGAATGTTGCTGCGTTTTTCCCATGCACCCACCTCAGGGAAAAGTAGTGCCTCAAATCCCTTTTAAATAAACTCTCTGAATGAGGACTGGAGCTCAAAAGAAAGCAACTAATATCTGAGTCAACTCTGTTTTCTGAGATGACTGTGATAACCTAGATCAATAAGGGGCTGGCTTCACTAAGAGCAAATCGTACTTGACAAATTTGGTGGACTTTGATGGGGTTACAGCCCTGCTGGAAAAGGAAAAAGCAGCTGATATCATCTATACCTGGACTTGTGCAAAGCATTTGACACTATCCTGCATAATATCCTTGTCTCTTTTGATGGGTAGACCACTCAGTGGATAAGGAATTGGCTAGATGGTCACACTCAAAGAGTTGTGGTCAACAGCTCAGTGTCCAAGTGGAGAAAAGTGACAAGTGGTGTTCCTCAGGGGTCAGATTTAGATTAGATACTAGGAAGAAATTCTTTACAGTGAGGGTGGTGAGGCATTGGAACAGATTGTCCAGAGAAGTTGTGGATAACCCATCCCTGTGATGCCTAGAAATAGAATAGATCTTCCCAACAACTTTTTAGTGAATTGTAGTGGGTTGAACCTGAGTTGATGGACAGTCTTTTAGACTAATGACGCTTCTCACAATTTACATATTTAAACCGCACAGAAAGGCAGGAATTGCCTTTCTTTCGAGCATGCCTGCCAGAAGGTGGGGGGGGCCTCCGAGCCTCCGGGCCCCGCTGGGCTGGGCTGGGGCCCCTGACCCCCCTTCCCCCCCTTTCCCAATGCCACGGCATGGACCCTGGGTCACTGGGGGGGAAACTGTCCCAGAGCCGCAGGCAGCTAAAAACAGCCATGGACTGCCACACAGATAAACCTATCCAGCGTGGCTTCTTAGGACAGGCGGGTCCTTATCGTCTCCTCTCCATGCGCAGCCGGCGGAGCCAACGGGAGCCAGTGTAGCCTCCTGTCTGCAGCCAGCACACTTCGTGCTGAACTGAAGAAGACACCATGCAGCCAGCAGCACAAAGGGAGCGAGGCTTTCGCCACCGTAAAGCCTGAACAAGAACACTCTTCAACATGGCGGTTTCAGAGTCAGAGAGAAAGAGAAAGTGAGTCATGTGAGACGAAGCTGAAAATGGCGACAGGAGAAAAGACGGTGGTGCCGTGTTTCTAGTGCATAGCTTATAAAACTGCTTGCATGCTGTGGTAAGAAACTGTAATATCACAAACTGTCTCTTCAATCCATTTGAAGTACATGGGGGGATGAAAAATTCATGTGAGGCCCGTGAAAATTGTGAAGAGTGCCTATGCCAGGCTATATAGAAGCATTGAGAGGCTTCTTAGAGACTTGTGGCAAAAAAGAAGCCTTTGTGTTCAGGCCAAAGTAACTCATCCTTAAAAAGATTAATAACCCCATGGGATAGCCTATGCTTGGCAGTGTGAAAGAACTGTGAGATTTTCATAGAAGAGATGTTTTACACCACAGCAAATTGTTTCTTTCCTGGCAGGTCTGCTGTTGGTGGCACTTTGGGAACCATGTGCAGCTGAAGAAAACCCTTTTTTCCCTTAAGCATATGAAAGAGACTTATCAAGAACTTCAACACTGACTAGAATCCCATGTTCTGTTACCCTTTGTGTGAGTTGGGTAAAATGAGGAAAGTGCTGGAAAGGAGGAGGGGGTTTGCTTTAATTTCTTGCTATTTCTCTTTATTTTTAATTCTATTAGTAATAAAACTCTTTCTTTGTACTGCAACTGTTTAAGGTTTGTGCCTGCTTTGCTTTCTCCTAATCCTTATCTCACAGAAGGAAAATAAGTAAGTAATAGAGATTTTGAACCAAACGCCTGATGCCATGAATATTTTTGCCTTTTCTTTTATACCCCTGTTATACCTTTTTACAACTTCTGTATTCCTAGTGCTTTTTGCCTACATTCTTGGACTTGTTTGTCAAGCTAAGAGACTAAACATTTTAGAAGCTTCGTAGCTAGGGATCCGTGTGCCCCAGACCCCAAGGTCCTCTCCAGAACACATTCTGTAAACTAAGATAGAACCATCCAGGGGAAGGTTCCTTGGGAGGGAGGCTCACTTGAGCCTCTCATTGGGGAATCTTTGATAGACATGCTAATTAGTAAAACCTATAATGTTATACCTGATCTTTGGGGGTATGCTCGGCGGGGTGCATCTCGATGCATATGACCTGGACGTGTGCACCTAAGGATCCTTAAAATAAATACCAAGGTAAAATCCCTTTTCCCTTTCTAACCGTGTATGACCCTTGATTTTAAGACCAGGAAAAGGCATCACCACTACATGAATATAAAAGCAAACCTTTACTTGAAAGCTTTCAGGTACACAATATGGTGAAAATCGCAAGTGGTATAGTAATTCTACAACTTTTATAAGGTTAGTTGATTAGTATACTTATAATATACTGTCCAATTAAAAGGTTAATTGGTTAGGTAATAATTCCTGGAAGCAGTCCAGAGGTTTCCTTTGCCCCACTTTTGTTATGTCTGGTCCAGATTCTGGTTGGAAAACAGAACATCCTTGTTGTTGGTTTTCTTCTTGGAATAAGGCTAAACAATATTTAGGAATGTGTTTGTAAGGTTAGCTTATTGTTCCTAAATGTAGGGAAAAAAGATAGGAAAAG
The DNA here is from genome assembly GCF_041296385.1 of Aphelocoma coerulescens. NCBI lineage: Eukaryota > Metazoa > Chordata > Aves > Passeriformes > Corvidae > Aphelocoma > Aphelocoma coerulescens. The sequence continues at coordinate 5,672,737 of NW_027184080.1, read as the reverse complement.
TACTAGAAGCTACAGCCATACTTTAGCAATCTACAAAGCTACAAATATATAAAAAATATAAAAAGCTAAAAATTTTAGGCATCACCTGTAAGTTCAAGGCAAGGTTGGATGGGGCTTGGAGCAACCTGGTCTAGTGGAAGGTATCCCTGCCCATGGGCAGGGGGGTTGGAACTAGATGATCTTTAGGGTCCCTTCCAACCTAAACCATTCTAGCACATTTTTATGATCACTAAAAAAACCTCTCTCCTGTGTCACAATAAATAGATGTAAACAGGAGCCACCAAAACTATCTGGTTGATCATATACATAAGCTACTAATATAGGACATCATAGGTTTAATATAAATTCAGATTTTATTATTTAGGGCATGTACTGTCACTTTTCGCGCTTTCACGTGTCCGAGGAAAATAACTTTAAGGGATGAGACTATGCAATTACACGAATTTGTTGTTTAAAATAACAAACGCATCAGTCCAGGCGTGAGATTTTACAACACCTCCGAGTAATGGCAATGTCCTGGGTTGAGGTGTATTCTATTACCATCCTCATGAGCTGAGGAAATCAGGTGGGGCAGTGTTTCCTTGCCTCCTCCCCCCAGACTATCTTGCTGTTAATGGCCCATCATTGTCCTGCTGCATGACTCAGAGATAACTCCCTCCAGACTATCTTCTGTTAATGAGCCTAATCAACACTTGGCCTCATGACTCATTACCCTATTGTGAGATGCTCCACCCAGAGGGAGGAACCAAGCATCCCATCGTGGATATAATCTGGGACTCTAAACACCAGAGACACGCTTTCCACTGGATTTCCAGAGGACAGGAGCTACACAGCCACCGCTGGACTTTCTAAGGAAGAGCAGACCCCTTCTACTACAGGATCACTACTTCAGAGGACTGCTACCACCACCCTGCCCAACAGGGACTCAGGTTGTATCTTGACTCTGTCAGTGTTTTCTTTTACTTTCTTTTCCTTTTCTTTAATTTCCATTAAATTGTTATTCTGACTTGGTGCCTCCCCCTGGTTTGTTTTCAAACTAGCACATAATTTGGCGCCCAATGTGGGGCCCGACTGCTGAGAAAAGTCAGAATTACAATTTTGTATTGTAGAAGCCACCTACTCACTATGGTGCTCAACATGCTTACATGGGTCTTGTACCCAGCTCTCTATATTTTTCCACACATGGGGAACTATCTGCCGAGGGTAATGCTCCTGTGTAGACCAGGGTATGGTATAAAATTTGCTTTATTAGTGTATTATGCCTACTGCATGATAACCTCCGAGACAATGAACATAATTTGGAATATATACTCAACTTTTTCGGCTTGTCCTACTTTAGGCGGCTACACCTGGGGCCTCAACAATCATACCCAGCCCCTGGGGGGAGGATTAAAGAATGGTTTTTTCCAGCCTTTCAGACCGGACACAGCAGTTTTTGAAAATATTGAGTTCCCTGTGGATGTTAAGGATGGCATAATCTTCTTGTCAGTTCTTTTCTCTTTTTTCTCCATGACCTGCACTGTGTACACCATGCTTAGGATCAGAGCTATGGCACAGCATCCTCAGGATGAGAGGAAAAAAAGGAGCCGAGCAACAAGCACAACGTCTACACAGATTGTCGCAAAGAAGAAAGGAACCAAAAGCAAAGTGACAGCATCCATCTCTCCTCAGACTGTCACAGAGGAGAAAGAACCCAGACCCAAGACCACAGTGTCCATGTCCACGCAGACTGTCACAGAGGAGGAAAAAGCCAAAAAAGCTGTAAGCATCTCCACACAAACTTTCACTGAACCAGAACAGCCTAAACCGATTGCAGTTGCCCCCGTGCAGAAGAAGAAATCTAAAAGCAAGTCAGTCCGCATAGTGACTGACGAGGATGCAGCAGGACCTTCGCACCCAGCAGAAGAGGCTAAGCCAGAGATCATCACTTGGTCACTATCCCTGGGTGAGCTGCGCGACCTGCGGAGGGAATTCACCCGCCAGACAAATGAGTCCATCCTGACCTGGCTGCTCCGCTTCTGGGACGCTGCAGCCAATGACACCATTCTGGACGGAAGTGAGGCCAGGCAGCTGGGATCTCTGTCCCGGGATGTGGTCATTGACCAGGGGATCGGGAGAACCCAAGAAACTCTCAGCCTCTGGCGGCGACTGCTTACAAGTGTCAGGGACAGGTACCTTTGTAAAGAAGACCTCCAGGTGCACCAAGGGAAATGGAGCACAATGGAACAAGGTATCCGGTGCCTGAGGGAATTGGCTGTGTTGGAGATCATTTTCTCAGAAGACGAGAGATTTCCTAAGAGCCCAGATGGTGTCCAGTGCACGTCACAGATGTGGTTGAGGTTCGCACGCCTGGGACCAGAGATGTACTCCCGTTACCTGGCAACACTGCAATGGAGGGAAGGTGAGGACACGATGGGAGTCTTGGTGAACAAGCTGAGGATTTACGAGGACACCGTCACAGCCCCGTTTCGCACCCATGTCTCATCCGTGGAAACAAGGCTGGCTGAGCAAGTCCAGAGCTTGATTGAAGAAGGCCATCAGAAACTGCAAAAGGAACTTAAGGAAGAGATTTACCAGATCTCGCCAGAACCAACAAGAGTCTCTGCCATTAGGAGCCGGCGCCCCCCAACCAGGGAGAGAGGATACACCCCACGAGGTAATCTCTGGTTTTTCCTTCAGGAACATGGAGAAGACATGAGTAAGTGGCATGGAAAACCCACCTCCTCCTTAGCAGCCAGGGTATGTGAACTAAAAAGAGGGACAACTACCACAAGAAGCGCATCTAGAGTCAACATTGCTCCGGTCTCTCACACACAGAACTCCAGACGGTATAGGAATGATAATATGACCGATCCTCTTGAGGGGACCTCAGGAACGTATTCACCATAAGGGAGCAACATGCAACATGACCAGGAATAGAGGGGCCCTGCCTCTAGCCAGGTAGAGGAAAGGGATAATTGTGTCTTTTGGACTGTGTGGGTCCGATGGCCTGGCACATCTGACCCACAAAAATTCACGGCTTTGGTTGACACAGGCGCTCAATGTACTCTGATGCCATCAAGCTATGTGGGAACAGAACCCATTTCTATTTCTGGGGTGGCAGGAGGATCCCAGCAGCTGACTGTACTGGAAGCTGAAGTGAGTTTAACTGGGAACGAGTGGCAGAAACACCCCATCGTGACTGGCCCGGAGGCCCCATGCATCCTCGGCATAGACTATCTCAGAAATGGATATTTCAAGGACCCAAAAGGACATCGCTGGGCTTTTGGGACAGCTGCTGTGGAGACAGAAGACATCAGACAACTGAGTACATTGCCTGGCCTCTCAGATGACCTGTCTGCCGTGGGACTGCTAAGAGCTGAAGAACAACAGGTGCCAATCGCCGCAGCAACAGTGCACCGTCGGCAATACTGCACCGACAGAGACTCTGTGCTTCCCATCCATTAAATGATTCGCAAATTGGAGAGCCAAGGGGTGGTCAGCAAGGCCCATTCACCTTTCAACAGCCCTATATGGCCAGTGTGTACGTCCAATGGAGAATGGAGACTGACGGTGGATTATCGTGGCCTGAATGAAGTCACACCACCATTGAGCGCTGCTGTGCCGGACATGTTGGAACTTCAGTACGAGCTGGAGTCCAAAGCAGCGAAGTGGTATTCCACTATTGACATTGCCAATGCCTTCTTCTCCATTCCTTTGGCAGCAGAATGCAGGCTCCAGTTTGCCTTCACCTGGAAGGGTGTGCAATACACCTGGAACTGACTGCCCCAGGGGTGGAAGCACAGTCCCACCATTTGCCATGGACTGATCCAGACTGCACTGGAAAAGGGTGAGGCCCCAGAACATCTGCAATACATCAATGACATCATCGTGTGGGGAAACACAGCAAAGGAAGTATTTGAGAAAGGAGAGAAAATCATCCAGATTCTCCTGGAAGCTGGCTTTGCCATCAAAAGGAGCAAAGTCAAGGGACCTGCCCAAGAGATCCAGTTCCTGGGAGTAAAGTGGCAAGATGGACGACGTCAGATTCCCACTGAGGTCATTAATAAGATCACTGCAATGTCTCCACCGACCAGCAAGAAGGAAACACAAGCTTTCTTAGGCGCCATAGGTTTTTGGAGAATGCACATTCCTGAGTACAGCCAGATCGTGAGCCCTCTCTACCTGGTTACCCGAAAGAAGAACGATTTCCACTGGGGCCCCGAACAGCAGCAAGCCTTCACCCAGATCAAGCAGGAAATCGCTCACCCGGTAGCCCTTGGCCCAGTCAGGACAGGACCAGAGGTGAAGAACGTGCTCTACTCTGCAGTCGGGAACAATGGCCTGTCCTGGAGCCTCTGGCGGAAGGTGCCTGGTGAGACTCGGGGCCGACCACTGGGATTCTGGAGCCGAGGCTACAAAGGGTCTGAAGCCAACTACACTCCCACAGAGAAGGAAATCTTGGCCGCCTATGAAGGAGTCCAAGCTGCCTCAGAGGTAATCGGCACAGAGGCACAACTCCTCCTGGCACCCCGACTACCAGTGCTGGGGGGGATATTTAAGGGAAAGGTTCCTTCCACGCATCACGCCACCGACACCAGATGGAGCAAATGGATTGCTCTCATCACACAGCGTGCCCGTATTGGAAACCCGAATTGCCCTGGGATTCTGGAAATTATAACAAACTGGCCTGAAGGTGAGACTTTTGGATTATCTTCTGTAGAAGAGGAAGAGCAAGTGACTCGTGCTGTCGAAGCCCCACCATATAATGAGCTACCAGAGACTGAAAGATGTTATGCCCTCTTCACTGATGGCTCCTGCCGAATTGTAGATGCTAACCGGAAGTGGAAAGCTGCAGTATGGAGCCCCACACGACAAGTTGCACAAGCTACCGAGGGACAAGGTGGATCGAGTCAGGTTGCAGAGCTTAAGGCTGGCCAGCTGGCTTTGGATATTGCTGAATGAGAGAAGTGGCCGAGGCTCTATCTCTACACCCACTCGTGGATGGTAGCTAATGCTCTGTGGGGATGGCTGGATTGCTGGAGAAAAGCCAACTGGCAGAGCAGAGGGAAACCCATCTGGGCCGCTGAGATTTGGCAGGACATCGCTGCCCGAGTAGAGAAGCTGACCGTGAAGGTTCAACACGTGGATGCGCACGTACCCAAGAGTCAGGCTAATGAAGAACATCGCAACAACGAGCAGGTGGACCGAGCTGCAATGGTGAAAGTATCACAGGTGGATCTGGACTGGCAGCACAAGGGAGAATTATTCCTAGCTCGTTGGGCCCATGATGCCTCTGGTCATCAGGGGAGAGATGCAACATACCAATGGGCCCGTGGCCGAGGGGTGGACCTTACCATGGACAGCATCTCACAGGTCATCCACAGTTGGGAGACCTGTGCTGCAATCAAACAGGCCAAGCAGGTGAAGCCTCTGTGGTACGGTGGACGATGGTCAAAGTACAGGTAAGTACAGGTATGGGGAAGCCTGGCAAATTGATTACATCACCCTTCCCCAAACCCGCCAAGGCAAGCGCTACATATTGACCATGGTGGAAGCAAGCACTGGATGGCTGGAGACCTACCCTGTGCCTCATGCTACAGCCCGGAACACCATCTTGGGCCTGGAAAAGCAAGTCCTGTGGAGACATGGCATCCCTGACAGGATCGAGTCAGACAACGGGACTCATTTTAAGAACAGCCTCATCAACACCTGGGCCAGAGAACACGGTATTGAATGGATATATCACATTCCTTATCATGCACCAGCTGCCGGAAAAGTTGAACGCTGCAATGGACTACTTAAAACTACCCTAAAGGCACTTGGTGGGGGGACCTTCAAAAATTGGGAAGTGAACTTAGCAAAGGCCACCTGGATGGTCAATACCCGAGGGCCCATCAATCGAGCTGGTCCTGCCGAGTCTGAGCCCTTGCACACAGTGGATGGAGATGGAGTCCCTGTGGTACACTTGAGAGGTATTTTAGGAAAGACTGTTTGGATTAATCCCACCTCAGGCAAAGGCAAACCCATCCGTGGGATTGTCTTTGCTCAAGGACCTGGTTGTACATGGTGGGTAATGCAGAAAGATGGGGAAACCCGTTGTGTACCACAAGGAGACCTAATCTTAGGTGAGAACGGTGTGTAGGGTTTCATTGCATATGTGTGTATATATATGTATGTATGTATGTATGTATGTATATGTATATATATATATATATATATGTATGTGTGTTTAGATTTTAAGAAGGTATTGATTTGGGATGATGTAGATGGTAATAGAATAAGGGGTGGATAATGTCCTGGGTTGAGGTGTATTCTATTACCATCCTCATGAGCTGTTGAAATCAGGTGGGGCAGTGTTTCCTTGCCTCCTCCCCCCAGACTATCTTGCTGTTAATGGCCCATCATTGTCCTGCTGCATGACTCAGAGATAACTCCCTCCAGACCATCTGCTGTTAATGAGCCTAATCAACACTTGGCCTCATGACTCATTACCCTATTGTGAGATGCTCCACCCAGAGGGAGGAACCAAGCATCCCATCGTGGATATAATCTGGGACTCTAAACACCAGAGACACGCTTTCCACTGGATTTCCAGAGGACAGGAGCTACACAGCCACCGCTGGACTTTCTAAGGAAGAGCAGACCCCTTCTACTACAGGATCACTACTTCAGAGGACTGCTACCACCACCCTGCCCAACAGGGACTCAGGTTGTATCTTGACTCTGTCAGTGTTTTCTTTTACTTTCTTTTCCTTTTCTTTAATTTCCATTAAATTGTTATTCTGACTTGGTGCCTCCCACTGGTTTGTTTTCAAACTAGCACAGGCAATTAGTCGCAAGATTTAGGGTTACATTGTAATTTATAATTTTCTAATCCAATAGGTACTTAAAACGATACTTTGTTTTTGATTTATGACCTATCACCTGTGGCACTTCTCACTGCAATGCAGCTATGTCTTGACCAATAACTTCTCATGTCACATACACACAGATGTCTCTCTTATACCATCTACATTCTTAACTTAAACTATATAAAATCACACTATTATATTTTAAAACCCTTCACCAAAACACCCAGTGTACAATTTTACTTATAATGATAGGAACACAAGTTTGCAATCCTTTTGCTTAAAGTCTATAAATCTCTGTCAATTAAGCCAGACCTAGTCTCTTCCAGGGTTGTAAATCAAAGCCTCCTTTAATTGCAGGAGTTTCTACTCTTCTGTCTCGCACAATTTACATCTCCATCTCTAAGTTCTATGATTCCTTAAAAATCTTATTTAAGCTTTAATAAAGGCAAGAGGTAAAATAGTGTAGGTGTGCTGAGTCCCATCTCTGTCTATGACCAAGACATTTAGGTATCATTTCAGGGAAAAGTGAAACTGGAATTGATTTACTCCTTCAAATGTGTAAGTGTTCTAAATAAACCCCCTTGGTGAATGAATGACAGGCTGTGGATATTGTCTACCTGGACTTTAGTAAAGCCTTTCACACCATTTCCCACAGCATTCTCCTGGAGAAACTGGCTGCTCATGACTTGGACAGTGCACTCTTCGCTGGGTAAAAAAACAAACGGCTGGATTGCCGGGCCCAAAGAGTGGTGGTGAAAGGAGTTACATCCAGTTGGTGGCTGGTGGTTAGCTTAGCAGTGTATGAGTCCCTTTTTGTTTTCTGAATCCTCCAGCTGGTGAGGTGATGGAATAAATCTACTCTTTGCACTTCAGCTGTGGATCGTGGTCACCTTGGTTACTTGCATCTATCGATTCACACAGCATTGATGTTGTGTGATGAGTAAAATATTGTTGAGTTAGAGGTTTCTTGAAGTCCCTTCTTGAGGTAGCTGCATAACTGTGAGCCTACTTCCTATACATCAACTGCATTTACTTAACAAGAAGAGCTGTTTGATCCTGGTGCTTTTTTGAATGACACATTGTGCTCTCTCCAGGAAATTTTGTTATTTCTTCTTTTTGTCTTTTCTTTGATCAGAAATAGATGAGAATCAAAATTATATCTGTGCCTTTCTACAATGCAAGGAGGACTCAATGCTGCTGTGTTCATAAGGGCTTGAAAACAATGCGGAAGTTGGAAATAAAAAATGTGCATGTGAAGAAGCAGGATGCCTTAACACAAGTTTTTCCAGTCAAAAGGCTAGTTGGCTCCTTGTTTTGATACTTTCAAATTAAACAGTACATGAAAGGCAGTAGTCTGCATCCTTTCAGTTGGAGCTTTAGGGAGACCAAGGTTTTTTTTCTTTTTTTTCTCCTTCACTTATTAAACTGTCTTAATCCATGAGGGGTTTTACTTGTCCAATTCTCTTCCCCATCCTGCTGTGGTGGAGTGAGCAAGGGGTTGTGTGGGGGCCAGCCTGGCAGCCAGGGTCAACCAAACACAAATCCTAATTTCGGTTATCTTCCTAATTAGAAATCAGCCTCAGGGTTCGATTCTGTGTGGGTTTGGGCAAATTTGGAAATATATCCACTGAGAGAAGGCAGGCTACAACCACCCTGTTGCTGCCTGTTCTGAGCTTCCCCTCCCCCTCCCAAAGACACTTGCTCCTGCCATGTGCTCCGAGCTCCTTTGTTCTAAGCGCGGGCAAAACCAAATGTAACTCAAACTCTTTAGCAGTGTCTGATTGGCCGGTCACCCCGGGTCTTCCCCCAGTCCTCCCCTTTCCCCTTCTCCGAATAAAAGAGACCCGTCGAGAGAGGCCCCGCCCTCTCTTGGCTCTGCTACCTTCCTGTGAGCATCTCTTGTTGTCTGTTTCATTTGAAAGATTCTAACTGCAGGAAATTGAACTAGCAGTGAGCTATATTTCTCCCTCTTTGCTTCTGCTGATGGTATTTGCTTTGCAGCTGATACAGGTACCGATTTTAGAGCTACTAAAGTGCCAGATCGCCCGTGCTACCTCTCTAGGCTGCTCGAGGCTTTCCAAGGAGTTAAAACACTAGCCTAGCCGGTAAAAAGCTGAAAGATACCTTCCACATATGGCGCCCAACGTGCTATCTCTGAACTCTGGTTCTGAGAGACTTTTAGAGTGTCCCGGCAGCTGTGTGTCTGCTGGAGTAAGCTCTGCACGTTCTGCCGTGCCAGCTCTGTGTTCCGAGCTGTTACTTTTTGTGCAAAATCGAGCCCAGAGGCTCAGCCTATACCCTCCCCCACACCACGTGACGAGGGAACGGCTGGTAAGCAGAAGACCCTTCTCGCATGTTTTTTTTCTCCGGACCTGCTTTCCTGTAGTAAATCCAGAATTCTGGTGAGTATTTCCCTGCTGGTTTAGGGGCTCCTGTCTTAAGCTGGTGCACGTGCAATCTTTCTCTTTCTTTTCTCCTTTTTGCGATAACGGATTGAGGATTTGTGGTGTTGCTTTCATAATGGGATCTGATGTTTCTGCACACCATAGAGAAATATACCACCAAGTTCAAAGCTACCTTTCTTGTACTGGGCATAAATACCCTAAAAATCTAGTTCAATCTTTTGTACAATGGCTTTTTCAGTACTTTCCTAATCTGACCTCCGAGGACATAAGATCTGCTGAATTTTGGGATAAGGTGGGGAGAAAACTCTCCTCTCTTAGGCGTACAGGAGACGAAACAGTTTCAAAATTCTTTCCTCTCCTGTTACTAAGTTACACTTTGCCGGAGAAAAAGGCAGTACATGAAAAGCCTCTGCCAAAGCCCCCTGTTAATTACCTTATAACCTCTTTTAACCCCTGTGTCCCTGACCCCTCTTCCCCTACGCTGGAAAACACAGCTAGAGCAGACTGATTTTTGGCACAGGAGGGCTATCGTCCTCCTGGCTCATCCGTGTTTCCTCAGCATCCTGCCTTGGATGGGAATCTGAAGCCCGTCCCAGGACCTTTCCAACCCCTCTTCTCCACTCCTTTGTCCCCAGTTTCTAACTCTCATGTTTCAAGTGCGTGTAAAAACCCCTTCTCCCCTGATCTCTTTGTTCCCAGGGACAGCCATTGCCATGAGCTCACAGCCTGGGATAAACCCCCTCCCCCCAACCCCTTTTCTCTGAGTTTGTTTGTCTCCAATAACGGCGGGCGCAATATTTCTTCATCCCCAAACTACACCTCCCACAATCCCTGTCTCCCCCACCCCACAAATCCCTTCTTGTCCCCATCCCATCCCACTCCTGTGTCAGAACCTAACCCCGCCCCCACAGCGTCATGTTTCACCCCTCCCTCTGTTCCCGCCCATGACTCAAGTACCGCCCCTGCCTCCCACAACCCCGCCCCCAACCCCTCCCCTCCTCCAGCTGTGTCCCCACCTCCACTCCCCGCCCCTGTGCCTCCACTCCCTGCTTCCCATTGTCCCGCCCCAGGTTCCCACAGTCATGTGACTACCTCTCTAAATCCTGGAACCCATGGCTACCAGGAAGTAACTCCAACTGCTTCTAATACACTTTCCCGTACTAGCAATGGAGCAAACCCTGACTGGAAACCCTCTCCTTATTCTAATATTAAGGATTTGTGCAAGGCAATTAAGGAGTATGGAATGCATAGTAATTATTTTAAGAGCCTTTTAAGTGCTACTTTTGCAACTCACTTACTTGTACCTCATGATTTACTTACATTGATGCAAACTCTTCGCATTAGACCTTTTATCTGGTGACAATAATATGGAAAATCCTCAAAAACAAGCAATGCTTATCCCTTGTCCAGTTTTTTACTGAAATCACACGTGCTGCTGAAAAGGCCTTAACATTACTACCATCTCAAACTCCTAACTCTCATTATACCACCATCAAGCAATTGCCAAATGAAAATATTATTCACTTTTATAACCGTTTGTGCGAAGCTGTCTTTTCCCAGGTCCCTAATCCTGACCTCCAACAAGAGCTCCTACTCGAACTTCTCCAAGTTAATACGAATGATGCTTGCAAACAAGTCATCCTCACTCTCCCTTTGCATCCCCCTCCGACTGTTGAATCCATCCTCGAAGTCTGTACAAAGAAGGTGCAGCTGAACACAGCTGCTCCCTTTTTGAAAAAAGTGGGGATTGTTGGGGAAGTTGTGGAGAATGCTACGAGTACGGGGGAAAATAAATCACGTGGTAACCTTATATGCTATCGTTGTCAGAAAAAGGGACATGTAGCTCGCAATTGCATATCTATTATAATGGCTGATAAAAACTCTTCAAAGACTTTTTCCCCAGGTCAACAGCAGGGAAACTAGCGACTCAACGTGTCCTAACAGCTCTGCGTTCAGACATAAATAGGGCTGCAGACAAAGCAACTTGGACTTCTGGACTCAGGTTTAAGGTAACCTGTGATGAAACACACCATTTCAACAACAGCAAACAGACTGTAATACCCATCTCATTCCAGAACGTGGACCACATGCAAGGCTTTACGTACCTTTTTGTTATTGGGGACACTCGGGAAACACCTGCTGGGATAGAGGTTACACCCACACTCATGAAAGTGGATAAGAACGGGTGTTCTAACCTAATTGTACAATGTATATATCCACCGTACTTTTTGCCAAAGGGTCAAGTCATTGCACAGGCCATTCCACTGCCCAAATACCTGCCCACAGATGGTCATATCCCAGCCATCTGTTGGACTGAGGTTTTGGGAAACGACAAACCTGTAATAGAATGTAAACTCCATCACAAATCACATAAAATCAGTATCATGGGAATGATAGACACAGGTGCTGATGTGTCTGTCATTCCATTTAATAAGTGGCCTGCGCAATGGGAATTGCAATCTCAGGGCATCATACATGGGATTGGAGGCACCCAAATTGCAAAGCAATACATACACACCATTCAAATTGAAGGTCCTGAAGGACAAATAGCGACACTTCGTCCATATGTCCTAGACACCAAATTCACCCCGTGGGGAAGGTATGCCATGTCTCAGTGGGGAACAAAAATTGATATCAGCCCTAGATATCAAAATTTTCCCTTGCAGGCCACTGGAGCAGAGTGCCATCCACAGAAATTAACTTGGAAAACAGATGAAACAGTGTGGGTTAACCAGTGGTCGCTAAAAAAAGAAAACTTAGAGGCACTCAAAACATTAGTAGCTGAACAATTGGCAAAAAGAAATATAGTTCCAACTAACAGCCCGTGGAACACACCCATGTTTGCAATACAAAAACCGGGAAAGAACAAATATAGGCTACTCCAAGATCTTAGAGAAATTAATAAGGTTATTAAGGACATGGGACCCCTTCAACCAGGTATGCCATCACCTTCAATGCTCCCACAACATTGGCATTTAGCTGTTCTTGACGTTAAAGATTGTTTCTTTCATATTCCACTCCATCCTGCAGATGCTCCTCGATTTGCATTTTCTGTACCCTCTATTTATCGTGAAACTCCCATGGAACGCTACCATTGGCTTGTGCTTCCCCAAGGTATGAAAAATTCCCCAACTCTCTGCCAAGAGTATATTGCTGAAATTCTATCTCCCATCCGTGCCAAAGCAGAGAAAGCCATCATCCGGCATTACATGGATGATGTGCTGGTGTGTGCTCCCAATAATCAGTATCTTGAGCAGACACTTAACATGGTGATTGAGGCCCTAGAGGCAAAAGGCTTTGAATTACAACCTGAAAAATGCAGAGAACAAGCCCTTGGAAATACCTCGGACTCAAAATCACAGAAACCTCTATCACCCCAACACCCGTCACCATTAACAATAACCCAAAAACACTAGAGGAAGTGCAACAAATCTGTGGGACACTGAACTATCTAAGGTCCTGGTTAGGACTCACCACAGAGGATGTAGCTCCTATTGCAAACCTGGTAAAAGGGGAAGGCGGTCCTGCATCCCCATGATCCCTGGCAGAAGAGGCAAGGCAGTCTCTCAAAAAGATACAAGAGCTCATTTCCACAAGACAAGCACACAGGTATCAGCCCTCCCTACCCTTTAAGCTTGTCATTCTAGGGAAGGTACCACGTTTTAGCGGCCTCATATTTCAGTGGGACAAAGAGCAGAAGGACCACCGCATCATAATTGAATGGGTATTCCTTCTACTCCAACCTCCTAAAACCATCACACAGCCACAAGAACTAATAGAAAAAATTATCATGTAGGGTAGAGCAAGGCTCCGCACCCTGGCAGGATGTGACTTTGCATGCATCTACTTACCTGTAACGACTGACGCATTAGATCACCTACTCCAAAATAATACAAACTTACAATTTGCATTAGATAGCTACTCAGGCCAAATCTCCAATCATTACCCAAAACATGGCATGTTTAATCTGGCATTCTCTTTCATCCCTCGAGAGATTCAAAGTAGAAAACCCCTCGATGCGATTACCATTTTCATCAATGTTTCAGGAAAAATTAAAAAGTCCGTGGTCACAAGGAAAAACCCAAAGACGCAAAAGTGGGAATCTGACATCAAGGTAATCTAGGGATCACCACAAGTAGCTGAACTAGCAGCTGTCGTTAGAGCATTTGAGAGGTTCAAAGAACCCTTTAATTTGGTCACTGACTCAGCATATGTAGCTGGAGTAACGGTTAGAGCTGGGCATGCTCTCCTAAAAGAAATCTCAAACAAAAAAATTTATGATTTGCTCTCAAAGCTAATTTATCTGGTTTCCCACAGAGAGCATCCCTATTTTGTCATGCATGTGAGGTCACATACAAACCTGCCAGGATTTATTGCAGAGGGTAATCGTAGAGCTAATGCTCTGGCTATGCCAGCAGACATAGTTCTATCAGCCCATTTACCAAAGCTCCCCCAAGTTTTTGAACAAGCAAAATTGAGCCATGCCATGTACCATCAAAATATTCCTGCTCTTATCCGCATGTTCCATCTGTCGCGGAAGCAGGCAAAAGCTGTAGTGGCAACATGTCCCAACTTCCAGAAGCTACAGCTACCATCACTGGGCATGGGAGTCAATCCCAGAGGCATTAATAGCGGTGAAGTGTGGCAGATGGACGTCACACTTTTCCCAGAATTTGGGTGATTAAAATACGTTCATGTTTCTATTGATACCTTCTCTGGTGCTATGTATGCCTCTGCACTTGCAGGTGAACAGGCTAAGGACGTTGAAAAACATCTTGTCCAAGCTTTTGCTGTGCTCGGTATACCTGAGGAGATAAAAACTGATAATGGACCTGCCTACACCTCTCAGGAGTTTAAAAACTTTCGTCAGCAGTGGGGATTTTGACATGTTACGGGTATTCCTCACTCCCCAACTGGACAAGGCATTGTTGAACGTGCCCATCAAACCCTCAAGCGAATGCTGCTACAACAATCAGGAACCACTAAACTCAACTCACCTGTCCTCAGACTCAGCAAAGCACTGTTTAGCATAAACTTCCTGAATGGCACCTTTGAGGATCCAAACCCTCCCATCTATTGTCATTTCCAGAACACGGGGAGACAGAAACTGAAGGAAAATCCAGAAGTCCTGATCCGGGACCCAGAGACTCAAAAAATCCAAGGACCATACAAACTTGTAACTTGGGGACGTGGGTATGCCAGTGTATCTACTCCTCAAGGACTGAGATGGATCCCAGGGAAATGGGTAAAACTTTATGTCACTTCCTCAAAACTCAAGGAGGTTAAAACTGCCTCCTGGAGGAGATGCCATAAAAAAGATCCTGATTTTGCACCCTCATGTAAACCCCCTACTGCAGATTTTGATGTTAATCCCTTAAGTTGCCCTGTTTTGCACTCACGTTTTGCACTGTATTTTGTAAATCTTCATCCTGATACCCCATACCATAGATATCCTGACTAACCCACTGAGTTTTGACTGGGGAACTAGTTTAAAGGCATCCTAGGTACTGTCAAGTTGTAGGGACGATAGATTCCAATTATGTTTTGCACTGTTGTTTTGTTACTGTTCTATGCACTTTTAAGTTACTAAGAGTTACAACCCAGCTTTAAAGAAAAAAAATCGGGAATTGTTGCTGCCTGTTCTGAGCTTCCCCTCCCCCTCCCAAGGACACGTGCTCCTGCCATGTGCTCTGAGCTCCTTTGTTCTAAGCGCGGACAAAACCAATGTAACTCAAACTCTTTAGCAGTGTCTGATTGGCCGGTCACCCCGGGTCTTCCCCCAGTCCTCCCCTTTCCCCTTCTCCGAATAAAAGAGACCCGTCGAGAGAGGCCCCGCCCTCTCTTGGCTCTGCTACCTTCCTGTGAGCATCTCTTGTTGTCTGTTTCATTTGAAAGATTCTAACTGCAGGAAATTGAACTAGCAGTGAGCTATATTTCTCCCTCTTTGCTTCTGCTGATGGTGTTTGCTTTGCAGCTGATACAGGTACCGATTTTAGAGCTACTAAAGTGCTAGATTGCCCGTGCTACCTCTCTAGGCTGCTCGAGGCTTTCTTAGGCATTAAACCACTAGCCTAGCTAGTAAAAAGCTGAAAGATACCTTCCACACCACCCCTCCCCCCACAAGGTTTGGGAAAAAATGAATTTTCCACGAAGGAAAGTGAAAGAGATAAAAACTATTTTTTTAACAAACACACAGGAAAAGGATAATAATGCTAGATATTAAAACCTCTGACTCTGCTGAGGGAAACCTGGGAAAATGTCAGAGTCCTTCCCCAGATCTCTCCCCCTCCTTGGAGCTGGGACGGGGTGGTGGGCCCACCTCCATGGCCAAGGCCTCAGTGGAAAGTCCTCCCAATGTATTCTGATGTTGAAACCTCCTAACAGAGAAGAAGGGAAAAATCGGAGTTCCAAAAAAACAAAAGTTCAACTCTCCAGAGTAAAAGGAGCTCAAAAACTGTCCGAAAGCTGTCTGGAAAGAAAGCAAGCTGGGTGCTCCAATCTGCTCTCGCTCTCCTGCTCCAGCTGAATGCAGAGAGCCATCTCAATCTCTGTGTCTTGAAAAGATGAAAACAAAATGCAAAACTGCTTTGAAAGTTTTGGTTGGGTTTTTTTCTCTTCTCAGTCTCAGTTTCAAGGCATAGAAGGGCACAAAATAAATTTCTGGGCATAGAACAGCAGTATGGGATACAACATCATAAAGTCACCCTATTACCGCAGGCCTGGGCCCTAGGGTATATCACTGTGTCTCCCAGCCATAGGGAGGAGGAGGAGAGAAGATTAAGCAGGCAGGAATTGTGCAGCAAAATTGATTTATTTAATTATTTTACACACTCTTTTATTTACTTTTTTCTTCAAAGTCTAATTGGACAAAGGATCAGCCACCCCTTGGGGGTGATTGGCTAAAATCCTAAAACATCCATTGTCAAAATATTTTTCTACTACACCACAAACAAGACTCTTCAAGGTTGCAGGTGGCTTGGGTTGTTTACATAACTCTGCTACCTCTTCTGCGTGAGAGAAAAGTCTCTCACGGACTTAGAAAATACCAAGAAAATCCTTGCTAGCAGCATTTTTGTATCTACAATTCCCACTTTTTGTTTGATAACAACTCGACTATTAACCCTAAATAGAAATCTACATCAGTTATTAATTCGAAATATGTCCTTAAGGCTTTAAATATCTGACGCCATAACAAGAAATTTAAAGCTCAGTCTCTGCTTGTAGAAGGTCCATCTGCCTGATGGACAGCATCTTGGTCATCATCAGAAGAGTCATTAGGCTGATGATCTATATTGTGGTTGCCATTTGGATGGTTGGCGTTCTAGTCATCATTTGAAGGCTGCCTGTTCTGCCTCTGGTGCTGTAGGTCAGGGCGAACGCATTTTGAAGGTAGCCACCGTACCCCAGCATCTGTGGAAACGCAAGCATACCCATGACCCCAAACGATAAGCTCATGCTGGCTTTCCCACTGGTTAGTGGGTAAATTCCGCACCCAGACTTTTGCCTGGGGCAGTTGTCTGTCGCCTGCAGACTGCAATGAGAGAAAATGATTCAGAATAACAGGATTATTTGAATTTTGTGGTACTGTAAGGTGATTAATTGTATACAAAGCTTTTGCTAGTCGGCTTCTGTAACCAAATTCAAAGGTTTCCGTAAGAATCATTGAACAGCCATGATAACACCTCTTAATTCAACTAACAGAGCAGAGTCTGACTCGGATTGGTATGTTAATGAACCACTGCAAAGGCAGTGTAGGATACTGTGCGCCCTTATGCACAGCGACCCCTGCTAAAAATTTGTCCCAGTCCGTACACCCCAAGCTGCCAACATGTCCCGTCCCCAAAGGTTAAGGGAAGTGGTAGTAACATAAGGCCTAATTGTAGCTGTGTGTCCCTCTGAGTCCTTCACCATCACAGGCCGTTCGCTTAAATAGCTCTGTGGTTCCTCATACTCCTGCAATGGCCGATCCCACCAGGGCTAAAGGCCATGAGGGAGGCCCCGCAGAGAAGGAGATGATAGTTACATCAGCACCCATATCAATCAAACCTCGAAGCTGAAACTGGGGTGGAAGGGCGTTCGGCAGGATCAGGGCACATGTCATCTGTGGCCTTTGGTCAGAGATGTCTGCAGTCCAGAAGGCCTGTGGAAGTCCCGTAGATCCACTGCCGTTATCTTCGTGAGTTTGTTGTTCTATCCTGGGGACACAAGACTTAAAAGGCACTAATTTAGCAAGGCAGGTCTTTTCAGGAATAGTTACAGGGGGTTTTTGCGTGGAGACCATAGCGCAAATCTGACCTTTAAAGTCAGCATCTGTAACTCCTGAGTGCACTAAGATTCCTTGATGGGCAACATCAGGTTTTCCCACCAGCATCGCACTGGATCCCTGGGCTAAGGGTCCATATGCATCCAAGGGAACCTTATAAATACCGCTAGAGTCTAAGACGACTGCGGCTGCGGTGTGGACATCAAACCCGTCTGATCCGTGGGGACCTTCTGATCCCTGGGTGCTGTCTCTAGGGTGGCTGGGTAGGCCTGTGCCTGTACCTGTGCCACTCTCTGGGGGAGCGACTGCATCGGAGAGCAATTCCCCCTCCTTGCACCCCAGCGGAAGTTTCCCGACAAAGGCCGACAATCGGCATGAGTCCGGGATCTACAGTAGCCCGTACAATGGCTTGGCCTGCCACACCTCTTGCACTGGTGGATCGGTGTGTTCCCTTTTTGGCTCGGCTTAGGCCGCTTCCGTTTCTTCCCCTGTTTTGGTGGCTTTGGTTCACGACCAGAAGATGCGTGAACAGGCTGTGGGAACGCAGCCAAAGCAGACCTCTTCTGGTTCCCAGATCCCACCTTAGCGCAGGCTTCGACCATGTCTGTTACCTCAGGATCCTCTGGTAAGGCATCTATGATTTTTCTGCACTCGTCATTTGCATTATCTCGTACTAACTGCCTTAACAACATCTATCTTAACCAGTCATCCTCAACCTGCTTCTCGAGAGAAGCAGCGACTTTCTCTACAAAAGAGAGGAATGACTCTGATTTGCCTTGAACTATTTCAGTATATCGCTTTCTGGGTGCAGACAACTCTATGGTTTTCAACAGGGCAGCCATGCCGACCTGCTGAGCTTGCTGCAGGATGCTAGAGGGCAAGTTACCCTGTAGACTGGGATCAGAGAAAGGACCAGTCCCCATCAAAGCATCCATTCCTTCTGTCCATCTAGGATCAGCAGCAGGGAGCTGCATATCCCCTAATGCAGCCTTGTTGGCCAGCTTTCTCCAGGTTTTCTCAAAAACTGTAAATTGTACAGGTTGAAATGGAATTTGACCTAAGTGTCTGATATTAAATGGAGCAAGCAAATCTGTATTTATCACCCTTATTATCTGCATAACCTCAGCAGAACCTAGTCCATATTGTGCCACCTTGGATTGGAGGTCCTGGGCAACTTTCCAAGCAATTACCTCATGCTTGTCATGCTCCCCTGAATCTGGGAGAGCCTTATACACTGGGAAAGCTTGGATCTCCCCTTTACGGGAAGCACTACCATCCTGAACTTCTGGCACAGCCTGTGCATGAAGTTTAACAGCTCCCCGGTTACCCCCAGAATCCTCAAACCTATTTGGCATTCCAAGTGTTTCCAATAACCTCCAGTCACCCTCCTCCAAAGCCCGCATCTTAACTGACTCTAAGAAGCGGTTGTAGTGGGTCAGACGCACTGTTACCGTGCAGTCCTGAAAGGTCCAGGGGCGAGACCGGCGCAGTCTTTTTCTTCGTCGCGCCGCTACAGCCGCCTGACGACCTGGGGTCAGAACCTCATCTGCCTCACTGCCTGGCGATGAATCATCAGGCAAAGGCAACTCTGAGGTGCTGGGAGCGAACAGAAATGGATGGAGAGGGGCACTTTGGTTCTGTCAGCAGAAAAAATAATGAACCCAGGTTTGATATAATTCTCACCCTGCCGGCTCCCCAGATGGGAGCTAGTGTCGGACAGCAGAGCCAAGTTCCTGCCATAAGGCAAAGTCCAGGGCACTATCTCTGTCCATGGAAATCCCTTTTAAGGTAGCCCAGTCTAAGAATTCCCGAACTGAGTTTTCAGGAATATAGGTATGCATTATACTAAACACACCTTTCTAGACCATCACTACAGCATCGGTCTGTGAGCTGCTGTTCGCCATTTCTCAGTCCTGTCAGACTTCCCGGTCCCGGGGGGGAAGGGGAACAGCGTACCTCTACAGAAATTCGGCTTGGCTCGCAGCGTGCAGGACACATCAGAGAGTGCAGATCACTTCGGGCAGCACCAAATATTACCGCCGGCCTGGTTCCTACGGTATATCACCATGTCTCGCAGCCATTGGGAGGAGGAGGAGAGAAGATCCAGCATGCAGGAATTGTGCAGCAAGAGTGATCTATTTAATTATTTTACAAACTCTTTTATAGACTTTTTTCTTCATAGTCTAATTGGACAAAGGATCAGCCACCCCTTGGGGTGATTGGCTAAAATCCTAAAACATCCATTGTCAAAATATTTTTATACTATACCATTAACAAGACTTTTCAAGGTTGCAGGTGGCTTGGGTGTTTACACAACTCTGCTTCCTCTTCTGTGAGAGAGAAAAGTCTCTCACGGACTTAGAAAATAGCAAGAAAATCCTTGCTAGCAGCATTTTTGTATCTACATCACCCCAAGACAGATTCCCATCCTACTTGTTCCCTGACAGTGATGCTTGTGAAAGGACCTTTCATCCCTTACACAGCAGAAGCTTATCTGCTTCCCCCATCGCTAAATCAGGCTGGAATAAGCTTGCCTTGTGGTGAATTTTCTCAGCTGGAAACATCCTTAGCCAGCAATAAACATCCTGCCTTGAATGCTGGAGATGGATAAACAAAAATTTGTAACTGACAGACACAGCACTTTTACAAACCATTGTGGAAAACGCGGTCCATTCAGTAAAATTTTAAGGACAGTTTAATAAAAGGGACAATTAGGAGACAATAGCAAAAAGGGTATTACGGCAGGGTGCTTCAGCAGAGAGCCAAAGGCACGCCTCTACATCCGAAAGATCATCTTTAAAAGTACATCTCTTATTGCATATTCATCACAATCATGCATGATTCATAAATTCTTTGGAGTTTCTGTGTATCATCCCATCAGCCTTATCTTCCTCCTTGGCTCCATTATGTCTGTTCTCTCCATAAATTCTTCTCTCTGGTTTCTGGTTTTCTTCTTCTCTGATAAGATACTCCAGGAATGTGAAGGCTTTCTCTGCCTATCTTTTCTAAATTGACTTCATAAACAATAGATATTCTATATCATGTATTACATTACAGAACCTAGGTAAAGTTTTTCTAACATTATGTAACATGCGAAAAGCTAACATCACAATACATTCATAACAATACCTCACTTTTCCTTTTTTTTTACGGATCATTTGGCTTGAGCAGTATCCCTTGTTTTCTAGCCTTTATTATTTGCTCATTTTTTTCACAAACCAATCTTGCTTCTGTAAAGGGGTCTTTGATATTATTTTGCTTCTTCAACACCATGATCTTTTGTGCCGTTTCAGATGTAGCCAATTTTGGTTCCACAGGCATTGGTACTATTTGCATGCCTTGGACCACAGTAGATATTAATCGAACGAAACAGGGGATCAGGTAAGGGAGAAATATCAAGCCTGCTGTAGCACATAAAAGGAAGAAACCTAGCTTCTTCCACCATTCTATTCCCAATACATTATCCCACCAGCTAAGTTTTAGTGCGGATTCCCATTTTGGACAGGTACATGGGCTATTTTTCTGATATTTTTGGCTATCACCACCCCATCCCAGCTCCAAGGAGGGAGAGAGAGATCTGTGGAAGGACTCTGAATTTTCCCCCAGGTTTCTCTCAGCAGAGCGGGAGGTTTTATCATTTAGCATTATTATCCTTTTCCTGCATGTTTGTTAAATAAATAGTTTTTAGCTCTTTCACTTTCCTTCAAGGAAAATTCATTTTTTCCCCGAACCTGGTGGGGGAGGGGTGGTTGTAGCCTGCCTTCTCTCAGAGGATGTATTTCTAAATTTGGCCAAACCAGAACAATCTAGGACAGCATCCCCATGGTCATCTATCTTCAAACAACAGTCTGATGTATTAAATTTTCCACAAACACCTCCTTCTTCAGCCAATAGATAGTCTAAAGCCAACCTATTCTGATACACTGCAGCTCTTGTTTGGCTTTGTTGGATAGCTAGTAATTCCAATGTTTGGTTCGTTTTTATTTCTACAACTGCTTGGAGTCTTATAATATGATTCAGCATGTAAATTGGGGTTCGATACCCCCAACTCCCATCTTGTGCCCAGTTGGCTGGCCCATAGGTTTCAGTTATGCACTCAGCGGGCCATTCCTTGTCTCTCTATTTTTGAGATCCTCCAATCAATTCTCTTTTATTTCTTTTTAGATCCTTATACACTGGTATTCCTAGTTGATCTCCATCTGGCTCTGGTAAAAGAAAGAATCCTGGGTGTATGATTCCCAGGGTACAATTCCCTTTCCACCGAGAGGGGAGCTTTGCATATGCCCTTTTTCCACATATCCAAAATAGGCCATCTGGTGCCTTCCAGTAATCAAATTTTTGTTGATTTATATTTTCTCAAAATTTTGATATGTCTGGGATCCCAAAATAAAGATTTTTGTTTGTATCATTGCATTGAAAGAGTTTGGTCTTATTACTGTACTTACAATTCTCTTCCTTTGTTTTTCTCTGAGTCCAATACAGAGTTGGTTTCTCGGGGACCCACCATGTAAAAGTTCTATTACTGGCTTTATATCTCTTACAGGGAGTATTTTCTACTTCTTTAAGGAAATTGTTCCTGGTACGCCAAAAACACTTCTCTCCTATCACTGTTGAACTCAGTACCCACCCTTCTGGTCTGTTTTCTCCCCTTATCTTTGTCCGATTCCTCTTAAGGAGTTCTATTGGGCTTAAGCTACTGCCTTTCCATGGCTATTCCTCTGTCATCAGAGGCCCTCCACAGACCCAACAGTTGGTTACATTAAGCTCTTTACCTATCCTTTCCCCCAATTCCACAAACAGATTTTTTTCCAAATTTTGAGATATCCTTTTCATTTTCTAATTGTTGTTTGAGTTTCACATACATGTCTTGAATTGGGGTCAATATAGAGTTAGATTGCTGTGCTAGCTTTGCCTTTTTGTTTACCAGTTGTTCTTTTACTAAGCCTGAGACTTTACTCCCAACAATACATGTGAAACACATCCATCTTTTCCCTTTTGGACATTTACTTCCCAACCTGCTACCACTTGTTCCTAAATTTTCTGCAATCCAGTACTTTTTCCCATTCTGTATACAGTTTTCTAATGTGGATGGGTTATAACAGTGACTGTTGACATGGGTATGTGCAATGAAAAAGGAACCTCGGTGTTTTTCCATATACAGCTTTCGGTAACACCTATGGCATGGCTTTGTCAGTATCCCCAGAGGGAAGAGACAAAAAAGGAGTGACAGATAAAGGAATAACAGAGGTCTGATATGGCTTATACCTCCACCTCCCATGCCTATGGGGTTCCTACCCACAGCAGGGGTATATGATCTTCTTGGTGGCAAGTACAGTGGTCAGTTCGGTCTTGCCCTCTATTTCCTTGTCACTTCCTTTTTCGCTAATTTCAGGCAAATTGCTTTTGACACTTCTTAATTGTAGCTTCCCACCATTCCTCAGGTATCACCCATTCAACAGGCACTAGTAATTCCCATCCACAAAGCAAGGTTACTATTTCAGCTGTTCTTTGCTCTACCTGGATGGGGAATAGATTTGGCATTCAACACTTCATGCAATGAGAGTGTCGTCATAGTGAACTACAATACCAATATTTTTTACAGTCTAGACGTTTACATTTAACCCAGCTAGCATGTCCAGTATTGGGATGAATCAGACAGGGTATATGGTATGGCACTGTTGGAAGTGACAATTCCTCCTCCTTTTTAAATAAGTCACAGGATAAGGCCAGAATATGAGAACTCTCAGCCTGAAATAGTCCTGATCCTCCTGTTTGGAGTGGAAGTATTCCTCCCCAAGGAGTGTATCGGAGGTGTCTCAGGACTTGTCCAGGCAACACTTGAAACCACTGATATAAGCTTGGCCTTATTTCCCAGTCAGGTGTGATTCTTGGTGTATGTCTTGGATCATTTGGGTCTTCCCAGTGCATTACCACCCAGTTCCCGCTTAAGAGTCAACTTGGTATCACCAGACTTAGATGTTATAGTCCACTCCTTAGGTTCTTCCACGGGTCCTTTGATTCTGCTGGCGTGGATCCACCCTCGCTCCTTGGTCCGGATCGCTGCCTCAGTCATCAGTAGCACCTGAAAAGGACCTTCCCATTGTGGTGTTAAAGATTGCTTTTTCCATATTTTTACTAGTACCCACTCCCCTGGATGGATATTGTGGATTTTAAAGTCTGAAGGTGTGGTTTGAGGGATTATCCCTTTCAACGGCAAATCTTCAAGGGTCCTTGTGGTGGGGTTTTCAGCCACTGGGAGCTGGCAGAAGGGGGTTTTACCCCTGGCGTGCTGACACAAAAAAGCCCGGAGGTAAATGCTGAAACCCCTCTGGAAGACAGCACTGAGTGCACAATGAAAAAGGGGTAGAGCTCCTCACCCAAAAGGGGCTGTATCTTTCTGTCACTGTTAAGCAGGCATGCAGGCAAAGGCAAAGAAGTAAAGAGAGGGGGCTCTCCGTATGTGTTCCACGCAGGGTTATTCCAGTGAAAAGACAGGGACAAAGAGACCAATTGGTGGGAGGGTCCAGGGATCTTATACTGGGTACAGAATAGGTGGGGAAAGGGATCTCAGCCAATGGGATAGAGACAAGCAGGTGGGATTGACAGGAAGGGAACCAATGGGAACAACACATAGGAGGGACTCAGAGAAGGATCCAATGGGGCATCGAGGAACAAAGAACTTTCTACAACTAATACATATTAAAGAAGGAAAATGAATATACATAACTTCATACATAAAACAAGTGGACAAAATATTAACCAATCAGGGGAAAACATGCAAAAGGCAAAACAAGGGAATCATGGGTTCTCACCATCGCTGTAAAGTTACATGCTAAACTTGGGTTGCTAACCACCACAGCTGGTTATCTGAGTTCTCCTCAAGAGAAAAAATAGCTGCAGCCACCTGCACCACTACATCCTTGAAATTGTGTTGACATATTCTTTAACACTCATTTCCCCTCCTTCATAGGTAGCAGTTTCATGTTGGGTGGTCAGAAAGGGTAACCCAAACATCATTTCATAGGGTGACACTCCCAGGTCTGACCTGGGTTGTGTCCGAACCCTCAATAAAGCCAGAGGCAGGCATTTTACCCATGACATTTGAGTTTCAATTATTAATTTAGTTAAGGTTTGCGTTAAAGTTTGGTTCATCCTCTCTACCCGTCCTGAACTCTGTGGGTGCCATGGTGTTGCCCACCGACCACAAACACAAACCAACAGAGAGTCAGTTTATGCGGTGCTTTATTCAGGGCCCGGGGACCTGGGGACTAGTGTCCCAAATCAGGCTTCCCAAAGGCCTATCGTTTCACTCAGCTCTTTATACAGTTTCAAACATTGGCACACATACAAGATTTAATCTTCAAAGTAAAACATACATCACAAGGATTAACAATTGATAATCATACCCTACGCCATATCTCTCTATGGTTGTCTAGTCTTAGATAATGCTCAACGAGCTCCTACCACTGAAATCCCCCTTGCATGCAACATATATCAACCCAGAACAATTTACTTTTAGACAGGTTCACCGTGCCCAGCTAATTCACTAACGGGTTCACCATGCCCAGCTAATTCACTAACGGGTTCACCATGCCCAGCTAATTCACTATTCCTAACCTCCCCACCCAGTACATTCTATTCCTGTTTCCCCAGAGAACTATTTCTACACCTGAGGCCTTACAGCCTAGCAGAGCCTTAGCCTTACTACTTCTAAAATCCAATATCCTATCCTTTTTGTAACAAGTCCCCCCTTTTGAGCATCCTTCGAGCTTCTTCTGGGTTCGCAAGGATGCTCAACAATTCATGTCGCTGTTTCGCGATAAGCAGGAGGTGGAACGGCTGGTTCTGCCAGGACTTCTCTTCGCATTATCGCCTTCATTATCCGCCGAGTATGTTGACCTTCCTTGACAATCATTCCTAAAAGACACTTATATACTATTAAGGCAACTAAAATGATTATAACAATCATGATTCCATATTGTACAATTGAGGATATCCATCCGGACATCCGAATTCCCAGGGAGCTGAACAGTTCTCCAACCCAATTGTGTTCTGCCTCTTTCTGAATATCATTCACCTTTCCTTCAATCCGTTCTAATTGACTTATATCTTTTTCTACTTCTTGTGTAACATTCGGGATGTGAATGCAGCAATGGTCGTCTCTACCATGCAGATATCCACATACGCCATGCTCTTTCAACAATATCATATCTAAAGCCATCCGATTTTGAATTGTCATTCTAGACGTAGCTTGTAACTGCAGATTTAAGTCCTTGAATCCCTTCTTGGTTACAGATGCTAACCTTTCTGTTTGTCCTAACAATTTGTACAACATTTCCCTGTTTCGATATGATGATATTTGTGCAAAGAGAGATTCTAATACCCACCCAAATTTAATTCCTGAAGAAGGTTCATGCCAATCTTCCCCTTCTTCTAACCCTATGTCCCCAATTTCCTGACATATCTCGCTTATGTCTTATTTGTATTTCTGAGGCCGTCAATTTTGTCGATTTCCAGAAAGGACAAAGAGTTGGAACTCCTAAAGTAATTTGTGTAGTTGGACCATCTACCGGCATATGAGTGGTCCAATGTCCATGACCCATTACCCAAACTAAATTTCCTGGAGCTCGGATTGATGTAGTTTTACAGTTTAACTCTCCTTCTGTATTTTTGTCTGTTATCGTGTGGTTATATCCCCTACATTCACAGCCAAATCTCAAAAGTACCTTTACCGGCAGTAGACTCACAGACTCACTTGGGCTGTCACAAGTGAAGACCTCAGTGCAATTCCAATCGGTCATCCTAGGTGCATCTTTCCTCCAACTATCCTGTTCTTGATAGGTCTTTGAGTAAGTTTGATTTTTCCGTCCCTTCCAATGAATACACCATTGAACTGTTCCTATATAACTATAAGTTTCCAACAAACTAGGTCCCCAGATTGTCTGCCATTGTTCCATGGTAGTTGTGTTTGTAACATTCTGGCATGTTATTTCAAAATATTGTTCAGTTGCCGGGACTTCTCGTGTTTGCCTCTCATCGTATTCACACCATCCTACTCCCTGGAATCTTCCGATTCTGGTAAATACAGCATTCGGAAGCTTATAACAATCTGCTCGAGTCCTCGGGGTTTTCCTCCTTATCACATTTGTCCGACTAACCAATTTAGTTCGGCTCCTAATCTCCTGGGTACAACTTAAGGTAACTGTTCGATTAGATGCAGGCATGTCTGGAGCTGGTATAATTCCCCATGGTATAGGGTCTCCTGCCGCATGGGGCAAAGGCAGACATGCAGTGATTGCTGATACATTTTGTGTTTGCCCAAAATCCCTAATTAAACCCACAATCAGATTCTCTGGTTTGGTTTGGATTTCATCCTCTAGTACCTGCCGAGTCACCCTTGTTCTTTCAACATAAACACTAATCATCCCGGCTGCCCACCAATCATCTCGAGCAACCCAACACCAGTATTGTCCATTATCTTGCTGTTCTAGGACTTCTTTAATTACTAACACTATTTCTTGGGGTTTTCTTTTAATTTGATATTTCCCTTGAGCCACCAAGCTTTGTCCTCCAAACCACCATTCATACTCAGTGTAGCTTTCGGTTGGTATCCTGCATCTTAAAACCAAATCCTGCCCTTCCTTTGCGTTATATATTTCCTGTTCAGGCTTGATTCCTCGCTCCTGTTGTAATACCACTTCTACCTTCCTAACCCTATAACCTCCACTATTACCACAAATGATAACACAAAGGTATTTACCCTCCGATCTACCAATCTCTGAGTTCGTTATATTCAACCATCCCCTGCTCTCATTTCCCAGCGTCCACCAACTTGTCCCTTGTACCTGTGGATTCCACATTTCCTGTGTCGTGTTCCATTTCCACCATTTCATTCTAATCTGTTTCTGACACCCTGTATTAAACCTATGAGTACATTTTATTCTGAGGGGAGGTCCGTCCCACATATCTACTTTCCCATTTGGGAGATTCACCTGGACCTTATTTTCTGATTCTGTTTGGGAGATATTTAAAATGTCAAGATTTACGAATCCATAATCATAAGTCCCTTTTATCCAAACCACACAAGCGTATTTTCCTGTTCTGGCCTTTGTTATATTGGATATCTGCAGGGTAATCCTACCTTTTTGCTGCTTCTCATCCCAGACCGTTTCTACTCCTTTATCGGGAATTTGATCCTTGGTGATCCATTTCCATTGTGCCCTGACTCTGTCCCGTCCAGCTCCCTGATCATCGACAAACAAACATGTAAGATTTACATTTGAATTCTCCGGTACCCACACCCTTGATTCAGGTATTGTGATTTTAACAAAGGTTTCAACAATTATTATTTTACTCAAGAGTAACAACAACAGCATTAATTTTTGGCTTTGAACACCATTCTGGTGGGAGATAGGGGTTCCACCGACCATCGGGAGGGGACCTTTTTGACCCGCGTGTAATGGATCCAGCTGTTGATCCCGTCGACCTTGACGGCGGTGTAAGTTGTCATTATCACTTGATGGGGGCCGTCCCATGTTTCCTTCAGAGGTTCCACCGACCAGTTCTTCACGTAAACTTGATCTCCTGGGTGAATATCGTGAGCAGGAGTGTCCAGAGGTAACGGTCGATTCCACTCCAGCGTGGATCTCAGTGCTGCAAGGGTCTTATTTAAAGACAGAACATAATTTACAATCATCTGATCCCCAATTACATGTGGGTCCCCTTGATAGGTTACAGCATGATATGGTTTGCCGTACAAAATTTCATACGGACTTACCCCTATCCTTTCTCGTGGTTTAATCCTAATCCTCAGAAGGGCTAGAGGCAATGCTTGGGGCCACTGTATTTTAGCTTCTTGACAAATCTTTTTAATTTGATTTTTCAGAGTTTGATTCATTCGTTCCACCTGACCACTAGATTGAGGTCTCCAGGGGGTGTGTAAGTGCCACTGAATTCCCAGAATAGTAGAAACTTCCTGCACGATCCCTGCAGTAAAATGTGGTCCTCTATCTGATGATATTCCTAAAGGAACCCCAAACCTTGGAATAATTTCCTTGAGAAGGGTTTTCACTACCTCCTTGGCCTGATTCGTCCTGCAAGGGAAAGCTTCGGGCCATCCCGAAAAGGTGCACACATAAACTAGTAAGTACTTGTATGCCTGAGATTTTGGTAACTCGGAAAAATCTATTTGCCAATAATCCCCTGGTTGTGGCCCTACACGTATTTTCCCCATTTGGACCTGTCTTCTAACCAACGGGTTATTTTTAATGCAAATCGGGCAGGTGGCATTTATTCTTTTGGCCATTGTTATCATCGAATTAGAGAGTACTATTTTCTTTAGATATTCTACCAATGCTTCTGCACCACAGTGGAGTTTGTTATGTTCAGTTTCCATGACTACTTTCATCAATCCTACTGGCAGTATAACTTGTCCGACCGGTGTTACATACCATCCTACAACATTCCTTCTTGCTCCAGTGATTTGTGCCAACCGTTCATCCTCCGGAGAGTAGCACGGTTTCTCTTCTAAATAAGGTGCAGCGGGATTTTCTCTTGTCGGTATCAGAGCCATTTGAGTCCAGACCAATCTGGCTGCCCTTTTCGCAGCTTCATCTGCCATCCGATTCCCCTGAAATTCTTTCCCGGAGTCTGCTTGATGACCTCGGACATGCATGATCGCTACTGCTTTAGGTAAGTGTACAGCTTCCAGCAACTGAATTATTACTTCCTTATGTTTGATCTGTGAGCCTTGAGAGGTCAAAAGTCCTCTTTCTTTCCACAAAGCCCCATGGATGTGAACCACACCAAATGCATACTTTGAATCAGTCCAAATGTTTACTTTCCTGTCTTTACTAAGGACCAATGCCCTTACCAACGCCCATACTTCTGCTTTTTGCGCTGAAGTTTCTGGAGGCAGTGCTTTAGCTTCCACTATTTCTTGGAGTGTCACCACAGCATACCCTGCATACCTGGTTCCATGCTCCATAAAACTGGATCCGTCCGTGAACAGCTCCACATCGGGATCTGCCATCGGGACATCTTTCAGATCCTCACGGCTGGCATACACTTGTTCGATCACCTCCACGCAGTCATGCTCCAGTTCTCCTTCCTCTTGGGTGGACCTGAGGAATTCTGCTGGATTGAGATGGTTGGTTATTTTTAATTCAACATCATCTTGTTCCCGCAACTGAGCCTGGTACTGCATCATTCTGCTGGAGGAGAGCCAATGCCCCCCTTTTTGTTCCAAGACGGCTATGACCATGTGAGGTACATATACCGTGATGTGTTTTCCCAGCGTCAGTTTCCGTGCTTCCTGAATTAGGATTACCGTAGCAGCCACTGCTCGCAAGCACCCCGGCCACCCTCCGCTCACCATGTCCAGCTGTTTCGAGAAGTACCCCACGGGCCTCTTCCATGACCCCAATCGCTGTGTGAGTACTCCTAAAGCTAATCTCTGCCTTTCATGCACATACAATTGAAAGTCTTTTGTCAGGTCTGGCAGACCCAGGGCGGGGGCCTCTTTGAGTGCTTGCTTTAATTCCTGGAAAGCCTTGTGCTGTGTCTTACCCCACTTGAATTCGGGTTCCTTGATTGTTTCGTACAGTGGTTTGGCCATGAGTCCGAAATTCGGAATCCACAGGCGACACCAGCCGACTATCCCTAGGAAAGATCTTAATTCCTGATTATTTCGTGGTACAGGGATTGCACAGATGGCTTGTATGCGATTCACTCCTATTCTCCTGACTCCTTGTGATATTTCACATCCCAGATAAATTACCTTCTGTCGCACCAGCTGCGCTTTTTCCTTGGATACTCGGTATCCTGCCTGACCCAACATGTTTAATAGTTCAATTGTTAACTTTAAGCACAGTCCCCGCTCCTCTGTTCCCAGGAGTATGTCATCCACATATTGTAAAACAACATAAGAAAAAGGAGACTCTTTTACCTTGGTAGTTTTCCATTCCTCTAACTCCTTTGCTAGCTGGTTTCCAAAAATGGTGGGTGAACACTTAAATCCTTGTGGCAACCTGGTCCATGTTAACTGTCGCTTGCGGCGAGTGTCTGGGCTTTCCCATTCAAAGGCGAAAATGTATTGACTCTCGGGGGCCAGTGGGATGCAGAAGAAGGCGTCTTTTAGATCAATCACTGTGAACCACTGAAAATTCTCAGAAATCGATGTTAACAATGTATATGGATTGGCCACCACCGGGTGTATATCTTTGGCAATTGCATTTACTGCTCTCAGGTCCTGCACCAACCTGTATTTCCCATTTGGTTTCCTTACCGGAAAGATTGGAGTATTAAATTCTGATTCGCATTCTTGTAAAATCCCTAATGCTATAAATTGTGTGATCATTGGGGCAATTCCTTTCCTGGCTTCCAAACTAATAGGGTACTGTCGAACTCTTACCGGGTGTGCCCCTTCCTTTAGTTCAATTTTTACAGGAACGGCTACCCTGGATCTGCCCGGGGTCCCTGTTTCCCATACCCACGGGACTACTGCCTGCTCTATTTCCTGGGGTATCTCCTCTGTCTTTGTCTCTTTAATCACAAAAAGTTTTGCCAGATTCCCCTCCGGGATTTCTAGTTTAGCACGCCCTTTCTCGAATATGATTTTTGCATCCAGTGCCGATAATAAATCTCGCCCCAACAAGCATTCCGGGCTGCTTGGCATATATAAAAACTGGTGATCCAATTCTTTGTTTCCAAATTTGATTTCCAGTGGCCGCAAGAATGACCTCTCCACCACCTCCCCCGACACCCCTACTACTTTCACAACTGAATCACTTAACGGTCCTATTTGTTCATTGATTGCAGAGAAAGTGGCTCCTGTATCTACCCTAAATTCCCTGGGCCCCCCGTCAACTTCCAGGACCACTTTTAGATCTTTATCTAGTCAGCTCTGATTTTGATAGTTCCCCATCATAAAGGCTTGAGCAACACCTTGTGGTCCTGGCGCGAAAGGGTTTAACCCATCATTCGCGTTCATTCCCTGATTTATGGGATTCCTTCCTGGAAAGTTACTCATCGGTGTCCCCATCCCCAAATTGAGGGGGCACTCATTCTTCCAATGACCTTTGGCGAAGCATCGGGCACACTGATTGGGCCCCAATTTACCTCTACCCCTACCCATCATCTGATTCCCTACATTCTGATTCACAAAACCTCCGAAACCACCTCTTCCCACGCCCCCGTTTCCTCTGCCTCGTCCCCTCCCCCGGCCTCTCACATTCATCTGACTTGCCTGTTGTAACACTGCCAACATGCTTGCTTGTTGCTTCTTTACTGCCTCTTTTTCTCTATTATTATACACTTTCCATGCTACTTCAAGCATTTTCTCCAAGTCCCGAGTGTCATTCCCTTCTAGCTTTTGTAGCTTCCTCCTAATATCCTCCTGTGACTGTCCCATAAATATCAAGGCCATTTGTAGTTTTCCTGCCTCCGATTCCACGTCTAAGTCTGTATACCTCCGTGCTATTTCTTTCAGCCTCTCCAAGAACGCAGATGGTGACTCTGCCTTATCCTGTCTTACCGCATACAACTTAGACCAATTTAAAGTCTTTGGGATTCCCCTCTGAATTCCTTCCACCAACAGCTCCTGATAAACCTGCAACCTATGATACTCTTCTGCCAAATTAGGGTTCCATTCTGGATCTTCCCTTGGTACTATTTCATTCACATTCCCTATTCCTTGTAGTGCTGGTGCTTGCAACTGAATCATGTCCCTTGCCCGATTAGACATAGCTTTAAATACCATCTCCTTTTCCGTAGAATCCATTATCGAGTCTAGCAACACCTGTAGGTCATTCCAGTCCGGATTCTGTGTCTTTATTACCATTTTCACCACCCGAGCCACCTTTTCAGGATTTTCTCTATAAGCTCCAGCAGATTGCTTCCAAATTATTAAATCATTGGGGGAAAACGGAACTTTCACTCTGACCCGATCCCCTGTTGGTCCAACTGCTTCTCGCAATGGGGCCATTAGATGTGCTCGAGAAGCGCTTTTTCCCCTGTCCAGACGCCCTCTGCGAGTACGCTGGGAGAGTGGAGTTCGGGATTGTTCCCTCCCTCTCTCCCTGGGTTCGGGAGTTCGGGATCGTTCCCTCTCTCCTTCCTCGGAGTCAGATTCCTCTTCCGAAGAATCTGAGTCCGGGAGGGGGAGGTTGATTGGGTCGGATGGTGATACCAACAAAGACACATCCTCCTCAGGCTCAGAGAACCGTACCCTTCGCTCTTTACAACCCACGCATTCTTCTGGTTCCGTTTCTAACACCATCATTCCACATTTCCTCTGCCAATCCTTTTTTCCTATTAGCTGATAGAACAAATCCAAATAGGGTATCTCATCCCACTTCTCATTTTCCCGTAGGTACCGCATCATGGAGGTTATAATTTCAGAATTAATAGTGCCATTCCACGGCCACTGCATCCCCCCAGTTTCATATTCAGGCCATACCTTATTACAATAATCAATCAATTCCCTTTTCCGCAGCTCCCGTCCCAATTTACCCTCCTTCCAATGACTTAGCAAACACCCGAGGGGAGATTCCTCCGGAATATCCTTATCTGAACTTGACAAAGCCCGAAACACCCGCAACGGCATCATTCCAGAGGTATGCAACCACACAATAACACACACACACCTAGTAACACACAGACTAATACCAATACCAATTACCACAATATCCAATTCCCTCCTTGCTTATCTCGTCGCCGCGAGAAGCAAGGGCTGGCTCTGCAAAGCTTTCGCTCTGTCTGACGGCCAGCGCCTAGGCTTTATAATCCAAACCAATGCCCCAACCCTGCGAGTAGAGACTCGTCTTACCGGGCAGGCTACCACCACCGGTTTAAAGGAATAAAGCACCTTGTGGGCTTACCTCACGGTTGTCCGTCGGACGCGGGGTTGGGCACGGGCTGATGTCTCCCCAGAAATCACCTGGTGCCGGCACGGAGCAGATCACCCCGCGAACCGCCCCTACGACCCCCGGAGTCCTGCCGCGGTCGCCAGAAAACTGTTGCCCACCGACCACAAACACAAACCAACAGAGAGTCAGTTTATGCGGTGCTTTATTCAGGGCCCGGGGACCTGGGGACTAGTGTCCCAAATCAGGCTTCCCAAAGGCCTATCGTTTCACTCAGCTCTTTATACAGTTTCAAACATTGGCACACATACAAGATTTAATCTTCAAAGTAAAACATACATCACAAGGATTAACAATTGATAATCATACCCTACGCCATATCTCTCTATGGTTGTCTAGTCTTAGATAATGCTCAACGAGCTCCTACCACTGAAATCCCCCTTGCATGCAACATATATCAACCCAGAACAATTTACTTTTAGACAGGTTCACCGTGCCCAGCTAATTCACTAACGGGTTCACCATGCCCAGCTAATTCACTAACGGGTTCACCATGCCCAGCTAATTCACTATTCCTAACCTCCCCACCCAGTACATTCTATTCCTGTTTCCCCAGAGAACTATTTCTACACCTGAGGCCTTACAGCCTAGCAGAGCCTTAGCCTTACTACTTCTAAAATCCAATATCCTATCCTTTTTGTAACAATGGGGTATGTAGTTCCCACTTTATTCCCAAGGCTTGAGTTAGTTGCTGTAGAACTTTTGATGTAAAGTGTGCCCCTCTATCTGAGTCTACCCTATTAATCATTCCATACCTGGGAACAATTTGTTCTAAGAGGGTTTTACATACTACATGGGCTGTGGCTCTGACAGTGGGAACAGCTTCCACCCAATGGGTAAGATGGTCTGTTATTACTAACAAGAATTTCCACCTCTGCACTTGGGCGAGTTCAGTAAAGTCCACGTGGATACTTTGAAATGGTCGGAGAGCTAACTCACGACCTCCTGGAGTTGTTTTTCTCATCACCTTTTTATTTACTTTTTGGCAAACCATACATCTTTCAGTTATTTGTTTAGCCAACCCATAAATTCCAATGCACCCATAATTCCTTAGAAAGTGATCACACAAAGCCTTGGTACCCCAATGAGTGTTTTGATGCATGTCTTCTAATATTTTTCTGGTGAGTGATTTAATAAGTAACTGTCTTCCATCAGGAAGTTTCCATCTTCCACATTCATCTGGCTTTCCCCCTATCTTACTTAATTCTTTTTCCTCTGTTTCACTAAATTTTGGAATCTCCAATTTTTTGTTCTTTGAGGTCAAAATTAGCATAACCCTTTTTATCCCATTCTCTGCAGCATCCTTAGCTTCTTGATCTGCCAAATTATTTCCTCTTATTTCTGAGGTAATTCCTTTTTGGTGTCCTTTAATATGTACTACAGCTATCTCTTCAGGTAATTTTAAGGCTTCTAAAACCTCTAAAATAAGTCCTTCATGTATCAATCCCTTCCCCTTTGAATTAAGTAATCCCCTTTCTTCCCAAATTTTTTCAAAGGTATGTACTACTCCAAAAGCGTACCTTGAATCAGTATATATAGTTCCCTTCTTGTGTGCTAAATATTCCAGTGCCCTTTTTAGAGCATATAATTTGCAAGTCTGAGCTGACCAGTTTGAGGGTAATTTTCCTTTTTCAATGGTTTGCTTAGTCCCCCCATCAACTAAAGCATACCCTGACATTCTTTTTCCTTGTACACATCTGGAAGAACTGTCTATATATATTATTTCTCCTTCTGAAAGGGCTTGTTCCTCGAGATCTTCTCGAACTTTGGTTTGGTATTGGATGATTTCTAAGCAGTTATGTGTCAGGTTATCTTTTAGCTCTCCATATAAAAATTGAGCTGGATTCAGACTCTTGCTCACTTCTAGTGTCAAATCATCACTATCTATCAGAATTGCTTCATATTTTAGCATCCTAGAGTCTGTTAACCATTTTTCAGCTTTCTGGTTTAGCACATTTCGAATTGCATGAGGTGTGTGCACTATCAGCTTGCTCCCAAAATTAAGCTTATGACTTTCTTCTACCAAGATTGCAGTAGCTGCTATAGCTTGAATACATATTGGCCAGCCATGGCTTACTGGATCTAACTGTTACAGGGGGGATACTATAACGCCTATATCAAACCAGGAGTCCCGTGGAAAAGAAATATATATATGGACGGATTCTTGATAGATGTTTCAGAGAGATGTTTATTTCCCCAGCCGCATGGCCGGGCTCTGCCGAGGAACTGTTACAGTCAGGACCCGAGCTCCTTTTGCCCGCGCAGGGAAACACAAACCAACCAATGGGGAATGAGGCTGACCAGGGGCAGGGAAACCCTGTGCCTCCCCTCAGGGCTCCCAGGGCTACATGGCGGGGAAGGGACCCCGACATCTAACATCTTTGACAAGTAAGCTATTGGTGTCTTCACTCCTCCCCACTCTTGAACCAGAACTCCATGAGCTATTCTACTTTATACATTTACATACAGATGGAAGGGTTTTTCTAATGGGGGTAAGCTTAAAGCTGGTACTGAGGCAAATTTTAATTTCAATTCCTCTAATTTACCATTATCCTCTTTGGTCCATTGTCCTGGGTTGCAGTGTATTCTATTACCATCCTCATGAGCTGTTGAAATCAGGTGGGGGAGTATTTCCTTGCCTCCTCCCCCCAGACAATCTTTCTGTTAATGGCCCATCATTGTCCTGCCGCATGACTCAGAGAGAACTCCCTCCGGACTATCTTCTGTTAATGAGCCTAATCAACACTTGGCCTCATGACTCATTACCCTATTGTGAGATGCTCCACCCAGAGGGAGGAACCAAGCATCCCATCGTGGATATAATCTGAGACTGAACACCAGAGACAACCTTCCCACTGGATTTCCAGAGGACAGGAGCTACATAGCCACCACTGGACCTTCTGAGAAGGAGCAGACCCTTTTTCTACAGGATCGCTGCTTCAGGAGGACTGCAGCCACCATTCTACCAGACTGCTACCACCACCCAGACTAACAGGGTTCCAGGTTGTATCTTGACTGTCAGTTTAACCCAGTGTTATATGCCTTTATTTTTTCTTCTCCCCTCCTTTTATTTCCCTATTAAATTGTTATTCTGACTTGGTGCCTCCCACTAGTTTGTTTTCAAACTAGTACATATTTTGGCACCCAATGTGGGGCTGGCTGCTGAGAAAAGTCAGAATTACAATTTTGTATTGTAGAAGCCACCTACTCAGTATGATGTTCAACATGCTTACATGGGTCTTGTACCTAGCTCTCTATATTTTTTCACACGTGGGGAACTATCTGCCGATGGTAATGCTCCTGTGTAGACCAGGGTATGGTATAAAATTTGCTTTATTAGTCTATTATGCCTACTGCATCATGATAACCTCCGA
This sequence comes from Aphelocoma coerulescens, assembly GCF_041296385.1. NCBI lineage: Eukaryota > Metazoa > Chordata > Aves > Passeriformes > Corvidae > Aphelocoma > Aphelocoma coerulescens. Next base: position 5,635,939 of record NW_027184080.1, on the reverse strand, counting down.
GACAATGAACATAATTCGGAATATATACTCAACTTTTTCGGCTTGTCCTACTTTAGGCGGCTACATCTGGGGCCTCAACAATCATACCGAGCCCCTGGGGGAAGGATTAAAGAGTGGTTTTTTCCAGCCTTTCAGACCGACACAGAAGTTTTTGAAAATATTGAGTTCCCTGTGGATGTTAAGGATGGCATAATCTTCTTGTCAGTTCTTTTCTCTTTTTTCTCCATGACCTGCACTGTGTACACCATGCTTAGGATCAGAGCTATGGCACAGCATCCTCAGGATGAGAGGAAAAAAAGGAGCCGAGCAACAAGCACAACGTCTACACAGATTGTCGCAAAGAAGAAAGGAACCAAAAGCAAAGTGACAGCATCCATTTCTCCTCAGACTGTCACAGAGGAGAAAGAACCCAGACCCAAGACGACAGCGTCCATGTCCACACAGACTGACACAGAGGAGAAAGAACCCAGATGCAAGACCACAGCGTCCATGTCCACCCAGACTGAAAGAGGAGAAAAAACCAAAGGAGCTGTAAGCATCTCCACACAAACTTTCACTGAACCAGAACAGCCTAAACTAATTGCAGTAGCCCCCGTGCAGAAGAAGAAATCTAAAAGCAAATCAGTCCGCATAGTGACTGACGAGGATGCAGCAGGACCTTCGCACCCAGCAGAAGAGGCTAAGCCAGAGATATTAATTCGGTCGCTATCCCTTGGTGAGCTGTGTGACCTGCGGAGGGAATTCACCCGCCAGACAAATGAGTCCATCCTGACCTGGCTGCTCTGCTTCTGGGACGCTGCAGCCAATGACACCATTCTGGACGGAAGTGAGGCCAGGCAGCTGGGATCTCTGTCCCGGGATGTGGTCATTAACCAGGGGATCGGGAGAACCCAAGAAACCCTCAGCCTCTGGCAGTGACTGCTTATAAGTGTAAGGGACAGGTACCTTTGTAAAGAAGACCTCCAGGTGCACCAAGGGAAATGGAGCACAATGGAACAAGATATCCGGTGCCTGAGGGAATTGGCTGTGCTGGAGATCATTTTCTCAGAAGACGAGAGATTTCCTAAGAGCCCAGATGGTGTCCGGTGCACGTCACAGATGTGGTTGAGGTTCGCACGCCTGGGACCAGAAATGTACTCCCGTTACCTGGCAACGCTGCAATGGAGGGAAGGCGAGGACTGGGTGGGAATCTTGGTCAACAAATTGAGATTTTATGATGACACTGTCACAGCCCCGTTTCGCACCCATGTCTTGTCCGTAGAAACAAGGCTGGCCGAGCAAGTCCGGAGCTTGATTGAAGAGGGCCATCAGAAACTGAAAAAGGAGCTTAAGGAAGAGATTGACCACATCCTGCCAGAACCAACAAGAGTCTCTGCCATTAGGAGCAGGCGTCCCCCAACCAGGGAGAGAGGATACACCCCACGAGGTAATCTCTGGTTTTTCCTTCAGGAACATGGAGAAGACATGAGTAAGTGGCATGGAAAACCCACCTCCTCCTTAGCAGCCAGGGTACGTGAACTAAAAAGAGGGACAACTACCACAAGAAGCGCATCTAGAGTCAACGCTGCTCCGGTCGCACGCGCACAGAATTCCAGACAGTATAGGAATGATAATATGACCAATCCTCTTGAAGGGACCTCAGGAGCATATTCACTGGAGGGGAGCAACATGAACCATGACCAGGAAAAGAGGGGCCCTGCCTCTAGCCAGGTAGAGGAAAGGGACAATTGAGTCTTTTGGACTGTGTGGGTCCGATGGCCTGGCACATCTGACCCACAAAAATTCACGGCTTTGGTTGACACTGGCGCTCAATGTACTCTGATGCCATCAAGGTATGTGAGAGCAGAATCCATTTCTATTTCTGGGGTGACAGGAGGATCCCAGCAGCTGACTGTACTGGAAGCTGAAGTGAGTTTAACTGGGAACGAGTGGCAGAAACACCCCATCGTGACTGGCCCCGAGGCCCCATGCATCCTCGGCATAGACTATCTCAGAAATGGATATTTCAAAGACCCAAAAGGACATCATTGGGCTTTTGGGATAGCTGTTGTGGAGACGGACGATATCAGACAACTGAGTACATTGCCTGGCCTCTCAGATGACCCGTCTGCCGTGGGACTGCTAAGAGCTGAAGAACAACAGGTGCCAATCGCCGCAGCAACAGTGCACCGTCGGCAATATCGCACTGACAGAGACTGTGGTTCCCATCCATGAGATGATTCAAAAACTGGAGAGCCAAGGGGTGGTCAGCAAGGCCCGTTCACCTTTCAACAGCCCTATATGGCCAGTGCATAAGTCCAGTGGAGAATGGAGACTGACGGTGGATTACCATTGCCTGAATGAGGTCACGCCACCATTGAGCGCTGCCCTGCCGGACATGTTGGAATTTCAGTACGAGCTGGAGTCCAAAGCAGTGAAGTGGTACGCCATCGATATCACCAATGCCTTCTCCTCCATTCCTATGGCAGCAGAATGCAGGCCTCAGTTTGCCTTCACCTGGAGGGGCGTGCAGTACACCTGGAACTGACTGCCGCAGGGGTGGAAACCCAGTCCCACCATTTGCCATGGACTGATCCAGACTGCATTAGAAGAGGGTGAGGCTCCAGAACATCTGCAGTACATCGACGACATCATCGTGTGGGGAAACACAGCAAAGGAAGTATTTGAGAAAGGAGAGAAAATCATCCAGATTCTCCTGGAAGCCGGCTTTGCCGTCAAAAGGAGCAAAGTCAAGGGACCTGTCCAAGCGATCCAGTTCCTGGGAGTGAAATGGCAAGATGGACGACGTCAGATTCCCACCAAAGTCATCAATAAGATCACTGCAATGTCTCCACTGACTAGCAAGAAGGAAACATAAGCTTTCCTAGGTGCCATAAGTTTTCGGAGAATGCACATTCCTGAGTTCAGCAAGATTGTGAGCCCTCTCTACCTGGTTACCTGCAATAAGAACGATTTCCATTGGGGCCCTGAACAGCAGCAAGCCTTCGCCCAGATCAAGCAGAAAATCGCTCATGCGGTAGCCCTTGGCCAAGTCAGGACAGGACCAGAGGTGAAGAATGTGCTCTACTCTGCAGCCAGGAACAATGGTCTGTCCTGGAGCCTTTGGCAGAAGGTGCCTGGGGAGACTCAGGACCGCCCACTGGTATTCTGGAGCCAAAACGACAGAGGGTCTGAAGCCAACTACACTCCCACAGAGAAAGAAATCTTGGCCGCCTATGAAGGAGTTCAAGCAGCCTCAGAGGTAATCGGCACGGAAGCACAGTTGCTTCTGGCACCCCGACTACTGGTGCTGGGGTTGGAGGTTCAAGGGAAAGGTTCCTTCCACGCATCACGCCACCGACACCAGATGGAGCAAATGGATTGCTCTCATCACACAGCGTGCCCGTATTGGAAACCCGAATCACCCTGGGATTCTGGAAATTATAACAAACTGGCCTGAAGGTGACACTTTTGGGTTATCTTCTGAAGAAGAGGAAGAGCAAGTGACTCGTGCTGTCGAAGCCCCACCATATAATGAGCTACCGGAGACTGAAAGACGTTATGCCCTCTTCACTGATGGTTCCTGCCGAATTGTAGGCGCTAACCGGAAGTGGAAAGCTGCAGTATGGAGCCCCACACGGCAAGTTGCACAAGCTACCGAGGGACAAGGTGGATCGAGTCAGGTTGCAGAGCTTAAGGCTGGCCAGCTGGCTTTGGATATTGCTGAATGAGAGAAGTGGCCGAGGCTCTATCTCTACACCCACTCGTGGATGGTAGCTAATGCTCTGTGGGGATGGCTGGATTGCTGGAGAAAGGCCTACTGGCAGTGCAGAGGGAAACCCATCTGTGCGGCTGAGATTTGGCAGGACATCACCGCCCGAGTAGAGAAGCTGACCGTGAAGGTTCGACACGTGGATGCGCACGTACCCAAGAGTCGGGCTAATGAAGAGCATCGCAACAACGAGCAGGTGGACCGAGCTGCCAGGGTGAAAGTATCACAGGTGGATCTGGACTGGCAGCACAAGGGAGAATTATTCCTAGCTCGTTGGGCCCATGATGCCTCTGGTCATCAGGGGAGAGATGCAACATACCAATGGGCCCGTGACCGAGGGGTGGACCTTACCATGGACAGCATCTCACAGATCATCCACAGTTGGGAGACCTGTGCTGCAATCAAACAGGCCAAGCGGGTGAAGCCTTTGTGGTACGGCGGACGATGGTCAAAGTACAGGTATGGGGAAGCCTGGCAAATTGATTACATCACCCTTCCCCAAACACGCCAAGGCAAGCGCTACATATTGACCATGGTGGAAGCAAGCACTGGATGGCTGGAGACCTACCCTGTGCCTCATGCTACTGCCCAGAACACCATCCTGGGCCTGGAAAAGCAAGTCCTGTGGAGATATGGCACCCCTGAGAGGATCGAGTCAGACAACGGGACTCATTTTAAGAACAGCCTCATCAACACCTGGGCCAGAGAACACGGTATTGAATGGATATATCACATTCCTTATCATGCACCAGCTGCCGGAAAAGTTGAACGCTGCAATGGACTACTTAAAACTACCCTAAAGGCACTTGGTGGGGGGACCTTCAAAAATTGGGAAGTGAACTTAGCAAAGGCCACCTGGATGGTCAATACCCGAGGGCCCATCAATCGAGCTGGTCCTGCCGAGTCTGAGCCCTTGCACACAGTGGATGGAGATGGAGTCCCTGTGGTACACCTGAGAGGTATTTTTGGAAAGACTGTTTGGATTAATCCCACCTCAGGCAAAGGCAAACCCATCCGTGGGATTGTCTTTGCTCAAGGACCTGGTTGTACATGGTGGGTAATGCAGAAAGATGGGGAAACCGGTGGTGTACCACAAGGAGCCCTAATATTAGGTGAGAACTGTGTGTAGGGTTTCATTGTATATATATGTATGTGTGTGTGTGTGTAGAGTTTAAGGAAGGTATTGATTTGGGATGATGTAGATGGTAATGGAATAAAGGGTGGATAATGTCCTGGGTTGCAGTGTATTCTATTTCCATCCTCATGAGCTGTTGAAATCAGGTGGGGCAGTGTTTCCTTGCCTCCTCCCCCCAGACTATCTTGCTGTCAATGGCCCATCATTGTCTTGCCGCATGACTCAGAGATAACTCCCTCCGGACTATCTTCTGTTAATGAGCCTAATCAACACTTGGCCTCATGACTCATTACCCCATTGTGAGATGCTCCACCCAGAGGGAGGAACCAAGCATCCCATCGTGGATATAATCTGAGACTCTGAACACCAGAGACAACCTTCCCACTGGATTTCCAGAGGACAGGAGCTACATAGCCACCACTGGACCTTCTGAGGAGGAGCAGACCCTTTTTCTACAGGATCGCGACTTGGGGAGGACTGCAGCCACCATTCTACCGGACTGCTACCACCACCCTGATTAACAGGGTGTCAGGTTGTATCCTGCCTCTGTCAGTTTAACCCAGTGTTATATGCCTTTATATTTTTTTTTCCTTGTTTTATTTCCCTATTAAATTGTTATTCTGACTTGGTGTCTCCCACTAGTTCGTTTTCAAACTAGTACATCCATTTTAAATCATGTCCTTCTGTCAACTTCTCATACAGAAATTTTACCGCTTGTGTATATCCTTCAATCCATAGTCTACAATATCCCAATAATCCAAGTAGTTTTCTAATTTCTCTCTTTGAAGAGGGAGGGGGAAGGGATAGAATCCCTATAATTCTCTCTGGGTTTAATTTTTGACTTCCCTTGCTTATTAAGTGACCAAGATATTTGTAGTGGTTTGGTCCAAAATACTCATTACTGCTTACCTTCTGTGAGATAAGAATTAGGAGAAACGTAAAGCAGGCACCGATCTTGAAAGAATACAAAGAAGTTTATTAACAGACCTAAAAGAAGGAGAAAAAAAAAATCATACCACACCTTCAGAACTCTTCTCCTTCCCCCCCACCTTTTTCCCTTCTCCCACTGACAATGTAAAAAGACAACCCTTGAGATGTTCAGTCTGTTTACCACTTCCATAATAACCTTTGTTCAGTCCATTTAGGAAGAGGAGTCTCTCTGCTCGCATGCGAGTCCCTTCCCCCGACTTGCAGCTTTTCCCACACCTGATTTCGAGGGTCCACTCTTGAAGTTTTTTGGGGTACAATTTTAAGGTTGAGCCGTTCAGAAACAAAAGTTCTCTTCACCCATCTCTGGGAGCATTTCATCTCTAAGAGCAGAGGCCCTTTGCCTTCCCTGGGAGCAAAGGGTCTTCCTCATCTTCATCTTTAGGACTATCTCTGGGAGCATCTCTAGGAACTCAGGATTTCTCCTTTCCCATTTGGAGCAAAAGTCCTCCTCGCTTCCATCTCTCCCTGTTCAAACTTCTCATGAAATTACAGCTGTTTCAGCATCTGCCTATCTCAGCGCAGGAGCTTTTGCTCACAAGTACAAGTTGAAGGCTCCACCCCCATGCCTTCATGAAATTACCGTGGGTACTCTGATATATCATAGCTTTACAACAGAATTTCAGCTTTAAGCATCTCCTCTTTCTTCTCCCTCAGGTTTTCAGCTCTTCATAGCACTAAAAGGGTTAATCTCACCTAGACCTTGCAGCTGGAATGTGGCTTATCGCTGTTGGTCACATCATCTCTGCCAGACAATGGCGCAGCTTTAGCTAAATCTTGGCCGCAGTGGAGGGGTGGGGGGGGGGGGGGGCGTTCCTAGCCGCTCCAGCTTCCCACAGCAGGCTGTGGGGAGGTTCCGCAGGTGGAACAGGGCCCATCGGTTCCAGGATGGCTGTGGCCTGGCCCGGCCTGGCCCGAGCAGGGCCTAGGCCGGGCCTGCTGGCCCCCACAGGGGGTCCGCAGCCACCAGTCCCAGCACCAGAAACGAGAAAGAGCTGGGGGGGGGGGGGGGGGGGGTTAGTCTAGTCTTAAGTGTGGATCACAGAGGCGGTCACAATTTTAAGTGGCTCAAAGAATTGTCCATAGTCAAACTGGCCAGCTGATAGGTTCTGTCAGGTCAGGTCACAGAGGAAGCTGTAAGCACCCCTTAGCAAGAACATCACTTCCGGGACTATGCTTGCTAACCCATGACAGCTCCCTCCAGGGCCAAGGCCTCGGTGGAAATTCCTCCCCATGTATTCTCATGTTGAAACAGTCCAGCAGAGAAAAAGGGAAAAAAAATGAAGTCCCAGGAAAACAAAAGTTTAACTCTCCAGAGGAAAAGGAGATGAAAAACTGGCCAAAAGCTGGCTGGAAAGCAAGCAGGCTGCTTCCCCACCCTTGCTCTGCAGAAGCAGACAGGTTTTATCTCTGTGTACTTGGAACATGAAAACAAACTGCTCTGAAAAAGTACACTTTTCTCTCTTCCCTCTCAGGCTCAGTTTAAAGGCATAGAAAGGCATATATACTAATTTCTAGGCATAGTGCAGCAATAGGGAATACAACATCAAGTCACCCCAAGACAGTGTGTGAGGAGTTCTCCTTGAAGCCGAGACGTGGGTATTGAGTTACTTTCCTGGGAACTGAGGGAAAGGAGACCTCTTGCACATCTCTATCATTCACTGGAAAGTAACATTGTCTTCTAACCTATATTATTTCTTCACTAGCAGTAACATAGGTATCTTTAATATTGTGCTGATGCCTTAGGTTTTAACTTTTATATTTTTCAAATCCTGTACTGCTTAGTGTGTAACTCTGAAGTTTCTTGTAGCCTGTTAATTTCTGCTCTCTCATGCTAGGTAGACATAACAAAAGCCTCTCCGGGCCTGCTCTTCAAGGACACCTAGACCGTCCTAGGCCCAAAAAGTATAAACCAAAGAGCCTCTAAGGGGGGGGCAAGCTGAGGGGAATTACATCATTAAACTGAAGCTTTAATTGGATTATTAACCCTGACATGCAAATGAACCAAACATATAAAAGTGTGAAGAACTCCTGACCTGTCATCCATGTTGGGGTCCATCTTGGCAATAGCCTCTGGCTCCCCAGGGCGTACCTTTGAAGGCCTTTCAAATAAATACCTACTTTTATTCCCTTACTCCTGACTAGTCTCTGTTTCTAGGAGGCCTCTTAAGGCATCAGTTCTTTGGCACCAACCGTAAGGGACAACGAGGCTTCTGAAAATTCTCTGGGACTCAGAAAGATTCAGCTCAGCTCCCCCCACTGCGGGCACCTGAGGGGGCAGTTGCTACAGTCCAGGAGGCAGAGGAGCAGCAAGAGCCCAGAAAACTCTCCCCATCCAGCACAGAGGCACGTGAGTAACTGAATAAAGGTGGTATTCTGTTAGCACCTGGGTGAGGGGTTAAGCGATCTCTTACAGTTTGTTTAGGGACTTGGGAGAGTCCAAGGGGGTTTCATTTGGTGTTTCCCCTTTTTGTTAGCTTGGCAGCTCGTGAGAGCTTGTCAGGCAACTGGTGTGAGAGTTCCAGGGAATTTAACTTTTCCTCTGTTGGTTTGTTGCTAGCTTGTGTCCAGCCAACACCCTAAAACACACAGCCACAGGTGGCACAGCGGCTTGGAGACTTAGAATGTATTTCCAGCCACAATTTAAATCCCTGGAGTTGTGGGTTCAAATTCTACCTTCTCTAGTTTTCTCTCTTTGCTTTATAGAATGTTTTTAGATCTCTTTGCTTTATTTTTGTGAATTTTGTGTTTATAAGCATAAAACCATGGGCGGTAATATTTTTCATATGGGGAATGAAATACCACAGAACTCTCATTTAAGTTTAGTATTAGAAAACTGGGAAAAATTGTCTGGCAAAGATAAAACCCTTACAAAAGCAGAATTAATTCGGCTTTCCACAGTGATCTGGCCAGTTTATAGGTTAGATAACCGGCAAAGGTGCCCCCAATGTGGTAGCCTAGATGAAGAATTAATATTGAGTTTAATATCAAGCCTCCAAAAACACCAGTGCTTCTTAGAAATTGAGTATGCAAGACCCTTTTTATTTATAGCCCAGTTATAAGAATCAAAGAAGGAGCATATACTGCTTAAAAAAAAAAAAAAATCAGAAAAAGGAAAAAGCAGCTTTACGTGGCTCTTTGCCAGTGAAAAAGGAGCAGGAGGAGGTGGAGTCAGCCCCTCCCCCTCGCTGCCGCTGGCGGCCCCGGCCACAGCCCCGGCCCCTCCGCCGCTGCCCGCGGCCCCGATCCCTCCCCCTTCCCCGCCCGCGATCGCTGCCGCGGTTTCAGCGGCCGCCGAAAGGGGGGGAGGGTGGCCCTGGCCGCCGGGAGGCTGGCCGTGGCAGCCCTGGTTAGCGCATGCATCCTCCTCGGCTCCCGGTTGCATACCGCCCCTATCTCTCTCCCCCTTTCCTCCGGTTCCTCCTGGGGGGGAGGGACTTAGGGGAGAGGACAGCCAGCGTGTGCAGCCCACGGCACCGTCCTTAGAGGTGGAGCCGGGAGGCAAGGCTTTCCACCAAGAGGGCGGGGAGGGAACCTCCCAAAGAAGGAGTGGTGTCCCTCTCGCTCTCAGGCCCTTGAGTTTCCATAGCAACGCCGCGCGCCTGGAAACCGGCTCAGCGGATGACGTCAACAGACTGAGCCGAATCATTCCGGTAAAGAAAGTTGATGGTAAGAGTAACCGATTAGTGCAAAATTTAAAGGTAATTAACAGAATTACAGAGGACATACACCCAGTGGTAGCAAACCATTATATACTTTTGACCACACTGACAGACAAATTAGGGTGGTTTACTGTCGTGGACCTGAAGGATGCCTTTTTCTGCATTCCTGTGCATAAAAACAGCCAGGAACTTTTTTGCTTTTGAGTGGGAAAATCCCGAAACGGGGAGGAAAAGTCAGCTTACTTGGACAGTCCTACCCCAGGGTTTCAAGAATAGCCCGACAATATTTGGAAACCAGCTAGCAAAGGAATTGGAAGATTGGAGAAGACAAGAGCCAGGAGGGGTTATCCTTCAGTATATTGATGACATCTTGATTGCAGCTAAGATCAGAGATGACTGCATCCAATTCACTGTAAGCTTGTTAAACTTTTTGGGACTGGGTGGGTGCAGAGTTTCTAAAGACAAAGCACAGATTGCCAAGGAATCAGTAGTTTACTTGGGACTTGAGATCTTCCGTGGACACCGACAGCTCAGCAAGGAACAGAAAGAAGCCATCTGCCGACTTCCAGAGCCCCCCACTGTGAGAGAGATGCAAACTTGTTACAGTGGGGATTACTGCAACACGATGTATCAAACAAGGAGGCCGTGGAAAAGAAATATATATGGACAAATTCTTGATAGATGTTTCAGAGATGTTTATTTCTCCAGCCACATGGCCGGAGCTCTGCCGAGGAACTCTTACAATCACGGGACCAGAGGGTCCTTGCCCGCGCAGGGGAACACAAAACAACCAATGGCGATTGAGGCTGACCAGGGGCTCGGGAAACCCCGTGCCTCCCCCCCAGGACCCCTCTCCCAGGGCTAAGTGGCAGGGGGGAGGGACCCCAACATTTCACCCATTTATTTTTAAAAAAAGAGATTTAAAACTTAACATTGACAATAACAGTTTTAAAATGAAATAAGCCACCCTCCTGAGTCTTTAAATGTCCAAACAGATTCTCTGGAACATCTTAGGGCTGACAGAAGGGAGACAGAACTCTCTGAGCATGCGTGGTGGGGAAACTGAGGCAGGAGAGGGTTTAATTTCTTCCCTCCCCCTTTTCACCCCCCACTCAGCATTGGAAAGGGATTTTTGGGAAAACAATTGGCAAAGGCGTGGTTTTGTGAGGGAAACCATGGGTGAATAAATGGATTGGGAATACACTGGGGGTAATAGGATATAGGGTAAAAGAGAAAGGTGGGATTAGGAAAGGGAGACTGTAGGGGGGGCTTACAATGGAGACATTGTCTAACAGGACTACGATTTTTAGCATATATACTGCCTTTTACAGGAACACCATCAGGCCCAGTGACCTGCGATGCTTGTAACCCTTTTCTACCTTGTATAATTTTCGGTCAGGCATTCACGGGGCTCGCTCTCCCACGTGCCGCGCAGGGCCAGGTGGGCAAGGCCGGGTCGCACTGCTCCTGCCGCGCCTGGCTCTTCCACCGACACTGCAGCTTGTGCCGCTCCCCCCGCGCACGGGAACTGCCTCGCTGCTGCTCAGAGAGGGCTCGGTCCACATGGCCGAGGCCTCACGGTCCCTGAGTCAGACTTCCCTTCACCAAGACACAGCTGACATTGCTCAACAGTCTAGGTAATTAAATAATATTCATGAAAATATTCTTCCATCGGCATATATTTTGACTCAAAAATTAACTGTGTCCAAATGGTCTTCCAAAAGTCTTTGGTAAGAATTAAATCCCAAGAAACATAGAAAAAGTTCTTAAACAACCATGAAACGAAATGTTTCAGTTCCTTTTGAGCTTGAATCAAGCTAAAATTTACAAATCCTTGTTCAAGAATCTTTTCAAGTTTAAGATAAATGTCCATATGCGGCTCTGAGAGCCAAGAGTCTTCCCATGGTTCCTCCATAGTTTAGATATGGAATAGCAAAACAAAAACAAGAAGAGGAATCCAAAGTTTCTAGGGTTTACTCAGACAAATCAGTCGCTTAGGGATCGGGGATCGTTCTGCTCGCAATTAACCACCATTTGTTACAGTGGGGATTCTGTAACACGATGTATAAAACAAGGAGGCCCGTGAGAAAGAAATATATATGGATTGATTCTTGATAGATGTTTCAGAGAGATGTTTATTTCTCCAGCTGCATGGCCAGAGAGCTGACGAGGAACTCTTACAATCACAGGACCCGAGAGTCCTTGCCCGCGCAGGGGAACACAAAACAACCAATGGGGAACGAGGCTGACCAGGGGCTAGGGAAACCCCGTGTGTCCCCCCCCAGGGCCCCTCTCCCAGGGGTACATGGCAGGGGGGAGGGACCCCAACACAAACTTTCCTGGGAATGGTAGGTTGGTGTCGTTTGTGGATAGCAAATTATGGGTTGTTGGTGAATCCCTTATATGGAGCAATAAAAGCAGCTGAAAATGGCATTATAATTTGGACTGAAAGCACAAGGGCTGCATTTAAACAGCTGAAACACTCTCTAATGTCAGCTCCAGCACTGGACTTACCAGACTTGACTAAACCTTTTGAACTTTTTACACGAGAGACTTAATTTGGCATTGGGCGTATTAGCACAGTACCTCGGAAGTCAACGGAGGGCTGTGGCCTACTTTTCCAAACAGCTAGACAATGTTAGCCAAGGGTGGCCTGGGTGTTTGAAGGCCGTGGAGGCTACTGTCATCCTGATTCAAGAGGCCCGAAAACTCACCCTTGGACAACACATTGTAGTGTATGTGCCACATGCAGTAGCAGCAGTACTGGAACAGAAAGGAGGACATTGGCTGTCCGGCAACCGAATGCTTAGATATCAGTCACTGCTGTTAGAACAGGATGATGTTACCCTGAAAACAACTTCTGTTGTTAACCCTGCCATGTTTCTGTCCTCTACCTTAACTGACAATGTGCCTGAGCATGACCGTTTGCAGACAATCGAGGAGGTCTATTCCAGCAGACCAGACCTGAAGGACGTGCCCCTGGAAAATCCAGACTGGGAGCTGTTTACAGACTGGAGCAGCTTCATGAGAAATGGTAAGCGAATGACAGGTTATGCAGTAACAACCCAGGACAAGGTGATCGAGGCAAAGGCCCTGACAGCAGATGTGTCATCGCAGAAAGCCAAACTGATTGTTTTGACAAGGGCCCTAGACCTGAGCAAAGGAAAGAAAGTAAATATGTGGACTGACTCTAAATATGCATTTAGTGTTGTCCACACCCATGGAGCCATCTGGAAGGAGGACTGTTGAACGCTCAAGGTAACCAGATCAAACACGCTGAACAAATCCTTGCCCTCTTAGAGAGCATCAAAAAAACCACAGAAGTAGCTATCATGCACTGTAGGGGTCACCAGAAAGGGAAAACCACTCCAGAATTGGGAAATCACTTTGCTGATGAAACAGCAAGAGGGGCTGCAGAAAAAGGTATTCTTGCAGTAATTCCACAAAAAGAGATTGATTTGTCAGGGTTCACCCCAAAATATGATCAGGCAGACCACAAGTTAATTGTTTCTTAATGCTGAGATCACAGAAAATGGATGGGCTGTTACACCTGCAAATCAGGTTGTAGTCCCACCTCTAATTCTTTGAGAGCTAGCTCGAAGAGAACATGAAAGTACACGTTTCAGGGTTGAAAATCTTCTGAAACATCTAAAGAAGGTAGTAATAGGAAAGGGAATGACAGATATTGTACAATCAGTAGTGAGCAAGTGTGAAATCTGCTGCAAAAACAATCCTGATACGAGGAAAAGAGTTGTGTTAGGAGTAACAAAAGTGTTACAGTGGGGATACTGTAGCACGCATATATCAAACCAGGAGTCCCGTGGAAAGGAAATATATATGGACAGATTCTTGATAGATGTTTCAGAGAGATATTTATTTCTACAGCCGCATGGCCTGGGCGCTGCCAAGGAACTGCTACAGTCGCGGGACCCGAGGGTCCTTTGACCGCGCAGGGAAACACAAAATAACCAATGGGGAATGAGGCTGACCAGGGGCGGGGAAACCCTGTGTGTCCCCCCAGGGCCCCTCTCCCAGGGCTACATGGCGGGGGAGGGACCCCGACACAAAGGCAGGGGATCTTCCTGGAGATTACTGGCAAAAAAGACTTTGCTGAGTTACCACGCAATGAAGGATACAGGTACATACTGGTATTGGTTGACACCTTCAGTGGATGGCCTGAAGCTTACCCCTGTCGCACTAACACAGCCAAGGAGGTGGTAAACATTTTGCTTAATCATATAATATGAAGGTTTGGGGTTCGTTTGGGTATTTCCTCTGACAGGAGACCACATTTTGTTGCAAATATGATTCAAGAGGTTAGCCAGATTTTGGGAATTGCTTGGGATCTGCACACACCTTACAGACCCCAAGCAAGTGGTAAGGCGGAACGCATGAATGGGACCCTTAAGGCACAAATTAGCAAAATTTGTCAAGAGACAACCATGACGTGGGTTCAGGCCTTGCTTATAGCTTTACTGAGGATCCGCATGCAACCAAGGCAGAGGGACATCAGTCCCTATGAAATATTTTATGGCAGGCCATATCAAATTCCACATGTTCCAGGTGAAATTCACATGAGGGGAAAACTTGATTTGCAGAAATATCTAATGGCTTTAGGTTCTACTTTGCAGAAGCTCCAGAATTACATTGTGTTATCCAGGCACATAGGACTGGACACCCCTGCACATCCCTTCCAGCCTGGAGACTGGGTCTATGTTAAGTGGTGGGACAGTGATCCTCTACAGGCCAAGTGGAGAGGACCATTCCAGATTTTGCTGACCACCCTCACCGCAGTCAAAGTTGCTGGCAAAGGACCCTGGATTCACTACTCCAGAGTTAAGAAGGCTTCTGCTCCTGAAAGAACTGAGAAAACAGAGACTGATTCAAACGAAGATGATGTAGTTTAAATGATTTTTCCTGTGCTTATTATCTACACAGTTGGTAGCCCCGACTCAGGTTTGGAACCAAATTTTGCATATGATTATAGTCCAAAGTATATCCAAGGACATTCATTTGGATACAAAATTAATAATTGACATGTAAACTGAAGTGAAAAGATCAACAGAATTTGTTTACAATTTGAGAACTTAGATCTTTGTCTTGGGGTGACGTTATGATGTGTATCCCATATCGCTGCCTATGCCCAGAAATTAATTTTTGTGCCTTTTTATGCCTCTAAACTGAGCCTGAGAGGGAGAAGAAAAAACTGAGCAAAACTTTCTCAAAGCAGTTTGCAGCTTGTTCAAGGTCACATAAAGATAGGAGGTTTGTTTTTTCCCCCCAGCCGCGGCAGGGGAGCAAGGAAGCACCCGGCTTGCTGTGTTCCAGTCAGCTTTTGGCCAGTTGTTTTCAGTTTCTGGTTCTCCAGAGAGAGACTGAGAGTTGGACTTTGCTTTTCCTTCTCTAGAAGTCCGGATTTTCTCCCTTTGCTACTGGACTGCTTTCAACCTCAGAGCACATCGGGAGGACTTTTCATCGGGCACAGAGGGCCTGGTCCTGGGCCAAGCCCCAGCTCCGAGGAGACCAAAGGGAGGACTCTAACGCTTTCCCAGGTTTTTCCTCCACAGCGAAAGATTTTAGCATTTAACCTCATTTTCCTTTCCCGTGTGTTTGTTAAATAGATAGTTTTATCTTCTTCACTTTCCTTCGAGGAAAATTTATTTTTTTCCCGAACCTGGTGGGGGAGGGGTGGTTGTGCCTTCTCTCAGAGGAGATATTTCTAAATTTGGCCAAACCGGTACAATCTTACATTGGATAACATTCAAAGCTGACTGTATCTTCCACACCCTGGTTTCATGGTTACCAAACTGACCCTGGATTAAAGATTGTTTATAATGATTGTAATTATAATTCTTGTTTATAGATATATACTGCTGTTAGACACATATTATTAGTGGATATTAGAATATTTAAATCAGAATCTCGACAACGTAGAGGCCTTATCAAGCCTCTAAAGGGGGGAAATGATACCTTAGGTTTTAACTTTTATATTTTTCAAATTCTGTACTACTTGGTGTGTGACTCTGAAGTCTCTTGTAGCCTGTTAATTTCTGCTCCCTCGTGCTAGGTAGACATAACAAAGCCTCTCTGGGCCTGCTCTTCAAGGACACTCAGACTGTCCTAGGCCCAAAAAGTATAAACCAAAGAGTCGAGAAGGGGGGCAAGCAGAGGGGAATTACATCATTAAACTGAAGCTTTAATTGGAGAATTAACCCTGACATGCAAATGAACCAAACATATAAAAGTGTGAAGAACTCGTGACCTGTCGTCCATCTTGGGGTCCATCTTGAGGTCCATCTTGGCAATAGCCTCTGGCTCCCCAGGGGGTACCTTTGAAGGCCTTTCAAATAAATACCTACTTTTAGTCCCTTACTCCTGTCCAGTCTCTGTTTCTAGGAGGCCTCTTAAGGCATCAGTGCACTGTCTTACAAACCTACTAGTAGTGTGTCTTGGTTTGAAAGACAGGTGTCTGCTAAGGAAGGCAGGAGCCTCCCTTGGAATGGCAGATGTGACCCTCCTTCCCTCCGAGTTATTATAATTTTGAAATCAAGGGGCTTTTAGGCAAAGATATGGGAAATAGGAATAACAGTTCTTTACTATTATATATGTGTATAACAAGTCAAACAAACAGCAGTAACTATGGCAGTAACAGCAAACAATCACAAACCCAGTGCCAGCCTTCTCATCTGTCAGGCCCTTTCCCCTCGGGTGCAGTTCCTGTCGCAGCTGGTGGCTCCTGGTGAGCAGGGCAGGTATGGGGAAAATTCCTTTAACAGAAAAATAACCAGGAGAACTCCTAAAACCCCAACATAGTGTTTCTTTTTTTTTATCCTGTGTAGTAAGTCTGTTAAAGTCTCATGTCTGTATTTTCCTTGTGTCTATTCAATAAATAATTCATGTTGTAATAGACCTGATTGGTCATTATTAAGAACTTGTGAGCAAGAGTGGGTTTTGGGGTGTTGGCCGTCTCAATAAAGCTGCTGCCTACTGCCAGAAACCTGGGCAAAGGCAGGGACTTGTCTAAGCCCTCCCCTCTCAATCGTAACAATGCCCAAAAGATTTTTGCTATTCATACATTTTCCATATATTTGTAGCTCTGTAGGCTACTATTATATAGTTGTATAGCTCCTTAACTAACTCTTGTACTTTTCCTAGCCCTTCACTTAGAACAATAAGCTAACCCTCCTGGAATCTTATTTAGTCTTGCCTCTATAGTGAACCAAGGATGTCTTATTTTCTCCA
The DNA here is from genome assembly GCF_041296385.1 of Aphelocoma coerulescens. Lineage (NCBI taxonomy): Eukaryota > Metazoa > Chordata > Aves > Passeriformes > Corvidae > Aphelocoma > Aphelocoma coerulescens. The sequence continues at coordinate 5,619,162 of NW_027184080.1, read as the reverse complement.
TATATTGTAGACATAATAAATGTGGGGTTAGAAGCTAGGGGGTGGGGGGGCAGTCTTCAGCAGGGGCAGAACCAAAAGGGGGGATTACTTTATCAATTGTTCCTCTAATTGGATGATTTCTGTTAAGTATGCTAATTTGTTAAACTTATAAAATTGTCAGAGTCCCATATTACATGTGCATTTTGCCATATTTGCACCATGAAGGACCTCCATTAAAGGCAATCACTTTTTATCATCTTAATATTTTTTGGTTTGTGATTTTAGGTGTCAACAGGACCTAGGAGGCTTGCAGTCAAGTTTTGAATTTTGTTTCCCTTCTCCAAAGCTGGCAGTCTGGTTCAGATGGTCTGATTAACACTGAAGATATTCTTTTTGCAAAGTTCCTATGAGCAAGCCAAAGACACAATTCAGAACCCTGAATGCTAGCATTGCAGCTGATAGACTGTGACGTACTAGCTTCTCAGTGTTACAGTTCTCTGGCCTTCTAATTAAAAAAAAAACCCCAAAACAAACAAACCAAAAACAGTGGGGAAGCTTTCTGCATACTAAACACTCCATTTTTCATCATGGATGCAAATATTTCTCAATGCTCCCCATGAATGAGAAAGTAGAATTGTACTCTGTAGATGCTGAAGAGGCTAGCAGAGAAATTTTCCACCCTTTACAGTCTCCTGTGAAAGTCTCCGTTCTCACGCAAACTAAGCTGAGAGACAGTTTGGTATTTTGTAAACTATTTGCAGGTGCAGGGTGTTTTGTGAATGCAGTGGATATTGTTTTGGTTCACTGAAGAAAATATTTTGAAAGAGGCATCGTAGCTTTCAGCCAATCACTCTGGGAGGTGTATGGTCAGGCACCCAATAATGTCATTTCTCTATTGTGAACCAAGTTATATAAACGAGGTGATAATTATTAAATAATTCCATACATCCTGGACCTGAATTCCGTGTCATTCTTTGTGCTGTCCTGTGGACAACAGTGACATCTGGTGACCCTGCGAAGTGTACTGCAACTGCAGCCTCTAAGAAGGTAAGTGCCAGAAAGCGACCGGGCCCCCCTCTGGGGCTGCGGGGAACTATAGACTGAGACATGGAGCATAAATCCTCTAAAGAAAGCAAGGTATTTTCTGCCTTCAAGTCTGTGATACAGAACGCAGGAGTTAATATAAGCGATGGGGAGCTCACTGCATTATCTACCTGGTCCATCAGACATGGATATTTTGCAGACTTTGATAATGTTTTGAACCCAGACACCTGGAGGGGACCGGGGGATGCCGTAATCCAGGCACTTTCAGCTGGCAACGCAGAGGTAGTCGATTTGATACGTACCTGGGGGACTTTACATGAAGCAACGAAAAAATGGACAAAAAGCAGAGACAGAAAAGTCAACCCAGGATCAGATAAATCTGAGTCTGGGGCCTACCCTAGCTTGGATGGGTGAGGAGGTATCTTTTCAGCATTTTACCGGCTAGCGCTTGTAGATCAATGCCTTAGAAAGCCTCGAGCAACCCAGAGAGGTAGCACAGGCAATCTAGCATTGTAGTAGCTCTAAAATCGGTACCTGTATCAGCTGCAAAGCAAATACCACCAGCAGAAGCAAAGAGGGAGAAATATAGCTCTCTGCTCGCTCAATTTTCCACAGTTAGAAGCTTTCAAATGAAACAGACGACAAAAGATCTTCGCAGAAAGGGTAGCAGAGCCAAGAGAGGCAGGGCCTCCCTTGGTCGTCTCTTTTATTTGGAGAAGGGGAAAGGGGAGGACTGGGGGCAGACCTGGGGTGACCGGCCAATCAGACACTGCATAAGAGTCTGAGTTACATTTGGTTTTGCCCGCGCTTAGAACAAAGGAGCTCAGAGCACATGGCAGAGGCAAGTGTCTTGGGGAGGGGAAGGGGAAGCTCAGAACAAGCAGCAACAATTCCCTATTTTTTTTCTTTAAAGCTGGGTTATAACTCTTAGTAACTTAAAAGTGCATAGAACAGTAACAAAACAACAGTGCAAAACATAATTGGAATCTATCGTCCCTACAACTCGACAGTACCAAGAATGTCTTTAATTCCCCAGTCAAAACTCAGGGGGTTAGTCAGGACATCTATGGTATGGAGTATCAGGACGAAGATTTACAAAATACCTGAGTGCAAAACAGTGCAACTTAACTTAAGGGATTAACATCAAAATCTGCAGTAGGGGGTTTACATGAGGGTGCAAAACCAGGATCTTTTTTATGGCATCTCCTCCAGGAGGCAGTTTTAACCTCCTTGACTTTTGAGGAAGTGACATAAGGTTTTACCCATTTCCCTGGGATCCACCTCAGTCCTTGAGGGGTAGATACACTGGCATACCCACGTCCCCAAGTTACAAGTTTGTATGGTCCTTGGATTTTTTGAGTCTCTGGGTCCTGGATCAGGACTTCTGGATTTTCCTTCAGTTTCTGTCTCCCCGTGTTCTGGAAATGACAATAGATGGGAGGGTTTGGATCCTCAAAGGTGCCATTCAGGAAGTTTATGCTAAACAGTGCTTTGCTGAGTCTGAGGACAGGTGAGTTGAGTTTAGTGGTTCCTGATTGTTGTAGCAGCATTCGCTTGAGGGTTTGATGGGCACGTTCAACAATGCCTTGTCCAGTTGGGGAGTGAGGAATACCTGTAACATGTCAAAATCCCCACTGCTGACGAAAGTTTTTAAACTCCTGAGAGGTGTAGGCAGGTCCATTATCAGTTTTTATCTCCTCAGGTATATCAAGCACAGCAAAAGCTTGGACAAGATGTTTTTCAACGTCCTTAGCTTTTTCACCTGCATGTGCAGAGGCATACATAGCACCAGAGAAGGTATCAATAGAAACATGAACGTATTTTAATCACCCAAATTCAGGGAAATGTGTGACGTCTATCTGCCACACTTCACCGCTATTAATGCCTCTGGGATTGACTCCCATGCCCAGTGATGGGAGCTGTAGCTTCTGGCAGTTGGGACATGTTGCCACTACAGCTTTTGCCTGCTTCCGCGACAGATGGAACATGCGGATAAGAGCAGGAATATTTTGATGGTACATGGCATGGCTCAATTTTGCTTGTTCAAAAACTTGGGGGAGCTTTGGTAAGTCGGCTGATAGAACTATGTCTGCTGGCATAGCCAGAGCATCAGCTCTACGATTACCCTCTGCAATAAATCCTGGCAGGTTTCTGTGTGACCTCACATGCATGACAAAATAGGGATGCTCTCTGTGGGAAACCAGATAAATTAGCTTTGAGAGCGAATCATAAATTTTTTTGTTTGAGATTTCTTTTAGGAGAGCATGCCCAGCTCTAACCGTTACTCCAGCTACATATGCTGAGTCAGTGACCAAATTAAAGGGTTCTTTGAACCTCTCAAATGCTCTAACGACAGCTGCTAGTTCAGCTACTTGTGGTGATCCCTAGATTACCTTGATGTCAGATTCCCACTTTTGCGTCTTTGGGTTTTTCCTTGTGACCACGGACCTTTTACTGTTTCTGGAAGCATCGGTAAAAACGGTAATCACATCGAGGGGTTTTCTGCTTTGAATCTCTCGAGGGATGAAAGAGAATGCCAGATTAAACATGCCATGTTTTGGGTAATGATTTGAGATTTGGCCTGAGTAACTATCTAATGCAAATTGTAAATTTATATTATTTTGGAGTAGGTGATCTAATGTGTCAGTTGTTACAGGTAAGTAGATGCATGCAAAGTCACATCCTGCCAGGGTGCAGAGCCTTGGTCTACCCTTCATGATAATTTTAGCCATTAGTTCTTGTGGCTGCGTGATGGTTTTAGGAGGTTGGAATCGAAGGAATACCCATTCGATTATGATGAGGGGTTCCTTCTGCTCTTTGTCCCACTGAAATATGAGGCCGTGAAAGCGTGGTGCCTTCCCTAGAATGACAAGCTTAAAGGGTAGGGAGGGCTGATACCTGTGTGCTTGCCTGGTGGAAATGAGCTCTTGTATCTTTCTGAGAGACTGCCTTGCCTCTTCTGTCAGGGATCATGGGGATGCTGGACCACCTTCCCCTTTTAACAGGTTTGCGATCGGAGCTACATCCTCTGTGGTGAGTCCTAACCAGGACCTTAGATAGTTCAGTGTCCCACAGATTTGTTGCACTTCCTCTAGTGTTTTTGGGTTATTGTTAATGGTGACGGGTGTTGGGGTGATAGAGGTTTCTGTGATTTTGAGTCTGAGGTATTTCCAAGGGCTTGTTCTCTGCATTTTTTCAGGTTGTAATTCAAAGCCCTTTGCCTCTAGGGCCTCAATCACCATGTTAAGTGTCTGCTCGAGATACTGATTATTGGGAGCACATACCAGCACATCATCCATGTAATGTAGGATGATGGCTTTCTCTGCTTTGGCACGGATGGCAGATAGAATTTCAGCAATATACTCTTGGCAGAGAGTTGGGGAATTTTTCATACCTTGGGGAAGCACAAGCCAATGATAACGCTCCATGGGAGTTTCATGATAAATAGAGGGTACAGAAAATGCGAATCGAGGGGCATCTGCAGGATGGAGTGGAATATGAAAGAAGCAGTCTTTAATGCCAAGAACAGCTAAATGCCAATGTTGTGGGAGCATTGAAGGTGATGGCATACCTGGTTGAAGGGGTCCCATGTCTTCAATAACCTCATTAATTTCTCTAAGATCTTGGAGTAGCCTATATTTGTACTTTCCCAGTTTCTGTATTACAAACACAGGTGTGTTCCATGGGCTGTTAGTTGGAACTATATTTCCTTTAGCCAATTGTTCAGCTACTAATGTTTTGCTCCAGCGGCCGCAAGGAAAAATTTTGATGTCTAGGTGTGATATTGATTTTTGTTCCCCACTGAGACATTGCATCCCTTCCCCACACGTTGAATTTGGTGTCTAGGACATATGGACAAAGTGTCGCTATTTGTCCTTCAGGACCTTCAGTTTGAATGGTGTTTGTGGATATAATGCCTTGAGATTGCAATTACCATTGTGCAGGCCACTTATCAAATGGAATGACAGACACATCAGCACCTGTGTCTATCATTCCCATTATACGGAATTGATGTGATCTGTGACGGAGCTTACATTCTATTACAGGTTTGTCGTTTCCCAAAACCTCAGTCCAACAGATGGCTGGGATATGACCATCTGTGGGCAGGTATTTGGGCAGTGGAATGGCCTGTGCAATGACTTGACCCTTTGGCATAAATTATGGTGGATATATACATTGTACAATTAGGTTAGAACACCCCTTATCTTATCCACTTTCATGAGTGTGGGTGTAACCTCCATCCCAGCAGGTGTTTCCCGAGTGTCCCCAATAACAAAAAGGTACGTAAAGCCTTGCATGTAGTCCACGTTCTGGAATGAGATGGGTATTACAGTCTGTTTGTTGTTGTTGAAATGGTGTGTTTCATCACAGGTTACCTTAAACCTGAGTCCAGAAGTCCAAGTTGCTTTGTCTGCAGCCCTATTTATGTCTGAACGCAGAGCTGTTAGGACGCGTCGAGTCACTAGTTTCCCTGCTGTTGACCTGGGGAAAAAGTCTTTGAAGAGTTTTTATCAGCAGTTATAATCGTTCTGCAATTGGGAGCTACATGTCCCTTTTTCTGACAACGATAGCATATAAAGTTACCTCGCGATTGAGTTTCCCCTGTACCCGTAGCATTCTCCACAACTTCCCCAACAATCCCCACTTTTTTCAAAAAGGGAACAGCTGTGTTCAGCTGCACCTTCTTTGTACAGACTTCGAGGATGGATTCAACAGTCGGAGGGGGATGCAAAGGGAGAGTGAGGATGACTTGTTTGCAAGCATCATTCGTATTAACTTGGAGAAGTTCGAGTAGGAGCTCTTGTTGGAGGTCAGGATTAGGGACCTGGGAAAAGACAGCTTCGCGCAAACGGTTATAAAAGTGAATAATATTTTCATTTGGCAATTGCTTGATGGTGGTATAATGAGAGTTAGGAGTTTGAGATGGTAGTAATGATAAGGCCTTTTCAGCAGCAAGTGTGATTTCAGTAAAAAACTGGACAAGGGATAAGCATTGCTTGTTTTTGAGGATTTTCCATATTATTGTCACCAGATAAAAGGTCTAATGCGATATAATATTTCTAAAAGTCCAGGTAATTATCTGGTGTTTGCCACAAAATTTTCAATAAATCAGATAAAATTATTTTCCATTGTTTTTTCCACATCACAAAATCACCAGGTGTGGGAAGGGTTTACATAATTGTAACTAAATCATGAGGTACAAGTAAGTGAGTTGCAAAAGTAGCACTTAAAAGGCTCTTAAGATAATTACTATGCATTCCAAACTCCTTAATTGCCTTGCACAAATCCTTAATATTAGAATAAGGAAAGGGCGTCCAGCCAGGGTTTGCTCCATTGCTAGTACGAGAGAGTGTAGTAGCAGCAGCAGGAGTTACTTCCTGGTAGCCATGGATTCCCGGATTTAGAGAAGTAGTCACATGCTTGTGGGAACCTGGGGCAGGACAATGGGAAGCAGGGGTGGGGAGTGGAGGGGCAGGGGCGGGGAGTGGAGGCACAGGGGCAGGGCGTGGAGGCGGGGACACGGCCGGAGGAGGGGAGGGGGTGGGGGCGGGGTTGTTTGAGACAGGGACGGTACTTGAGTCATGGGCGGGAACAGAGGGAGGAGTGACACAATTTATGCAAATCATTCAAGGTCAGGTTATCCTTAAGAGAAAGCTTTACAGGCTGAGGGCAGATAGTCTGGTGAGTAATTTTCCACCCTAGGTAATGCCTCAGAGCCTGCTGCTGCATTTTCTCAGGTGCAACAACCAAGCCAGCTGCTTGAACTGCCTGAATGACGGCCACCTGTATGGAACACAAAATAGAATGATCTTTATCTGCAAGTAAAATATCATCCATGTAGTGGTACACAGTCACTTCAGGAAATTGGTGGTGGACAGGTTGCAAAGTGTAGCGGCTTGGGGTTGTAACCGGGCGGAAACATCAATTTAGTGTAGTGGTTTGGTCCAAGATACTTACTACTGTTTATCTTTTGTGAGATAAGATTTAGGAGAAATGCAAAGCAGGCACCAAACTTGAAAGAATATAAAAAAGTTTATTAAGAGACTTAAAAGAAGGAAAAAAATACCACACCTTCAGAACTCTTCTCCCCCCACCTTCCTCCCTTCTCCCACTGACAATGTAAAGAAAGACAACCCTTGAGATGTTCAGTCTGTTTACCACTTCCATAATAACCTTGTTCAGTCCATTTAGGAAGAGGGGTCTCTCTTGTCCATGCTATGAACACATTATCACAATGAGACAGCTGCCCACTTCCAAATAACTTTGTTCAGTCCATTTAGGAAGAGGAGTCTCTCTGCTCGCGATGTGAGTCCCTTCCCCCAACTTACAGCTTTTCCCACAACTGCTTTCGAGGGTCCACTCTTGAAGTTTTTTGGGGTACAATTTTAAGGTTGAGCTGTTCAGAAACAAAAGTTCTCTTCACCCATCTCTGGGAGCATTTCATCTCTAAGAACAGAGGCCCTTCTCCTTGGGAGCAAAGGGTCTTCTTCATTTTCATCTTTAGGACTATCTCTGGGAGCATCTCTAGGAACTCAGGTTTTCTCCTTTCCCATTTGGAGCAAAAGTCCTCATTGCTTCCATCTCTCCCTGTCCAAACTTCTCATGAAATTACAACTGCTTCAGCATCTGCCTATCTCAGCGCAGGTGCTTTTGCTAACAAGCAGGAGTTGAACACTTTACCCTCATATCTTCATGAAATTACAATGGGATACTCTGATATATCATAGCTTCACAACAGAATTTCCGCTTTAAGCATCTCTTCTTTCTCTTCCCTCAGGTTTTCAGGTCTTCACAGCACTAAAAGGGTTAATCTCACCTTGACCTTGCAGCTGGAATGTGGCTTATCCAAGTGGAGCGGGGGGGGAGCCGAGCCCCTCCGGCTGCCCACAGCCCTGCTGTGGGGGGGTTCTGCGGGTGGAACAGGTCCCATCGGCTCCAGGATGGCTGTGGCCCGGCCCGGCCTGGCCCAAGCAGGGCCTGGGCCAGGCCCACTGGCCCTTGCACGGGGACCGCAGCCACCTGTCCCAGCACCGGAAACGAGAGAGAGCCTCTGCCTCAGGGTTTCTATTCTTAAGTGTGCATTACAGAGGAGGTCACAACTTTAAGTGGCTCAAAGAATTGTCCATATTCAAACTGGCCATTTGATAGGTCCTTTTCGGTCACAGAGGAAGCTGTAAGCACCCCTTAGCAAGGACATCACTTCTGGGACTATGCTTTGCCAACCCATGACACAGAGTAAGGTCCACCACCCTCTGGCATATAGATGGGCTGTTGCACATGCCTTGTGGCAAAACTGTCCAGTGATACCTTTTCATTGGCTCTACATTGTTCAGGGTGGGCACTGAAAAAGCAAAATGAGGTGCATCATCAGGGTGAGAGGGAATGGTAAAAAAGCAGTCTTTTAAGTCTATGACAACGAGGGGCCAATCGAGAGATATCATTGCAGGAGAGGGAAGTCCAGGTTGCAAGGCACCCATGGGTTCAATGACTGCATTTACTGCACGCAAGTCCTGCAACAGTTGCCATTTACCACTTTTCTTGGGAATGCAGAATACAGGAGTGTTCCAAGGGCTAGAGGATGGCTGTATATGTCCTTCCGCTGTAGACGCCCTGCCTGAGACAGGCCAGATGAGCGGTAGTCTAAGAACCAGACAAGATACTGGGTCATTGTCATGATCATTCTTATCATATTTTTCCAGTCAGAAGGAGCGAGAATATAGGCAGAACTTAATGTCTGTAGATATGTAATGAGTTGCTCAGAAGTCACACCTGCATCTTGTGCCAGCCTGTGCAACTCCTTCAGGACAGAGTACTCTACATCTTTATAGGATGGGGGCCTGGCATCTTCGTAGACAACTGGGTATGCAGTTAGACATGGGGGACCCTGTCCCGATCATGTGTAGGGTACAGTTGCTGTACTGCCTGGGCATCACAAGATGCCGTGCCTGAATAGCTCTTCAAAGTAACAGTCTCCAGAGGGACAGCGGAGCTGGCTGGCAGCTCCTGGTGTGGCCTAGGCGGGGGGCAGCTTGGCCCGGGGACCTGCATGGGGGCGGGGTAGCTGCAGCATTCCAGAGGCCCTGCAAGGGCAGAGGACTAGTCGGAGAGGCCTTGATATTCATCACGGCTGTAGGGATAGCCGCATCCAAGGTCAGGAGGCCACAGTATGCCACAGAGGTAGCTGTGGAGGGGGCTGGTAAAACAGCCATGGGGGGGGGCTGGTGACGAGGAGGCACCACAGGAGAAACCGTGGGGGGCTCAAGGGCTCTAGGAGAGGTGGGCGGCGCGGAGGGCCGAGCAGCACAGAGGCCATGGGAGGAGTAGGCAGCACAGAGGTGGGGTTGGGCAGGGCGGAGGTGGGGAGGGCGGGCGGTGAGGGACCCCGGGAAGACTGGAATGTTGGGGAGCTGTTATGCAGGAATGCATCTCCCTGGGAGACAGATGCCGAAGAAGAAGGCTGCTCTGGGGGTGGGGGGGGTGGGAACAGGTTCCCAGGAGAGCAGGGCATCAGAACCTGCGTTAGATTCTGTAAGAGCTGACATAATTCCCCAAGTCGCAAGATGCCTGGACGCACAGACATCACCCGCACTCACGAGATAGAAAAGTTTTTGCCCAACTGTTTGCCAAGCATCTAGCTGATAAACGCTGGCTAACGGGAGATCTTTGATATGCCTAGAAAGCCAATCTAGAAAAGAAAGCAATTTAGCATCAGAAACGTCTCTGTTCTGCCTTCGTAAAAGCTGCCCCACGGACTCTAGGGTCTGTTTCTGCTAAAGAGACAGCTTAGTATCCATTATCAATCGCAGCTCACCTCAAGTTGTCGAATTAGTGCACTGAAGTTTGATAAGGTGAAGCAGAGAGGAAGCAGAGAGGTGTAGTGGTTTGGTCTAAAATACTCATTACTGTTTATCTTCTGTGAGATAAGAATTAGGAGAAATGCAAAGCAGGCACCAAACTTGAAAGAATATAAAGAAGTTTATTAACAGACCTAAAAGAAGAAGAAGAAAAAAATTATACCACCTTCAGAACTCTCTTCCTCTCCCCACCTTCCTCCCTTCTCCCACTGACAATGTAAAAACACAACCCTTAAGATGTTCAGTCTGTTTACCACTTCCATAATAACCTTGTTCAGTCCATTTAGAAAGAGAAGTCTCTTCTTGCTCGTGCTATGAAAACAGTATCACAACGAGACAGCCGCCCACTTCCAAATATTGTTCAGTCCATTTAGGAAGAGGTCTCTCTGCTCGCGATGTGAGTCCCTTCCCCCGACCTGCAGCTTTTCCTGCAACTGCTTTGGAGGGTCCACTCTTGAAGTCTTTTGGGGTACAATTTTAAGGTTGAGCCGTTCAGAAACAAAAAAAACCAGAGGCCCTTCTCCTTCCCTGGGAGCAAAGGGTCGTCCTCATCTTCATCGTTAGGACTATCTCTGGGAGCATCTCTAGGAACTCAGGTTTTCTCCTTTCCCATTTGGAGCAAAAGTTCTCATCTGGTTCATCTCTCCCTGTCCAAGCTTCTCATGAAATTACAGCTGTGTCAGCATCTGCCTACTGCTTACGAGTTGAACACTCCACCCCCCATATCTTCATGAAATTACAACGGGATACTCTGATATATCATAGCTTCACAACAGACTTTCAGCTTTAATCATCTCCTCTCTCTCTTCCCTCAGGTTTTCAGCTCTTCACAGCAATAAAAGGGTTAATCTCACCTCGGCCTTGCAGCTGTGTGGCTTATCGCTGTTGGTCACCGGACCTCTGCCGGACAGAGGTGCCGCTTTGCTGACATCTTGGCCGCAGTGGAGGGGGGGGTGGTTCCGAGCTGCTCTGGCCGCCCACACACCCTGCTGGGGGGGTCATCCTGGAGCCATGGCCTGGCCCGGCCTGGCCCGAGCAGGGCCTGGCCAGGCCCACTGGGCCCTGCTGCCACCTGTCCCAGCACCCGAAATCAGAGAGAGCTTGGGGGGGCAGTTTGTCTATTCCTAAGTGTGTATCACAGAGGTGCTCACAACTTTAAGTGGCTTAAAGAATTGTCCATATTCAAACTGGCCAGCTGATAGGTTCTATCAGGTCCCAGAGGAAACTGTAAGCACCCCTTAGCAAGGACATCCCTTCCGGGACTATGCTTGCTAACCTATGACAGAGGTCACTCGGGTCATCTAAGCGTGCTGCCTGGGTTTGCCGCCGCAGCTCACCACCAGAGTTCCCCGTAGGGATGCGCTGCCTGGAGCCGCCGCCTGGAATCCTTTTCGTGGGCTTGGGGGCTGCCTGGGGCCACTGTGGTGATGCCTTTTCCTGGTCTTAAAATCAAGAGTCGTACACATTTTGAAGGGGAAAAGGGATTTTACCTTGGTATTTATTTTAAGGATCCTTAGGTGCACACGTCCAGGTCATATGCATCGAAATGCACCCCACCGAGTGAGTGTCTCCCCCCCCCCCAACATCGGGTATAACATTATAGGTTTTACAAATTAGCATATCTATGAAAGATTCCCCAATGAGAGGCTTAAGTGAGCCCCCCTCCCCATGGAGCCTTCCCCTGGATGGTTCTATCTTGGTTTACAGAATGTGTTCTGGAGAGGACCTTGGGGTCTGGGGCACACTGATCTCTAGCTACGAAGCTTCTAAAATGTTTAGTCTCTTAGCTTGACAAACAAGTCCAAGAATGTAGGCAAAAAGCACTAGGAATACAGAAGTTGTAAAAAGGTATAACAGGGGTATAAAAGAAAAGGCAAAAATCTTCATGGCATCAGTGGAGGGTCCGCGGGAACTGGTGCAGGTCAGGGGCTGGGGCCGCTTCTGGAGCCTGGGGGCTTTGGTCCTGGATGAGGTCTGCTCTTCATCGTAGGGTTGCTTTCCGTGTTTCAGGTGCCAGATGTAAAGCTAGGGAGCAGCGAGGAGTCCCCAGACAGGTGCAAAGGAGGACTTTTATTTACAAAAAACCCAGCCTTTTTATGCTGTTAGTCGGTTGTTAGCTTACATAGTTTTAAGGCACAACAAACCAAATTTAACCAACCACCATATACTACGGTGGGGGCACGAGGCATTCATGCATCAAGCCTCATTTCCTCTATTCTAGCTGAGTCATTCTCCCACAGTCCATTTCTACTTAGGCTAAGGAACAGGCCAGAGCCATGATTTTACCAGGCCTTCCCTTTACAAAGCTTTACCTATCCGTCACAAAGGCTCTTATTAAAAATATATTGGTTTGCTTCTCTTAGTCTTTTCACCTCTAACTCTTCATTTATTATCCGTATCCTGGGGTGCCGGAAGCACAGCATCACCAGCCAGTGGAGGGAGGTGATTGTCCTGCTCTACTCTGTGCTGGTGTGACCTCACCTTGAGCACTGTGTGCAGTTTTGGGCGCTACAATATAAGAAGGGTATTAGAAAGCCTTCAAAAAAATGCATCAAGGATGGTGAAGGGCCTTGAGGGGAAGCCATACGAGGAGTGGCTGAGGTCACTTGGTTTGTTCAGCCTGGAGGAGACTGAGGGAAGACCTCATAGTGATCTACAGCTTCCTCATGAGGGGAAGTGGAGAGGCAGGCACTGATCGCTTCTCTCTGGTGGCCAGCAATAGGACCCAAGAGAACAGCATGAAGCTGGGTCAGAGGAGGTTTAGGTTGGATATTTGGAAAAGGTTCTTCACCCAGAGGGTGGTTGGGCACTGGAACAGGCTCCCTAGGGAAGTGGTCACAGCACCAGGTCTTCCAGAGTTCAGTAAGTGTTTGGACAATGCTGTCAGGCACATGGTGTGATTCTCGGGGGGTCCTGTGCAGGACCAGAAGTTAGACTCGATGTTCCTTGTGGGTCCCTTCCAACTTCAAGGTGGAGCAGCAGATCCTGCACAAGTTCAGGGTCAACTGGGAGTTTATCACAGCCATGGTACTCCAGCTCAGGGCACTGGGATCCCCAGAGCCCATCATCAGTGTTCAAGACCGAAGCAAAGAAAGCATTCAACATCTCTGCTTTGTATATGTCCCAGGTTGTGAGGTGACTATCCTCAGCAATTAAAGACCCAATGTTATTTCTGGGCTGCCTTTTGCAATTGGAATATTTAAAAAGCTCTTCCTATTGTCCCCCACAGTACTGGCCAACTTCAATTCTAATTGAGCTTTGGCCACATGAGTTTTCTCCCTACAGCATCTCTGTATTCCTCCCATGTCACCTGACCTTGCTTCCACTGGCCATACACTTTCTTTTTTTGCCTTAGCTCTAGAAGAAGATCCCTGGTCAGCCAAGTCGGCCTTCTGCCTCTCCTGCTTGACTTCCAACATTTTGGAATTGTCTGCTTCTGTGGTCTCCTCATGTCCAAGGTTGAAATTTTGGTGGCACTTTTCCTCTTGTCACCAGAGATTTTAAACTCACTCACTTTGTGGTTGCTGTGGCCAAGACGGCCACCAATCACCACTTCACTCACTAGCCCTTCTCTGTTAACAAGCAACAAATCAAGGAGGGCACCTTTGCTAGTCAGCTCCCTTAGTACCAGTACCATGAAATTATCATCCAGGTGTTTAGGATTCCTCTGGACCCATTTGTACCAGCTGTACAGCATTCCTGTTGGAGTGAAAGCTCCTCTAGACTCAGGCCCAGAGGGAAGCCAAAGCACAGGGATTGAATTAAAACTGTTGGAGAAGCTGAGATACATGAAGCCATACCAAAGTGAAATAGAAATATAGATTTTTAACTTTTAGTAGAAATATATGCTGAGTGCCTTAAACATTAAAAAGCTGCAGCAGAGACCTTAAACACAGTTCTTGCTGCAGCAGTGTTACCTTTTCAAAGAATTCTTTACTTAAGACAAAATATAGATAGAACTATACTGTTCACAGTTTTTAGATAGAGTGTTCACATAAACAATAAGAACTGATAGAAACTATATCACAAATCTTTGTAATACCTACGTAACACTTGTGTAAGACTTACGACTGTTAGAATTAGACCAGGATAGGTTAAGAAAACTAGAATTGTGTGTTAATCTTATTGGTCAGTTAACAAATATAATCCACACGTCTGTAAGAAAAAAATATATCGAGCATATAGAGCATATAGAAGAAGAAGAAGCTGTTTTCTGCCTGCTGTTTGCTGTTGCTGCTTGTCTTTATCATGTAACCGCCTTCAAACTGCCATCAAGAAAGCTCTGAGACTATGAAATAAGGAACTTAGAAGAACAGCAGTCTCCTCTGCACTCTTACCCTGGCCCGAGAACGAAGGGTACTCCGTCAAAAGCTCAACACATTCCCAGTTAACATCTGGCAAGTCCAAGTCCCCCATAAGGACATGATTCAAAGAACTTGACTCAACAGCCTGATTCTGTTAAGCAAGCACTCCTTTATTGCAGTGCTGGTCACTCAGGGAATCCTTCCTCCATTCGACTGCCATGACTGTTGACTGAACAGAGCTTTTATCATACACACTGATTACATATTCATTAGCTATCCCCATTTCCTTTGAATTCATTTGACATAGTCACACCCCTTATCTGAAGTCCTTATGTCATTCTTTGAGGTCTGTCTTCAAAGTCTGGTGTCCTTGTTAGGTAGCTGTTCCTTGAGTAATGAATCGCCCCAAACCAGGCCAGGAGACACTTCAGAGACAGAGTCAGAGAAATGGGTATTTGCTTTATTCGGTGCCGGGTGTGTGGGGGATCGCTCCTCCTAACTCACACACACAGCACTTCCTACAGCACAATATTATGGGTAAAATTCATGAATAGTCATCACATTCCTTGGGATAGGAGTGGTTATATGTAGATACTAAAAATGCTGCTAGCAAGGATTTTCTTGCTATTTTCTAAGTCCGTGAGAGACTTTTCTCTCTCACAGAAGAGGTAGCAGGGAATGTAAACAACCAAGCCACCTGCAACCTTGAAAAGTCTTGTTTATGGTATAGTAGAAAAATACTTTGACAATGGATGTTTTAGGATTTTAGCCAATCACCCCAAGGGGTGGCTGGTCCTTTTTCCAATTAGACTATGAAGAAAAAAGTCTATAAAAGAGTTTGTAAAATAATTAAATAGATCAATCTTGCTGCACAATTCCTGCCTGCTGGATCTTCTCTCCTCCTCCTCCCTATGGCTGCGGGACACGGTGCTATACCGTAGGATCAAGGCCTGCGGTAATATTTGGTGCTGCCCGACGGGATGTGCACTCTCTGATGTGTCCTGCACGCTGCCAGCCAAGCCGAATTCCTCTAGAGGTACGCTGTTTCCCTTCCCCCCCCCGGGACTGGGAGGTCTGACAGGACTGAGAAATGGAGAACAGCAGCTCACAAAACGTCGCTGTGGTACTGGTCTGGAAAGGTGTGTTTAGCATATTGCACACCTCCATTCCTGAAAACTCAGTTCGGGAATTATTAGACTGGGCTACCTTAAAAGGGATTTCCATGGACAGAGATAGTGCCCTGGACTTTTCCTTATGGCAGGAACTTGGCTGTGCTGTCTGACACGAGCTCCGGAGTGGGGAGCCGGCAGTGTTAGAATTATACAAACCTGGCGTTCGTTATTTATCCTGCTGACAGACCTTGACTGTGACAGCAGGGCTGGTTGGCCTATTTCGGTGATGAGTGACGGAGGAATGTCCAAGGGGGACCCCGCTGACTGGGCTTCCCGGGAAAATGATGGTGGATTCTGAAAAACACCGCCGGCTCCACAGGCAGAGCCTGCGCCCCCTCACCCGGCACAGTCGCAGAACTCCGCGGCCCCCAGGGACCCCATGCCGGCAGAGGCGGGGGGGTTGGGGCAGCAGGAGGGCGTACAGCCTGCCTTACCGCTCAGCTTGGCGGCGTCCACAGATTAGGAGTTTAGCAACTTGGACCCCCAGAGCAGCTCCTAGCTCGGTTGCGTATGCACCTGGATCTAACTTCTTAGCGGGCGTGACTGTCCCTAGACTGCCTGGGTGTGGTCCGCTGCCCTCCTTGGCGCGGGACTGTTCTGCGCAGTCGCGGAACCGAGCCATCGACCTTTTAATACAGCATCTGCCTTTGCTGACAGAGTTACCGAACCTATCCCGAAGGATGGAGGACCTGCTCAGCTTGCTAGAGCAGCGGATGCCAGAGCAACCCTGCCGTGCGGGGCGCGCCGAGCCTGCGCCGCCAGCACCGCCCGTGCCGCCCGCGGGAGCCGTGGCTCCAAACCAGGAAGTGGTGCGGCCAGCGGCGAACCCGAAAGCAGCGCCGCAGCGGGAAAACCCAGAAGCGGCAGCGACTGCGGAGACGCGGCCGGGGGCGGCGGCACTGGGCACAACCGCAAAGCACGGGCCAGCAGTGGCAACGAACGCCTCCGGGGAGCAAGAAACAGCAGCGGAAGTGGCGACTGCGCCGAACGCGGCTGCTGTGCGAGAGACAAGCGCGACACCGAGCGCAGCTGTAGCCCCAGAGATGGCGGAAGCAGCTTCAGTACTGGTTCGGTCGGGACCGACCGAGACAGCATCCTGTTAAGAGTCTGCTGTCCAAACTGCAGCACAGGCAACTGCAGTCTGTGCTGTCTGTTCTGCCTCTAGCGAACTTAGCCAAAGTGCCCCTCTCTGTCCACCCCTGTTCACTTCCAGCACCTCAGAGTTGCCTTTGCCTGATGATTCATCGTCTGGCAGTGAGGCAGATGAGGTTCTGACCCCAGGTCGTCAGGCGGCTGTAGCCGCGTGGCAAAGAAAAAGATTGCGCCGGTCTTGCCCCTGGACCTTTCAGGACTGCACGGTAACAGTGCGTCCGACCCACTACAACCGCTTCTTAGAGTCAGTTAAGATGCGAGCATTGGAGGAGGGTGACTGGAGGTCATTGGAAACACTTGGAATGCCAAATAGGTTTGAGGATTCTGGGGGTAACCGGGAAGCTGTTAAACTTCATGCACAGGCTGTGCCAGAAGTTCAGGATGGTAGGGATTCCCCTAAAGGGGAGATCCAAGCTTTCCCAGTGTATAAGGCTCTCCCAGATTCAGGGGAGCATGACAAGCATGAGGTAATTGCTTGGAAAGTTGCCCAGGACCTCCAATCCAAGGTGGCACAATATGGACTAGGTTCTGCTGAGGTTATGCAGATAATAAGGGTGATAAATACAGATTTGCTTGCTCCATTTAATATCAGACACTTAGGTCAAATTCCATTTCAACCTGTACAATTTACAGTTTTTGAGAAAACCTGGAGAAAGCTGGCCAACAAGGCTGCATTAGGGAATATGCAGCTCCCTGCTGCTGATCCTAGACGGACAGCAGGAATGGATGCTTTGATGGGGGCTGGTCCCTTCTCTGATCCCAGTCTACAGGGTACCTTGTCCTCTAGTGTCCTGCAGCAAGCTCAGCAGGTCGGCATGGCTGCCCTGTTGAAAACCATAGAGTTGTCTGCACCCAGAAAGCAATATACTGAAATAGTTCAAGGGAAATCAGAGTCATTCCTCTCCTTTGTAAAGAAAGTTGCTGCTTCTCTCGAGAAGCAGGTTGAGGATGACGGGTTAAGACCGTTGTTGTTAAGGCACTTAGTGAGAGATAATGCAAACGAGGAGTGCAGAAAAATCATAGATGCCTTACCAGAGGATCCTGAGGTAACAGACATGGTCGAAGCCTGCGCTAAGGTAGGATCTTGGAACCCGAAAAGGTCTGCTTTGGCTGCGTTCCTGCAGCCTGTTCAAGCATCTTCTGGTCGTGAACCAAAGCAACCAAAACAGGTGAAAAAATGGAAGCGGCCTAAGCCGAGCCAAAAAGAGAACACACCTATCCCCCAGTGCAAGAGGTGTGGCAGGCCAGGCCATTGTACGGGCTACTGTAGATCCCAGACTCACGCCGATGGTCGGCCGTTGTCGGGAAACTTCCGCCGGGGTGCAAGGAGGGGGAATTGTTCTCCGATGCAGTCGCTCCCCCAGACAGTGGCACAGGTACAGGCACAGGCCTACCCAGCCACCCTAGAGACCGCACCCAGGGATCAGACAGCACCCAGGGATCAGACGGGTTTGACGTCCACACTGCAGCTGCAGTCGTCTTAGACTCTAGTGGTATTTATAAGGTTCCCTTGGATGCATATGGACCCTTAGCCCAGGGATCCAGTGCGATGCTGGTGGGAAAACCTGATGTTGCCCATCAAGGAATCTTAGTGCACTCAGGAGTTACAGATGCTGACTTTAAAGGTCAGATTTGCGCTATGGTCTCCACGCAAAAAACCCCTGTAACTATTCCTGAAAAGACCTGCCTTGCTAAATTAGTGCCTTTTAAGTCTTGTGTCCCCAGGATAGAACAACAAACTCACAAAGATCACGGCAGTGGATCTACGGGACTTCTGCAGGCCTTCTGGACTGCAAACATCTCTGACCAAAGGCCACAGATGACATGTTCCCTGGTCCTGCCGAACGCCCTTCCACCCCAGTTTCAGCTTCGAGGTTTGATTGATACGGGTGCTGATGTAACTATCATCTCCTTCTCTGCGGGGCCTCCCTCATGGCCTTTAGCCCCAGTGCGATCGGCCATTGCAGGAGTAGGAGGAACCACAGAGAGCTATTTAAGCGAACGGCCTGTGATGGTGAAGGACTCAGAGGGACACACAGCTACAATTAGGCCTTATGTTACTACCACTTCCCTTAACCTTTGGGGACAGGATGTGTTGGCAGCTTGGGGCGTACAGATTGGGACAAATTTTTAGCAGGGGTCACTGTGCATAAGGGCGCACAGTATCCTACACTGCCTTTTCAGTGGTTCATTAACAAACCAATCCCAGTCAGACTCTGCTCAGTTAGTTGAATTAAGGGTTGTTCCCACGGCTTTTCAATGATTCTCACAGGAACCTTTTAATTTGGTTACTGAGGCCGACTAGCAAAAGCTTTGTATACAATTAATCACCTTACAGTACCACAAAATTCAAATAATCCTGTTATTCTGAATCATTTTCTCTCATTGCAGTCTGCAGGCGACAGACAACTGCCCCGGGCAAAAGTCTGGGTCCGGAATTTACTCACTAACCAGTGGGAAGGCCCACATGAGCTTATCATTTGGGGTCGTGGGTATGCTTGTGTTTCCACAGATACCGGGATATGGTGGCTTCCTTCAAAATGCGTTCGCCCTGACCTACGGCACCAGAGGCAGAACAGGCAACCTCCAAATGATGACCAGAATGTCAACCATCCAAATGGCTACCAGAATGTAGATCATCAGCCTAATGACTCTTCTGATGATGACCAGGATGTCAACCATCAGGCAGATGGTCCTTCCACAAGCAGAGACTGAACTTTTAAGTTCTTGTTATGGAGTCAGATAGTTAAAGCCTTAAGGACATATTTAGAATTATTAACTGATGTAGATTTCTATTTGAGATTAATAGTAGAATTGTTGTCTTATAAAACAAAAAGGGGGAATTGTAGGTACTAAAATGCTACTAGCAAGGATTTTCTTGCTATTTTCTAAGTCCGTGAGAGACTTTTCTCTCTCACAGAAGAGGTAGCAGGGAATGTAAACAACCAAGCCACCTGCAACCTTGAAAAGTCTTGTTTATGGTATAGTAGAAAAATATTTTGACAATGGATGTTTTAGGATTTTAGCCAATCACCCCCAAGGGGTGGCTGGTTCTTTGTCCAATCAGACTATGAAGAAAAAAGTCTATAAAAGAGTTTGTAAAATAATTAAATGGATCAATCTTGCTGCACAATTCCTGCCTGCTGGATCTTCTCTCCTCCTCCTCCTCCCTATGGCTGTGGGACACGGTGATATACCATAGGAACCAGGCCGGCGGTAATAGTTATACAAATTAGTTCTCGGAAGTCATTAATACCATCAGCATATGTGTCACACATGCATGGTGTGTCTTGGTGGTCTCACTGAGGAAGGCTTCTCTTCTTCCTCAGGTGTCTTTCTGATGAAGATCAGTAGTCTTCATCACAATGCACTTTTCACCTTTCTTTCTGGGGCATGCGTAGTCCTTTGTAGAATGATTCAGCGGTTTCTGTGTTGGTCTCAAGTAAATTCTTGTTCCTCTGATCTTGACAAGATTAAAGTGAATCCTGCTTCTTAGGTTTTGTGATCAACATTTGCTGTCTCCCAATAGTTAACTGTGCTTACATGAGTTAACTATTGATCAGTCTTATCAGTGAGAGCAATATCATTGCTTCACATAACTTCTACTTTGTCAGCCTTGCAGAGCTGAGCTGGCGTCCTGCTTGTGTTTTTCATTACTTTTTTTGTCTAAGTGACATAATTTATTTCTCCAAAGCTGTGCTGTTGTGTTCTACTGTCCTTGATAAGAGTAAATGCTGTTCTGTTCTACTGTCCTTCTCAGACAAGGGCATTTATTGATCAGTCCCACTCCTGGGAATGGTTTGGTGTTGGTGACAGAATAAAATGCAAAGAAAAATCTAAATATAAAAGTACATATATTGGCGATGGCAAGAAAACACACTGATCCAGTGTAATAATTTTTAGCTCCATGTGTTGTTTTTCTCTTCTTCCCCCTCTTTTCCCATGCGAGCTCCCATTTATTTAATTTTGTTAAACTGCTGCCATCTGATTTGTCCCTAGGGCCTCTGCTAATTTTGTAACACATAAAACTACTCTCAGGAATTCCATGCATATGATTGTTTTCAATCACAATAAGCCACATACTCATACAGTGGTTTTCCACCAAAATGATTCCATATAGCATCCTCAGAAAACACACAAATTAGCAGAGCTTTTAGGGTTAACATTCTCTTGTTCTAATCTTGGTCAGGATGCCAGGTATTTGGCACCATTCCCACAGTTTGGTGAGTATTGGGTCTGGCTGAGCTGGAATTGATTTACCCATAGCAGACCTCACGGTACTGTGCTTTGCATTGGTATCTGGAAAGGTGTTGATAACACACCAGTGTTTTGGCTACTGCTGAGCAGCGCTGGCACATCAGAAGCACTGTCTCTCAACATTCCCCACCCCCTCTCCCCGCCCCCACCAGTAGGTTGGGGGTGGGCAAGATCTTTGGAGGGGTCTGAAGCAGGGCACCTAGCCCCTCACAAGAGCTTGCTAATTGGTGAAATAACTCAATCAGGACAGCTTGTCTTGTAGTGAGTTATTTCGGCTCCATGGGAGTAAGGCTTCCAGCTGACAATAGACATCTTGCTGTGGAAGCAAGATCTGGAAAGATAAGCTGGAATTTCTGACTGACAGACACTTCACTTTAATAACTATAAAAGCTACACCAAACTTTTACAAAGCAGAAGTCTTCTGCACTTTCCCTGGAAATGTGTAGGGCTTTCTTCCCAAGGTTGGGATGCCTACTTTGTGGTTAGTCTTCTTGAGGTTGAGTGAAAGGGCTCTGTGTACAATATTGGAATTTCGGTGATAAGTTACCTTGACTCCTAATCTATACTATTTCTTTGCTAGCTTCAATATTGTTGGGGGTTAGGTTTTCTCAAAGGAATTTCTTCCCATTTGTTGTCAAGGAGATGCGGGGGGGGGGGGGGGGGGGGGGGGGGAGGGGGTGGCTTTCTAGGTAAAATGGCAGTGATTAAGAGACAAAAGGAATGGCCAAATACCTTGACATACCACTGAAATGGTTATGGGGAGGGGAACAGGTTTTTGGTGGTTTCTGAGCTGGGGTTAGGCAGTCTTTGCCCTGCTTGGAGGGGAGATGGTTGCAATTTTTGGTGCTGGACTTCTGGCCAGGGGCTCGGTGCTGCTGCAGAATTCTCCTTGCTGCCTGTTGGTGAGCCTGCTGCTTGCAGGAGCTGCCGATTGACTGCGACTTTTTAGCGCTCGCCATCGCCAGGAGACCTTCACCATCTGCATGGGTGTTTCAGGGGAAAACCAGGCCGCCCACCTCCTCTCTCTCTCTGGAGAGAAGGTCCCAGCTGCTGGTTGACTGGAACCTCGGTGACTGCCATTGCCAGGATACCTGCACTGGACACGTGAGAGCCTGGGGAAACCAACCCCCCCACACACCTTCTCTCACTTCCCGAGGCTGCCATTAACCCCGGGAGAGTCTCAGGGCTTGCATCAGAGCACCCCCTGAAGCTGCAGGGGAGTCACTGCAGCCTCTCCCAACAGCGCCCCCTTCTGGTCGTGGTCACAACTGTTTAACAGGTAGGAAAACGTTTGGGGAGTTTCTTGTTGTTCTTTATTCTGTTTTATAGACATATTTGCTAGTAAAGAACTGTTATTCCCTTTCCCATCTTTTTCCCTGGAAGCCCTGTAATTTTGAAGTTATAATAATTTGGAGGGAGGGGGCTATCTTTCCATTCCAGGAAGGTTCCCACCTTCTTTGGCAGACATCTGTCTTTTAAACCAGGACAAATATAGGTACCTTGATATTTTGCACTGTTTTATGTAATCTATTAGTAGTTCTTTTTGGTTTTATACTGTGTAGTAAGTAACTGTTTAAGGCCTTTTGTCTGTTATGTCCTGTCTATTCAATAAATAACTCATTTTATGATAGACCTGATCTGTGCTCCTTAGAACTTGCAGGCTGGAGTGATTTTATGTGCAGGCCACCTAAATTTAAGCTGCTGCCAAAAATCTGAGGCTAAGGCAGGGTTTGCCTGAAGCTCCCACTCAATCCATAACAGGGACACAACTAGGGCAACTGACTCAAACTGGCCAAAGGGATATTCCATACCATATGACATCTCATCAGCAATAAAAGCTAAGAGAAAGAAGAAGGTGGGGGGGGGGGGGGGGGGGCGGACACACACATACTCATTATTTGTGACACTTTTCTTCCAGAGAAATTGCGATAAGTACTGAAGCCCCTATTCCTGGGAAGTGGCCAGACATTGCCTGCGGATGGGAAGTAGAGACTGGAATATTTTGTTTTCCTTTGCTTCTTTCTGCCCATTTGACTTTTGCTTTTGCTTTGTTAAACTACCTTTATCTTGATATATGAGGTTTTTTCCATCTTATTTTCTCCCCCGTCCTGCTGGGGAGGGGAGTGATAGAGCAGCTTGGTAGACAACTGGCATCCAGCAAAGGGGAATCTACCACACTGTTGTAGCATGTCACATATTTATAGGCACATACGCTTGTTAAGATTCATAAGTATATACTTGCTGCACTAGTTAGAATTCTGTAATAACTTGTAATATACATATATTTGCTTTACTCTTATATATACTTGCTTTCCTAGTAGTAACTTTGTGGTGACTTATAGCATATATTTTTATTAATGTCTATGTCTAAATGTTGTGTGTGTGTTTTTACTAATAGAAGTCTTGCAGTTAATTTGTAATAAAGAAATTCTCAGAAACCCAGACCTCCATGTCCTTGTGTATTGTGGAATCCAGAGAATGCCATAGTTATGATCTTTACACATCCATGGGTCTGGTAACCCTCATAGGACGTGACCATGACTGCTGTAGCCCTTCACTGGATTCTTTCCAGTATCCCCATGTCTGTCTTGTACAGGGCAGCCAGACTCCAGGTGTGGACTCACCAATGCTCAGTAGAGAGGGGGGAGAGAATCAATTGCTTTGATCTGCTGGCAATACTTTGCATAATACAGCCCAGAATACCTTTAGCCTTCTTGACCGCAAGGGCACATTTCCGACTCACGTTCAACCTGATGCTCAGCAGGACCCTCAAGTCCTTTTCTGCAAAGCTGCTTTCCAGCCAGGTGATCTCCAGCATCTACTGGTGCCTGGGATTGTTCCTCCCCAGGTGCAGGAGTTGTGAACCCGTGGGAAGCCCACATGGAGCAGGCTCCTGGCAGGGACCTGAAGATCCATGGAGAGAGGAGTCCACGCTAGATAGGACTTCTGACTGTAGGGAATCCAAGCTGGAGCAGCCTGTTCCTGAAGGACTGACCCCCTGGAAAGGGACCTATACTGGATCAGTTAATGAAGAACTGTTTCCCATGGGATGGACTCACTCTGGAGAAGTTCGTGGAAGTCCTTTTGTCACCTATGGACTTAAAGAAGCCTTTCTTGTTTCCTTTGATATCCCTGGCCAGATTCAGTTAGGCTTTGGCTTTCCTAACCTCATTCCTGGATGCTTGGACAATGTCTCTGTATACCTCTAAGGTTACCTGTCCTTGCTTCCACCCTCTGTATGCTTCTTTTTTGTTTGAGTTTAACCAGGACCTTGTTGTTCATTCATTCAGGACTCCTAGAATTACATTCCTGCTCTTTGGAATGAGCTGCTCTTAAGCTTTATCTTTCCACATTTCTGAAACAGGAAAGAATTTCCTGCAAAATGGTGTTACAATTTTTTATAAAACATTTCTTCATCCATCTATACTTACTGTGACTTCCTGTTCCATATTTTGACTGGAAGTCGCACTTTTTAAAAGGCACTAAACATAGAAATAAACTAAGAATAGACTGGAATATATGTTATTCAATCCTGTAGAGTATGCATTTTCCAGTGACAAAGAATTTGTACTATGCAACTCAGCAAACAAGAGCAGGGAAGTAATGTCAAAGTGGCAGATGGCTTTAATGGATTCAGGAATGTTGCACTGTAAGCAGAACCATTATTTGGAGTGTACTAGTTTGAAAACAAACTAGTGGGAGACACCAAGTCAGAATAACAATTTAATAGGGAAATAAAACAAGGAAAAAAAATATAAAGGCATATAACACTGGGTTAAACTGACAGAGTCAGGATACAACCTGACACCCTGTTAATCAGGGTGGTGGTAGCAGTCCGGTAGAATGGTGGCTGCAGTCCTCCTGAAGTGGTGATCCTGTAGAAAAAAAGGGTCTGCTCTTCCTCAGAAAGTCCAGTGGTGGCTATGTAGCTCCTGTCCTCTGGAAATCCAGTGGAAAAGGGTTGTCTCTGGTGTTCAGAATCTCAGATTATATCCAGGATGGAATGCTTGGTTCCTCCCTCTGGGTGGAGCATCTCACAATGGGGTAATGAGTCATGAGGCCAAGTGTTGATTAGGCTCATTAACAGAAGATGGTCCAGAGGGAGTTATCTCTGAGTCATGCGGCATGGCACTGATGGGCCATTAACAGCAAGATACTCTGGGGGGAGGAGGCAAGGAAACACTGCCCCACCTGATTTCAACAGCTCATGAGGATGGTAATAGAATACACCTCAACCCAGGACAGGAGTCATGCTCATTAATATGGATAAAGTTTTAACATGTTAGTCTAATTTACAGATAAGGCATTGCTTAATCAAGTTACATATGTGATGAATCAGACAGTAACAAGATTGCAAATGCACGGCAACATCCACGAACCCTAAGCAAGACAATTCTATAAGGTCCAGCAATGTGAGACTTAAGGAGTAGTATTGTCTACTTTTATCCGTCTTTCTAAGGATATCATACAACTGTGATCAGAAATGTATTTGACAAAGTAATTTTTCTGACTCTGGAGTGCAATTCATAATCTGCATGTGTATATGTAAAATGTATACAAGAATGCATGTGTGCATATAAATACATTTTGCACACAACTATTCCATTATGCATGAATGCGTTCTTCGATAAAAACCACAGTTAGGGCTGGAAGGGACCATAAGGATCATCTCTTTTAAACCCCCCATCATGGTCAGGGATGCCACTCATTAGATCCGGTTGCTCAGGGACCCATGCAACCTGGCTTTGAACATTTTCAGGGATGGGTGTCATACATGAAATTCCTATTTGTGCTTGGTCTTTGCATATTAAGTGCCTTAATTAATTTGAGCTTAATATTTTTAAATTGAATGTTAAAATTAACCCATCAGCCCAGGTACACAGATCAAGTTTTTATGGTCTTCCTGTGTTTACTGTATACTTTTACAAGTGTTTTAAGATGTGTTGGATGTATTTTTTTTTTTATGTTTTACTTGTATCTTGGTTTCAAGGCAGATTTAAAAAAAACCCCAGTTGCAACAAACAGCCCAGCCCCCATAGCCATACCCCCGTAAGCTCCATGACTCTTATCTCAACTAATACCACCCCTCTGACAAGGAGGAGCCATTGGTTGACAGAGGTAACCTGTCAAAGGGAAAACACCAATCACCTTAAACTGTGGGCAGACTGTGGGCGGAGCAAAAGCTATAAAGGTGCAAGAGACAGACACGCCTTCCTCATTTCCCCTTCCCCTCCAGCTTGCTAAGTTCAGTGCTGGAGAAACCTACTCCTTTTCAGGGGCCTTTAGAAATATATATATTTCTTTTTGACCAGCCTAGCACTGCAAGTTTTTTTTTTCTACCTGAGGTTCAGAGCTGCCTTAAGCCTGAAGTTCCTGAATCCCTGCGCTCCTGGGGCATACCTCCTGAGCCACTAGGATCCCAAATTTTTATATTTTGTTAATTTTTGCAATTTTTCAATTTTTCTGTTTTAATAAATTGTTTTAATTTCTACAAAGAGTTGTCTCATTCCTCACAACTCTTTTGGGGGGACTCGTCCGGGATCCTATTTTTGCCCTAAAATCCAGGTATTTTGGTTAATTTTACTATTTTTGAATTTTTGCGATTTTTTTTGGTTTTTTTTCCCTTGGATTTTCTGGGCTCCCACAAGGATTACTGCAGTGGAGAAAGGACACCTCCGGTGGAGAAGGACTTTGTGGTAAGGCTAGAACCCTTCTTAAAGGGAACTTAGTTAGGGACTTACCCTTTTTAAGGGCTATTAGTTTTTGGGGAACCTCCGAGTGGAATTCCTTTGTGAGAGTGTGTGTGGGGGGGTTGGCCGCCCCCAGTTTGTGTGTGAGTGTGCTTGAAAGGGTTCATTTTTAAGGGCACCACGAGGGATCACCCTTTAGAGACACAGAGGGGAAGATCGAGTGTGGTGGTCAGCCTTTCTGGGGGGAGGTTTCCACATTTTAGGGGTGTGCGCAGCCCCAAATTCAGTTTTATTAGTGTCTCAGTCTCCTCGGGTCTATGACTGAGGAGAAACCTCTTTTTAAACCCCTTCTTTTCTTCTTCTCGGCGGGGGCGGCCGCCATTTTGAAGTTTTGAATTTCGGCGTGGTTTGCCGCCGCGTGGTCGGCCGCCATTTTGAAATTTCGAGCGGCCGCGTGGTCGGCCGCCATTTTGAAATTTCGGCCGCTGCGTGGTCGGCCGTCATTTTGAAATTTTGAGCGGCTGCGTGGTCAGCCGCCATTTTGAAATTTCGGGTTTCGGCAGGGGCAGCCGCCATTTTGTGTCCTTTTAATTTGAACTGCACCCCTTTTGCTGTTCTAAATGCTTGTGTGAACTTGTTTTAGTTGCACTCTTGTAGTCAGTGCTATCTAGCACCTTTATACTTTCTGTTAGTTTGGAGTGTTTGAGTTATTGGATTATAGTTGTAATTTGCTTTATTTGCTTTAATCATACTGTTTGTGTTATTTATAATAATCTTTTTCCTTTAATTTGATTATAAATATTTTAAATTTATTTCTCCTTTGCTAATAAAGACAACTCCTGTTTCTTAAGTATTATATATATATAGCCATCTAAATTTCAGTTATACTTTAAACAATTTCAATACACATTAATTATTCTTAATATAATTAAAGTTCTTTTTTGTACCATATTTGTTTCTCACCAGCCTACCATATTTAATTTTTTTTCCACAGATTCACCATCATTAATTACCTTATACATCTATTATTCCTACTTACTTTTCTCTACATTAGTTGTATTGTATTTTAGGCTTATAAATCTATTATCATTGTATTTTTTTATTGTGATAGTGTATTGATTCTAGGTTATTTTGTAATATTATCTCCTTCTACAATATCCTAATTGTTTTATATAATATAATACTTTGGTTTATTTAATTAAAAAAAAAAAAAAATTTTTCTTCTGTACAAGCTACTTGTTTGCTTCCCAGTAACAAAATGGGACAAGCAAATAGCAAAAAGAAAGACCTAATGAAGAAATACAAAATCTTCCCAGAGAGTCCATTAGGACAAATGCTCCTAAAGTGGGAAGAAAATCTTTTAACTAAAGAAAAAGACCAGTGCCAAATGATTAGGTACTGTGTTTTTAAGTGGCCAAAACATAGAATTAACAAAGATGGTCTCAGATGGCCCAAGTATGGGTCTTCTTAAAAATGGCTTTGTGAGGCTTTGCATTCTTATGTACATTACAAAGCTCCAAAACATTCTGATGAATTAGACTATGCTAAAATTTGGTTAAATTATTGGCAAAAACAAAATGAAGACCAAGGCAAGAAAATAGAATTGGAAGAGTGTTGCTGCCTGTTCTGAACTTCCCCTCCCCCTCCCAAAGACACGTGCTCCGGCCACGTGCTCCGAGCTCCTTTGTTCGAAGCGCGGGCAAAACCAAATGTAACTCAAACTCTTCAGCAGTGTCTGATTGGCCACTCACCCCAGGTCCTCCCCTTCCCTCTTCTCCGAATAAAGGATAGTCGAGGGGAGGCTCCACCCTCTCTCAGCTCAGCTATCTTCCTGTGAACATCTGTGGTTGTCTCTCTCTTTCTTAAGGCTTCTAACTGCAGGAAATTGAGCGGGCAGGGAGCTATATTTCTCCCTCTTTGCTTCTGCTGATGGTATTTGCTCTGCAGCTGATACAGGTACCGATTTTAGAGCTATTAAGGTGCTAGATCGCCTGTGCTGCCTCTCTGGGCTGCTCGAGGCTTTCTAAGGCATTGAAATACAAGCGCTAGCCGGTATAAAGCTGAAAAGATACCATCCACATTTGGCGCCCAACGTGCTATCTCTGAACTCCGGTTCTGAGAGACTTTCAGGGTGTCCCGGCAGCTGTGTGTCTGCTGGAGTTAGCTCTGCATGTCGTGCTGTGCCAGCTCTGTGTAGCGAGCTGTTACTTTTTGCGTAACAGTGAGCCCAGAGGCTCAGCCTGTACCTCCCCCACACCACGTGGCGAGGAAACGGCTGGAAAGCAGAAGACCCTTCTCGCATGTTTTTTTTCTCCCGACCTGCTTTCCTGTGGTAAAATCCAGATTTCTGGTGAGTATTTCCCTGCTGGTTTAGGGGCTCCTGTCTTAAGCTGGTGCCGGTTCAAACTTTCTCTTTTTTTCTCCTTTTGGGCGAGTTGGGTTGAGGTTTGTGGTGTTGCTTTCATAATGGGATCTGAAGTTTCTGCACACCATAGAGAAATATACCACCAAGTTCAAAGCTACCTTTCCTTAACTGGGCATAAATACCCTAAAAATCTAGGTCAATCTTTTGTAGGATGGCTTTTTCAATACTTTCCTAATCTTACCTCCGAAGACATAAGGTCTGCTGAATTTTGGGATAAGGTGGGGAGAAAACTTTCCTCTCTTAGGCGTGCAGGAGATGAAACAGTTTCAAAATTCTTTCCTCTCCTGTTACTAAGTTATACTTTGCCTGAGAAAAAGGCAGTACATGAAAAGCCTCTGCAAAATACCCCTGTTAATTCCCTTATACCCTCTTCCAACCCCTTTGTCCCGAACCCCTCTTCCCCTACGCTGGTAAACACAGCTAGAGCAGACTGCTTTTTAGCACAGGAGAGCTATCGTCCTCCTGGCTCACCCGTGTTTCCTCAGCACCCTGCCTCGGACGGGAATCCGGAGCCCGTCCCAGGACCTTCCCAACCCCTTTTCTCCACTCCCTTGTCCCCAGTTTCTAGCCCTCATGTTTCAAGCGTGCGAAAAAACCCCTTCTCCCCGATCTCTTTGTTCCCAGGGAGAGCCATTGCCATGTGCTCGCAGCACGGGGAAAAACCCCTCCCCCCAACCCCTTTTCTTCGAGTTTGTTTGTCTCCAATAATGGCGGCCGCGATGTTCCTTCCTCTCCAAACTACACCTCCCACAATCCCTTTCTCCCCCACCCCACAAACCCCTTCTTGTCCCCATCCCCTCCCACTCCCGTGTCACAACCTGACCCCGCCTCCCACCCCGCCCCCACAGCGTCGTGTTTCACCCCTCCCTCTGTGCCCGCCCATGGCTCAAGTACCGCCCCTGCCTCCCACAACCCCGCCCCCAACCCCTCCCCTCCTCCAGCCGTGTCCCCTGCCTTCACTCCCCGCCCCTGCGCCTCCACTCCCCGCCCCTGCTTCCTCTTGTCCCGTCCCTGGTTTCCACAATCCTGTAAATACCTCTTTAAATCCGGGAACCCATGGCTACCAGGAAGTAACTCCAACTGCTTCTACTACACTCTCTCCTACTAGCAATGTAGCAAACCCTGACTGGAAACCCTTACCTTATTCTAATATTAAGGATTTGTGCAAGGCCATTAAGGAGTTTGGAATGCATAGTAATTATTTTAAGAGCCTTTTAAGTGCTACTTTTGCAACTCACTTACTAGTACCTCATGATCTACTTACATTGATGCAAACTCTTCTCACGCCTGGTGATTTTATGATGTGGAAAAAGCAATGGAAAATAATTTTATCTCATTTACTAAAAATTTTGTGGCAAACTCCAGATAATTACCTGGACCTTGAGAATAATTATATCACATTAGACCTTTTATCTGGTGACAATAATATGGCAAATCCTCAAAAACAAGCAATGCTTATCCCTCGTCCAGTTCTTACTGAAATCACACGTGCTGCTGAAAAGGCCTTAACATTATTACCATCTCAATCTCCTAACTCTCATTATACCACCATCAAGCATTTGCCAAATGAAAATATTATTCACTTTTATAACCGTTTGTGCGAAGCTGTCTCTTCTCAGGTCCCTAATCCTGACCTCCGACAAGCGCTCCTACTCGAACTTCTCCAAGTGAATACCAATGATGCTTGCAAACAAGTCATCCTCACTCTCCCTCTTCATCCTCCTCCTACTGTTGAATCCATCCTCGAAGTCTGTACAAAGAAGGTGCAGCTGAACACAGCTGCTCCCTTTTTGAAAAAAGTGGGGATGGTTGGGGAAGTTGTGGAGAATGCTATGGGTACAGGAGAAACTCAATCGCGTGGTAACCTTATATGCTATCGTTGTCAGAAAAAGGGACATGTAGCTCGCAATTGCAGAGCCATTATAACTGCTGATAAAAACTCTTCAAAGACTGTTTCCCCAGGTCAACAGCAGGGAAACCAGCAACTCAACTCCTAACAGCTCCGCGTTCAGACAAAAATAGAGCTGCAGACAAAGCAACTTGGACTTCTGGACTAAGGTTTAAGGTAACCTGTGCAAAAACACACCATTTCAACAACAACAAACAGACTGCAATACCTATCTCATTCCAGAATGTGGACCACATGCAAGACTTTACATACCTTTTTGTTATTGGGGACACTCGGGAAACACCTGCTGGGAGAGAGGTTACACCCACACTCATGAAAGTGGATCAGAAAGGGTGTTCTAACGTAATGGTACAATGTATATATCCGCCGTACTTTATGCAAAAGGGTCAAGTCATTGCACAGGCCATTCCACTGCCCAAATACCTGCCCACAGATGGTCATATCCCAGCCATCTGTTGGACTGAGGTTTTGGGAAATGACAAACCTATAATAGAATGTAAGCTCCGTCATAAATCACATAAAATCAGTATAATTGGAATGATAGACACAGGTGCTGATGTGACTGTCATTCCATTTGATAAATGGCCTGAGCAATGGGAGCTACAATCTCAGTGCATCATACATGGGATTGGAGGTACCCAAATTGCAAAGCAATCCAAATACACCATCCAAATTGAAGGTCCTGAAGGACAACTAGCAACTCTTCGTCCGTATGTCCTGGACACCAAATTCACCCTGTGGGGAAGGGATGCCATGTCTCAGTGGGGAACAAAAATTGATATCACCCCTAGATATCAAAATTTTCTCTTGCAGGCCACTGAAGCAGAGTGCCATCCACAAAAAATTAACTTGGAAAACAGATGAACCCGTGCAAGTTAGACAGTGGTCTTTAAAAAAAGAAAACTTAGAGGCACTCAAAACATTAGTAGCTGAACAATTGGCTAAAGGAAATATAGTTCCAACTAACAGCCCATGGAACACACCCGAGTTTGTAATAAAAAAACCGGGAAAGAACAAATATAGGCTACTCCAAGATCTTAGAGAAGTCAATAAGGTTATTGAAGACATGGGACCCCTTCAACCAGGTATGCCATCACCTTCAATGCTCCCACAACATTGGCATTTAGCCATTCTTGACATTAAAGATTGTTTCTTTCATATTCCACTCCATCCTGCAGATGCCCCTCGATTCGCATTTTCTGTACCCTCTCTTAATCATGAAACCCCCATGGAACGTTACCATTGGCTTGTGCTCCCCCAAGGTATGAAAAATTCCCCAACTCTCTGCCAAGAGTACATTGCTAAAATTCTATCTCCCATCCGTGCCAAAGCAGAGAAAGCCATCATCCTACATTACATGGATGATGTGCTGGTGTGTGCTCCCAATAATCAGTATCTTGAGCTGACACTTACCTTGGTGATTGAGGCCCTAGAGGCCAAGGGCTTTGAATTACAACCTCAAAAAATGCAGAGAACAAGCCCTTGGAAATACCTCGGACTCAAAATCACAGAAACCTCTATCACCCCAACACCCGTCACCATTAATAATAACCCAAAAACATTAGAGGAAGTGCAACAGATCTGTGGGACACTGAAGTATTTAAGGTCCTGGTTAGGACTCACCACAGAGGATGTAGCTCCTATTGCAAACCTAGTAAAAGGGGAAGGCGGTCCAGCATCCCCCAGATCCCTGACAGAAGAGGCAAGGCAGTCTCTCAGAAAGATACAAGAGCTCATTTCCACCAGGCAAGCACACAGGTATCAGCCCTCCCTACCCTTTAAGCTTGTCATTCTAGGGAAGGCACCACGCTTTCACGGCCTCATATTTCAGTGGGACAAAGAGCAGAAGGACCACCTCATCATAATTGAATGGGTTTTCCTTCCACTCCAGCCTCCTAAAACCATCACACAGCCACAAGAATTAATAGCAAAAATTATCATGAAGGGTAGAGCAAGGCTCCGCACCCTGGCAGGATGTGACTTTGCATGCATCCACTTACCAGTAACAACAGACGCATTAGATCACCTACTCCAAAATAATATAAATTTACAATTTGCATTAGATAGTTACTCAGGCCAAATCTCCAATCATTACCCAAAACATGGCATGTTTAATCTGGCATTCTCTTTCATCCCTTGAGAGATTCAAAGCAGAAAACCCCTCGATGCGATTACTGTTTTTACTGATGCATCAGGGAAAAGTAAGAAGTCCGTGGTCACGTGGAGAAATTCAAAGACACAAAAGTGGGAATCTGACATAAAGGTAATCCAAGGATCACCACAAGTAGCTGAATTAGCAGCTGTCATTAGAGCATTTGAGAGGTTCAAAGAACCCTTTAATTTGGTCACAGACTCAGCATATGTAGCTGGAGTAACTGTTAGAGCTGAGCATGCTCTCCTAAAAGAAATCTCAAACAAAAAAATTTATGATTTACTCTCAAAATTAATTTATCTGGTTTCCCACAGACAGCATCCCTATTTTGTCATGCATGTGAGGTCACACAGAAACCTGCCAGGATTTATTGCAGAGGGTAATCGTAGAGCTGATGCTCTGGCTATGCCAGCAGACATAGTTCTATCAGCCGACTTACCAAAGCTCCCCCAAGTTTTCGAACAGGCAAAACTGAGCCATGCTATGTACCATCAAAATGTTCCTGCTCTTATCCGCATGTTCCATCTGTCGCGGACGCAGGCAAAAGCAATAGTGGCAACATGTCCCAACTGCCAGAAGCTACAGCTTCCATCACTGGGCATGGGAGTCAATCCCAGAGGCATTAATAGCGGTGAAGTGTGGCAGATGGACGTCACACATTTCCCTGAATTTGGGAGATTAAAATACGTTCATGTTTCTATTGATACCTTCTCTGGTGCTATGTATGCCTCTGCACATGCAGGTGAAAAAGCTAGGGACGTTGAAAAACATCTTGTCCAAGCTTTTGCTGTGCTCGGTATACCTGAGGAGATAAAAACTGATAATGGACCTGCCTACACCTCTCAGGAGTTTAAAAACTTCCGTCAGCAGTGGGGATTTCGACATGTTACAGGTATTCCTCACTCCCCAACCGGACAAGGCATTGTTGAACGTGCCCATCAAACCCTCAAGCGAATGCTGCTACAACAATCAGGGACCACCAAACTCAATTCACCTGTCCTCAGACTCAGCAAAGCACTGTTTACCATAAACTTCCTGAATGGCACCTTTGAGGATCCAAACCCTCCCATCTATTGTCATTTCCAGAACACGGGGAGACAGAAACTGAAGGAGAATCCAGAAGTCCTGATCCGGGACCCAGAGACTCAGAAAATCCAAGGACCATACAAACTTGTAACTTGGGGACGTGGGTATGCCAGTGTATCTACCCCTCAAGGACTGAGATGGATCCCAGGGAAATGGGTAAAGCCTTATGTCACTTCCTCAAAAATTAAGGAGGTTAAAACTGCCTCCTGGAAGAGACGCCGTAAAAAGGATCCTAATTTTGCACCCTCATGTAAACCCTTTGCTGCAGATTTTGATGTTAATCCCTTGAGTTAAGTTGCACTGTTTTGCACTCAGGTTTTGCACTGTACTCTGTAAGTCTTCGTCCTGATACTCCATACCATAGATGTCCTAACTAACCCCCTGAGTTTTGCTGGGGAACTAGTTTAAAGGCATCCTAGGTACTATCAAAGTTGTAGGGACGATAGATTCCAATTATGTTTTGCACTGTTGTTCTGTTACTGTTCTATGCACTTTAAGTTACTAAGAGTTACAACCCAGCTTTAAAGAAAAAAAAATAGGGAATTGTTGCTGCCTGTTCTGAACTTCCCCTCCCCCTCCCAAAGACACGTGCTCCGGCCACGTGCTCCGAGCTCCTTTGTTCGAAGCGCGGGCAAAACCAAATGTAACTCAAACTCTTCAGCAGTGTCTGATTGGCCACTCACCCCAGGTCCTCCCCTTCCCTCTTCTCCGAATAAAGGATAGTCGAGGGGAGGCTCCACCCTCTCTCAGCTCAGCTATCTTCCTGTGAACATCTGTGGTTGTCTCTCTCTTTCTTAAGGCTTCTAACTGCAGGAAATTGAGCGGGCAGGGAGCTATATTTCTCCCTCTTTGCTTCTGCTGATGGTATTTGCTCTGCAGCTGATACAGGTACCGATTTTAGAGCCATTAAGGTGCTAGATCGCCTGTGCTGCCTCTCTGGGCTGCTCGAGGCTTTCTAAGGCATTGAAATACAAGCGCTAGCCGGTATAAAGCTGAAAAGATACCATCCACAGAAGAGGAAACTAAATCTAATTCAATTGGACTTAATAAAAATTCAAGCCAAATTTTTTCCATTGCAGAAGAACACAAACAGAAAGAAAAACAAAAACCTAAATTAAATAAACCAAAGTGGGACCCCCTAGACTACCTTCCTCCAGTAACTCCTCCAGAAAGGAGGGTCCAAATTGAACAAGAAAGGGTCCTTCCTTCATCAAGCCACCCAATCGAAAGGGACTCAGAAAATGAGAATGAAAGTGAAATAGAAAATTCTGTTCCTTCCTGCTCTCACAAAAAGACAACCGGACAAAGGATTTCTTCTAGCCAGGATGGCCCAGCATCTTGCACTAGAAAGAAATCATTTAAAACACCTGACTGTCCCACCTGCCTTAGCACTCCCCATGAGTCTAAAATTTTACCTCTTAGGGAGGTACCCATGGGAAGTGCTCAAGGAGGAATTGGTTATGTAGTTGTACCTCTAGCTTCATCTGAGGTACGGGAATTTAAAAAAGAAATGAAAAGCCTGATGGCTGACCCAATTGGTCTAGCTGACCAATTTGATCAATTCCTCGGCCCTAATATTTATAATTGGGGAGAGATACAATCCATCCTACACTCCTTATTCACCATTGAGGAACGAAAATTGATTAGAGCTGCAGGAGTGACAGTCTGGGACAGAGAAAATAATTCTAATCAGGGCCCAATTGGAGAACAAAAATTACCACTGACAGACCCTGAATGGAACCCAAATTCAGAAGAGGGCAGGAGGAACATGAAAGACTACAGAAATTTAATTATAAAAGGGATTAGAGAAGCTGTTCCTCGAGTTAATAATATGAAAAAAAGCATTTTGTGGGGAACAGGAAAAGGATGAGTCCCCAACAGCTTGGATGGCTCGGTTAAGGAATAACATTCAACTTTATTCTGTCATTGACTTAGACAGTGAGGGAGGCAAAACTATGCTAAAGGTACATTTTGTGCTTCACTCCTGGCCTGACATCAGAAAAAAATTGGAAAAATTGGAAAAATGGCCAGAGAGGGAACTAGATGAATTACTGGAGGAAGCCCAAAAAGTCTTTGTTAGGAGGGATGAAGAGAGGATGAAGGCTAAAAGCCGAATAATGAATAACAGTACTAGTGCTCCAATCCACAACCCTCCTACACAAAGAACTTCCCAAAGGGGCATCCCACAACAGCAAACCCAAATCTGCTCTCAGCAACAGCCACAAGTTTGTACTTGCAATATACAATCTACCTCAACTGCTCAAAGACCTGAGAGGTTAATTTGCACATACTGTAATAAACCAGGCCACGGGCAGTGGTACTGTTTTAAAAAGCAGAGAGATCAAGGAGCCCTTCAAATGGAGGGACAAATTTTGAACAACTGAAGGGGTCAGGGGCTTTATTCTCTGGGGCAAAAACATCTTAAAGAGCCCTTGATAAAATTAGAAGTTGGATCCCAGAGACAACAAGTGGAGTTTTTAGTGGACACAGGTGCTGAAAGAACCTGTGTCACTGAAACACCTCCAGGATGTTTTATTTCTCAAGATACATTAGATATATATGGTGCTAATGGTGAAAGCTTTGCTGTTCCTGTAATTAAAAATGTAACCTTTTCCATACAAGGACACACCCATACAGGGGATGTGCTATACCTACCTCAAGCTGGGATCAATCTTTTAGGACTGTCATAGGTTAGCAAGCATAGTCCCGGAAGGGATATCCTTGCTAAGGGGTGCTTACAGCTTCCTCTGGGACCTGCTAGAACCTATCAGCTGGCCAGTTTGAATATGGACAATTCTTTAAGCCACTTAAAGTTGTGACCGCCTCTGTGATACACACTTAAGAATAGACAAACTCCCACCTCAGCTCTCTCTCGTTTCCGGCGCTGGGACAGGTGGCTGCAGGCCCCGTGCAGGGGCCAGCAGGCCCGGCCAGGCCCTGCTTGGGCCAGGCCGGGCCGGGCCACAGCCAGCCTGGAGCCATGGGCCTGTTCCAGCCATGGAACCCCCCCCCCCCACTGCCTTGCCGTGGGCAGCCGGAGTAGCTCGGAACCCCCCCTCCACTGCGGCCGAGATTCAGCAAAGCGGCACCTCTGTCCGGCAGAGGTCAGGTGACCAACTGCGATAAGCCACATTCCAGCTGCAAGGCCGAGGTGAGATTAACCCTTTTAGTGCTGTGAAGAGCTGAAAACCTGAGGGAAGAGAGAGAGGAGATGCTTAAAGCTGAAATTCTCTTGTGAAGCTATGATATATCAGAGTATCCTGTTGTAATTTCATGAAGATATGGGGGGTGGAGTGTTCAACTCGTAAGCAGAAGCACCTGCGCTGAGATAGGCAGATGCTGACGCAGCTGTAATTTCATGAGAAGTTTGGACAGAGAGAGTTGAACCAGATGAACCAGATGAGGACTTTTTGCTCCAAAGAGGAAAGGAGAAAAACCTCAATTCCTAGAGATGCTTCCAGAGATAGTTTTAAAGATGAAGATGACCCTTTGCTCCCAGGGAAGGAGAAGGGCCTCTGTTTTTCTTTGTTTCTGAACAGCTCAACCTTAAAATTGTACCCCAGAAAACTTTCAAGCGTGGACCCTCGAAAGCAGTTGCGGGAAAAGCTGCAAGTCGGGGGAAGGGACTCACATTGTAAGCAGAGAGACTCCTCTTCCTAAATGGACTGAACAATATTTGGAAGTGGGTGGCTGTCTCGGTGTGATACTGTTTTCATAGCATGAGCAAAAAGAGACTTCTCTTTCTAAATGGACTGAACCAGGTTATTATGGAAGTGGTAAACAGACTGAACATCTTAAGGGTTGTCTTTACATTGTCAGTGGGAGACGGGAGGAAGGTGGGGGGAGGAGGAGAGTTCTAAAGGTGGTATAATTTTTTTTTCCTTTTCTTCTTTTAGGTCTGTTAATAAACTTCTTTATATTCATTCAAGTTGGTGCCTGCTTTGCATTTCTCCTAATTCTTATCTCACAGAAGATAAACAGTAATGAGTATTTTAGACCAAACCACTACAAATACCTCTGAGGGTTGGGGTGGTACCGCAAGGTGGAAAAATGACCACTAAATTGTTTGTTTTATCTTTAGTAGATGAGCAACACATTGACCCGGTAGTGTGGGCCAAACCTGGCAACCGGGGAAAAATGGACATCACACCTCTAACAATTGAGTTGCTCCCAAATAGCCAGCCAGTACGTGTACCACAATATCCCCTCTCCAAGGACAAAAGAAAGGGCCTGAAGCCTGTTATCATGGACTTATTACAAGATGGAATTCTTGAGACCTGCAAATCCAGTTACAACACTCCAATTTTGGCTGTCCAGAAACCAGATAAGTCATTCCGGCTTGTACAAGATCTGCGTGAGGTCAATAAGAGAGTCCAAACCAGGTATCCACTGGTGCAGGACCCCTATACACTCCTGAGTCGGGTACCCCCAGCACATGCCTGGTTCTCTGTTATTGACCTTAAAGATGCTTTCTGGTCATGTCCTCTAGATTGTCATTGCAGAGGCATCTTTGCATTTACCTGGGAGGATCCAGACACTGGACGGAAGCAGCAGCTGCGCTGGACTCGCCTGCCTCAAGGTTCCACCGAGGCACCCACACTCTTTGGCCAAGCGCTAGAAGACTTGCTAAGTTCCTTTTCTCCACCCGAAGGGATTCAGGTAACCCAGTACGTAGACGACCTGCTCCTCTCTGGGGAACAGGAGTCTACGGTAAGAACTGCTACAATTCAGTTACTGAATTTTCTAGGGAGGAACGGGCTGAGGGTGTCAAAACCTAAATTACAATTTGTGCTACAGGAGGTGAAGTATTTGGGACATCTAATTGGCCGTGGCACAAAAAAACTCAGTGCTGAAAGAGTAGAGGGAATCCTAAATCTACCACCTCCAACTTCAAAACGAGAAATTCGGCAATTATTAGGCCTATTTGGATACTGCAGACTGTGGATTGATCAGTATTCACAATCTGCCAAATTTTTATATGAAAAACTAATGGAAGAAGAACCTTTTAATTGGACTAATTCAGACACACAAAAATTACAAAATCTGAAAGAGAAATTAACAAAAGCACCTGTTTTAAGCCTCCCTTCACTAGAAAAGCCCTTCGATCTATTTGTTAATGTGGAGAAGGGAATTGCCTATGGCATCTTGACCCAGGAGTGGGGTGGAGTCAGGAAGCCAGTTGCTTTTCTTTCCAAATTACTAGATCCAGTGTCCAGAGGATGGCCCGTCTGTATCCAGTCCATCGCCGCAGCAGCCGTTCTGGTCTCGGAGAGTCAAAAACTCATTTTTGGTGGAGACTTGACAGTGCATACACCACACTCAATCAAAACCATTTTAGCTCACAGGGCTGCAGAGTGGTTAACTGACCCAAGAATAGTCAAATATGAAGCCATTCTCATGCACTCAGACCACCTGAGGTTAGTTGTGTGTACACCCCAAAATCCAGCTCAATTTCTTTATGGGACCCCATCAGAAAAAGAAATTGAACACAATTGCATTGAGATAATTGACATCCAAACAAAAGTCAGAGAGGACCTGGTGGACTGTCCCCTCAATGAAGGGGAAATCCTCTTCATTGACGGGTCATCTCGAGTGGTGGATGGAAAACGATGCTCTGGCTATTCAGTGGTCGATGGACACCAAATGTGTGTGCTAGAAAAGGGCAGATTGCCACCAACCTGGTCAGCTCAGGTCTGTGAGCTCTATGCCCTAGAAAAAGCACTCCACCGACTAGCAGGAAGCATCGGGACCATTTACACTGACTCCAGATACGCTTATGGCGTAGTCCACACCTTTGGAAAAATCTGGTCCGAAAGGGGGTTCCTAAACACCAAAGGGAAAGATATCCTACATAAGGAATTGATCCTAAAAATTCTAAAAGCACTGCAACTGCCTCAGGTGATCTCAGTGGTGCATATTCCAGGTCATCAATCAGGAACCACAAAAGAAGCTCGAGGGAACAACCTAGCAGACTTGGCAGCAAAAGAAGCAGCAGTGGAAGAAGAGGTAAAAGTGATGGAAGTGAACCAACTTCCAACTAACACCACCACATCTGACACTATTCCACAAACTAACATTTTACCCACGCCCATTTTTACTGACCAGGAAAAACAAAAATTAGTTTTAATTGGTGCTAATGAGGATTCTCAAGGCCGCTGGTATTTACCAGATAAACGCCAAATTTTAAACAAAAATTTAACCCGAGAAATTCTACAAAATATCCACCAAAGCAATCATTGGGGTTCAAAGGCTCTGGCGGATCACTATCTCAGAACCTTTGGATGCACTGGTGTTTATGAAATAGCCAACCAAATAACCCGGGACTGTGTAATCTGTCAAAAAGTTAACAAAAAGGTAATGAAAAAGAACACTGGCGGAGGAATTGAATTAGCAATCAGGCCTTTCCAAAACATTCAAATTGACTTTACAGAAATGTCTCCTGTCCAGAGGTGGAAATACCTATTGGTAATCGTTGATCACCTTACTCACTCGGTGGAAGCTATTCCAACTGTCAGTGCAACAGCCCAGACAGTGAGTAAGGTGATCCTCGAGCAAATTATCCCCCGTTATGGGATAGTCCACCTCATAGATTCAGATCGAGGTACCCATTTTACCTCCCAAATTGTACAACAATTGGCTCAGCAATTAGGAACAAATTGGAGATTACACACCCCGTGGCATCCACAGAGCTCTGGGAGAGTGGAACAGATGAACCAGACAATCAAGAACACCCTCACAAAATTAATGCTGGAAACAAAATGGACCTGGGTAAAATGCCTTCCACTTGCTCTTCTTAGAATTAGAACGCAGACAATATCTGATTTGGGTTGTTCACCATAAGAGATGTTGTATGGATTGCCCTACCTTGCTACACCACAAGAGCTAAATGTGAAAGAGTGTGGAAACACCAATGTACAACAATATGTACAGATAATTGCCAAAAATCTAGAGTTGCTAAGGGAAAGAGGTTTTCTACCACAAACTCCCCCACTTGATTTTAATTTACATCACATCAATCCAGGTGACTGGGTGTTAATAAAATCCTGGAAAGAAAAGTCATTAACCCCATCCTGGGAAGGTCCATTTCAGGTCCAGCTAACCACTGAAACAGCTGTCCGGACATTTGAAAAGGGCTGGACGCATGTCAAGAGGGTGAAGGGTCCAGTAACAGCACCAATTGAAGAAAAGAAACCTCCAGACAAACCATCAAACTAAACACCCTGTTTGAAAGCTCCACTCAGCATCCCTCAGTCCAAGTTAATAAAACCCTGTACTCCCAGTTCTTCCCCAGTTATACCTCAGTAATAAGTGCTAGCTACAGGTTGTTAAATTAAGTTGAAAATATTTCGCTGTTAATTCTGTTCTTTGTTATTCCCTTTTACAGATTCTGCCTTCACACAACCATATTGTCATATCAACTGTATAGTAAGGCTCCATTTGAAGCCAGCATTCTCTTTCAATAACAGTCCAATCAGACTCCAAAATTACGGGCACGATAACTCTAATCTTCGACAAGGCCAACCCTAAAATAACCATGAGTTTCCAGAAGCCTGAGATCACTGAAGAACCATCTGAAGGTGAGAAGCCTAAAGAAAGGACGAAAGAAGCAAAGATGACAAGCCCCACCAGCAGAGGCAACCCAAATGCTGACAGCTCCTCTCGGGTATGCCTAAAGGGGAAAGTGAGCAACATCCTGCTACTAAATGTCATCTGTCTCTGGGTCCTCTGGCCTCCCTTTACACAAGCAGCCGACAGCCGCTGTAACAAATGTTACAAGACTGTGTACCAGGCAGAAGGAGGCTCATTCCAAATTCGACACTTTTTCCGAGCACATACTTATGTTAATCCATCTTGTTACAACATAACAGGGTTGAGTATCTGCTCAGAAAAAGGTCACAAGTACTGGATTGGCAAAAACATTGGCACCCAAATACATAAGCAGAAGGGAGAGTGCCCCTCCCAAGACGATTGGCTCTGTTTCAATTTTAGATACATAACCAAGACAGAAGATTTGTTAAAAAGAAAGACCTATGACACTGACCTGATCCAAGAGGTGGTCATAGAAGAAAAGGAAAAACAAAAAGAAAACAATCCTTTGATGTCAAGGAAAAACTTATTTATTGACCTGGCAGAAAGGATTGGACAACAGCTAAATTTAACAAATTGCTGGGTGTGCGGAGGAACTTTAGAATCGGAGAGTTGGCCTTGGCGGGGAGTCAGTCTTGGACCCCCCGATTTACTCCGACTGAGTAATCTCTCCCCCACAACCCGACATGACAATGAAACCTGGCTGCTAAGCAATACTGTTATTGGAGAAGAATGCATCTGGAGGAAAGGAAGAAAATTTTTAGAAGAAGTTGGTGAGACAATATGCAAAAGGTACCTGGTAACTGATGGGCAAAAACACTGGTGGATACCTCAAGAACCAGATGTATTCTGGTCTGCAGAAAAGGTTAAAAACAAAAATTGCATTTTGAATCCTGTTAAAAAACTCTGGCAGTGCTGGGATCAAGGAAATCCATACTCTGTCCTGCCACAAATTTCCAAGTACTGGATCACAGCAGCAAGTATACAACCCCACTTCTGGGAAGCACCACAAGACCTCTATTGGATCTGTGGTAACCGAGCTTATTCCAACTTACCACCTCGCTGGAAAGGGAGCTGCACTCTTGGAGCCATTCAACCAAACTTCTTCCTACTTGCTGAAAACGCTGGAGCCCACCTTGGAATCTCCCTTTATGATGAACTTTTCCGTACTAAGAGACATGTAATAGGAGGGACCCAGAGATGGGGAGAAGAAGAGTGGCCAGCCGAGAGGATCCTAGAGACTTATGGACCTGCAACATGGGCACAGGATGGGAGCTGGGGGTACCGAACTCCCATCTACATGCTAAACCGGATCATCAGACGGCAAGCACTAATTGAGGTAATCACTAATGAGACCTCTCTTGCTCTTGAACTACTTAACACACAGCAAGGGCAAACTCGAGCAGCCGTGTACCAAAATCGGCTGGCATTAGACTATTTACTAGATGAAGAAGGTGGAGTATGCGGCAAGTTTAACACCTCAGACTGCTGCATCCATATTGATGATCACGGTGAAGCCATCACCAAGATTACCCAAAACATCAGGAAACTAGCCCATGTTCCAGTGCAGAAATGGCAGCCCTTGATCACTTCTGAATGGTGGGAAAATATTTTCCAAGGACAATGGTGGAAGAAAGCTTTAATTATTGTTGGACTTTCCCTTACAGGACTTATTTTTCTCCCTTGTTTAATCCCTTGTTTCATCCGTCTAATCACCACTGTCGTCCAAAGCATGCCACTGATCCAGGATCTTCAAGGACAACAGCAGCGTCCACCATTCGCTCAAAAGATTATGCATATCAATAATAGTAACAATAAGAAAACCAGAAAGGAGAGAAAAATTGCCCAGCAAGTGTGGGACAGTTTTAAAGAGCTTGAATCTATCCCTGAAGAGCTATCCACCTTCACTTAAATGCAAAGACCAAAGATGCGAGCATAAGAGAAAAAGGGGGGACTTGTCATACATGAAATCCCTATTTGTGCTTGGTCTTTGCATATTAAGTGCCTTAATTAATTTGAGCTTAATATTTTTAAATTGAATGTTAAAATTAACCCATCAGCCCAGGTACACAGATCAAGTTTTTATGGTCTTCCTGTGTTTACTGTATACTTTTACAAGTGTTTTAAGATGTGTTGGATATATTTTTTTTTATGTTTTACTTGTATCTTGGTTTCAAGGCAGATTTAAAAAAAACCCCAGTTGCAACAAACAGCCCAGCCCCCATAGCCATACCCCCGTAAGCTCCATGACTCTTATCTCAACTAATACCACCCCTCTGACAAGGAGGAGCCATTGGTTGACAGAGGTAACCTGTCAAAGGGAAAACACCAATCACCTTAAACTGTGGGCAGACTGTGGGCGGAGCAAAAGCTATAAAGGTGCAAGAGACAGACACGCCTTCCTCATTTCCCCTTCCCCTCCAGCTTGCTAAGTTCAGTGCTGGAGAAACCTACTCCTTTTCAGGGGCCTTTAGAAATATATATATTTCTTTTTGACCAGCCTAGCACTGCAAGTTTTTTTTTTCTACCTGAGGTTCAGAGCTGCCTTAAGCCTGAAGTTCCTGAATCCCTGCGCTCCTGGGGCATACCTCCTGAGCCACTAGGATCCCAAATTTTTATATTTTGTTAATTTTTGCAATTTTTCAATTTTTCTGTTTTAATAAATTGTTTTAATTTCTACAAAGAGTTGTCTCATTCCTCACATGGGGCATCCACAACCTCTCTGGGCAACCTGTGCCAGTGCTTTACCACTTTCTGAGTAAATAATTTCTTCCTAACATCTAATCTAAACCTGCCCATTTACAGTTTAAAACCATTGCCCCTTGTCCTGTCACTACCTGCCTGTATAAAAAGTTCCTCTTGCTCCTTTTTATAAACTCCCTTAAGGCACTGGAAGGCTGCAATGAGGTCTCTCTGAAGTCTTGTCCAGGCTGAACAAACACAGCTCTCTCATCCTGTTTTTGTAGGAGAGGCTCCAGGCCTCTGATCATCTTTATGGTGCTCCTCTGGACCCACTCTAACAGGTCCACATCTTTCTTGTGCTGAGAACCCCAGAGCTGGATGCAGTACTCCAGGTGGGGTCTCATAAGGGCAGAGTAGAGGGGGAGAATTACCTCCCTTGCCCTGCTGGTCACATCTCTTTTGATTCAGCCCAGGATGGTCAGCCTTCTGGGCTGCAAGTGCACATTGCTGGCTCATGTCCAGTTTTTCATCCACTAAAATGCCCAAATCCTTCTTGGCAGGGCTGGTCTCAATGAGTTCTTCTCCCAGTCTGTGCTCTTGTCTGGGAATGCCCCAACCTAGATGCAGCACCTTGC
The DNA here is from genome assembly GCF_041296385.1 of Aphelocoma coerulescens. Classification (NCBI taxonomy): domain Eukaryota; kingdom Metazoa; phylum Chordata; class Aves; order Passeriformes; family Corvidae; genus Aphelocoma; species Aphelocoma coerulescens. The sequence continues at coordinate 5,574,233 of NW_027184080.1, read as the reverse complement.
ACTTGGACTTGTTGAATCTCGTGAGGTTCTCTTGGGCCCAATTCTCAAGCTTGTCCAGGTCCCTCTGGTTGGCATCCCTTCTGTTGTGTCATCTGCACTGCTCAGCTTGGTGTCATCTGCAAACTTGCTGAGGGTGCACTCCATCCCACTGTCTATGTCATTGATAAAGATATTAAAGAGCACCAGTCCCAAGATACTTGCACCTTGAGTACCGTGTCCAGTTCTGGGCCCCTCAAATTAGGAAGGACATTGAGATGATAGAATGCATCCAGAGAAGGGCAACAAGGCTGGTGAAGGGTCTGAAACACAAGCCCTATAAAGAATGACTGAGGGAGCTGGGGTTGTTTAGCCTGGAAAAAAGGAAGCTCAGGGGAGACCTTATCACTCTCTACAACTACCTGAAAGGAGGCTGTAGTCAGGTGTAGTCTCTGACAGAACGAGAGGACAAAGTCTTAAGCTGCTCCAGGGGAAGTTTAGGTTAGATATCAGGAAAAAAATTCTTCACTGAAAGAGTGATTGGGCACTGAAATGGTCTGCCCAGGGAGGTGGGGGAGTCCCCGTCCCTGAAGGTGTTTTAAAAAAGACTGGATGTGGCACTCATTGCCATGGTTTAGTTGATAAGGGGGTGTAACGCAGTTCTGTGCTAGTGGCATGAGCTCTGGCATGCCCTCGATCAGAAAGAGTCCAGCTGCGTTACTTCTGTGCATCTCAGAAGCGACCTCGGCATCAGCATAGGAGCTGCTGGGCATGTTCTCTGGCTTCTTTGCAGAGGAGACAGGGCAGGAGCCAATGATATAGGCTCACGTTAGTTCGGAGATAAAGGAAGAGAGAGGTGGTTCTGGTCTGGCTTCCAACAGGTTTATTGTCAGAAGTTTTGCAACCAGAACATGGTGATGATCTTAATCTGGGATCCTGCAGAGAGGCTTTTCCCTCAGTTTTATAGGGGGTTTGAAAACCACGGGGAAAGGGGAAAACAACCAATGAGTTACAAGCCAGGGGGAGGATACAATGTAACAAGAACGACTGGGGGAAACTGAGAGGCGGGAGTTATAGCAAAGAACCAGTGAACAACCAAGTAACCGAGAATTTTCCCAAAGAGGGGGAGGCAGCTTGGACCCGTGCGCAGCCCAGGGGGGATGCGGCTTAAGCTTCTGAGCCACCCCTCGACCCATCCTCCGAGTCTGTGTCTTGGGGAAACTCGATCCACGGGACCCTCCTGGGATTGATTGGCATCTCGCTGCCCCAGCCCCACAGTGGGCTGGGTCATAGCAACAGTGATGTTAGGTCAGGTTGGACTTGATGATCTCAAAGGTCTTTTCCAACCTAGAGTTCTTGGGTTACAATGTAAGGTGTAACCAAAAGTATGTATTCTACTACCATCTACGTGAGCTGTTAAAATGGGTGGAGCAGTGTTTCTTTATCTTCTTCATGACTCAGCCATGATAACTCCCTCTGGGGAAGCAGCAGCCACCCTAAGGGGGCCATCTTCAAAAATGGGCCCTTGAGGACTCCTCAGCATGATTCATAGAATTACATCATTTAGCGGGAGGGGGGGGGGGTCCCAGGTGCAGGGGAATCAGCCAGAGTCACGACACGAACACCGATACGATTTGAGCATCGTGTTCCAGTTTTATTGTTTACCTCCACCAAATTATACTTTGCAAAGTTCACGGGTCTTTCCCACGAGAAAGCCTCTAAGCAGCAGGGGAGCTGACTAGTGCCTACCTTTTCCCAGGGCTATTCAAGGCTGCCGGCTAGTAGGTGCCTTGCAAGCCTATCTTCAGCCTGAGGCCCCATCAGGGGTACTTCTGGAACAACCCTGGGTTGGCCCAAGCTCTCCTGGGGTATCATATGCCCCCGTTCCACAAGGAATTCCTCTACATATCCCCCATTTTCTTTTTGGGCAACCCAGGCCTGGTCAATGATCTTTCACAGCCCCTCTTTGAGGCAATAAAAAAGGCACCCAAATACTATTAAGTCTAATATAACTACAAATAGCAATCGGCAGCCTTCTACTACCAAGGTACGCAGCCATCTGGTGACACCCAGACCCTTAAGCCAATCTCCAATAGGGTCGTCTGTCTCCCGAAGGTTGTGCAGGCCCCTCTGGAGGTCGGGGACGTGCTTGTGAATTGAGACAGAGTGGTCAGAAAGATTCATACAGCACATACCTTGGAACTCTTCACAGCTGTGGCTGTGAGCTAGTAGTAGAAAATCAATGGCTGCCCGATTTTGTAATACTGCATGCCTAACACTAGTAACATCTGTGCTTAGCTCGTCAAGCATCTGCGAAGTTATGTTTAGCTCATCCCTCACCCAGCAAGAAAGTTTGTGTAATGTTGTGTGTGCCCTAGATGCTGAAGCACCAGGTACAAACATAGATGCTAGCCAAATTATACCACGACTCCAAAAGACGGGCTCTTAATTTCTTTTACATTGGAACTCATGGATTGAATGCCACACCCTGGTTTTAGTGCAGTGGGTGATATTTAAGAGTTGATGCAGGCCTGGATGGAACAGGGTGAATTTCCCTAAATAGCACCGTCCCCCATGTGGGCTGGCAGGAACCCCATTCCATGCACGGTCGCCGCATATTAAGAACGTGCCACTGGGGGGGGTGCTTCGGGGCTTGACCCATGTGGTTGATTTGGGGGTAAATTGCTTTGGACTCATAGTTTCTCAGAAACCAGTCTGCAAGAGGGTCAACAGTGGCCCAAAGGTGCCTATTAACATTTAATTGACTGGTAATGGGAGGCTTGAATGTCATGTAACCATCCCCAGTTTGGTTTGTGGAACCCAGTAGATCTAACTCTTCTGGTGTCCCCATGGTGACATTGATGGTTTTCAAGAATGCACCTTGCCAGCAGGCACGCTGCTGCGCAGGCTTGAGTCCGATCAGCCCTGAACACTTGTCATTGTTTGTGGCGTTCCCTATCAGGGAGCTGTTGTCTAGCATCCCTCGGAAGTCTTGAGGGTTAAAATATGGGACCCCGATTAAACAGGTGCGAAATGGGTCCCCTGGCGTGGCCAGGCTCAAACATATGGAGTCTTGCCCCATTGATTCAGCTAGGGTGACCCACATATTTTGTCTCTTTTGGATTGCTGTCAACATTGCATGGGAGCCTGTTAGGATGCTTACAAGAAGCAAACCTCTCAGAATGTTTGCGGGTCCAGTGCTGCTTTGTTGTTTCCGAGCTCTCGGGGGCCACCACATGCTGCCGTGGGACACGAACCTGTGTGCTACACTCTCACCCTAACACTGCAACACTCCGTACTGCCTTTACTCCATCTAAATGGGCGGACAGCCAATCGAAAATGTCTGCCAATGCCCTTGTCTCAAGACAGTCAAAAAACAATCCCCCACTCTACCTCTGTGTCTGGTGCTATACGCAAGAATCTACGCAACTCCCCTTCTTGGTTCCGCCTTCGGAGAGGGTTCCCCAACACCCACCACAAGTCACTAGCAACCGCCCAAGGCAGCCATTACATTCGCCACAGAGTCTTGCTATTTTTCCTGTGGTGGATCTGGCAAGTTCTCAGCCCCTTCACTCAGCCGCATCTGCAGCCTCTCCCAAGGCTTCTCGGGACGAGGGTCCCGGAATTCCACCTGTTGAAGTAGTGGTGCCACTTTCCTCAGGAGCCGATGCTGACTGCGCCTTCTCGCTTCGAGGTCTTGTATGCATCACATGGCACCACTTGCTGGGCACCCACAATTGTCCTTCTGGGGAGGAAACAAACATATATCCTCAACCGTTAAATAGCACTGGGCTGGGACCCTCCCACAAACCCGTTTGAGGGTTACAGTATGACACACTTATTCCTGGAAGGGCCTGCTCGATTCCCCTACAAACTGTCTGATGATGGATTGCCACTGGAGACTCCTCCCTATCTCCAGCCAGAGAGAGGAAGTTCAATGTAAACAGCACTTTGCTTAGCCATCTACTTGGTTCCATCTCTTCCCCTTTCAGTTGGCCCAGATATTCTTTTAGTGTACGATGGGCTCTCTCTACCACTGCCTGACCGGTGGGCAAGTGTGGGATCCCTGTGATATGTTCTACCCCCCACTGCTGCATAAATCTGGCTAGGGGACCGCTGGCGTATGCTGGCCCATTGTCTGTTTTGATCTTTTTGGGTACCCCCATTACTGCGAAGCACTAAAGCAGATGCCGCTCCACATGCAATGCCTTTTCTCCTGTCTGAGACTTAGCCCACAGGAAGCATGAAAAGGTGTCAATTGTTACATGGACATAGCGCTGTGGACCGAACTCAGGGACGTGAGTGACGTCCATTTGCCAGAGTTCAAGGGCTTTCAGACTCTTGGGGTTAACTCCCGCACCCAACCCCAGGCTGTGATGGCTACAGCGGGGACAAGCCCGCACTATGCCTTTCGCTTCTGTCAGCGGGATCTTAAACTGTCTCTGCAGGGATTTTGCGTTTTGATGAAACAAATCATGGCTACATCTGGATTGCTCAAAAGTGTTCGCAGGTGGGAGATGCACTATGGGGGCACAGGTCACCTCCTCGTCTGCATGGGCATTGCCCTCTTCCAGCCCGATGTTCCACTGGTGGCTTCGAACGTGCAGGATACTGTAGGGGTGTGTCCGTTGTTGCAGGGTGTGCTGCAATGTAATGAGCAGTCTGCCCAGATGTTTGTTGTTGGTACACCGGATTTCTGCATCATGGATCCGTTGGGCTATTCCAACGACATATAGGGAATCGCTGACTACATTCATCAGTTCTTTCGACCACTGTTGTAAGGCCCATATCACGGCGCGCAGTTCGAGTGTTTGCAAGCTGTCGGCCGGTTCTCCTGCTATGACATGAGTCTTCCAGCAGTTGTTCTCTTTCCACCCACAGGTGGCCCGCTTCGTCTTCCTCCCCGCATCCGTGAACACTGTGCACCCTAGTACTGGCCGTTCTACATTCAGTGGGTGGTCCAGCCATGCATAGTGCCCCAGAGACTGCGCCAGCCTTCCCTGTGGGGGCTTGTTATGGACCACGCCAGTGAATCCGAGCAGAGCTTCTTGCAGTGCGTCCGCATGGCGTAGCATCCACTCCAAGTCCCCTGTCCAGACTGGTATACTGATGTCCTCTGCCTATCTGCTGTCCAACTCCACCACTCGATCGCGACTCTTTTGGATTAAAAACGCCACCATCTATACCCTGGACTGCAGTCTGAAGTGTGGCTGAGTCGGTGGGAAGATCCATTTGAGAATCGGGATGTCCTCCCCCTTTTTCTTTTGCCACTGATGAATGATGGCATGTGAACCTGCTGCACTGATCAGGGTGATGAGGATGGCGAGTGGGACTCCTTCTTCTCTGCATGATACCCATGTCTGCCGCAGCTTATCTGCGACCTTGGCGAGAGCCGCTCTTGGTCCCGGGAGCATTCTTGAGGCTTGGCAGCGTTCGTCCTGTGCAGCCATGGCAGGAAGGAGGCGAGGTCGGCGTTCGTGATTCCCGCGACTCCGCGGACCCATTGCAGATCTCCTAACAGCTGTTGCGCATCATGGAGCGTGGAGATTTCTGTGTGTAGCTTGATCTTTTGGGGCCTAATTTGCGAGTCTGATATGAGCCAGCCCAGGTACTTCCATGGTGCAGTCCGCTGGATTTTCTGGGGGGCAATCTCTAATCCAATCTCATGCAGGTGTTCTATGACCCATTGCATCTCTTGGTCTGAGAACTCTGTGGCAGTAGCTATCAGGATGTCATCCATGTAATGGTAGATGAATGTTTCTGTGTAGCGTCATCGAATCGGACGTAGCGCCCAGTCAACATATAACTGACACAGTGTGGGGGAATTTTTCATTCCCGGGGGTAGGACAACCCACTCGTAGCACTTAGCAGGTTCACTGTGAATCTTAGTGGGCACTGTAAAGGCAAAATGTTCTGTGTCCTTTGGATGCAGTGGGATTGTAAAAAAGCAGTCTTTTAAGTCAATTACAGTGATTTGCGATCCTTCTGGAATCATTGTAGGAGCCGGTAGCCCAGGTTGCAGTGCCCCCATAGCTTGCATGCGGGCATTTACTTGGCGAAGGTCATGAAGGAGGCGCCATTTTACTGACTTCTTTGGGATCACAAAGATGGGGGTGTTCCATGGGCTGACTGAAGGCCTTATATATCCTGCCGCTAGCTGTTCTGCAACAAGCTGTTCTACTATCTTCAGCCTTTTGTCTGTTACCGGCCACTGCTCGACCCAAACAGGGTCATCTGTTAATCAGGTGAGAGTCCATATGGGCAGCTGATCGGCAGCGGCCCTCAGCATAAATGCTGGTCTGTGGTGAGCACGAGGCCTAGCTGCCCAAGGATGTCAAGTCTGATCAGGCCTTGCAGGGTCCGAGGCAGCTTCATAACACAGGGGTGACACACAATGGTTTGATTGTCCTCAAATTCTAGGGTAATTGGGGTTGCACTTACTTGGGGGATTTGTGTTCCTCCCACCCCTACCAGTGTGGCTGCTGGTTTTTCCAGTCCCCAACCAGGTGGCCATACCTCCTGGCTGATTATGCTAATGTCAGCACCTGTTTCGAAAAGCAGCTGTATTTTGATGGCTTCTGCCCCCCTTTGCAGGATCACTTGCCGCTGAGGTCTCTGGGTCAGGTTCAATGTCCAAAACACATCCAACCCAGAGGACCCAACACCGTGGTCTCTGGGGGCATTGTTGTTGCTGGTCCCCCCATTGGTCATTAGGGGAATGGGGACGATTTGGGCAATGCGACTGCCCTGCGGGATAGTCACAGGTGGTTGCAGCACCTAGGCCATGATCTTAATTTTACCGGTGTAGTTGGCATCAATGACTCCAGGGAGCACCACTACTCCCTGCCGGCTGGTTGATGACTGCCCCACGAGTAGGCCACCCAGACAAGGGCCGTCTGATGACAGGGGGTCCTTGGCCGTGGTCGGGATCAGGGTGACCTGGCGGTTCGTCAGCGTGACTTCTATTGAGGTTGCCACGTCCACTCTGAGGCTCCCTCGGGTGGCTGGCTGGTTCTGGTGAAGGAAGCCACCGGGGTTGCACTCGACTCATGGCTCTTTGGGGCGCTCATTTGTGTCTTGGCACGAGACCCCACCGCGCTGTGCTGGCCGTTTCCCACACGATGGTATGCTATAGTGGCATGGTTGCCGGAATTGCAGTAGTGGCACCACACCCATTTCTGGCAAGTACATCTCAGGTGCCCCTCTTCACCTCATCGGAAACAGGTTACTCTGCCCGGAGGTGGGCCAGCAGCCTTCATCCCCTTCTGTCCTTGCACCCCTTTGGTCAGTGCTGCAGAGATGACTTGTCCCTGTTTTTGCAGGACATTCTGCAGCGTTGCAGTAAAAGCAGCTGTTTGAGACGACTGTTCCGTACGGGTAGCAAGTACGAGCATCTCGTCTACTCCTGCTCCCTGGGGCAGCATAGCAAGAATTGTCAAAGTTTGCCTATTAGCATTTTCAAAGGCAAGTGTTGGGAACATTTGCTCTTGGAGCTCTTCAGGAAGCTCAGTTGCATCCTTTAAGGCTGCTGACAAACAGTCAATGAACTGACCATATGGCTCTGACAGCCCCTGTCGGACTGCTGCATACGGGGGAGACTTCTTCTTTTCAGGTACTGACAACAAGGCTTTGTGGGCAAGAGTCTGTGACAACTGATGAAAGATTGTGGGCATGGTCAGCTGCATCACCGTCACTCCAAAAGCCCCACTCCCAGTTAGCATGTCGGCTTGGATCGCATACAGTGGGTCTTGTGTCACCTTGATGTTTGCTAGCTTCTTCTTGTTCTAGCTGCTTCCACGTTCGCTCCCAAAGCAGGAACTGTGAAGGGGTTAATTGTTGGAAAAGGTCCGTGGACTCCGGCGGGGGGAGAAATTGCAGATCAGCCAATATGGTTGATAAAAGCAAGCTCTGTTTATTAGCAATCCAGAGGCACTTATATTAGTATCCCAGCTTGTTAACTCTTAAGTGGCTTAAAACCTATCAAAGCGCATTTCTGCTTCTACATAATTAGACTACATTGGCAAGCTCCTACTAGTTATGTTATGATTAAAAGAATTCAGAGTTCACCCTCCCTTCTCCGGGTCTTATCTGCACAGCTGCACCTCCTCAAACTCCCTTTTTGTTTCTCAGGCCTGTTTCTCACACAGGGATTTTCTCATGGAGGTTTTTGCTTGCAGGCCTTTTCTTTTCACAGTTCTTTTATTGATCCCATAATTCTATCAATGACCCATGCCCCTGATCCTTTAATCATTTTGCAACAGTTAATAACAATTGTGCGATGCTGATGCAATCATTCGGACACAGGACATCTGCTGCAAAGATAAACTGAAGAATGCTTCGTGCAGCTTCAGACCGCAAGCCATGTGTGGTGACCGTTTGCTTGGCTTGCTGCAAGATCTTCCAGTCATGGGGTTCCCACTTTGCAGTGTCCCCTTCTATCTGTACAGGGCAAGCGAGGGCATCCACTGCTTGCCAATCACCCTCAATGATTGCATCACGGATAACTCCATTCCATCTCCTTTGCAATGGGTCAGTCCTCTCCATCGGGGCTGATGGAAATGATGGCTGCACCTCCCCTTGCTGGAAGGGAGGGTCCGTAGGCATGGTGCCTGGTTCTCCCAACGGAAACGTAGGAGTTCTGGGTGCTAACTTGACCGGTGGGGCCACGGGATGCCACGGTGCTGATGGTGTAATATCACAAGCCTTGGACTCCAGCCCGTCCTGCCACGTAGATAATTCAGCAAGCCTTTGATTACTTCATGCATCATCTCTCGGTGGTTCTCCTCCTCTTGGGGCTGACCCCTGGCTGCTCTGGCTGGCTCTGGCTCTGAGGGTGAGGCTGCTTTGCCATCAGATGTTGCTCCACTGTCCGGCAGAGGGGGGTTACATTTTGCCTCTTTCGGCTGGGCACTAGGACAGCTCGTTTCTCCTTTGCCCGCCTGTGCTGCGTCCCCTGAGTCAGGCGGCTCTGCTTCTGCCTTCATAGCCATTTCTCCCTCAGACGTCGGAGGAATAACTACCTTCCCCGCCAAGTCCAGCAACTCCCGCAGCAAGCGGATGGGTGCTGCTGTGCCCTTAATCGGTCTTTTCGCGGCCATCCCGAAGAACTGTGCAACCCTGGACTCAGCCCTGGTCCCTGGCCGCTGCTTCGTAAGACCCCCATCTGTTCCCTTCCTGGAGCCACCACGCCCCAAAGCCTCAATGGCCGCCGTGGCCACTGTCCTTTCGGCTTTCATCTCTGCAAGAGTGTTAGTTACGGCTCTCCAGGTTAAGCCGAGAGCTTTAGCTTCTTTAGCTTCCTTTCCACCCTCAATGGTGGAGAGCCACAATTTGTTCCCTACTTCCCACCACGCTTCGGTCAAAAAACAAAAGCGAAGTGTAACTCAATAATCCATGTTCCTGGGCCCACATAACGAGGGCATTCAGATCTCGGTCTTTCACAATCTCGCCTCTCTTAGAGCAGATACTAGCTAGGAGTCCAGTCCCCGTCTCGTAATCCATAGCTTCTTTGCTGCAGGTACTCGCTTGGCCGCGCGAAATTGCAGTCTCCGGCCACTCGGCTTTGAGGTTTAGCCCCCAGCTTTACTCGGCTTTGGGGCTTATCCTCCGTCCTTCTAATCGGCTTTGAGACGGGGCCCCCGGCTTTACTTGGCTTTTGGGCCTCCCGCTCTCAATTCCCCAGGCTTCAGCACCGATAATACGATGAGTTGAAGTCTTACTGCCTTTAAGCGAACCTGCATGTAGCAAAACTCACTCCGGTCCCTGTTCGGGCGCCAGGTTTAGCGGGGGGGGGGGGGGGGGGGGGTCCAGGGTGCAGGAGAATCAGCCAGAGGCACGACACAAACACCAATACGATTTGAGCATCGTGTTCCAGTTTTATTGTTTACCTCCACCAAATTATACTTTGCAAAGTTCACGCTCCTTTCCACAAGAAAGCCTCTAAGCAGTGGGGGAGCTGACTAGTGCATACCTTTTCCCAAGGCTGTTCAAGGCTGCCGGCTAGCAGGTGCCTTGCAAGCCTATCTTCAGCCTGAGGCCTCATCAGGGGTATTTCTGGAACAACCCTGGGTTGGCCCAAGCTCTCCTGGGGTATCATATGCCCCCGTTCCACAAGGAATTCCTCTACAACATCATCCTATTGTGATGATGCTGTTTTCCTGGTCCTAAAATTACGAGCCAGACACGGTTAAGGGATAAAAGGGTTTTTTACTTTGGTATTTAATAATAAGGATCTTTATGCTCTAACAATTTGTCAAGGTGGAATACACTGAAATGCACCCCCGGTATACCGCATATACAATTTTTATAGACCTTTCACATTAGCTTATCTAACAAGGATTTCTCAATAAGAAGCTTTAATGAATGGCATGACATCTCCCTGTAGCTGTTGTGCACAGGGACGGCAAAAAACGGCATAGATTCAGGTCAGAGAAGATATGGTGGAAGCGGACCGTTTATTGCCAAAACCCCATCTTTTTATAGCATGATGGCAAAAGAGAAATTACATGATTGGCCCCTTGGCCAGCCACCCACCACAGTGAGTGGCTAAGCAGTATAACCACCCATTTCAAAATATTTTCTTCAGTGAACCAAAACGAGACCTTGCAGGTGTCAGATAGACAGTTAGTTTACAAAACCATCTTTCACTGTTTCTCAGCTAAAGCATGAGAAAGGAAAAACTTCACAAATGCTTCAGCAGCTGGAAAATTCCTCTGCTCCTGCTCTTTAGCATCCACATCTCCCTATTCTAAAGTATTCCCCCCCAGATGGGGCTTGAACCTGGTTTAGAAAATATGTTCCAGAGAGAGAAGGTTGAAGCCTTAGTTTCTCAAGATAGTGTAAGGCTTTCCAGCCTCCAAGTGTGAGGCCTTTAGGATGTTTGATCTTCTTGCTTAGCAGTGTGGATACAAAAATGCTGCTAGCAAGAATTTTCTTACTATTTTCTAAGTCTGTGAGAGACTTTTTTCTCACACAGAAGATAGTAGCAGAGTTCTGTAAACAATGAACACCTGAAACCTTGAGAAGCCTTGTTTATAGTACAGTAGAAAAATATTTCTACAATGGATGTCTTAGGATTTTAGCCAATCACCCCCAAGGGGTGGCTGATCCTTTGTCCAATTAGACTATGAAGAAAAAGTCTATAAAAGAGCTTGTAAAAGAATTAAATAAATCAATCTTGCTGCACGATTCCTGCCTGCTGGATCTTCTCTCCTCCTCCTCCCTATGGCTGCGGGACACAGTAATATTTTATGGTGTTAATATAGCAGAATACTGGGACTAAGTTAAGATATCAGGCTAAAAAATTACAACTGTGTATGCTAAGAATACTGAGAATAGATAAAAGGTATATAAAAAGAAAAGGCAAAAAAATCATCATGGCATCAGTGAAATGCCCTGTCCTGGGGGATGTACCAAACATTCCTACCTGTATATAATCTGGGGCTTGGGACACCACAATACCACAACTGGATTCCCAGAGGATAAGAGCTCTTGATAACCACCACTGGACCTCCAGAGAAGGACAAGACCTTTCTACAGGATCACCACTTTAACAGGAGCACATCCATCACTCCAATGGGACTGCAGCCACCATTTAATTGGACTGCTACCACCACCCTGACTAGCAGGGTGACAGGTCGTATTCTGACTTTGTTGGTTTAAGCCAGGGTTTCTGTACTATTGCCTTTATTGTAATTTTCCTATTAAATTGTAGTTCTGACTTGGAATCTCTCCCAACATATTTGTGTGGAGTTAATTCCTCCTGCTGGTTTGCCCTCAAACCAGTGCACTAATAAATTCTGTGATTTTGTGATAGTGTTACCAAAAATTCGGTAAAACAAAAAAAACTCCTTAACACCAATGTAGCATTAAGAAGCAGGCATTCTTTATTAGGCCAGATGCACAGGGGGATAGCTCCTCCCAAAGCCATGCATACTGAGTACAGGAAAGTTTCTGTTTATATATTGTATTTTGCATAGATATTTATTGATTTTCTTGGACTAAACATACATATGATAAGCATTTCCCCAAAATCATTAACATATTTCCCCTCCCCTTTACCCATGCATTCTTCTGTCCAGGGGGTCTCTCTGGTGGTCCCTGGTGGTCGTAGACCCCAATGTTCCAGGTGACCTGGCTGAGTTGTCAGGACACTGAGGCTGGTGAACTTCCAGTCCTCCTTCTCACACAATGGGCATTGTGCAGTTTCCATAGGCCAGTAGTTTTGGAGAACAAGCATAGTGTGAGCTCATCAGGTATAGGCAATTTTTCATCTGGTAACATCCCCCCCCTTTGAGGCTTGAGAAGCTTGTCTTCTTTGCAAGCCTTCATAAGCCTCACTTTGTTTTTTTACTAATATCATATAAGCTCCTTGCATTGCATTAGCAATCATGTTTTTTATGCAGTTTAAAGCAAGTATCATAATCACAATTATTGCTATGATCACAATTATACTTTGCAAAAGTGAGGCCAACCAACCAGTCAGAGAAAATCCAAATCCTTTAAATATTTTGTTTAACCAGTTGCTTTCTAATCCTGCCCTTAATTCTCTGCTGGATGCAGCAACTGATTTTTTCCTCTCTATTTGATCATCCAATTTAGCAGTCACATTTGGAATGTGAACACTATTACCGCAGGCCTAGGCCCTAGGGTATATCACCGTGTCCCACAGCCATAGGGAGGAGGAGAGAAGATCTAGCAGGCAGGAACTGTGCAGCAAGATTGATCTATTTAATTATTTTACAAACTCTTTTATAGACTTTTTTCTTCGTAGTCTAATTGGACAAAGGATCAGCCACCCTTGGGGGTGACTGGCTAAAATCCTAAAACATCCATTGTCAAAATATTTTTCTACTGTACTATAAACAAGACTTTTCAAGGTTGCAGGTGTTTGGTTGTTTACATAACTCTGCTACCTCTTCTGTGAGAGAGAAAAGTCTCTCACAGACTTAGAAAATAGCAAGAAAATCCTTGCTAGCAGCATTTTTGTATCCACAGGACACAACAAGTATTGTTGTTTAAATTCAAGTATCTACATACTCCATGTTCATGTAACAGCAATAGGTCTAAAGCCAATCTGTTTTGTAAGGTCATTTTAGTTGTGGCTTGCAATTGTTCATTTATTTCAGTAAACCCCAGTTGAGTTGCATTTGCTAAAGTTTCCATTTGCAGAGTCAAATTGTGTATGTTTAGTCTATTTCTGAAGGTAGATATTTGTGGAGTAAAGATGGATTCTAAAATTCATCCCACTATGGTTCAACAGTATCATTCTTACATGTCCACTGTAAGGAATATTCTCCCTCCATCCCTGTCCAATTGGCATCGGTGCTATTTCCTTCCCACGTGTTCCCAAATTTTTGTCAAATTGCTGACTAAAGCTCCCCATGGAACTGGATTTTCTGCAGAGGTTGGTGTTGGCAAGCAAGGTGTTAAAGACTTTACATTCTGTAATCTGCCAAAATCTTGCACTAGCTTTAAGATCACTTTCCCTTCCCAGAGATTACCAACATAGTTTCTATTATTATTATAAATATGTGATTATTTATCATCTTCATTTAGATCCAATAAATAATATCCCCCTAGAAAATCATATCACATACCTAAAACAATAGGATTTATATACAAAAAAACCTCCACAGTGTTAATTAGTCTTGTTTCTGCTGTATTTAATGTGTGATTGCTGGTTTTACCCACGTGTGATGGACCCAGGGTTTTATTCCTTCCACCTTAAGTGCAGTGTAGGTTACCAGGAGGACTTGTAAGGGTCCTTTCAACTTTTCTTTCAAGGGTTCAGAGTTCCAGGTCTTTACATATATAAAGTCCCCAGGTTGGTGTGGGTGAAGGGGTGCATCCAAAGCAACTGGTCCCAATAGGGTTATAAACAGACAGAGTCCAGCAAGAGTTTTCCCTAAAGAAATTAAGTATAGATTTTAAATCTGTTTCTCCCTTTGAGTGTATTTCTGCAGGAATTGATGATATTTGATATGGCCGTCCATACAGCAATTCATAGGGACTTACTTTGGTTTTTGACCTTGGCTGAATTCTGACTCACAAAAGAGCCAGAGGGAGGGCCTGTGGCCATTTTAAGGAAGTTTCTTGACACATTTTGCTGATTTCTCATTTCAATGTCTGATTCATCCTTTCCACTTTCCCACTTGATTGTGGTCGCCAAGGTGTGTGTGTAAGTCCCATTTTATACTTAGAGTTTTGCTCAGCTGTTGCACCACATCTGCTGTAAAATGTGAGCCTCTGAGGACATCCCAAGTAGCACCCCAAATCTCAGTATTATTTCTTTAAGCATGATTTTTACCACTTCCCTAGCTTTATTGGTGCAGCAGGGAAAGGCTTCTGGCCATCCGGAAAAAGTATCTACCAATACCAAAAGATACCTGTACCCATTTTGTCTGGGTAATTCAGAGAAATCTATTTACCAGTAATCTCCAGGTGAATTTCCCTGTTTAATTGTTCCAGGAGGTGGCCTCTTCCTATTTAGGGGATTGTTTTTTAAACAAATTGGACATTTCACTAAGATTGATTTTGCTATTTTAGTCATTCCTACGCTGAGTACAGAGCTTTGGAGACTAGATATCATGGACTTGATTCCCCAATGGGTTTTGTTGTGTTCTTTTTCCATTATTTTCCCTATTAGAGAAGTCAGAACTATAACCTGTTGGCTGTCTGTTATCCACCATCCCTCCTGATTCTTAGTGGACCAGCACCACCTGACCACTCCCAGAAAGCCTCATAATTCTTGGATGTTCTGTGATTCTGGAGTTTGGCAGATTTCTTCCTTTCTGTCAAGGCCAAGAATTCTCTGCCCTTGAGTGATCTTGAAGCCCAAATAGTTCACAGTTGTCTTTCCTATTTGAGTTTTTCTTTTAGTTACTCTGTAACCATTCTGTCCCAGAAAGTTCAACAGACTTATGGTCATTTGTAGGCATTGTTCTTGGGTCTCTGCTGCCAGCACAATGTCATCCACATACTGTAAAACTGCTCCTTCAGTGTTATTTTTCTTCCATTGTGTTGTAACTGCTAGATTTTGCTTAGCAGGCTGTAGCTCCCTGAGAGCTCAGCAGGGGTTACCCAGGGCAATGCGACCCAGTCACATCCCGCAGTCCATTTTGGATGGCCCCGTGATCTTGCTCTGGTCAGCTATCAGTGTTACAACCAGTGATGATGAAGGAAGTGAGAAGGGTCTCTCATGAGGGTTTAAGATGGTTTTAATCACATCTTGTCCCTGCGACCCTCAGAGGCAGAGAGACCTCATGGTCTGGGAGCGGGAGGGGTTTTGTCAGGGGCCCAGGGGCGGTCCCTGGGCAGGGTTGGGGTACAGGAACCAATAGGGAGAGCCTGAGGGAGTGGTCAAGGCTATGGGCAGGGGGGAGCAGGAAGGGGAACATAGCATCATGAAAGCAGTGGGTTAACAGGCTACCACACCATTGTTCTAACTCTTTTGCTAGTTGATTTCCAAATATTGTTGGACTATTTTTAAATCCCTGTGGTAGGACGGTCCAGGTTAACTGAACTTTGCATCCAGAGGTGGGACTTTCCCATTCAAAAGCAAGTACTGCTTGACTATTTTCCTCCAAGGGTATGTAGAAAAAGGCATCCTTAAGATCAGTCACTGTAAACCATTTGTCCTGGGGTGACTGTATGATACTGTATTCCCTATCATCTGCCCTATGCCAGACATGAATCCTGTGCCTTCCTGTGTCTTCAAGCTGTTTCTCAGGAGAGGGGGAGAGAAGCCAGGCGAATTTTTCAGAGCAGTTTGTGCTCAAGGACACACACTCCCCTGTGTTGCTGCTGCTACAGAGCCGAGAAAAGCACCTTCCTGCTTTTTTTCCCAGCTCTTGGCTCCTTTTCTCAGAAGAGAGATGGAGAGTTAAAACTCTTTGCTTTTTAGCTAGCCTGCTAGCTGAGGCAAGAACTTTTCTTGGGACTGTTCTGCTCTGGTCCAGAACAACATGGCCGGGAGGCCCCACACCGTGGCCCAGAGGGCCCCACGTCGAACCCCAGCTCTGGAGAGGGCAGAGCCACACCCACAGAAAGGACTCTGAAATCTACCCAGGTTTCTTCTCCACAGCTAGAGGTTTTATTATTTAACATTATTCATTGTTTTTCCCTCCATGCCTGCGTGCACCCTGCTTGTTAAATAAATAGGGGTTTTTTTTCACTTTCCTCTGAGGATTTTCTTTCCGAAACTGGTGGGGGAGAGGCTGTTGAAATCTGCCTTCTATTAGAGGATGCGTTTATTTCGGATGGTGTAGCGGGTTGGGTTTGTTCCCGGGTGGAAACACCAATTTCATGTAGAGGTTTGGTCCAAAACACTCATTACTGCTTACCTTCTGTGAGATAAGAATTAGGAGAAATGCAAAGCAGGCACCAATTTTGAAAGAATATAAAGAAGTTTATTAACAGACCTAAAAGAAGAAGAAGAAGAAAAAAAATCATACCACACCTTCAGAACACTTCTCCTCCCCCCACCTTCCTCCCTTCTCCCACTGACAATGTAAAGAAAGACAACCCTTGAGATGTTCAGTCTGTTTACCACTTCCATAGTAACCTTGTTCAGTCCATTTAGGAAGAGGAGTCTCTCTTGTCCATGCTATGAACACATTATCACAATGAGACAGCTGCCCACTTCCAAATAACTTTTGTTCAGTCCATTTAGGAAGAGGAGTCTCTCTGCTCGCATGCGAGTCCCTTCCCCCAACTTGCAGCTTTTCCCGCAACTGCTTTCAAGGGTCCACTCTTGAAGGTTTTTGGGGTACAATTTTAAGGTTGAGCCGTTCAGAAACAAAAGTTCTCTTCACCCATCTCTGGGAGCATTTCATCTCTAAGAACAGAGGCCCTTCTCCTTCCCTGGGAGCAAAGGGTCTTCCTCATCTTGCTCTTTAGGACTATCTCTGGGAGCATCTCTAGGAACTCAGGTTTTCTCCTTTCCCATTTGGAGCAAAAGTCCTCATCGCTTCCATCTCTCCCTGTCCAAATTTCTCATGAAATTACAGCTGCTTCAGCACCTGCCTATCTCAGCGCAGGTTCTCTTGCTAACAAGCACGAGTTGAACACTCCACCCCCCATATCTTCATGAAATTACAATGGGTACTCTGATGTATCATAGCTTCACAACAGAATTTCAGCTTTAAGCATCTCCTCTTTCTCTTCCCTCAGGTTTTCAGGTCTTCACAGCACTAAAAGGGTTAATCTCACCTAGGCCTTGCAGCTGGAATGTGGCTTATTGCAGTGGAGAGGGGGAGAGCCGAGCTGCTCTGGCTGCCCACAGCAGGGCTTTGGGGGGGTTCCGCAGGTGGAACAGGTCCCATCGGCTCCAGGATGGCAGTGGCCTGGCCCGGCCTGGCCCAAGCAGGGCCTGGGCCAGGCCCACTGGCCCTTGCAAAGGGCCCGCAGCCACCTGTCCCAGCACCGGAAACAAGACAGAGCCTCTGCCTCAGGGTTTCTATTCTTAAGTGTGCATCACAGAGGAGGTGACAACTTTAAGTTGCTTAAAGAATTGTCCATATTCAAACTGGCCATTTGATAGGTCCTGTTAGGTCACAGAGGAAGCTGTAAGCACCCCTTTGCCAGAACATCACTTCCGGGACTATGCTTGCTAAGCCATGACAGACGGTTTCCTCCAAATTTGTCTCAAACCAGGACAAATAAATTTGGCATCCAACTCATGGCTCGAAGGAAAGTGAAAAAGCTGTACTAATTTCAATTTGGTTTTAATTACTTTGTATTGGGATAAAGTAGCCACCATGTTGTTTGAGGTACTAATGTCTTTCTGGTCCCTAGGCCTGTTTGCCTACCAACAGATAGCACCTATTTTGTCCCTGGTACGTAACTTTTACCTAGAAGGGGCACGAATCAGGATTTCTATTTTGCTGTGCTCGGTGATAATGACTTATAGAAAGTTAAAAGAGGTACTGGGGGTTGTTCAAAATGTGTATGGTCTGTTGTTTTTACATCCTAGTCTCCATCCTAGTTACAGTAGCCTGTTTTGGGAGTTTATGATTAATTTCACCCAGTTTGTTACAAAAGGAGGAGGGAATGGAGTTTCGCAGCCTTTCATCTCCTTCTTCCCCTTTAAATCTGGTACATCACCTTTTGAGAGTGTTCAGTTTCCCCTGGATATTAAAGAGACCACCTTCCTGGTGCTTTATCTCCTAGGTTTACTCTATACAGTTTGCAGCTTCTCTAGAATGATGGCTCAGATTTCCAGAGGGGCTGATGAGACACCTGACCCAGGCATGGAAAATCCTGAGTGGTGTGGGGAATGGCAGGATATGGGCCAAACCCTAAAGAAATTCTCTGACCCAATAGCCTGGAATTTCCCCCCTGAACAAATTCAGAACCCAGCTGAGGTAGGAAAATATTGGAAAGAGAAATGCAATGACAGTTCTAATGGGAAAAAGCTCACTGCAATATGCTGGGCCTTGGCATATGCTTATAGCGCACTGCCAGATACTGTAGGGCAGCAGACAAAGGCAGAGGGGCAGGAAGATAAATCAGCAGACACTCCAGTCATTCAGGCTGCAGCCAAACCAGACAGCGAGCCTAAGCCACTGACAGTGGCTCCTGTCTCGAGAAAAGAGCACACAACCAAAACTGATCACCCAGTGAAAGATGATGATGATGGGGTTGAAGGATCCTCAAAGCCACCAACTGACTCAGAACCAGAAATCATTACTGAGTCCATGTCCATGAAGGACCTTTGTGGCCTAAGAAAGGATTACACTCGACGATCTGATGAATCCATATTAAGTTGGCTAGTCTGTACTTGAGATGCTGCAGGCGATACTACAATTCTGGACAGTATTGAAGGGAGGCATTTGGGATCCCTGCCAAATGATCCGGCTATTGACCAAGTGATAGTAAGGGGGCCTGAACTTCTCAGTCTCTGCATATGGCTCTTGAGAAGTGTGAGGGAAAGATACCTGTGCTCAGATGATTTCTATGTGCAGCAAACCCCGTGGAAGACCATTGAACAAAGGATCCAACGCCTGAGAGAACTAGCAGTGGTAGAGATTGTCTACACAGATGAACCAACAATTAGGAGTACAGACAGGGTAAGATGTACACCAGTGATGTGGCTAAAACTCATATGACTTGGGCCACAAGAATATGCTTCTGCTTTAGCAATTATGAAGAAGGATGACCAGAATGAGACCGTGCGTGATATGGTGAAGAAGCTCCGAGCATATGCATATGCCGTGCATGGCCCAACACATGCAAGAATCGCAGCTGTGGAAACATGTCTACAGAAAATGGAAGATAAGATGGAGGAGGATCACCAGGAACTCAAGAAGGAGATTAGAGAGAACTTTCACCAAATCTCGTCAGTACAGATCAGAGGTTCTGTTACCAGATGCACATGTCCCCCAGATAGAGATAGAGGGTACACCCCACAAGGTGAGCTGTGGTTCTTCCTGTGTGATTGTGGGGAAAACATAAGGAGGTGGGATGGACAACCCACTTCTGTCCTGGCAGCACAGGTGCGTGAATTGAAGGAGGGAAAGACTCAGAGAGGAAGTTCCACCAGAAAGGAAGCAGCTCCAGTTGCCCGTAGCCAAACTGCCAGATATGATGGAAGAGATGACATGTCCAATCCCCTTGAAGGAAACTCTAAAACATATACCCAGGGAAAGAAGGATAACCAGGCATAGAGGGGCCCTGCCTCTAGCCAGGTAGAGGCCAGGGAAAACTGCGTCTTTTGGACTGTGTGGATTTGTTGGCCTGGCACATCAGAACCACAAAAATATGATGCCTTGGTTGACACTGGTGTGCAGTGTACAATAATCCCATCTCAACATGTGGGGATAGAATCTGTTACTATTGCTGGTGTAACAGGTGGATCACAAAATTTGACCTTGAGGGAAGCTGAGGTGAGCCTGACTGGAAATGAGTGGAAGAAACATCTCATTGTGACTGGCCCAGAGGCCCCGTGCATTTTGGGCATAGACTTCCTCCGAAACGGGCATTTTTGAGACCCAAAGGGACTCAAGTGGGCTTTTGGAATAGCTGCTGTGGAGACAGAGGGCATTAAGCAATTGCACACTTTGCCTGGACTATCAGAGAACCCGTCTGCAGTCGGCCTTCTGAAGGTGGAAGAACAAAAAGTACCAATTGCTACTTCAACAGTACAGGACAACTTGAGATGCTGTGATTCCCGTCCACAAGATGATCCGTGAGCTAGAGAGCCAAGGGGTGGTCAGCAAGACCCACTCACCCTTCAGTAGTCCCATTTGGCCTGTGCGCAAATCTGAAGGGGAAGAGAGATTGACTGTAGACTATCATGACTTGAATGAAGTGACTCCACCATTGTGCGCTGCTGTGCCGGACATGTTGGAGCTCCAGTATGAGCTGGAGTCAAAGCAGCAAAGTGATATGCCACTATTGACATTGCTAATGCATTTTTCTCCATTCCTCTGGCAGCAGAGTGCAGGCCTCAGTTTGCCTTCACCTGGAGGGGTGTGCAGTATACCTGGAACCGACTGCCCCAGGGGTGGAAGCACAGTCCCACCCTCTGCCATGGACTGATCCAGATTGCACTAGAAAAGGGTGAGGCTCCAGAACATCTGCAGTACATTGATGACATCATTGTGTGGGGGAACACCACAACAAAAGTGTTTGAGAAAGGACAGAAAATCATCCAGATTCTCCTGGAAGCCGGCTTTGCCGTCAAAAGGAGCAAAGTCAAGGGACGTGCCCGAGAAATCCAGTTCCTGGGAGTGAAGTGGCAAGATGGATGACGTCAGATTCCCGCTGAGGTCATCAATAAGATCACTGCAATGTCTCCACCAACCAACAAGAAGGAAACACAAGCTTTCCTAGGCATCATAGGTTTTTGGAGAAAGCACATTCCCGAGTACAGCCAGATTGTGAGTCCTCTCTATCTGGTTATCCACAAGAACGATTTCCACTGGGGCCCTGAACAGCAACAAACCTTTGCCCAGATGTCATAGGTTAGCAAGCATAGTCCCGGAAGGGATGTCCTCGCCAAGGGGTGCTTACAGCTTCCTCTGGGACCTGATAGAACCTATCAGCTGGCCAGTTTGAATATGGACAATTCTTTAAGCCACTTAAAGTTGTGACCGCCTCTGTGATACACACTTAAGAATAGACAAACTTCCCCCCCAAGCTCTCTCTCGTTTCCGGCGCTGGCACAGGTGGCTGCAGGCCCCGTGGGGGGGCCAGCAGGCCCGGTCAGGCCCTGTTCGGGCCAGGCCGGGGCAGGCCACGGCCATCCTGGTAGCCATGGGCCTGTACCAGCCATGGAACCCCCCCCCCCCCATTGCCTTGCTGTGGGCGGCCAGAGCGACTCGGAACCCCCCCCTCCACTGCGGCCGAGATTTCAGCAAAGCAGCACCTCTGTCCGGCAGAGGTCAGGTGACCAACAGCGATAAGCCACATTCCAGCTGCAAGGCCGAGGTGAGATTAACCCTTTTATTGCTGTGAAGAGCTGAAAACCTGAGGGGAGAGAGAGAGAGGAGATGCTTAAAGCTGAAAGTCTGTTGTGAAGCTATGATATATCAGAGTATCCCGTTGTAATTTCATGAAGATCTGGGGGGTGGAGTGTTCAACTCGTAAGCAATAGGCAGATGCTGATGCAGCTGTAATTTCATGAGAAGTTTGGACAGGGAGAGATGAACCAGATGAACCAGATGAGGACTTTTGCTCCAAATGGGAAAGGAGAAAAACCTCAATTCCTAGAGATGCTCCCAGAGATAGTCTTAAAGATGAAGATGAGGAAGACCCTTTGCTCCCAGGGAAGGAGAAGGGCCTCTGTTTTTTTTGTTTCTGAAGGGCTCAACCTTAAAATTGTACCCCAAAAGACTTCAAGAGTGGACCCTCGAAAGCAGTTGCGGGAAAAGCTGCAAGTCGGGGGAAGGGACTCACATTGCAAGCAGAGAGACCTCTTCCTAAATGGACTGAACAATATTTGGAAGTGGGTGGCTGTCTCGTTGTGATACTGTTTTCATAGCACGAGCAAGAAGAGACTTCTCTTTCTAAATGGACTGAACAAGGTTATTATGGAAGTGGTAAACAGACTGAACATCTTAAGGGTTGTCTTTTTACATTGTCAGTGGGAGAAGGGAGGAAGGTGGGGGGAGGAGGAGAGTTCTGAAGGTGGTATAATTTTTTTTCCCTCTTTTAGGTCTGTTAATAAACTTCTTTATATTTTTTCAAGTTTGGTGCCTACTTTGCATTTCTTCTAATTCTTATCTCACAGAAGATAAACAGTAATGAGTATTTTAGACCAAACCACTACACCAGATCAAGCAGAAAATCGCTCACGCTGTAGCCCTTGGCCCAGTCAGGACAGGACCAGAGGTGAAGAACATGCTCTACTCTGCAGCCAGGAACAATGGTCTGTCCTGGAGCCTTTGGCAGAAGGTGCCTGGGGAGACTCAGGACCGCCCACTGGTATTCTGGAGCCAAAGCGACAGAGGGTCTGAAGCCAACTACACTCCCACAGAGAAAGAAATCTTGGCCGTCTATGAAGGAGTTCAAGCAGCCTCAGAGGTAACCGGCACTGAAGCACAGTTGCTTCTGGCACCCCAACTACTGGTGCTGGGGTGGAGGTTCAAGGGAAAGGTTCCTTCCAAGCATCACGCCACCGACACCACATGGAGCGAATGGATTGCTCTCATCACACAGCGTGCCCGTATTGGAAACCCGAATCACCCTGGGATTCTGGAAATTATAACAAACTGGTGTGAAGGTGAGACTTTTGGGTTATCTTCTGTAGAAGAGGAAGACCGAGTGACTCGTGCAGAGGAAGCCCCACCATATAATGAGCTACAGGAGACTGAAAGACGTTATGCCCTCTTCACTGATGGTTCCTGCCGAATTGTAGGCGCTAACCGGAAGTGGAAAGCTGCAGTATGGAGCCCCACAAGACAAGTTGCACAAGCTACCGAGGGACAAGGTGGATCGAGTCAGGTTGCAGAGCTTAAGGCTGGCCAGCTGGCTTTGGATATTGCTGAATGAGAGAAGTGGCCGAGGCTCTATCTCTACACCGACTCGTGGATGGTAGCTAATGCTCTGTCGGTATGGCTGGATCACTGGAGAAAAGCCAACTGGCAGTGCAGAGGGAAACCCATCTGTGCGGCTGAGATTTGGCAGGACATTGCCGCCCGAGTAGAGAAGCTGACCGTGAAAGTTCAACATGTGGATGCACATGTACCCAAGAGTCGGGCTAATGAAGAACATCGCAACAACGAGCAGGTGAACCAAGATGCCAAGGTGAAAGTATCACAGGTGGATCTGGACTGGCAGCACAAGGGAGAATTATTCCTAGCTCATTGGGCCCATGATGCCTCTGGTCATCAGGGGAGAGATGCAACATACCAATGGGCCCGTGACCGAGGGGTCGATCTGACCATGGACAGCATCTCACAGGTCATCCACAGTTGTGAGACCTCTGCTGCAATCAAACGGGCCAAGCGGGCGAAGCCTCTGTGGTACGGTGGACGATGGTCAAAGTATGGGGAAGCCTGGCAAGTTGACTACATCACCCTTCCCCAAACCCACCAAGGCAAGCACTACGTGTTGACCATGGTTGAAGCAACCACTGGATGGCTGGAGACCTACCCTGTGCCTCATGCTACTGCCTGGAACACCATCTTGGGCCTGGAAAAGCAAGTCCTTTGGAGCCACGGCACCCCTGCGAGAACTGAATCTGACAATGGGGCGCATTTTAAGAATAGCCTTATTAACACCTGGGCTAGAGAACATGGCCTTGAGTGGGTGTACCATATCCCTTACTGTGGGGTATGCCCAGCCCTTGCCCTGGAAGGATCTCTGCTGAGATAAGAGATTTTGCAATCGCCCAGCAGGACTCCCTGGAAAGGCAACCACTTCTTTGGTCACGACGAGAAAAGACAGACCCACAATCCTTTAGGAGACCCTATGCAGATCCTTTGTAACCCATTGGTCCTCACCCATCCCAGATCCTCTGTAACGCATTGGCCTTTACTGATCCCCTGTATCCCTATAAAAGCAAGCCCTCTGGCCCCTGTGGGACTCAGAGAGGAGTTCTCGTCCCTGGCTTTCCCCTTCACCGGACGGGACCAACAATAAAGCTACCTTCGTGCGCAACCAGCCACACGAGCCTCTCGTCTCTCTCTCTGGTCTGGCTTGGCCTGGAGGCTGCCCTGCAGAGCTGAGCTGAAATCATGAGCTGATAATCACTAAAGAGCTGACAGTCTCTGCAAGGGCCCTCCTGCCAGCAGCTGAGGGAAGACACTGGGCCTCGGGAAGGCGATTCCTTTCGGGACCATCTCCCCGGACCAGTCACCTCTTCCTGGGTCAGAGCCGCTGACCCCATCACCAGCTGTAATACCTTACCATGCACCAGCTGCAGGCAAAGTGGAACGGTGCAATGGATTGTTGAAAACCACCTTGAAGGCACGGGATGGGGGAACTTTCAAAAATTGGGAGCAGCATCTGGCAGAGGCCACCTGGTTAGTTGTCTTGGTTTGAAAGAGGTGTCTGCTAAGGAAGGCAGAAGCCTCCCTTGGAATGGCAGATGTAACCCCTTTCCCTCTGAGTTATTATAGTTTTGAAACCAAGGGCTTTTAGGCAAAGATGTGGGGAAATAGGAATAACAGTTCTTTACTATTATATATATAACCAGTCAGACAAAGCAACAATAACTATGGCAGTAACAGCAAACAGCAATCACAAACCCAGTCCCAGCCTTCTCAGCTGTCAGGCCCTTTCCCCTTGGGTGCAGTTCCTCTCGCAGCCGGCAGGGGCGCTGGCGGCTCCCGGCTAGTAGGGCAGGTGAGATGGTTCCCCCGCGGCTGCAGGGGGCGCCCCCGAGCGAGCTCGGGAAGCACGCGGCACTGGTGCCCTGGGATCCCAGGGAAGGATGGAACAAGGGCTTCACAAACCGCTGGGCAGCTGGCCCCGGTGCCCGGCCGGACCCTCGGGAACAGCAGGCTGGAGCGGCAGGCTGGAACAACAGGCTGGAGCGGCAGGGACAAGCACAAATCCCGGAGGACAGACGAGATGTCTCCAAACAGGGAACCCCCCGGAGGTCGGGCAGGCAGGGCGAGCACGGCTACAACGCAGCTAAGGCTTGAAGCAGCAGCGGGGCAGGGCGGCCATAGCCCAGCCTCCAGCAGGGCAGGGAAAGCAGCTTTGGGATCCCGACGTTGTTTCCAGCAGAAAGAAAAATGGCCGAAAAAAGAACCAGCAGCTCCTTTCTCTGCAGCTTCTCTCTCCGGACACAGAGAGCAAACTGACCCCACATCCAGATGAAACAAAAGAGTAGCCAGGTCTTTTGTCTTCTCTTAAGCACCTAGCGATTTGTATCTTAGTAACAGAATAGGGGAAAATTCCTTTGACAGAAAAAAAACTAGATCTCTTAAAACCCCAACATTAGTTAACACCCGAGGTTCCACCAATAGAGCTGGTCCAGCCCAATCTGAATCACTGCATACAGTAGATGGAGATAAGGTCCCAGTAGTGCATGTCAGAGGTCTGTTAGGAAAGACTGTGTGGATGAATTCTGCCTCGAGTACAGACAAACCCATCCGTGGCGTTGTCTTTGCTCAGTGACCTGGTTGCACATAGTGGGTAATACAGAAAGTTGGAACAACATGTTGAGTACCACAGGGAGATCTGATTGTTGGGTAAAAACCATCTGTAATGTGGAATGCCTGTGTACCACTGCTTGCTGATTGTCACTGTCACTGTACATAGCTCTGTATATATATATGTATGTATTGATGTGTGTGTAGAGTTAGAATACATTAATTTGGGCATTGAGCCAACAATATGGGATAAGGGGTGGAATGTCTTGGGGTGACCTTATGATGTGTATCCCATATCGCTGCCTATGCCCAGAAATTAATTTTTGTGCCTTTCTATGCCTCTAAACTGAGCCTGAGAGGGGGAAGGAAAAACGGAGCAAAACTTTTTCAAAGCAGTTTGCAGCTTGTTCAAGGTCACAGACAGAGATAGCAATTTTTTTTTCCCAGCTGCGTCAGGGGAGGGAGGAAGCACCCGGCTTGCTGCTCCCCGGGTCAGTTTTCTGGCTAGTTGTTCAGCTTCTTTTTCTACAGAGAGAGACCGAGAGTTGAATTTTTTTTCTCTTCTCTGGAATTTCGGATTTTCTCCCTTTTCTACTGGACTGCTTCAACATCAGAGCACATCGGGAGGACTTTCCACCGGGCACAGAGGGCCTGGCCCTGGGCTAAGCCCCAGCTCTAAGGAGGAGACCAAAACGAGGACTCTAACACTTTCCCAGGTTTTTTTCTCCACAGAGAGAGATTTTATTATTTAGCATTATTTCCCTTTTCTCATGTGTTTGCTAAATAAATAGTTTTTACCTCTTTCACTCTCCTTTGAGGAAAATTTATTTTTTCCCGAACCTGGTGGGGGAGGGGTGGTGACTTGCCTTCTCTCAGAGGATATATTTCTAAATTTGGCCAAACCGGTGCAAAGTGTTTAGTAAAATGCACAATCCGTCCAACATTACATCTTGCCTCCCTTTCCGTGGTTTAGCAGGGGAACTGATTCCTTGGGGAATGCAATATAATGCAGTAGCAAAAGTGAACATATATTATTGCAGGCCTGGTTCCTATGGTATATCACCGTGTCCCGCGGCCATAGGGAGGAGGAGGAGAGAAGATCCAGCAGGCAGGAATTGTGCAGCAAGATTGATTTTTAATTATTTTACAAACTCTTTTATAGACTTTTTTCTTCATAGTCTAATTGGACAAAGGATCAGCCACCCCTTGGGGGTGATTGGCTAAAATCCTAAAACATCCATTGTCAAAATATTTTTCTACTATACCATAAACTGTTGGAATTGAAAAGGTCCGTGAACTCCAGCGGGGGGAGAAATTGCAGTCCAAAACCAATATGGTTGATAAAAGCAAGCTCCGTTTATTAGCAATCCAAAGGCACTTATATAGTATACCAGCTTGTTAACTCTTAAGTGGCTTAAAGCTTATGAAAGCGAATTTCTACTTCTACATAATTGGACTTACATTGGCAAGCTTCTACAGTTATGTTATGATTAAAAGAATTCAGAGTTCACCTCCCCTCTCCAGGTCTTATCTGCACAGCTGTACATCTTCAAACTCCCTCTTTGTTTCTCAGGCTTGTTTTTTCAAACAGGGATTTTCTCATGGAGAGTCTTTCTCACACAGGCCTTTTGCTTGCAGGCTCTTGCTACAGTTCTTTTATTGATCCCATAATTCTACCAATGATCCATGCCCCTGATCTTTTAACTATCTCCCAACAATAAACAAGACTTTTCAAGGTTGCAGGTGGCTTGGTTGTTTACATTCCCTGCTACCTCTTCTGTGAGAGAGAAAAGTCTCTCACGGACTTAGAAAATAACAAGAAAATCCTTGCTAGCAGCATTTTTGTATCTACAATTCCCCCCTTTTTTTTTTTATAAGAAAACAACTCTACTATTAATCCTAAATAGAAATCTACATCAGTTATTAATTCTAAATATGTCCTTAAGGCTTTAGCTATCTGACTCCATAACAAGAACTTAAAAGTTCAGTCTCTGCTTGTGGAAGGACCATCCCAGTCTCTGCTTATAGAAAGACCATCCGCCTGATGGTTGACATCCTGGTCATCATCAGAAGAGTCATTAGGCTGATGATCTAAATTCTGGTCACCATTTGGATGGTTGGCTTTCTGGTCATCATTTGGAGTTTGCTTGTTCTGCCTCTGGTGCCGTAGGTCAGGGCGAATGCATTTTGAAGGTAGCCACCGTATCCCAGTATCTGTGGAAACACAAGCATACCCACGACCCCAAACGATAAGCTCATGAGGGCCTTCCCACTGGTTAGTGAGTAAATTCCGTACCCAGACTTTTGCCCGGGGCAGTTGTCTGTCGCCTGCAGACTGCAATGAGAGAAAATGATTCAGAATAACAGGATTATTTGAATTTTGTGGTACTGTAAGGTGATTAATTGTATACAAAGCTTTTGCTAGTCGGCTCTGTGGGGTTTCTTCATGCACTCCCCTTTTCTGTTTGTCCAAAACACGCTTCAAGGTACCATGAGTGCATTCGACAATGGCTTGGCCAGTAGGAGAATGTGGGATACCAAAGGTATGGTCTACACCCCATAGGTGTAAAAACTGCCGTGTCTTCTCGGAGGCGTAGGCAGGACCATTATCGGTTTTCACAGAAGCTGGCACGCCCAGGACTGAGAAAGCCAATTTCCAATGGGCAATGACATCACAGCCCTTCTCTCCAGTGTGAGCAGTAGCCCACATAGCCGAGGAGAAAGTGTCAATAGACACGTGCACATATTTCAGCTGACCAAATTCTGGGATGTGAGTTACATCCGTTTGCCAAACCTGCAAGGCTTTTAGCCCTCTGGAGTTTACCCCCGCTGGCAAAGGCGCAGCGAGTCCGTGTCAGTCAGCACAAGCGCAGACAATGTTGGCGTTAAATGAAACTGCTTCTGCAGGGTATGTGCACTTTGATGGAAGAAACTGTGTAATGCCTTGGCTTGTGCACAGTCAGTAACCAAATTCAAAGGTTTCTGTGAGAATCGCTGAAAAGCCATGGTAACAGCCCTTAATTCAACTAACTGAGCAGAGTCTGACTCGTGTTCCTTCAGCACCTGCCATTCCGATCCCTCCTTCCAGGTAACAATGGCTTTCCCAGTTTTCCCTGAACCATCCGTAAAGACAGTGGGTCCTTGAACCGGTACTTGGCTATTTGTCAGCCACAAGGAAAGTACGGTCGATTTTGCCAACTGCAGTAATTTATGACTGGGCAGATGGTAAGTGATCTGCCCTGAAAAGTTTTGCAGCGCGCTTTGCAAAAGGAGCACTATGGATGAGGCTCCACTCAAAGTATTCCTTTGAGATCGGAATGACAATTACTGCAGGATCCGCAGCCATCAGTTGCAAACACCACTGACGGCATTTGATTATCAGAGAAGAGACCAATTCAAACACTGTGGTCACAGTCCTTTTCGGCTGGTGAGGCAAAAAGACCCATTCTAGGATATGCAAAGGATCAGGCCATTGTGCATTCCACTGGCCAATGATACTTGTAGGATGGAGGTCTGGAATAGTAATGAAAACAGTGATAGCAATGGAGAGATCTACTCAATAAACCTGACAAGCGGAAACAGACCGTTCGACCTCCTGCAGCGCTTGTCGCCCTTCCAGAGTCAACTCCCGAGGTGAATTCAGATCAGGATCCCCTTTTAATGTATTAAAAAGAGGGGAAAGTTGCTTTGCAGTTAGACCTAAATGAGGTCGTAACCAATTGATGACACCCAACAGCTTCTGAGCATCATTCAAGGTTTTAACCGAATCCGGAAATCGCACCTCTTGGCGTTGGATAGTTTGGTCCAAAATTTTCACTCCTGAATATTTTCAAGGAGGATGCTGTAGAACTTTCTCCTGAGCTACCTCTAATCCATAGGCATGCAGAGCAGCGAGCAGCTGTGGCTGTATTCTCAGCAGCTCGTCCCGGGTGGACGCTGCCACCAGGATATCATCCATGTAATGGTAGCAGTGTGCATCAGGAAACTGCTTTTGAACTCCGCCTAAAGCTTGGGTGACATACCACTGACAGATAATTGGGCTGTTCCTCATCCCTTGAGGGAGGACCTTCCATTGGTATGTCTTAGCAGGTTCAGCATTGTTAATGGCAGGCACAGTAAAGGCAAATTTTGGTTTGTCATCAGGATGCAAAGGAATTGTGAAAAAACAATCCTTCAAATCAATGATCAGGATGTCCCACCCCGTAGGAATCATGGTGGGAGAGGGCATGCCAGGCTGCAATGCCCCCATACCTTCCATTACTGCATTAACTTTCCGGAGGTCCTGCAATAATCTCCATTTCCCTGATTTCTTCTTAATTACGAAAGCAGGAGTGTTTCAGGGGCTAGTAGAAGGTTCAAGGTGCCCCTGTTGTAACTGTTCCTGAACCAGCTGATGAAGGGCATCTAACTTCTCTTTTGGTAGGGGCCACTGCGGCTCAAAGACTGGTGTGTGAGTCAGCCACCGCAAAGGCAGTGTAGGATACTGTGTGCCCATACCCACAGTGACCCCTGCTAAAAATTTGTCCCAATCCGTACACCCCAAGCTGCCAACACATCCCGTCCCCAAAGGTTACAGGAAGTGGTAGCAACATAAGGCCTAATTGTAGCTGTGTGCCCCTCTGGGTCCCTCACCATCACAGGCTGTTCGCTTAAATAGCTCTGTGTGGTTCCTCCTAATCCTGCTATGGCTGATCCCACCAGGGCTAAAGGCCATGCAAGAGGCCACGCAGAGAAGGAGATGATAGTTACATCAGCACCCGTATCAATCAAACCTCGAAGCTGAAACTGGGGTGGAAGGGCCAGGGAACATGTCATCTGTGGCCTTTGGTCAGAGATGTCTGCAGTCCAGAAGGCCTGCAGAAGTCCCGTAGATCCACTGCCGTTATCTTCGTGAATTTGTTGTTCTATCCTGGGGAGACAAGACTTAAAAGGCACTAATTTAGCAAGGCAGGTCTTTTCAGGAATAGTTACAGGGGGTTTTTGCGTGGAGACCATAGCACAAATCTGGCCTTTAAAGTCAGCATCTGTAACTCCTGAGTGCACTAAGATTCCTTGATGGGCAACATCAGGTTTTCCCACCAGCATCGCACTGGATCCCTGGGCTAAGGGTCCATATGCGTCCAAGAGAACCTTATAAATACCACTAGAGTCTAAGACGACTGCAGCTGCGGCGTGGACGTCAAACCCGTCTGATCCCTGGGTGCTGTCTCTAGGGTGGCTGGGCAGGCCTGTGCCTGTACCTGTGCCACTCTCTGGGTGAGCGACTGCATCGGAGAGCAATTCCCCCTCCTTGCACCCCGGCGGAAGTTTCCCAGCAATGGCCGACCATCGGCATGAATCTGGGATCTACAATAGTCCCAGCAATGCCCTGGCCTGCCACACCTCTTGCACTGGGGGATCAGTGTGTTTTCTTTTTGGTTTGGCTTAGGCCGCTTCCATTTTTTCACCTGTTTTGGTTGCTTTGGTTCACGACCAGAAGATGCGTGAACAGGCTGCAGGAACGCAGCCAAAGCAGACCTCTTCTGGTTCCCAGATCCCACCTTAGCAAAGGCTTCAACCATGTCTGTTACCTCAGGATCCTCTGGTAAGGCATCTATGATTTTTCTGCACTCTTCATTTGCGTTATTTCTCACTAAGTGCCTTAACAACATCTATCTTAACCAGTCATCCTCAACCTGCTTCTCGAGAGAAGCAGCGACTTTCTCTACAAAGGAGAGGAATGACTCTGATTTCCCTTGAACTATTTCAGTATATTGCTTTCTGGGTGCAGACAACTCTATGGTTTTCAACAGGGCAGCCATGCCGACCTGTTGAGGTTGCTGCAGGACACTAGAGGACAAGGTACCCTGTAGACTGGGATCAGAGAAGGGACCAGTCCCCATCAAAGCATCCACTCCTGCTGTCTGTCTAGGATCAGCAGCAGGGAGATGCATATTTCCTAATGCAGCCTTGTCGGCCAGCTTTCTCCAGGTTTTCTCAAAAACTGTAAATTGTACAGGTTGAAATAGAATTTGACCTAAGTGTCTGATATCAAATGGAGAAAGCAAATCTGTATTTATCACCCTTATTATCTGCATAACCTCAGCAGAACCTAGTCCATATTGTGCCACCTTGGATTGGAGGTCCTGGGCAACTTTCCAAGCAATTACCTCATGCTTGTCATGGTCCCCTGAATCTGGGAGAGCCTTATACACTGGAAAAGCTAGGATCTCCCCTTTTGGGGAATCCCTACCATCCTGAGTTTGGCACAGCCGGTGGATGGAGTGTAACAGTTTCCCGGTTACCCCCAGAATCCTCAGATCTATTTGGCATTCCAAGGGTTTCTAATAACCTCCAGTCACCCTCCTCCAATGCTCGCATCTTAACTGACTCTAAGAAGCATCTGTAGTGGGTCAGATGCACTGTTACTGTGCAGTCCTGAAAGGTCCAGGGGCGAGACCGGCGTGGCTACAGCAGCCTGATGATCTGGGGCCAGAACCTCATCTGCCTCACTGCCTGACAAGTAATCATCAGGCAAAGGCAACTCTGAGGTGCTGGGAGTGAACAGAAATGGACGGAGAGGGGCACTTTGGCTAAGTTTGCTAGAGGCAGAACAGACAGCACAGACTGCAGTTGCCTGTGCTGCAGTTTGAACAGCAGCCTCTTAACGGGATGCTGTCTTGGCCAGTCCCGACTGAGCCGGTACTGAAGCTGCTGCCGCTGTCTCTGGGGCTACGGCCGCCCTCAGCTCCGCACTTGCCTCTTGCACCCCGGCTTCGTTTGGCGCGGTCACCGCTTCCGCTTCTGTTTCTTGCTCCCCGGTCGTGTTCGGCGCTGCTCCCCCTGTGGCTGTTTCGTGCTCCCCGGCAGTGCCCAGCGCAGCCGCTGGCCCGTTCTCTACGGCTGTGCCGGGCGCCGCCGCCCCTGTCCGCCCCTTCGAGGCTGCCGCCGCTTCCAGGTTTTCCCGCGGCCGCGCTGCTTCTGGGTTCGCCGCTGGCCGCGCCATTTCCTGGCTCGGAGCCGCGTGCCCCTCGGCCGGCGAGGGTGGTGCTGGCGGCACGGGGGGTGTGGGCAGTGTGGGCGGCGCGGCTTTGGCCTGCCCCGCACAGCAGGGTGCCTTGGGCATCCACTGCAGTAGCAAGCTGAGCAGGTCCTCCATCCTTCGGGATAGGTTCGGTAACTCTGTCAGCAAGGGCAGATGCTGTATTAAAAGGTCGATGGCTCGGTTCTGCGACTGAGCAGAACAGTCCAGTGCCAGGGAGGGCAGCGCACCACACCAAGGGAGTCTAGCTGCAGGCACGCCCAGTGCTACCCTGGCTAAGAAGTTAGATCCAGGTGCATACACATCCGAGCTAGGAGCCGCTCTGGGCGTCCAAGTGGCCAAACCGCTGATTTGAGGCCCTGGATAAGCTGAGCAGTAAGGCAGGATGTGCTCCCTCTCGCTGCCCCAACCCCCCCGCCTCTGCCGGCGCGGGGTTCCTGGGGTCTGTGGAATCCTGCGATTGTGCAGCGTGAGCCGGCGCAGGCTCTGCCTGTGGAGCCGGGGGGGGGTTTCCGAATCCACCATCATTTGACCCAGAAGCCCAGTCAGCGGGGCCCCCCTCGGACATTCCTCGGTCACTCATCATCAAAATAGGCGATCCAGCCCTGCTGTTACAGTCAAGGTCTGTCAGCAGGATAAATAACGAACGCCAGGTTTTGTATAATTCTAACGCTGCTGGGTCCCCACTCGGGAGCTAGTGTCGGACAGCACAGCCAAGTTTCTGCCATAAGGAAAAGTCCAGGGCAGTATCTCTGTCCATGGAAATCCCTTTTAAGGTAGCCCAGTCTAATAATTCCTGAACTGAGTTCTCAGGAATGGAGGTGCGCAATATGCTAAACACACCTTTCCAGACGAGTACCACTGGATCAGTTTGTGAGCCGCTCTTCACCATTTCTCATTCCTGTCGGACCTCCCGGTCCCAGGGGATAGGGGAACAGCGTACCTCTAGAGGAATTCGGCTTGGCTGGCAGCGTGCAGGACACCTCAGAGAGTGCAGATCACGTCGGGCAGCACCAAATATTACTGCAGGCCTGGGCCCTAGGGTATATCACCGTGTCCCGCAGCCATAGGGAGGAGGAGGAGAGAAGATCCAGCAGGCAGGAATTGTGCAGCAAGATTGTTTTTTAATTATTTTACAAACTTTTTAATAGACTTTTTTCTTCATAGTCTAATTGGACAAAGGACCAGCCACCCCTTGGGGGTGATTGGCTAAAATCCTAAAACATCCATTGTCAAAATATTTTCCTACTATACCATAAACAAGACTTTTCAAGGTTGCAGGTGTCTTGGTTGTTTACATTCCCTGCTACCTCTTCTGTGAGAGAGAAAAGTCTCTCACGGACTTAGAAAATAACAAGAAAATCCTCGCTAGCAGCATTTTTGTACCTACAAACATCACCCACTATTTGGATGAGAAGGAGAGATGTAGGTGAAGGGGAGATGGCCTTCTTAAGGAGAAAATGTGACAAGCTGCTGAAGCTAGATAGACTATCCAAAAGGCCTCTGAAACTAATTGGCTTAATAATATTCTTCAAAGAATAGGGAGATAGTCGCTGAGAGGATGGCTGGCTGGAATACTAGAAGGTATCATAATTATAATTGTAATTGTAGTAATTATTGTAGTAATTACTAGTCTTGCTGTTAGCTGTGTTTGTAGAATAATCAATTGTGATCTTGTGAGGATGTATACAATTAGAGATAAAAATTGAATCGAAACTTATCAAATGACCTTGAGGAATTTTAAAAGTTTCAAAGGGGGAAATTGATACCAAAAGGGTTAATTCAATTTTTTCTGTGCCTATGAAACTTTTAGCAGACAAACAAGGTCTGCAAAAGCTATTTTCAGCAAGGACAGTTGGGAGATATGAAGAAGACATATGGCCCAAGAATGCAGTGATACACAAAACAAAGGACTGAACCTCTGGGAACTTGGGGAGGGATTTATGGTAATGGGTGAATTGTACTATGCATGTAGCAACTGTATATAAGTTACGCTCTTGGAGAATGGCATGTCCATGTTAGGTTAGTGTGAAAAACGAGGTTCACTCGCCTGTTAGGATTTAAAAGTTTAATAAAGGACAATATTGGACAAAAACAATAAAGCAAAATTCACATCACTGGGTGCTTTTGGCACTCAGCCAAGAGCACACCTCTTATTGCAGAGATACCTTTTACATACCTGTCTTATTGCATCAGCCTAATGCATATTCATAATCAATTATGCATATTCAAACTTTCCCCCAAACTAGTTTACATGTTCCAGGAACTGTTTAGCATGGCTCCTCCTTGGATCCGCCTTTTTAGAGCATGCGCATTTCTTGCCTGTTGTAGAATTTCCGCATGTTAACTCATCAGAGAAAATAACTTTAAGGGATGGGACTAGGCGACTAATCGGGTTTATTGCTTAAAATAACAAAACACATCAGTCGAGGCGTGATATTTTACAATACCTCTGAATAATGGCAAATAGTCATAAGATTTAGGGTTACATCTTAATTTATAACTTTCTAATCCAATAGGCACTTAAAACGACACTTTGTTTTGGATTTATGACTTATCACCTCTGGCACTTCTCACTGCAATGCAGCTGTGTCTTGACCAATAACTTCTCATGTCACATACACACAGATGTCTCTATTATACCATCTATTATATTCAAAATCCTCCACCAGAACACCCAGTGTACATTTTTACTTATAACTATAGGAACACAGGCTTGTGATCCTTTTACTTAAGATCTATAAATCTCTGTCAATTAAGCCAGACCTAGTCTCTTCCAGGGTTGTAAATCAAAACCTTCTCTTTTAATTGCAGGAGTTTCTACTCCTCCGTCTCCCGCCTCTCCCTCCTTTCTGCACAATAAAACCCCCTCCCTTGATGGATTTATCAATAATTCGCTGTACACATTGAAACAGACAAGGTACCATTATGAGAATTATTACTATAACTGCCAAAATGTATAGGCCTGTTGTAAGACATTTCTTTACCCTCGATGCTAAGTCCCATCCACTAAACAAATCGTCCAGCCAAGTTCCATCATCGATTCTTATTTTTGACACACCCTCTTTAAGTTGGTGTATGCTCTTATGAATAGATTCTGAGTGGTCAAACAGATTCCTACAACACATCCCTTCAAAGTCTTTGCATCCATGTCCATGGGCCAGCAAAAGAAAATCAATGGCTGCTCTA
Organism: Aphelocoma coerulescens; assembly: GCF_041296385.1. Lineage (NCBI taxonomy): Eukaryota > Metazoa > Chordata > Aves > Passeriformes > Corvidae > Aphelocoma > Aphelocoma coerulescens. Next base: position 5,538,500 of record NW_027184080.1, on the reverse strand, counting down.
TTTTGCAAAGTTGCATGCCTCACATTTTTGACATCTGCTAAGAGGCCACTTAATGCAAGGGACGTGGCATTAGATTGTTTACTCAGCCAACATCCCAATTGATCTATCTGCTTTAACGCAACTACTGAGGCAACTGGTGGCATAAGAAGAGATGTTACAAGCCTTTTTCCATAACCCCATGGGGTAAAATCATCTTTGCATTCTGGTCCATATTGATGTGGAGCAGATCTTTTTTGTCTGTGTTTCATGTTGGCAATTGTCTTCATATTAGGAGTAAATAATGTAAGCTCTCCCAAAGTACATGGACCACCTTTAATGTTTGAAGGGATAGCTGGCCATGCTCTGTCTCCACATACAAAAAACATTCCTCTTGGTAATTGCAGAGGAATAGAGTTAGGTGCAGATGAGACTATATAAGTACTATTACACCAAAAGGAGTGGTTCTTATACACAGGGTGATGTGGAGCAACATCTCTCATCATTGATTGATTAGTGTTTGTAGAATGGAACTCAACACAGAATTTTACTTTCACAGAACCAAGGATTTCTAATTCTTGGGGTTCATCAGAGGCTTTAGGAAGATAGGGAGTCCACCATTCCCATGTATTTACTAGGGTATAGTGTTCCCAAACTTTTGATCCTGCAAAGGTACCTTGTAAGGCTCTATCAATTTTCTCTGGGATTGGCCAATTCTCTATTGGAACATTGACTAGACAAGTTGAAAATGGATTTTCTGGAGTTGTGGTAGACAAACATAGAGTATCCAACTCTGAAGCATTAGCTAAAGTCACCCAAACATTGGTCTTAGGTTGATCAACTGGCAAAGCTACACTACTAAAAGCAAACAAAACAAACAAAGCAAAAAATTAACATTTGACTAAACTTCATGTTTCTTGAAAGTTCTCTTGGCAAAAGACTCCTTCTCAAATTTCAATCTCTAAATGAATTTTTAAGAATATTTTTTGTATTTTCCGAATTTTGTTTGCTCTTCATTTAATGATGAGGCACAAAGATACTTTGTACCTTCTTTAAATAGAAAGATGAGGATTATTTGCCAAAAGAGCTTTACAGTATTTTCGTTGATGCACTCTTATATTTACCTAAAACCTAAAATTTACAGCTTTAGCAATAAAACAAGAGATTGCAGGTATGGGTTGTAGTCTCTGTGAAGTTCATGTCTGCATACTCTCTTCTCTACTCGTGGAGTTGTCAACTTCTTTCTGCGCGTGGTATGGTTTCACATTCTTCGCAGGAAGCCACCTAGGTCCTGTACCTGTAGAAACACAAGCAAACCCTTTGCCCCAGGTTATTAGTGGGAATTGACCTTCTATTTGTCTTGTTTCTGGATTTCTAATCAGAACCAAAGGATTTTCTTTTAATCTTGCATGTGTGCTGTTAGAAAAATGCCTAAATATTGGAGGATCAGGCTCTGCAGAAGGACTATTAAAAAAATTATAAACATATAAGGCTTTGCTTAATCGCATCTTCTGGTTGAAGTGGAATGTTGAAAAACAGTCCTTTAAATCAATGATAACTAACGACCAATCTCTTGGGATCATAGAGAGAGAAGGAAGTCCAGGTTGGTGAAGTCCCTTATCTCTTAGTTGTATCAGCTTGTGGCATTGCTCCAGGATTGCTTACAGCAAGAGCACTAAGTGCTGTTTTAAGTCTCTTATCCAAAACCTCAGCTTGAGCAGAAAGCCTTTTGTCCATCATCTCAGTTTGATTAGTAATAGCTCTTTCCAGTCTTTCTCCTAATGTATCAGCTTGAACGACAGCCATATGCTGTGCAGTACCAACTTTACTACATGCTTCAAGCATGTCTGAAATACTTGGTTGTATCCCTGGTAAAGCTCTAATAGTTCGCTGACACTCCTCATTAGCATTAACATAAGCAAGATTCTGTAATAAAATTGGACGATCAACATCATCATCACACTGTCTCTCCAAAGCCTGGATCAGCCAATCAATGAAGGAAGAAAAGGTCTCAGTAGGACCCTGCTTAATTTGTGTATAGGCACCTTGTGGAGAACCCACAGGCTCGATTTGCAAAAGTGCCTTTTTAGCTGCTTCTTTGAGGTCACCAAGGACCTCCCTCACCAGGTCTGATTGATTTTCTGGGCTGTCATGAGGTGAATCCCCTGCCAGATGTGCAAGTGTCAGAGCTGCATTAGGACATCCTGCGTAATTCTCTATCAGTTTTCCAAGAAGTCTACACCACTTTAAATCGCACAATAAATACTGTGAATCAGTTAAAAGCATTGAAGCAATGTTTTTACAGTCAAAAGGTGTCAAGTCCACGTGATCCAAGGTTGCTTTTAACAGTCGCCTAAAGTAGGGAGATACCAAACCACTCTCCTTTATAGCTCTCCTTAAATCCTTAATGTCATCATGCTTGAGAGCTTCCCATCTTGGGTTTGCTCCTGCTCTGCCATACTTCACTGGCAATGCTAACAACGATTTACGAGCTGGAATGAGATCATCCTCTTTAGATACCTCCTGATGTATAGCATTCCAATTTGTTAAAACAGGCTTTTCTCCAAGATTTATTTCTTTCTGCTTATCGGCAGAGGAAAGCCTATTTATCTCTTGAAGGCTTAAATCAAATTCATCCACTGATGGTAAACACTCATCCTGAGTTTGCACATCTGCTTTGCTACTAACAACCCTCTGAGTTGTCATGGGGGCATCCATCTTTGTTTTCATCACTTCCGGAGTAGTCATTTCCGGGGATGTCACTTCCGGAGATGTAATTTCCAGGGCCTTCCGCCCTCCAGCACCATGCATCATTTCCGAGGGCTCCCCCCTCCCTTCTTCACCACCCCCCCGTCGAGTGCAATATCACAAGTGGCCGCAAGGGGAGACTGTAAGGGAGCCCAGGGCAAAGTTAAAATTTCAGAGCCACCATTAATCACCAAACTGTTTAACAATTCTATCACCACTCGGCAATCAGGGAGTAAAACAGCTGCCGCTTTATTGCGTTTCGAAGCAAGATCGTAAAGTCTAGTTGCAATATCATCCCAGACAGATTTAGTAAGAAGAAGTTCAAAGTTAATGTCAGGGAAATTATGAAAGACCCAAAGCAATAAATCCTTCACTTCCCTGCTGGGAAGAGGCTCAGAATGTAACTTCATCAAGGCATCTAATTTATTATAAACATCCCTTTGTTCTTTTGGGATATTTTCACCCATCTCGTCCCTACCCGGCCCCTACCTTCACTCAACTCAAAAAGCAGTTCTTCTACCAGTGTGCTATGGGATAAATCATCCAGCAATCATCCTTCAAGCTTCCTTTCAGCTTTAACTGCCGCTGGATCACCCTTCCTTTCAGGGTTCGACTAAATCAGGCTCACATCGACCGGGGGCATCATCTTCCCTACTCCGACCTCACCGCCATAAATCCGCCGCACACCAGGCACCAATTATAGAATTTTCGCATGTTTCACTCGTCGGAGGAAATAACTTCCAGGGATAGGACTAAAGGACTAATCGGGTTTATTGCTTAAAATAACAAAACGCATCAGTCAAGGCATGGGATTTTACAATACCTCAGATTAATGGCAAATAGTCCCAAGATTTAGAGTTACATCGTAATTTATAACTTTCTAATCCAATAGGCACTTAAAATGACACTTTGTTTTGGATTTATGACTTATCACCTGTGGCACTTCTCACTGCAATGCAGCTATATCTTGACCAATAACTTCTCATGTCACATACACACAGATGTCTCTATTATATCATCTACATTCATAACTTAAACTATATAAAATCGCACTATTATATTCAAAATCCTCCACCAGAACACCCAGTGTACATTTTTACTTATAACTATAGGAACACAGGCTTGTGATCCTTTTACTTAAGATCTATAAATCTCTGTCAATTAAGCCAGACCTAGTCTCTTCCAGGGTTGTAAATCAAAACCTTCTCTTTTAATTGCAGGAGTTTCTACTCCCCTGTCTCCCACAGGCCGTGGTTTTAGTCAGTTTTTATTATCACCTCCAGATTGGGCTTTGGTCCATGGTTTCTGCAGACGCTAGTTGCCGATAGCTGGCATGTAAGTAGCAGGGATCTTCATCATACATTCATTGGATGTTATCCAACCGAGCAGACAGTTCAATTACCACAAACATAACTATATTAGCTATTTCACTATTATGCCTAAGTTTAGTTAATGACAGAAATAAAGGCATTAGTTATTGTTACAAAACTACATCTTTATAACAAAGCTACTTTAACATTATACATATAGCATCTATTTTAACATTTGGAGAAAGCCAATATTATAATATGTATCTATCACAATCCCCCCTCTTTTATTTTTATACATCATTTGGCTTGAGCAATAATTACTGTTTTCTAACTTCCATCATTCGCTCTTTTTTTTCGCAAATCAATTTTGCCTCTTCAAAGGGGTCTTCCATATTATTTTGTTTCTTTAACACCATTATCTTTTGTGCCGTTCTAGATGTAGCCAATTTTGGGGTCCATAGGCATTGTAACCACTTGCATACCTTGGACTACGCTGGTGATTAGACGAATAAAAAGGGATCAAGCAAGGAAGAAATATCAAACCAGCTGTAGCAAATAAAAGGAAGAAGCCTAGCTTCTTCCACCATTCTATTCCAAGTATGTTATCCCACCAGCTAGTTGTTAACATCGATTCCCATTTTTGGACCGGAACATGAGCTATTTTTCTGATATCCTTGGCTATATACAGGATGGCATCCCCATTGTCATTTATTTTCAAACGACAATCTGATATATTAAAATTTCCACAGGCACCCCGTTCTTCAGCTAATAAATAGTCTAAAGCCAACCTGTTCTGATACACTGTGGCTCTTGTTTGGCTTTGTTGACTTTATATTAATTCCAATGCCTGGGCAGTTTTGCTCCTTATTATCTCTACAACTGCCCTCTTGATGTCACCGAAACTGCAGGAAAAAAAAAACCCTCCAACAACATTTTAAATGTTAGAGAGTCAAGGCATTACTTTATTCTGGCAAGGATGTACCACGGAAATTATCTCATCCACACATAGCCTGGGTATGCAGAGAGAATCATTCCATGACACATGTCTGTGATAGATACATATTATAATATTGGCTTTCTGCAAATGTTAAAATGGATGCTATCTGTATAATGTTAAAGTAGCTTTGTTATAAAGATGTAGTTTTGTAACAATAACTAATGCCTTTATTTCTGTCATGAATTAAACTTAGACATAATAGTGAAATAGCTAATATAGTTATGCTTGTGGTAATTGAACTGTCTGCTTGGTAGGATAACATCCAATGAACGTATGATGAAGACCCCTGCTACTGACATGCCAACTATCGGCAACTCGCGTCTGCAGAAACCATGGACCAAAGCCCAATCTGGAGGTGATAATAAAAGCTGACTAAAACCACAGCCAAGAAATGAGCATGCTCTAAAAAGGTGGATCCAAGGAGGAGCCATGCTAAACAGTTCCTGGAACATGTAAACTAGTTTGGGGAAAAGTTTGAATATGCATAATTGATTACGAATATGCATTAGGCTGATGCAATAGGAAAGGTATGTAAAGAGTGTCTCCGCAACAGCAGGGGTGCTCTTGGCTGAATTCCAAAGCACCCAGTGCTGTGACTTTTGCTTTATTGTCTTTGTCCCCTATTGTCCTTTAGTAAACTTTTAAATCCTAACAGGAGAGTGAACCTCGTTTTTCACAATTGGGCGCTTCGTCCCGGATTAACACCTCGCCTCCAAGACCCTGGGAGATCCTGAGTGGGGGAGGTGCGCCCCACCGAGTTTGGCGGCCTGCTCCATTTCTTCTGGTGTGAATCGGCGGCTGCAGGTCGACACCCCGTCGACAAGAAAGGGACAAATAAAGCAAAAGAAAAGGAAAAAAAGATGCTCCCTAAGAAACTGCGGCAGCTAGCCCCACAATTCTCGTGCACGAAGACCCCGACAAGAAAAAGAGGATTGTAAGTATTTTTGGAGGGGCGGATACGGGGGTTGACTGGTGCGTGAATGAGACGCGGGCTGGTTACCCCAGACCTGCGAAGTGAGTGTGGAGTCTCTGAGGGCTGAGGTACCATCTTTTCCCGAGAAAAACGGCCATTGAGGAGATGAAGCAAAAGATAAAAGGAGTGAGAAATCCCCTGGGGTAACTGGGACTGGGTCTCAGGGAGGGGTTGGACCCCTAGGAAAAGGGAGCCGAGGGTTTCCTAGCACAATCCACTAGGAAACGGGACGAAAGTGAGGGTCCCCAATTCCAGAAAAGTTGCCGGATTGAGGGTTGGAACACACAGAGGCTAGAAAAATTACTCTAGATGGGAAGTGTGGGATACTATACCCAAGAGAATCTGGGGTTGGCCAACAACATTTGAGATTTTACCATTTTATTTGAAAAACAATACCCATGGGTGAATATTAACAGGTGATTTGAAAATCAAGATACCTTATTATTGTGTTGTTCTGTTGTGAGTGAGAACGAGTGAGACATATTAAAGAAATAAAAGTGAGTGAGTACAAATGAATGAAAGCATACAGATATAGATTGTTGATGTAAAGTTTATTATCTGGAGGGAGGTGGATTATATTATATTATTGAAGACGAAAGATTTTCTGTGCTGTGAGGGGTGGGTGGTGTTTAAGCTGTCAGAGGAGTGGGTTAGAGCAAAAAACAGGGGCCAGGGACAAACAGATAAAATCCTGGGAAGATGGGACAAAGAACCAGTAAGTCGGGTTCAAGGAAAAAAGGGAGTAAAAGGTGCCAGCAGATATACCCCAAGATAGTCCCCTGGGAATTAAATTAGCCAACTGAGATAGTGATCCTTGTACAAAGGAAAAGAATAAAGTAAATATGATTCGGTATTGTATGATAGAATGGACAAAAAAAGAAGACCTGATCACGTCTATTGGCCTAGATATGGGTGTTTTGAAGCTTGGATTTGTCAGGCCTTAAATATATTTGTAAATTTAAAGGAACCGTTTGATCCAGAAGAAAAAGAATATGCCTCTTGTTGGACAGGAGACACAGAACCCCTGGGGGTAAAAGTTTTTAGAATATCAGAAACCCCAGAGACAGAGCGAGCAGAGAAAAAGAAAGAAGAAGGCTGGGACCCCCTGGAAGCATTGCCGCCCCTCTATCATGCCTCGCCGGGTGCCCCTGCTCCTGCTGTGGCCCCGCTCGCACCGGGCGCCCCCATCCCCACCCCTGCTGTGGCCTCCCTCGTGCCGGCTGCTCCCACTCCTGCCGTGGTCCCGCTTCTGCCGGCTGACCCTGCCTCTGTCCCCTTGGTGGTTCCGGCTTCACCGCTGACTTCCGCCCTTGCCTCTGTCCCCTTGGCGGTTCCGATGAGTCCCCTTCCCAGTGAAGGAGCACCATACCAAAATACTAGGAGAAGCTCAGATAAAACTCAAAGGCAGCTTGATAATTCCTCTCCTGCCACTACTCCAAAACAAGGGAAAAGGGTCTCTTCTAAGGTTATGATGATTGAGGAACAGAAAGGTTGGGATCAAGAAGTCAGCTTATTCCCATTATGAGAAGTGCCAATGGGAGGGGTTCAAGGGGGGACAGGATTTGTGAATGCTCCTTTAACCTCTTAAGAAGTCAGAAATTTTGAAAAGGAAATTAAAGGATCATTAGAAGATCCCATAGGTACAGCTGAACAATTAAACCAATTCTTAGGTCCCAATATTTTCACTTGGGAAGAAATACCGTCAATAATGAATATTATATTTTCCCAAGAGGAGAGGCAGATGATTAGAGCTGCTGGAATGAGAGTTTGGAAAAGAGAGAATCAACAAGGTCCACCAGGGGACCAGAAAATGCCAATAGCACCTCCTAACTGGAACCACAATGAAGAGGCAGGGCGAGGACATATGAATGATTATCGTAATCTTATAATCAAAGGAATAAAAGAGGCAGTGCCCCGAGGGCAAGATGTCAGCAAAGCTTTTGATGGACAGCAAGGGAAGGAAGAAACTCCAACTGATTGGTTAGAGAGGCTCCAAAAGAATATGAAACAATACTCTGGAATTGACCCTGAGAGCATTTAGGGGTGGAGAATGTCATAGGTTAGCAAGGATAGTCCCAGAAGGGATATCCTTGCTAAGGGGTGCTTACAGCTTCCTCTGGGACCTGATAGCACCTATCAGCTGGCCAGTTTGAATATGGACAATTCTTTAAGCCACTTAAAGTTGTGACCGCCTCTGTGATACACACTTAAGAATAGACAAACTCCCCCCCCCCCCCCAAGCTCTCTCTCGTTTTCCAGCACTGGGACAGGTGGCTGCAGGCCCCGTGCGGGGGCCAGCAGGCCCGGCCAGGCCCTGCTTGGGCCGGGCCGGGCCGGGCCACGGCCAGCCTGGAGCCATGGGCCTGTTCCAGCCGTGGAACTCCCCCCCCCACTGCCTTGCCGTGGGCGACCGGAGCAGCTTGGCTCTCCCCCCTCTCCACTGCGGCCAAGATTTCAGCAAAGCGGCACCTCTGTTCGGCAGAGGTCAGGTGACCAACAGCGATAAGCCACATTCCAGCTGCAAGGCCGAGGTGAGATTAACCCTTTTATTGCTGTGAAGAGCTGAAAACCTGAGGGAAGAGAGAGAGGAATTGCTTAAAGCTGAAATTCTGTTGTGAAGCTATGATACATCAGAGTATCCCGTTGTAATTTCATGAAGATCTGGGGGGTGGAGTGTTCAACTCGTAAGCAGAAGCACCTGCGCTGAGATAGGCAGATGCTGACGCAGCTGTAATTTCATGAGAAGCTTGGACAGGGAGAGATGAACCAAATGAGGACTGTTGCTCCAAATGGGAAAGGAGAAAAACCTCAATTCCTAGAGATGCTCCCAGAGATAGTCCTAACGATGAAGATCAGGAAGACCCTTTGCTCCCAGGGAAGGAGAAGGGCCTCTGTTTCTTTGTTTCTGAACAGCTCAACCTTAAAATTGTACCCCAGGAAACTTTCAAGAGTGGACCCTCGAAAGCAGTTGCGGGAAAAGCTGCAAGTCGGGGGAAGAGACTCACATTGTAAGCAGAGAGACTCCTCTTCCTAAATGGACTGAACAATATTTGGAAGTGGGTGGCTGTCTTGTTGTGATACTGTTTTCATAGCACGAGCAAGAAGAGACTTCTCTTTCTAAATGGACTGAACAAGGTTATTATGGAAGTGGTACACAGACTGAACATCTTAAGGGTTGTCTTTACATTGTCAGTGGGAGAAGGGAGGAAGGTGGGGGGAGGAGGAGAGTTCTGAAGGTGGTATAATTTTTTTTTTTTTTTCCTTTCCTTTTCTTCTTTTAGGTCTGTTAATAAACTTCTTTATATTCTTTCAAGTTTGGTGCCTGCTTTGCGTTTCTCCTAATTCTTATCTCACAGAAGATAAACAGTAATGAGTATTTTAGCCCAAACCACTACACAGGGCAAGTTCTATTTAGAGTTATCTTTGTCACTCATGCCTGGCCAGATATTAAAAAAAAAGCTGGAAAAGATAGAGGACTGGCATGATCGGGCATTAAATGAATTATTAAGGGAAGCTCAAAGGGTTTATGTACGGAGACATGAAAAGAAAGCCAAAGTAGAAGCAAAAATCATGATAGCCACTATGCGAGAAAGTAGCTCCCAGAGGAATCTGAAGCCCCCAGGTACCACTCCCAAACATTCAGATTTCAGAGACAGGGAAAAAACAGAAGCCCAGCACAATCAAAATCTCAGGTGCAAACCAAAAATGCCTGTTGCTATTGTGGGGAAGAAAGACACTATAAGAGGGAATGCCCTGATCTAAAAAAGAACCTGAAAATATTCCAAGAGATATACCCAGAAGAAGAATAGGAAGGTCATGGGCTCTATTTTCTGGGGGATAAATACCATCTAGAACTTTTGATGACTTTAGAAGTAGGCCAACAAGAGGAGGTATTAGAATTTATTGTTGATACTGGGGCAGAGAGAACTTGTGTAGTAAATATTCCAAGAAGGTGTAATGTGAGTAATGACACTGTGAAGGTAACAGGAGCAAAAGGAGAAGGGTTTAAAGTTCCTGTCATTAAAAATGTAGTAATTTAAGGGGAAACCAGAAGAGGGATGGGAGATGTCTTCTTAGTTCCCAGAGCAGGTTGCAACTTATTGGAGAGAGACTTACAGGTACAATTAGAAATAGGGGTTATACCAGAAGAAGGGAAGATTGTTGCAGTGGGGATACTGTAACACACGTACCAAACAAGGAGTCCCGTGGAAAAGAAATATATATGGACCGATTCTTGATAGATGTTTCAGAGATGTTTATTTCTCCAGCCACATGGCCGGGGCTCTGCCGAGGAACTCTTCTAGTCACGGGACCGAGGGTCCTTGCCCACGCAGGGAAACACAAAACAACCAATGGTGAATGAGGCTGACCAGGGGCTCGGGAAACCCTGTCTCTGTCCCCTCAGGGCCCCTCTCCCAGGACCACATGGCAGGGGGAGGAGACCCCGACATTTCACCCGTTTATTTTTAACAAAAGAGATGTAAAACTTAACATTGAAAACAACTGGATAAACATAACAAGAACAGTTTTAAAACAAAACAAGCCACCCTCCTGAGTCCTTAAATGTCCAAACAGATTCTCTGGAACATCTTAAGGCTGACAGAAGGGAGACAGGACTCTCTGGGCATGCGTGGTGGGGAAACTGAGGCAGGAGAGGGTTTAATTTCTTCCCTCCTCCTTTTCATCCCCCACTCAGCATTGGAAAGGGATTTTTGGGGAAACAATTGGCAAAGGCATGGTTTTGTGAGGGAAACCATGGATGAAAAAACGGATTGGGAATACACTGGGGGTAATAGGATATAGGGTAAAAGGGAAAGGTGGGATTAGGAAAAGGAGACTGTAGGGGGGGCTTATAATGGAGACATTGTCTAACATGACTACGATTTTTAGCATATATACTGCCTTTTACAGAAACACCATCAGGCCCAGTGACTTCCGATGCTTGTAACCCTTTTCTACCCTGTACAATTTTGAATTCCACCACCTCTCCATCTCCCAAGCTTGGGGTGCATTTTTCAGGGTTATTCTTTTTAATAGAAGCTCTATGAACGAATACGTCTTGCTGGTTGTCACATCTTGTTATAAAACCATAATTTTGTTTAACATTATACCATTTTACTATTCCAAAAACCTTAGCTACGGTGATCTTTTCCTTTTTCCCAGTGGCTGCTGTTTTCTGTCTCGCTGTGTTTTTACTTTTGCTTTCAGTCGCTCCCATTTTGGAATTGTTGGGGCTGCTCGTGCCTGCGCACTCTTCCCAGGGTGGCATTCGGGGATGCGCGGGCCAGGCCGGGCCGCGCCGCTCAGTTCTCTGCGTGTCACCTCCTCTGGTCACAGCTTCGCTGCCGCTGCCAGGCGCTGCAGCCACATCTTGGCCAGGCCCCCGAGCGATGATCCCCCTGCGCCCTGCTCCAGCGCGCGCCTCGGATAGGCGCGGCTTTGCTCCACTGCCACCGCCGCCAGCTGCCACTCGCGCGCCACCCCTCTCGGTCAGGCGTTCATGGGGCTCGCTCCACCACGCACCGCGCGGGGCCGGGCGGGCTCCGCTGGGTCGCCCTGATCCCACCGCGCCTCGCTCCACTGCCGACACTGCAGCTTGCGTGGCTCCGCCCGCGCGCAGGAACTGCCTTGCTGCTGCTTGCAGAGGGCTCGGTCCACGTGGCCTGGGTCGCACGGTCCCTGAGGTAGGCTTCCCTTCGCCAAGACACAGCTGACATTGCTCAACAGTCTCGGTAATTAAATAACATTCACGAAAATATTTTTCCATCGGCATATATTTTGACTCAAAAATTAACTGTTTCCAAATGGTCTTCCAAAAGACTTTGGTAAGAATTAAATCCCAAGAAACATAGAAAAAGTTCTTAAACAACGATGAAAGGAAGTGTTTCAGTTCTTTCTGAGCTTGAATTAAGCTAAAATTTACAAATCGTTGCTCAAGAATCTTTTCAAGTTTAAGATAAATGTCCATATGTGGCTCTGAGAGCCAAGAGTCTTCCCACGGTTCCTCCATAGTTTAGATATGGAATAGCAAAACAAAACCAAGAAGAGGAATCCAAAGTTTCTAGGGTTTACTCACACAAATCAGTCGCTTAGGGATCGGGGATCATTCTGCCTGCATTTCACTATTACCGCAGGCCTGGGCCCTAGGGTATATCACCGTGTCCCGCAGCCATAGGGAGGAGGAGGAGAGAAGATCCAGCAGGCAGGAATTGTGCAGCAAGATTGATTCATTTAATTATTTTACAAACTCTTTTATAGACTTTTTCCTTCATAGTCTAATTGGACAAAGAACCAGCCACCCCTTGGGGGTGATTGGCTAAAATCCTAAAACATCCATTGTCAAAATATTTTTCTACTATACCATAAGCAAGACTTTTCAAGGTTGCAGGTGTCTTGGTTGTTTACATTCCCTGCTACCTCTTCTGCGTGAGAGAAAAGTCTCTCACGGACTTAGAAAATAGCAAGAAAATACTTGCTAGCAGCATTTTTGTATCTACATTTCACTACCATTATGTTGCAGTGGGGATACTGTAACACGCATATCAAACAAGGAGTCCCATGGAAAAGAAATATATATGGACAGATTCTTGATAGATGTTTCAGAGATGTTTATTTCTTCAGCCGCATGGCCGGGCTCTGCCGAGGAACTCTTCTAGTCACGGGACCGAGGGTCCTTGCCCGCGCAGGGGATCACAAACCAACCAATGGGGAACGAGGCTGACCAGGGGCGAGGGAAACCCCGTCTCTCTCCCAGGGCCCCTCTCCCAGGGCTACATGGCAGGGGGAGGAGGCCCCGACAGAAGATGACAGCTAAAGTTTTAAAACTCGCCCAAGAAGATGAGGGAAAGATTAACAAATAAGTTTGGGCTGGGGAAGGAAATAGGGGAGGATTGAATATTGACCCCATAAGGATCATGATTGAGAGAGAAGAATGTCCCATACGTGTGCGTCAGTACCCTATATCCTTAGAAGGAAGAGAAGGCTTAAAGCTGGTAATAGAAGAATTGATAAAGGATGGGACATTGGAACCTTGTATGTCTCCTCATAATACCCCTATTCTCCCAGTAGAGAAGTCTAATGGGACTTAGAGATTAGTACAAGACTTAAGGGAAGTCAACAAGAGAACTCAGACCCGTTACCCAGTGGTACCCAACCCCTATACCCTGTTAAGTAAAGTCCCACCTCAGCATCAGTGGTTTAGTGTAGTGGATCTTAAAGATGCTTTTTGGGCTTGCCCATTAGCAAAGGATAGTCGAAATATTTTTGCCTTTGAATAGGAGGATCCAAGTACTGGGACAAAGCAGCAACTAAGATGGACAAAATTACCACAGGGATTTACTGAGTCTCCAAATCTATTTGGGCAAGCTTTAGAAGAAATATTACAGACTTTCCCCACTCCTCCTGGAATACAAATTATCCCATATGTGGATGATCTTTTATTATCAGGGGAAGCTGAAGTTAGGGAGGCTACTATAAAACTATTGAATTTTCTTGGGGAAAAAGGATTAAGGGTATCAAAAGGGAAACTACAATTTGCAGAATCAGAAGTAAAATATCTTGATCACTTAATAAGTAAAGGTAGCCAAAAGCTTAATCCTGAGAGGGTTGCAGGGATTTTCTCTCTTCCCCCTCCTTCTTCAAAGAAGGAAGTTAGAAGACTGCTTGGATTATTGGGATATTGTAGACTATGGATTGAGGGATATACGCAGGCAGTAAAATTTTTATATGAAAAATTGACGGAGGGGGACAATATAAAGTGGACCAGGGAAGATGATAATAAATTAGAAGAATTGAAGTTGAAACTAGCCTCGGAACCAGCTTTGAGCCTACCCTCATCAGAAAAGCCCTTTCATCTGTATGTGAATGTGGAAAGTGGAGTAGCTCATGGAGTTTTAGTCCAGGAATGGGGAGGAGTGAAAAGGCCAGTAGCTTATTTATCTAAATTGCTAGATCCAGTGAGCCATGGCTGGCCAGTGTGTATTCAAGCTATAGCAGCTACAGCTATTCTGGTAGAAGAGAGCCGTAAACTTACTTTTGGAAGTAAACTAATTGTGTGTACACCTCATGCAGTCCGAAATGTGTTAAATCAAAAAGCTAAAAAATGGTTAACAGATTCTAGGATGTTAAAATAAGAAGCAATTCTTATAGATAGTTATGACTTGACACTAGAAGTAAACAAAAGTTTGAATCCAGCTCAATTTTTATATGGAGAACCAAAGAGTGACTTAACACATAATTGTTCAGAAATTATACAATACCAAACTAAAATTAGGGAAGATCTAGCAGAACAGGCCCTCCCAGAAGGGGAAAGAATAGATGTTGATGGTTTATCTAGATGCTTACAAGGAAAAAGGATGTCAGGATATGCCTTGGTTGATGGGAAAAATATGCAGACCATCGAAAAAGGGAAATTACCTTCAAATTGGCCGGCTCAATCTTGTGAATTATATACTCTAAAAAGAGCACTGGAATATTTAGCACAAAAGAAAGGAGCCATATATACTGATTCAAAGTATGCCTTTGGGGTAGTACACACCTTTGGAAAAATTTGGGAAGAAAGGGGGTTACTTAATTCAAAAGGAAAGGGACTGATACATGAGAGACTCATTTTAGAGGATTTAGAAGCATTAAAAATTGCCTGAAGAAATAGCTGTAGTACATGTTAAAGGACACCTGTAGTGGTTTGGTCTAAAATACTCATTGCTGTTTACCTTCTGTGAGATAAGAATTAGGAGAAAAGCAAAGCAGACACAAAACTTGAAAGAATATAAAGAAGTCTATTAATAGACCTAAAAGAAGGAAGTAAAAAAATAAAATCATAACACACTATCAAGACATTTCTCCTCCCCCCACCTTTCTCCCTTCTCCCACTGACAATGTAGAAAAGACAACCCTTGAGATGTTCAGTCTGTTTACCACTTCCATAATAACCTTGTTCAGTCCATTTAGGAAGAGGAGTCTCTCTTGCCCATGCTATGGAGATATTATCACAACAAGACAGCCGCCCGGGTTGGTTCTCTGCTCGCATCATGTGAGAGTCCCTTCCCACGACTTGCAGCTTTTCCCACAACTGCTTTCGAGGGTCCAATCTTGACCATGGCTAGTTTCACTCGTGCAGCATTTGATTACTGTAGGACTAGTAATATTATTACTAATAGTGTGCTTTCCTTGCCTGTGCCAATGCTTGCAAAAGATGATATACAAAGTTACTACATCTGTAGCCAATCAAGTATTTCTTGAACAAAAACAAAAAGGGGGAATTGTTGGAGAATGGTTAGAGGATCAGGGACATGGATCATTGATAAAGGGTACAAATTAATAACAGAACTGTACAAGCAAAAGCCTGCAAGCAAAGGCCTGCAGGAGAAAAAGCCTCCATGAGAAAATGCCTGCATGAGAAACAGGCCTGAGAACCAAAAGGGAGTTTTTAGGAGATACAGTGCTGATAAAGATGTGCTGATCATGAGAAGGGAGGAAGATCTTTGATCTCTCAAGACAAAACATAAATAATAGAAGCTTGCCAAATGTAGTCTTTTATCTAACCCAATTATGTAGAAATAAGAATGCGCTCTTATAAGTTTAAACAAATTAAAGAACTGATAAGCTTGTACTTTCACACTATATGAGTGCCTCTGTATTGCTAATAAACGAAGCTTGCATTATCAATCACATTGATTGTCTGTATGTCTTCCCCCGCCAAAAGTCAGCAGTAAAAAGTTCTGCATATCTTAGTTCATCAAACCTACGTAATGATCTCAATTCTACCATCAGGTCAGAAATGATGTTACTTTCCAAACTCCCATAGCGAGGCCAATTTCCTTGACTTAATTTTAAAGTCGGCCAAACCCGTGTGGACAGTCTGATCAATTCTCAGGTGTCCAAAGTAGTTTTTTGCCCTGTCAGCTATTTCCAGTGTTTTATTATCAGCTCTAATGGGCTATTAGGAGGGATTTTTTTCATTCACACCACCCATGTTTGCTCACAGACAGAAAAACTCTGCCAGAGGGAAGCTCTTAACTCCTGAATTCAGCCTGCAATCCGGCCTCTGACTTCCGACTTCCCAGGCAGTTTATCTAGCTTACTACACAAACACTTCAAAACAGCACTTTAAAATACTAAAAAGGAACTAGTTTTAGCAAGCAGTAAATGTGTGCGCGCGAAAATCTGGTCTCAAAAGGATTCAAACCCACAACTTCCCGACGTCCCGGCCAACCAACCAACCAATCAACCTCTGAGTCGCTCCTGCGGCTGCGTAGGGTGCAGCCTCTGGGCTCTTGTGGACTCCACGGAGGGCGTCCCCTCCTTTCCACAGTTTGCAGGGGAAAAGTTTAAGCTTTCCCCTTTCATGGGCTTCTCTGCCCCCAACCTTTCCAACCCCCTTGGAGATCTCCTTCCCTAGTGCTAGCACAGTCTCAGTAATATCGATCCCCTTTTCACTCACCTCTTTCCGTGCTTCTGCCTTTCCGTGCTGGGTCCTAAAGTCCTGGTCACAGTCTTAGATTGTTGCTCCGGCCCCTCTGTGATTTGCCAGCAAAGAGAGGGGCAAAGCAAGATGTGTTCCAACCCAAGACTGCGAGTTTCAAGGTCTTTAGGGTCCCTTGTGGTCGCCAGCAACTGATGCCTTTTCCCGGTCTTAAAATCAAGAGTCATACACAGTTAGAAGGGGAAAAGGGATTTTGCCTTGGTATTTATTTTAAGGATCCTTAGGTGCACACGCCCAGGCCATATGCATCGAGATGCACCCCACCAAGTACCCCCAAAGATCGGGTATAACATTATAGGCTTTACTAATTAGCATATCTATCAAAGATTCCCCAATGAGAGGCTCAAGTGAGCCTCCCTCCCCAAGGAACCTTCCCCTGGGTGGTTTTATCTTGGTTTACAGAATGTGTTCTGCAGAGGACCTTGGGGTCTGGGGCACACGGATCCCTAGCTACAAAGTTTCTAAAATGTTTCGTCTCTTAGCTTGACAAACAAGTCCAAGAATGTAGGGGAAAGGCACTAAGAATACAGAAGTTGTAAAAAAGTATAGCAGGGGTATAAAAGTGTCTTGGTTTGAAAGACAGGTGTCTGCTAAGGAAGGCAGAAGCCTCCCTTGGAATGGCAGATGTAACCCCTTTCCCTCCGAGTTATTATAATTTTGAAATCAAGGGCTTTTAGGCAAAGATGTGGGAAAATAGGAATAACAGTTCTTTACTCTTATATATATAACCAGTCAAACAAAACAACAACAACTATGGCAGTAACAGCAAGCAATCACAAACCCAGTCCCAGCCTTCTCAGCTGTCAGGCCCTTTCCCCTCAGGTGCAGTTCTGGTCGCAGCCGGCAGGGGTGCTGGCTGCTCCCGGCTAGCAGGGCAGGTGGGATGATTCCCCCGCGGCTGCAGGGGGCACTCCGCAGTGAGCTAGGGGAGCACGCAGCACTGGTGCCCTGGGGTCCCGGGGAAGGATGGAACAAAGGCTTCACAAACCCCAGACGGCTGGCCCCGGTGCCCGGCCGGACTCTTGGGAACAGCAGGCTGGAGCGGCAGGCTGGAGGGGCAGGCTGGAGCGGCAGGGAAGAGCACAGATCCCAGAGGACAGATGAGATGTATCCAAACGGGGAATCCCCCGGAGATCGGGCAGGCAGGGCAAGCACGGCTACAGCGTAGCGAAGGCTCGAAGCAGCAGCGGGGCAGGGCAGCCACAGCCCAGCCTCCAGCAGGGCAGGGAAAAACAGCTTTGGGATCCCGGCGTTGTTTCCAGCAGAAAGAAAAATGGCCGAAGAAAAAGAACCAGCAGCTCCTTTCTCTGCAGCTGCCCTCTCCGAATGAGGAGAGGAAACTGACCCCACATCCAGGTCAAACAAAAGACTAGCCAGGCCCTTTTGTCTTCTCTTAAGCACCCAGCGATTTGTATCTTAGTAACAGAATGGGGGAAAATTCCTTTAACAGAAAAAAACCCCAAACTAGATCTCTTGAAACCCCAACAAAAAGAAAAGGCAAAAAATCTTCATGGCATCAATAATATGATTCAGCATATAAATTGGGGTTCAATATCCCCAACTCCCATCTTGTGCCCAGGTGGCTGGCCCATATGTTTCCAATATGCGTTCAGGGGCCATTCCTCATCTCCCCATTTTTGAAATCCTCCAATCAATTCCCTTTTATTTCTTTTTAGGTCCTCATAACCTGGTACTCCTAATTGATTTCCATCTGATCCTGGTAAAAGGAAAAATCCTGGCTGTATGATCCCCAGAGTACAACTCCCTTTCCACTGGGAGGGGAGTTTTGGGTACGCTCTTTTCCCACATATCCAAAATAGGCCATCTGGTGCTTTCCAATAATCATTTTTCTGTTGATTTATATTCTCCCAAAATTTGGATATTTCTGGGGTCCCAAAATAAGTATTCTTGCCTGTATCATTACATTGAAAAAGTCTGGTTTCATTATTATACTTGCAATTTTCCCCTTTTGTTTTTCTCTGGGCCCAATACAGGGTTGGTTCCTCTGGGATCCACCATGTAAAAGTTCCATGACGAGCTTTATATCTCTTACAGGGAGTATTTCCTACTTCACTAAGAAAATTCTTTCCAGTGCACCAGAGACATTCTTCTCCTATCACTGTTGAACTTAAAAAATCCACCCTTCTGGTCGGTTTTTCCCTCTTATATTTGTCCGGTTCCACTTAAGGAGTTCACCCGGGCCTAAGCTACTGCCTTCCCATGGCCATTCCTCTGTGATTAAGGCCCCTCCACAGACCCAACAGTTGGTTATGTTTAGTTCCTTTCTTATTCTTTCCCCCAATTCCGCAAACAGGTTTTTCCCAAATCTCGAGATATCTGTTTCCTTTTCTAATTGCTGTTTAAGTTTCGTATGCAAATCTTGACGTGGGGTTGACACAGAGTTAGATTGCTGTGCTGGCTTTGCCTTTTTGTTTACTACTTGTTCTTTTACCAAATCTTGGACTCTACCCTTAAGGACAAATGTGAAACAAACCCATCTCTCCCCCTTTGGACATTCGTTTCCCAGCCTATTACCACTTGTTCTTAAGTTTTCTGCAATCCAGTATTTTTTCCCGTTTTGCGTACAGGTACCTAGTTTGGATGGGTTATAACAGTGACTGTTGATGTGGGTGTGAGTAATAAAAAAGGAACCTCGGTTTCTTTCCATGTAAAGCATTCGGTAGCACTTGCGACATGATTTTGCTGGTATCCCGAAAGGGAAGTGACAAAAAATGAGTGACAGAAGCAGGAATAATAGAGGTCCGGTATGGCTTATACCCCCACCTCCCATGCCTATGGGGTTGCTACCCACAGCAGGTGTATATGATCTTCTTGGTGGCGAGTTATAGTGGCCAATCCAGTCTTGCCCTCTATTTCCTTGTTACCTCTTTTTGCTATTTTCGAGGCAAATCACTTTTGGCACTGTAATTTTCCCACCATTCCTCAGGTACCTCCCACTCAACAGGCACTAGCAATTCCCATCCACGGGGCAAAGTTATTATCTTGGTTATTCCTAGTTCTATCGGGATAGGGAATAAATTTGTCATTGGACACTCCATACAATGAGGGTGCTGTTTTTGTGAACTGCAGTACCAATTTTTTTCCACAACTTATGCATTTACATTTAACCCAGCTAGCATGTCCGGTATTGGGATGAATCAGACAGGGTATATGGTATGGCACTGATGGAGGTTGTGATATCTCCTCGAGATTAGGATACAGTCTATTCTCTTCTTTGTACAAATCACAGGCTAAGGCTAAAACATGAGGACTCTTTGACTGAAACAGTCCTGATCCTCCAGTTTGGAGTGGAAGTATTCCTCCCCAAGGGGGTATCGGAGGTTCCTCAAAACTTGTCTATACGGCACTTGATATAAGCTTGGCCTTATTTTCCAATTAGGTGTGATTCTTGGTACATTCCTTGGATCATTTGGGTCTTCCCAGTTCATTACCACCCAGTCCTCGCTTAAGAGTCAACTTGATATCACCCGGCTTAGATGCTATAGTCCACTCCTTAGGTTCTTCCACAGGTCCTTTAATTCTGCTGGCGTGGATCCACCCTCTTTCCCTGGTTCAGATCGCTGCCTCGGTTGTCAGTAGTACCTGAAAAGGATCTTCCCATTGTGGAGTTAAAGATTGCTCTTTCCATGTTTTCACTAGTACCCATTCCCCTGGATGCATATTATGGATTTTAAATTCTAAAGGTGTGGTTTGAGGGATTATCCCTTTCAACCTCAAATTTTCAATTCAATTCAGTTCTTGCAATTGCGATGACATATTTTCTAACACTCATTTCTCCTACTTCAAAAGTAGCAGTTTCATGTTGGGTGGTCAGAAAGGGTAGTCCGAACATCATCTCATAGGGTGACACTCCCAGGTCTGACCTGGGTTGTGTTCGGATCCTCAATAGAGCCAAAGGTAAACATTTTACCCATGAAATTTGTGTTTCAATCATTAGTTTTGTTAAAGTTCTCTTTAAAGTCTGGTTCATCCTCTCTACCAGGCCCAAACTTTGTGGATGCCATGGGGTATTTATTCCCAAGGCTTGAGTTATTTGCTGTAAAACTCTTGACGTAAAATGTGTCCCCCTATCTGAGTCTATTCTATTAACCATTCCATACCTGGGAATAATTTGTTCCAAAAGGGTTTTACATACCACATTAGCTATAGCTCTGACAGTGGGAACAGCTTCTACCCAATGAGTTAAATGATCTATTATTACTAATAAAAACTTCTGCCTCTGTACTTGGGGAAGTTCAGTAAAGTCCACTTGGATACTGTGAAACGGTCGCAGAGCTAACTCACGGCCTCCTAGTGTTGTTTTTCTCATTACCTTTTTATTTACTTTTTGGCAAGTTATAAATTTCTCAGTTACTTGCTTTGCCAATCCAAAGATCCCAATGAACCCATAATTCCATAAAAAGTGATCACACAAAGCTTGAGAACCCCAATGAGTTTTTTGATGCATGCCTTCTAATATTTTCCTAGTAAGTGGCTTATTAAGTAACTGCCTCCCATCATGGAGATTCCATTTCCCAGACTGATCTTGCTCTCCCCCATCTTACTGTCTTGGGTTAGCAAGCATAGTCCCAGAAGTGATGTTCTTGCAAAGGGGTGCTTACATCTCCTCTATGACCTGACAGAACCTATCATCTGGCTAGTTTGAATATGGACAATTTTTTAAGGCACTTAAAATTTTGACCGCCTCTGTGGTCCAAATTTAAGAATGGACAAAGCCCGGGGGAGCTCTGTCTCATCTCTGGTGCTGGGATATGTAGCTGCAGGGCCCGTACGGAGACTGTACAGGGCCCGCAGGGCCGGGGCCAGGCCCTGCTCGGGCCGGGCCGGGCCACAGCCCTCTTGGAGCCCTGCGGCCCTGTTCCACCCACGTCCCCCCAGTCCTCCTACGTGCAGACGGGCCGCTGCCCCTCTCCAGTGCGGCTGAAGAATTCAGCTGAAAGCTGCCCGCTGGCTGGCAAAGATCATGTGACCAACAGCAATAAGCAAAATTCCAGCTGCAAAGCCCAGGTGAGATTAACCCTTTTAGTGCTGTGAAGAGCTGAAAACCTGAGGGAGGAGAAAGAGGAGATGCTTAAGGCTGAAATTCTGTTGTAAAGCTATGGTGGTGATAGACTATGATATATCAGAGTACTCGTTGTAATTTCATGAAAGCATGGGGGGTGGAGCGTTCAAACTGTACTTGTGAGCAAAAAGCACCGGTGCTGGAATAAGCAAATGCTGAAGCAACTGTAATTTGATGAGAAGTTTGAACAGGGAGAGATGGAAGGGATGAGGACTCTTGCGCCAAATTGGAAGGAGAAGACCTCAGTTCCTAGAGATGCTCCCGGAGATAGTCCTAGAGACGAAGATGATGAGGACCCTTTTTCTCCCAGGGAAGGGGGAGGGCCTCTGTTCTCAGAGATGGAAATGCTCCCAGAGATGGGTGAAGAGAACTTTTGTTTCTGAATGGCTCAACCTTAAAATGGTAGCCCAGTAGCTCAAGATTGGACCCTCGAAAGCAGTTGTGGGAAAAGCTGCAAGTCGTGGGAAGGGACTCTCACATGATGCGAGCAGAGAACCAACCCGGGCGGCTGTCTTGTTGTGATAATATCTCCATAGCATGGGCAAGAGAGACTCCTCTTCCTAAATGGACTGAACAAGGTTATTATGGAAGTGGTAAACAGACTGAACATCTCAAGGGTTGTCTTTTCTACATTGTCAGTGGGAGAAGGGAGAAAGGTGGGGGGAGGAGAAATGTCTTGATAGTGTGTTATGATTTTATTTTTTTACTTCCTTCTTTTAGGTCTATTAATAGACTTCTTTATATTCTTTCAAGTTTTGTGTCTGCTTTGCTTTTCTCCTAATTCTTATCTCACAGAAGGTAAACAGCAATGAGTATTTTAGACCAAACCACTACAGGTGTCCTTTAACATGTACTACAGCTATTTCTTCAGGCAATTTTTAATGCTTCTAAATCCTCTAAAATGAGTCTCTCATGTATCAGTCCCTTTCCTTTTGAATTAAGTAACCCCCTTTCTTCCCAAATTTTTCCAAAGGTGTGTACTACCCCAAAGGCATACTTTGAATCAGTATATATGGCTCCTTTCTTTTGTGCTAAATATTCCAGTGCTCTTTTTAGAGTATATAATTCACAAGATTGAGCCGGCCAATTTGAAGGTAATTTCCCTTTTTCGATGGTCTGCATATTTTTCCCATCAACCAAGGCATATCCTGACATCCTTTTTCCTTGTAAGCATCTAGATAAACCATCAACATCTATTCTTTCCCCTTCTGGGAGGGCCTGTTCTGCTAGATCTTCCCTAATTTTAGTTTGGTATTGTATAATTTCTGAACAATTATGTGTTAAGTCACTCTTTGGTTCTCCATATAAAAATTGAGCTGGATTCAAACTTTTGTTTACTTCTAGTGTCAAGTCATAACTATCTATAAGAATTGCTTCTTATTTTAACATCCTAGAATCTGTTAACCATTTTTTAGCTTTTTGATTTAACACATTTCGGACTGCATGAGGTGTACACACAATTAGTTTACTTCCAAAAGTAAGTTTACGGCTCTCTTCTACCAGAATAGCTGTAGCTGCTATAGCTTGAATACACACTGGCCAGCCATGGCTCACTGGATCTAGCAATTTAGATAAATAAGCTACTGGCCTTTTCACTCCTCCCCATTCCTGGACTAAAACTCCATGAGCTACTCCACTTTCCACATTCACATACAGATGAAAGGGCTTTTCTGATGAGGGTAGGCTCAAAGCTGGTTCCGAGGCTAGTTTCAACTTCAATTCTTCTAATTTATTATCATCTTCCCTGGTCCACTTTATATTGTCCCCCTCCGTCAATTTTTCATATAAAAATTTTACTGCCTGCGTATATCCCTCAATCCATAGTCTACAATATCCCAATAATCCAAGCAGTCTTCTAACTTCCTTCTTTGAAGAAGGAGGGGGAAGAGAGAAAATCCCTGCAACCCTCTCAGGATTAAGCTTTTGGCTACCTTTACTTATTAAGTGATCAAGATATTTTACTTCTGATTCTGCAAATTGTAGTTTCCCTTTTGATACCCTTAATCCTTTTTCCCCAAGAAAATTCAATAGTTTTATAGTAGCCTCCCTAACTTCAGCTTCCCCTGATAATAAAAGATCATCCACATATGGGATAATTTGTATTCCAGGAGGAGTGGGGAAAGTCTGTAATATTTCTTCTAAAGCTTGCCCAAATAGATTTGGAGACTCAGTAAATCCCTGTGGTAATTTTGTCCATCTTAGTTGCTGCTTTGTCCCAGTACTTGGATCCTCCTATTCAAAGGCAAAAATATTTCGACTATCCTTTGCTAATGGGCAAGCCCAAAAAGCATCTTTAAGATCCACTACACTAAACCACTGATGCTGAGGTGGGACTTTACTTAACAGGGTATAGGGGTTGGGTACCACTGGGTAACGGGTCTGAGTTCTCTTGTTGACTTCCCTTAAGTCTTGTACTAATCTCTAAGTCCCATTAGACTTCTCTACTGGGAGAATAGGGGTATTATGAGGAGACATACAAGGTTCCAATGTCCCATCCTTTATCAATTCTTCTATTACCAGCTTTAAGCCTTCTCTTCCTTCTAAGGATATAGGGTACTGACGCACACGTATGGGACATTCTTCTCTCTCAATCATGATCCTTATGGGGTCAATATTCAATCCTCCCCTATTTCCTTCCCCAGCCCAAACTTATTTGTTAATCTTTCCCTCATCTTCTTGGGCGAGTTTTAACACTTTAGCTGTCATCTTCTGTCGGGGCCTCCTCCCCCTGCCATGTAGCCCTGGGAGAGGGGCCCTGGGAGAGAGACGGGGTTTCCCTCGCCCCTGGTCAGCCTCGTTCCCCATTGGTTGGTTTGTGATCCCCTGCGCGGGCAAGGACCCTCGGTCCCGTGACTAGAAGAGTTCCTCGGCAGAGCCCGGCCATGCGGCTGAAGAAATAAACATCTCTGAAACATCTATCAAGAATCTGTCCATATATATTTCTTTTCCATGGGACTCCTTGTTTGATATGCGTGTTACAGTATCCCCACTGCAACATAATGGTAGTGAAATGTAGATACAAAAATGCTGCTAGCAAGTATTTTCTTGCTATTTTCTAAGTCCGTGAGAGACTTTTCTCTCACGCAGAAGAGGTAGCAGGGAATGTAAACAACCAAGACACCTGCAACCTTGAAAAGTCTTGCTTATGGTATAGTAGAAAAATATTTTGACAATGGATGTTTTAGGATTTTAGCCAATCACCCCCAAGGGGTGGCTGGTTCTTTGTCCAATTAGACTATGAAGGAAAAAGTCTATAAAAGAGTTTGTAAAATAATTAAATGAATCAATCTTGCTGCACAATTCCTGCCTGCTGGATCTTCTCTCCTCCTCCTCCCTATGGCTGCGGGACACGGTGATATACCCTAGGGCCCAGGCCTGCGGTAATAGTGAAATGCAGGCAGAATGATCCCCGATCCCTAAGCGACTGATTTGTGTGAGTAAACCCTAGAAACTTTGGATTCCTCTTCTTGGTTTTGTTTTGCTATTCCATATCTAAACTATGGAGGAACCGTGGGAAGACTCTTGGCTCTCAGAGCCACATATGGACATTTATCTTAAACTTGAAAAGATTCTTGAGCAACGATTTGTAAATTTTAGCTTAATTCAAGCTCAGAAAGAACTGAAACACTTCCTTTCATCGTTGTTTAAGAACTTTTTCTATGTTTCTTGGGATTTAATTCTTACCAAAGTCTTTTGGAAGACCATTTGGAAACAGTTAATTTTTGAGTCAAAATATATGCCGATGGAAAAATATTTTCGTGAATGTTATTTAATTACCGAGACTGTTGAGCAATGTCAGCTGTGTCTTGGCGAAGGGAAGCCTACCTCAGGGACCGTGCGACCCAGGCCACGTGGACCGAGCCCTCTGCAAGCAGCAGCAAGGCAGTTCCTGCGCGCGGGCGGAGCCACGCAAGCTGCAGTGTCAGCAGTGGAGCGAGGCGCGGTGGGATCAGGGCGACCCAGCGGTGCCTGCCCGGCCCCGCGCGGTGCGTGGTGGAGCGAGCCCCATGAACGCCTGACCGAGAGGGGTGGCGCGCGAGCGGCAGCTGGCGGCGGTGGCAGTGGAGCAAAGCCGCGCCTATCCGAGGCGCGCGCTGGAGCAGGGCGCAGGGGGATCATCGCTCGGGGGCCTGGCCAAGATGTGGCTGCAGCGCCTGGCAGCGGCAGCGAAGCTGTGACCAGAGGAGGTGACACGCAGAGAACTGAGCGGCGCGGCCCGGCCTGGCCCGCGCATCCCCGAATGCCACCCTGGGAAGAGTGCGCAGGCACGAGCAGCCCCAACAATTCCAAAATGGGAGCGACTGAAAGCAAAAGCAAAAACACAGCGAGACAGAAAACAGCAGCCACTGGGAAAAAGGAAAAGATCACCGTAGCTAAGGTTTTTGGAATAGTAAAATGGTATAATGTTAAACAAAATTATGGTTTTATAACAAGATGTGACAACCAGCAAGACGTATTCGTTCATAGAGCTTCTATTAAAAAGAATAACCCTGAAAAATGCACCCCAAGCTTGGGAGATGGAGAGGTGGTGGAATTCAAAATTGTACAGGGTAGAAAAGGGTTACAAGCATCGGAAGTCACTGGGCCTGATGGTGTTTCTGTAAAAGGCAGTATATATGCTAAAAATCGTAGTCATGTTAGACAATATCTCCATTATAAGCCCCCCCTACAGTCTCCTTTTCCTAATCCCACCTTTCCCTTTTACCCTATATCCTATTACCCCCAGTGTATTCCCAATCCGTTTTTTCATCCATGGTTTCCCTCACAAAACCATGCCTTTGCCAATTGTTTCCCCAAAAATCCCTTTCCAATGCTGAGTGGGGGATGAAAAGGAGGAGGGAAGAAATTAAACCCTCTCCTGCCTCAGTTTCCCCACCACGCATGCCCAGAGAGTCCTGTCTCCCTTCTGTCAGCCTTAAGATGTTCCAGAGAATCTGTTTGGACATTTAAGGACTCAGGAGGGTGGCTTGTTTTGTTTTAAAACTGTTCTTGTTATGTTTATCCAGTTGTTTTCAATGTTAAGTTTTACATCTCTTTTGTTAAAAATAAACGGGTGAAATGTCGGGGTCTCCTCCCCCTGCCATGTGGTCCTGGGAGAGGGGCCCTGAGGGGACAGAGACAGGGTTTCCCGAGCCCCTGGTCAGCCTCATTCACCATTGGTTGTTTTGTGTTTCCCTGCGTGGGCAAGGACCCTCGGTCCCGTGACTAGAAGAGTTCCTCGGCAGAGCCCCGGCCATGTGGCTGGAGAAATAAACATCTCTGAAACATCTATCAAGAATCGGTCCATATATATTTCTTTTCCACGGGACTCCTTGTTTGGTACGTGTGTTACAGTATCCCCACTGCAACAATCTTCCCTTCTTCTGGTATAACCCCTATTTCTAATTGTACCTGTAAGTCTCTCTCCAATAAGTTGCAACCTGCTCTGGGAACTAAGAAGACATCTCCCATCCCTCTTCTGGTTTCCCCTTAAATTACTACATTTTTAATGACAGGAACTTTAAACCCTTCTCCTTTTGCTCCTGTTACCTTCACAGTGTCATTACTCACATTACACCTTCTTGGAATATTTACTACACAAGTTCTCTCTGCCCCAGTATCAACAATAAATTCTAATACCTCCTCTTGTTGGCCTACTTCTAAAGTCATCAAAAGTTCTAGATGGTATTTATCCCCCAGAAAATAGAGCCCATGACCTTCCTATTCTTCTTCTGGGTATATCTCTTGGAATATTTTCAGGTTCTTTTTTAGATCAGGGCATTCCCTCTTATAGTGTCTTTCTTCCCCACAATAGCAACAGGCATTTTTGGTTTGCACCTGAGATTTTGATTGTGCTGGGCTTCTGTTTTTTCCCTGTCTCTGAAATCTGAATGTTTGGGAGTGGTACCTGGGGGCTTCAGATTCCTCTGGGAGCTACTTTCTCGCATAGTGGCTATCATGATTTTTGCTTCTACTTTGGCTTTCTTTTCATGTCTCCGTACATAAACCCTTTGAGCTTCCCTTAATAATTCATTTAATGCCCGATCATGCCAGTCCTCTATCTTTTCCAGCTTTTTTTTTAATATCTGGCCAGGCATGAGTGACAAAGATAACTCTAAATAGAACTTGCCCTGTGTAGTGGTTTGGGCTAAAATACTCATTACTGTTTATCTTCTGTGAGATAAGAATTAGGAGAAACGCAAAGCAGGCACCAAACTTGAAAGAATATAAAGAAGTTTATTAACAGACCTAAAAGAAGAAAAGGAAAGGAAAAAAAAAAAAATTATACCACCTTCAGAACTCTCCTCCTCCCCCCACCTTCCTCCCTTCTCCCACTGACAATGTAAAGACAACCCTTAAGATGTTCAGTCTGTTTACCACTTCCATAATAACCTTGTTCAGTCCATTTAGAAAGAGAAGTCTCTTCTTGCTCGTGCTATGAAAACAGTATCACAACAAGACAGCCACCCACTTCCAAATATTGTTCAGTCCATTTAGGAAGAGGAGTCTCTCTGCTTACAATGTGAGTCTCTTCCCCCGACTTGCAGCTTTTCCCGCAACTGCTTTCGAGGGTCCACTCTTGAAAGTTTCCTGGGGTACAATTTTAAGGTTGAGCTGTTCAGAAACAAAGAAACAGAGGCCCTTCTCCTTCCCTGGGAGCAAAGGGTCTTCCTGATCTTCATCGTTAGGACTATCTCTGGGAGCATCTCTAGGAATTGAGGTTTTTCTCCTTTCCCATTTGGAGCAACAGTCCTCATTTGGTTCATCTCTCCCTGTCCAAGCTTCTCATGAAATTACAGCTGCGTCAGCATCTGCCTATCTCAGCGCAGGTGCTTCTGCTTACGAGTTGAACACTCCACCCCCCAGATCTTCATGAAATTACAACGGGATACTCTGATGTATCATAGCTTCACAACAGAATTTCAGCTTTAAGCAATTCCTCTCTCTCTTCCCTCAGGTTTTCAGCTCTTCACAGCAATAAAAGGGTTAATCTCACCTCGGCCTTGCAGCTGGAATGTGGCTTATCGCTGTTGGTCACCTGACCTCTGCCGAACAGAGGTGCCGCTTTGCTGAAATCTTGGCCGCAGTGGAGAGGGGGGAGAGCCAAGCTGCTCCGGTCGCCCACGGCAAGGCAGTGGGGGGGGGAGTTCCACGGCTGGAACAGGCCCATGGCTCCAGGCTGGCCGTGGCCCGGCCCGGCCCGGCCCAAGCAGGGCCTGGCCGGGCCTGCTGGCCCCCGCACGGGGCCTGCAGCCACCTGTCCCAGTGCTGGAAAACGAGAGAGAGCTTGGGGGGGGGGGGGGAGTTTGTCTATTCTTAAGTGTGTATCACAGAGGCGGTCACAACTTTAAGTGGCTTAAAGAATTGTCCATATTCAAACTGGCCAGCTGATAGGTGCTATCAGGTCCCAGAGGAAGCTGTAAGCACCCCTTAGCAAGGATATCCCTTCTGGGACTATCCTTGCTAACCTATGACATTCTCCACCCCTAAATGCTCTCAGGGTCAATTCCAGAGTATTGTTTCATATTCTTTTGGAGCCTCTCTAACCAATCAGTTGGAGTTTCTTCCTTCCCTTGCTGTCCATCAAAAGCTTTGCTGACATCTTGCCCTCGGGGCACTGCCTCTTTTATTCCTTTGATTATAAGATTACGATAATCATTCATATGTCCTCGCCCTGCCTCTTCATTGTGGTTCCAGTTAGGAGGTGCTATTGGCATTTTCTGGTCCCCTGGTGGACCTTGTTGATTCTCTCTTTTCCAAACTCTCATTCCAGCAGCTCTAATCATCTGCCTCTCCTCTTGGGAAAATATAATATTCATTATTGACGGTATTTCTTCCCAAGTGAAAATATTGGGACCTAAGAATTGGTTTAATTGTTCAGCTGTACCTATGGGATCTTCTAATGATCCTTTAATTTCCTTTTCAAAATTTCTGACTTCTTAAGAGGTTAAAGGAGCATTCACAAATCCTGTCCCCCCTTGAACCCCTCCCATTGGCACTTCTCATAATGGGAATAAGCTGACTTCTTGATCCCAACCTTTCTGTTCCTCAATCATCATAACCTTAGAAGAGACCCTTTTCCCTTGTTTTGGAGTAGTGGCAGGAGAGGAATTATCAAGCTGCCTTTGAGTTTTATCTGAGCTTCTCCTAGTATTTTGGTATGGTGCTCCTTCACTGGGAAGGGGACTCATCGGAACCGCCAAGGGGACAGAGGCAAGGGCGGAAGTCAGCGGTGAAGCCGGAACCACCAAGGGGACAGAGGCAGGGTCAGCCGGCAGAAGCGGGACCACGGCAGGAGTGGGAGCAGCCGGCACGAGGGAGGCCACAGCAGGGGTGGGGATGGGGGCGCCCGGTGCGAGCGGGGCCACAGCAGGAGCAGGGGCACCCGGCGAGGCATGATAGAGGGGCGGCAATGCTTCCAGGGGGTCCCAGCCTTCTTCTTTCTTTTTCTCTGCTCGCTCTGTCTCTGGGGTTTCTGATATTCTAAAAACTTTTACCCCCAGGGGTTCTGTGTCTCCTGTCCAACAAGAGGCATATTCTTTTTCTTCTGGATCAAACGGTTCCTTTAAATTTACAAATATATTTAAGGCCTGACAAATCCAAGCTTCAAAACACCCATATCTAGGCCAATAGACGTGATCAGGTCTTCTTTTTTTGTCCATTCTATCATACAATACCGAATCATATTTACTTTATTCTTTTCCTTTGTACAAGGATCACTATCTCAGTTGGCTAATTTAATTCCCAGGGGACTATCTTGGGGTATATCTGCTGGCACCTTTTACTCCCTTTTTTCCTTGAACCCGACTTACTGGTTCTTTGTCCCATCTTCCCAGGATTTTATCTGTTTGTCCCTGGCCCCTGTTTTTTGCTCTAACCCACTCCTCTGACAGCTTAAACACCACCCACCCCTCACAGCACAGAAAATCTTTCGTCTTCAATAATATAATATAATCCACCTCCCTCCAGATAATAAACTTTACATCAACAATCTATATCTGTATGCTTTCATTCATTTGTACTCACTCACTTTTATTTCTTTAATATGTCTCACTCGTTCTCACTCACAACAGAACAACACAATAATAAGGTATCTTGATTTTCAAATCACCTGTTAATATTCACCCATGGGTATTGTTTTTCAAATAAAATGGTAAAATCTCAAATGTTGTTGGCCAACCCCAGATTCTCTTGGGTATAGTATCCCACACTTCCCATCTAGAGTAATTTT
This sequence comes from Aphelocoma coerulescens, assembly GCF_041296385.1. Lineage (NCBI taxonomy): Eukaryota > Metazoa > Chordata > Aves > Passeriformes > Corvidae > Aphelocoma > Aphelocoma coerulescens. The sequence continues at coordinate 5,507,719 of NW_027184080.1, read as the reverse complement.
TCTAGCCTCTGTGTGTTCCAACCCTCAATCCGGCAACTTTTCTGGAATTGGGGACCCTCACTTTCGTCCCGTTTCCTAGTGGATTGTGCTAGGAAACCCTCGGCTCCCTTTTCCTAGGGGTCCAACCCCTCCCTGAGACCCAGTCCCAGTTACCCCAGGGGATTTCTCACTCCTTTTATCTTTTGCTTCATCTCCTCAATGGCCGTTTTTCTCGGGAAAAGATGGTACCTCAGCCCTCAGAGACTCCACACTCACTTCGCAGGTCTGGGGTAACCAGCCCGCGTCTCATTCACGCACCAGTCAACCCCCGTATCCGCCCCTCCAAAAATACTTACAATCCTCTTTTTCTTGTCGGGGTCTTCGTGCACGAGAATTGTGGGGCTAGCTGCCGCAGTTTCTTAGGGAGCATCTTTTTTTCCTTTTCTTTTGCTTTATTTGTCCCTTTCTTGTCGACGGGGTGTCGACCTGCAGCCGCCGATTCACACCAGAAGAAATGGAGCAGGCCGCCAAACTCGGTGGGGCGCACCTCCCCCACTCAGGATCTCCCAGGGTCTTGGAGGCGAGGTGTTAATCCGGGACGAAGCGCCCAATTGTGAAAAACGAGGTTCACTCTCCTGTTAGGATTTAAAAGTTTACTAAAGGACAATAGGGGACAAAGACAATAAAGCAAAAGTCACAGCACTGGGTGCTTTGGAATTCAGCCAAGAGCACCCCTGCTGTTGCAGAGACACTCTTTACATACCTTTCCTATTGCATCAGCCTAATGCATATTCGTAATCAATTATGCATATTCAAACTTTTCCCCAAACTAGTTTACATGTTCCAGGAACTGTTTAGCATGGCTCCTCCTTGGATCCACCTTTTTAGAGCATGCTCATTTCTTGGCTGTGGTTTTAGTCAGCTTTTATTATCACCTCCAGATTGGGCTTTGGTCCATGGTTTCTGCAGACGCGAGTTGCCGATAGTTGGCATGTCAGTAGCAGGGGTCTTCATCATACGTTCATTGGATGTTATCCTACCAAGCAGACAGTTCAATTACCACAAGCATAACTATATTAGCAATTTCACTATTATGTCTAAGTTTAATTCATGACAGAAATAAAGGCATTAGTTATTGTTACAAAACTACATCTTTATAACAAAGCTACTTTAACATTATACAGATAGCATCCATTTTAACATTTGCAGAAAGCCAATATTATAATATGTATCTATCACAGACATGTGTCATGGAATGATTCTCTCTGCATACCCAGGCTATGTGTGGATGAGATAATTTCCGTGGTACATCCTTGCCAGAATAAAGTAATGTCTTGACTCTCTAACATTTAAAATGTTGTTGGAGGATTTTGTTCTTCCTGCAGTTTCAGTGACATCAAGAGGGCAGATTTATTGTAGAACTGTGATTAAGCTTGCAAGCCTGTAGCTAAAATTAGCCCTTAGGATTTGAGATATATATACTGTGCACTTTTGAATAAATTTTTAGATTCACCCACATTTCTGTCGGTGTCTCTCATCTCTTCATTTATCATAGCTTAGGCAGCTGCTAGCTCTCTTGTGCTCTGGGCATTCAGAGGGGAGAGACGCTGTGGTCACTGTGGGGACAATTCTTCACCACTGCGGGGTTCCGTCTCCTGCTGCCTTTTTTCTATTGTCAGTGGAGCTCTGCTTGTGGGAACGGCCATTGCACTGGGACCTTATTAACATCCTACCTCACCAAACCGGAGACCCATCGCCATCTGCTCAGGTGCCTCAGGGGAAACCCCAGGATCCCCAGCCCCTTTCCACCTCCCAGGGAGCCTTTCTCTGCCCTGCTTGGAGTGGGGCTGCTGCTGCCCCACCCTCCACCGTTTCTTTGCCACTGCTTTGAGTTTTCACTACATTGTAGCTCTGCATCCCCGCCCTGCCGGGATGCCTCACGGCTCCAGCCCTGCTGGGATGCCCTGCTGTTCCAGCTACAGCTGCAGAGTTTCTGCTTCCTCTTGCTTGCTACTCTGGGCGAGGCCACCCTGCTGTCCCAGCCGTTGCTCCAAAGTTCCTGCTGCAGCCGATTTTCGCCATTCAGCCTGTCTGCCATTACCGCGTTTTCCCCAAGCTTGCACTGGAGCGCCCCCTACAGCCGCAAGGGAATCATTGCACCTGCCCTGCCCACTGGGAGCCTGCCACCTGCCGGCTGTGACCATCACTACACCTGTGACCATCACTACACCAAAGGGGAAAGTGCCTGCAGCCAAGAAGGCTATTACTGGGTTTCTGGTTCTGTTTGTTGTTGCTGCCATAGTTGTTGGTGTTTGTCTGCCTTGTTATACATATTAGTAAAGAACTGTTATTCCTTTTCTCATATCTTTTCTTGAAAGCCCCTTAATTTCAAAGTTATAATAATTTAGAGGGAAGGGGGTCATATTTTCCACTCCAAGGGAGGCTTCTGCTTTCCTTAACAGACAACTGTCTTTCAAACCAAGACAAACTGTAACCACTTCTTTAAATAAGGGTCTAGCCCTGGTGGGCTAAGGAGATAAGAAGGGAAACTGACTGAGAGGGACCAATCTGATTTTTATTTGTGCCTCAACATATGTTATATTCTTATAGGGGCTGTACATGTGCTGGCAGCCCTGTCCCCAGGGAGGCTTTGCCTGGCAGCCAATCAGGGCAGAGAAAGCTTCCACAATTGGGCTGTGAGCGAGCCCCCACTTGCCGGTGAGACAGATACCCCGGATGCCCGGGAAAAATGCCTGCGAAAAAATGCCCGAGAAATCTGGCTGGGGAGGAGCCTTAGCACATAAAAGCAGTTAACTGCAACACAACAAAAGCCATTTGCTTTTGGGTTTTTTTGGAGGGAGCGGGGACTCACCTGTAGGGTCAGCTCGGCCCCCCTCTCCCCTTTGCTTTTTTCTTCCTGGTGGTCCTTGATTCCCTGCCCACATCTTTGCCCTACTTCACTGTTTCCACGAACAAGTTTGTCACTGCAACAACTTGGTGTTCAGATGTTTCCCACTCTGCAGCTGCCGCCAACGCCGTGTTCCCTGCGTTGCGTGTGGCAACAAGCCCGCGGCATGAGCCCGCGGCACCCAACCTCCAGCCGCTGCTACCCACAGCCTCCGTTCCCGGATGCTGAGAACCTGCAGCTGCTGCAGAAGCGTGCCTGTAGGCACAGCAGCCTGTTCTCTGCCAACGGAAAAAAGCACACAGCCTGCTGCTGTTTGGAAATCACACCCAGCCCACTACAGGAGCTATGCAGACACCCCACCTGCTGAGCTGATGCTGACAAAGTGCCTGGGGTTCTTGTGGTAACACTGTCCCTGTCTTCTGTTTCTCTCTCTGTCTCTCTTTTCCTCTCTCTACTCCCTTTTCTATCCCCCTTCGGTAGGATGCTTGCCCTTCTTTACCAATGAACGGTTCTCAGATATAATATTGTTGCGTTTCGGCTTTATTTTTGTCCTAGAAATCTATCAAAAAGAATCCTCCTTAACTCCCTCTTTTATATTGGGACAGAACACTGACACAAAAGGCTAGAAAAATGCAAAGTCATAAGTTTTGTTGTAATAGATAGAAAACAGAAGCATATAATCAATAAAGCACAGCTATAAATAGAGTATGTCTTGTAACAGTAGTGTGTGATGAACATATTAGATAGAACTATGTGCCATATTTGTAACCCTGAAATAAAGAAACCTCAAGTTATTTAAGACCCCAATCCTTAAAAATGTTCCCTAGCCCAGGTGTTAATAAGGCTGTTCTTGAAATTAGTCCTGTTGTCAGACTCAATTCTCTCAGGAACTCCATGCCTCCAAAGGACCTGCTTTTCAAGGCCCAGGATGGTGTTACGGGCTGTAGCATGAGGCACAGGGTAAGTCTCCAGCCATCCTGTGGTGGCTTCTACCATTGTGAGCACATAGCGCTTGCCTTGGCCGGTTTGAGGCAGTGTGATGTAATCAATCTGCCAGGCCTCCCCATACTTGTATTTGGACCATCGCCCACCATACCACAGGGGCTTCACCCGCTTGGCCTGCTTGATCGCAGCGCATGTCTCACAATCATGGATAACCTGGAAGATGCTGTCCATGGTTAGATCCACCTCTCGGTCTCGTGCCCACTTATAGGTGGCATCTCTGCCTTGATGGCCTGAGGCATCATGGGCCCATTGAGCTAGGAACAACTCCCTCTTGTGTTGCCAATCCAAGTCTATTTGTGAAACCTCTATCTTTGCAGCCTGATCTACCTGCTCATTGTTTCAGTGCTCTTCGTTAGCCCGACTCTTGGGGACATGGGCATCTACATGGCTGACTTTCACAGGTAGCTCCTCTCCCCGGGCAGTGATGTCTTTCCACTCTTCAGCAGCCCAGATTGGTTTTCCCTTACGCTGCTAATTGGCCCTTTTACACCTTTCCAGCCAACCCCACAGAGCATTGGCTACCATCCATGAATCAGTGTAGACGTAGAGCTTTGGCCACTTCTCTCTTTCAGCAATATCCAGGGTCAGCTGAACAGCTTTGAGTTCAGCGAGCTGGCTTGATCCACCTTCTCCTTCAGTATCTTCTGCAACCTGTCATGTGGGACTCCATACAGCTGCTTTCCACTTCCGTTTCATCCCTACGATGTGACAGGAATCATCAGTGAGAAGAGCGTAGCGTGTCTTCTGATAGCGGTTGTAAGGTGGAGCTTCCTCAGCCCGTGTCACTTGTTCCTGCTCCTTTTCTTCAGTAAGACCAAAGCTTTCACCTTCAGGCCAATTTGTGATTATTTCCAAGATTCCAGGGCAATTCCAATACGAGCACACTGTGTGATGATGGCAATCCATTTTCTCCCTGTAGTGTCGGTGGTGTGGTAGGTAGAGGGAACCTTTCCTTTGAACATCCACCCCCGCACCAATAGTCGGGGTGCCAGGAGAAGTTGTGCTTCAGTGCCGATTACTTCTGAGGCAGCTTGAACTCCTTCATAAGCTGCCAAGATTTCCTTCTCTGTGGGAGTGTAGTTGGCTTCAGATCCTCTGTAGCTTTGGACCCAGAATTGCAGTAGTCATCCTCGAGTCTCACCAGGCACCTTCTGCCAGAGGCTCCAGGACAGACCATTGTTCCCAGCTGCAGAGTAGAGCACGTTCTTCACTTCTGGTCCCGTCCTGACTGGGCCAAGGGCTACTGCATGAGCAATCTCCTGCTTGATCTGGGCAAATGCTTGTTGCTGTTCAGATCCCCAGTGGAAATCATTCTTCTTGTGGGTAACCAGGTAGAGAGGGCTCACAATCTGGCTATACTCAGGAATGTGCATTCTCCAGAAAACTAAGGCGCCTAAAAAAGCTTGTGTTTCCTTCTTTTTGATTGGTGGAGACATCGTTGTGGTCTGATTCATTACCTCAGTGGGTATCTGGCACTGCCCGTCTTGCCAATTCACCCCCAGGAACTGGATCTCTCGAGCAGGTCCCTTGACTTTGCTCTTCTTGATCAGCAAGCCGGCTTCCAGGAGAATCTGGATTATTTTCTCTCCTTTCTCAAATACCTCTGTTGCGGTGTTCCCCCACACAATGAGGTCATCAATGTACTGCAAATGTTCTGGAGCCTCACCCTTTTCTAGTGCAGCCTGGATCAGTCCATGGCAGATGGTGGGACTGTGCTTCCACCCCTGGGGCAGTTGGTACCAGGTGTACTGCATGCCCCTCCAGGTGAAGGCAAACAGACCTGCACTCTGCTGCCAGAGGAATGGAGAAAAACACATTAGCAATGTCAATAGTGGCATACCACTTTGCTGCCTTGGACTCCAGCTCGTACTGGAGCTCCAACATGTCCGGTACAGCAGCGCTCAACGGTGGAGTCACTTCATTCAAGTCATGATAGTCTACAGTCAATCTCTCTTCCCCTTCCGATTTGCGCACAGGCCAAATGGGACTGTTGAAGGGTGCGTGGGTTTTGCTAATCACCCCTTGGCTCTCCAGATCATGGATCATCTTGTGGATGGGAATCAGAGCATCTCGAGTTGTCCGGTACTGTCGGCGATGCACTCTCAAGGTGGCAATTGGTACTCCCTGCTCTTCCTCCTTCACAAGGCCTACTGCAGAAGGATTTTCAGACAGCCCAGGCAAGGTGTTCAATTCCTCAATGCCCTCTCTTTCCACAGCAGCTATTCCAAAAGCCCATTAGAATCCTTTCGGGTCTTCGAAATTCCCGCTCCCGAGGAAGTCTATGCCCAGAATATATGGGGCCTCTGGGCCAGTCACAATAGGATGTTTCTTCCACTCTTTTCCAGTCAGGATCACCTCGGTTTCCAACAGGGTCAATTGCTGCGATCCCCCTGTCACTCCAGAAATAGAAACAGTTTTTTCCCCCACATGTCCCAATGGGATCAATGTACACTGTGTGCCCGTGTCGAGCAAGGCTTCCTATTTTTGTGGTTCTGATGTGCCATGCCATCAGATCCACACTGTCCAAAAGACCCAATTCTCCCGTGACTCTTCCTGCCTAGAGACAGGGCCCCTCTAGCCCTGGATATCATTAGAAACTGGAGCTACTTCCCTTCTGGTGGAACTCCTTCTCTGAGTATTGCCCTCCTTCAATTCATGCACCTGTGCTGCCAGGGCAGAAGGGGGTTTTCCATCCCACCTTTTCATCTTTTCCCCATGGTCACACAGGAAAAACCACTGCTCAGCTCGTGGGGTGTATTCTCTCTCCCTGGCTGGGGGACGTCTGCTTCTGATAACAGGGCCTCTGGTCTATACTGATGAGATTTGGAGAAGGCCCTCCTTAATGTCATCCCTGAGTTTCTGATGGGTCTCCTCAATCTTGTTTTTCATTTTCTGTATGCGATCCGACAGACTTGTTTCCACAGCTGAGATTCTTGCTTGAGTTGGGCTGTGCACAGTGTCTGCATATGCCCGGAGCCTCCTCACCATAGTATTCACTGTCTTGTCCCCGTCATTCCACATCATCATTGATAAAGCAGAGTGTTCCAGTTTGGCCAAATTTAGAAATATATCCTCTGAGAGAAGGCACAGCTACCCCTTCCCCCCCAGGTTCGGGAAAAAATAAATTTTCCTCGAAGGAAAGTGAAGGAGATAAAACTATTTATTTACCAAACACACGGGAAAAGGAAAATAAGGCTAAATAATAAAATGTTTCACTGTGGAGGAAAAAAAAACCTGGGAAAGTGTTAAGAGTCCTCCCTTTGGTCTCCTCGGCGCTGGGGCTTGGGCCAGGGCCAGGCCCTCTGTGCCCGGTGGAAAGTCCTCCCGATGTGCTCTGAGGTTGAAAAAAACAGTCCAGTATAAAAGGGAGAAAATCCGGAATTCCAGAGAAGGAAAAACAAAGTCCAACTCTCAATCTCTCTCTCTGGAGAACAAGAAACTGAAACAACTGGCCAAAAGCTGACTGGAAAGCCGCAAGCCGGGTGCTTCCTCACTCTCCTCCCGCAGCTGAAAAAAAACCCTGCTATCTCTGTGTGACCTTGAACAAGCTGCAAACTGCCCTGAAAAAGTTTTGCTCAGTTTTTTCCTTCCCCCTCTCAGGCTCAGTTTAGAGGCACAGAAAGGCACAAAAATTAATTTTGGGCATAGGCAGCGATATGGGATACACATCATAACGTCACCCCAAGACACAGGGGCATATTCATGTGGCGCATGTTGTGCAAGTTTCAGTCACATCACTGGTGTACATTTTACCATGTCTGGGCTCCTAATTGTTTGGTCATCTGAGAAAATTATCTCTACCACTGCCAGTTCTCTCAAGCATTGAATCCCTTGTTCCATGGTCTTCCAGGGGTTTTGCTGCAGCTGGAGATCTTCTCGGCACAGGTATCTTTCCCTCACGCTTCTTAAGAGTTGTGTCCAGAGACTCAGAGCTTCAGGCCCCCTTGTCATCCCTTGGTCAATACCCACATCACGTGACAGAGATCCCAAATGCTTCGCTTCAGTACCATCCAGAATTGTACCATTGCCGGCAGCGTCCCAGATTCGGAGCAATCAACTTTAGATTCATCAGGCCGCCAAGGGTAATCTTTTCTTAGGGTGTGAAGGATTTCTATGGACAGAGACTCAATAATGACTTCTGGTTTGGATTCCTCTGCTGGCTGTGAGGATCCTGGCTCCCCATCATCATCCACTGGGTGAATGGATTTGGCTTTGTGTTTCCTTCTCTGGACAGGGGCAATTGCTATTGGCTTAGGCTCCCTGTCTGGTTTAGCTTCAGCCTGAATGACTGGGGTGTCTGCTGATTCATCCTCTGGCCCTTCTGGCTGCATCTGCTGCCCTACAGTATCTAGCAGTGTGCAGTAAGCATTAGCCAGGACCCAGCACATTGCAATGAGCTTTTTCTTCTCACTAGAGTGGTTATTGCAATTTTCTCTCAGATATTTCCCCACCTCAGCTGGGTTCTGAATTTGCTCGGGGGGAAGTTCCAAGCTATCGGGTCAGAGAATTCCTTCACAGTTTGGTCTATGTCCTCCCACACCCCACACCACTCAGAATTTTCCACAACTAGGGCATGTGTCTGGACAACTCTTCTGGAAATCTCAGCCCTCATTCTAGATAAGCTGTAGACCATATAGAGGAAACCTACTAGATAACACACCAGGAAGGTGGTATCTTTAACATCCAGGGGAAACTGAACATTCTCAAAGGGTGACGTGCCAGATCTGAAGGGGAAGAAGGAGATGAAGGACTGGGAAATATCCATCCCCTACTTTTCCCCTAACAGACTGGGTGTAATTACTAATAAACCCCCCAAAAAAGCTAACGAGACCAGGACGGACAAACAACCAAGCACACACATTCTCAGTGGTTCCCATTACTTCTGTTAAACTTGTGTAAATCACAAGCACCAGGCACATTAACATGGCAGTCCTGATTTGTATTCCTGATTTGTAAAAGGTATATGCCAGGGACCCGATTCCCCATATCTGTGGACAGGTACTCATGCCTAGGTTCAAGAGAAACATTATTAAATCAAGCAGCATGGTGACCACTGACTGCTGTAACCCAATACAAAGTGTTTCAAACCAGAATGTATTTTCTTTTCAGTTTCTCATGCCACTTCAGTTGGGCACCAAATTTTGTCTCAGTTTTGGAGACAAATTTCAGGAGAAAACAGCCCGGAATGAGCTTTTCCTCTAAAAGGAAAGGACTTCAATAACTCCCTTTTCTTCTGCCAATGAAATTGATACCAGCATGTGAAAGTGAAAAAAAAAGAACTGTTTATTAACAAAAAAAAAAAAAAAAAAAAAAAGAGGGGAGGTGTGCCTGCAATTCACAGAAAAGGACTGAATAAATGCTAGATATGAACTCCCAGAAACTTACCCTCCACCCACACACCCACCCCCACACACCCACCCCCAGCAGAACAAAACGAAACTAAAAAATGCCTGGGGAAGAAAAATGTATGGGCTGACGGCGTGGCCCAGAAAACAAAGTGCTGACTGGTCCCTTTTTGTCTCCAGGAAGGGGAAGAGGAGTTCGCACACAGCAGCCCAGAGTGGAGCAGATGGGAAACCTGTTGATCCTCTGGCGTTGGTTTTCCTCCTCACTGCAGGCAAAACTGGTGAATTTTGATATCCCTTCTTTCACTGTCTTGGTCTTTCCGGGGGTTTGGACCGACTGAGGCCGCCCCACAGGCTCCCTGGGTCAGAGAGAAAAAAAATTCCATAAAGCTGCTGAAAGGATTTGCCAGTTAAAAGCCTCCAGGCCAGGGGGAGGGAAAAAATACCAACCTTTTTGCTTCAAGCTAGCAAAAAACCCAATCTAACAAAAGGAACAATGTAGCATCCCAATCCACGCTCTGCAGAGCACCCGGAGAGAGAGAGATTGAACAGAGCCAGTGCCCAGGGTTTCTAGGCTCTGGCCCCACCCCCTGGCTCATCTTAAAGATACCACACATTTTCTGGGCATAAAGGAGATGATTAGGGAATAAAGTATCATCAAAAAAATCACCCCAAGACAGATGTTTTAAAAGATTTTCTGTTCCCCAATGGGTACTTTCCTGCTCTCACTGTGCTGCTTCTCGAAGGAGCAGGGGTGGAACTACAACCTGTCCCCCTGGGATCACAGCCCACACACTTTCTTTAATCTCAGCCTTAAGAAACTTAACTTGTGGTCTCTCTGATCATATCTTGGGGTAAACTCTGACAAATCTATTTCTTTCTGTGGTACCACAGCAAGAATGCCTTTTCCTGCAACCCCTTTTGCTATTTCATCAGCAAAGCAATTTCCCAGTTTGGGAGTTGTTTTCCCTTTTTGATGACCTCTGCAATGCATAATAGCTACCTCTGTGGGCTTCCAAATACTCTGCAGGAGTGCAAGGATCTGTTCAGCATGCTTAATTTCATTACCTTGAGCAGTTAGCAGCCCTCTCTCCTTCCAGATGGCTCCATGGGCATGGACAACACTAAAGGTATATTTGGAGTCAGTCCATATATTCATCTTCTTTCCCTCGCTCAGTTCTAGAGCTCTCATCAGTGCAATGAGTTCAGCTTTCTGTGATGATACATCTGATGTCAAGGCCTTTGCCTTGATTACCTTATCCGTGGTTGTCACTGCATAGCCTGTCATTTGCTTACCATTTCTCATGAAGCTGCTTCCATCTGTATGCAGTTCCCAATCTGGATTCTCTAGAGGCACATTCTTCAGGTCTGGTCTGCTGGAATAGGCCTCTTCTATCGTCTGTAAACAGTCATGCTCAGGCACATTGTCAATTAATGTAGATGACAAAAACATTGCAGGGTTTACAACAGACATTGTTTTTGGGGTAAAATCATCCTGTTCCAACAACACAGATTGATATTTAAGCATTCTTCAAGGGGAGAGCCAGTGTCCCCCCTTTTGGTCCAGTACAGTTATCACAGCGTGGGGCACATACATGACAATGTGCTGCCAGAGGGTGAATTTCTGGGCCTCCTGTATCAGGATGGCAGTAGCCACCACAGCTTTCAAGCACCCAGGCCACCCTTGGCCAACACTGTCTAGCTGTTTTGAAAAGTAGGCCACAGTTCTTTGCTGGTCTCCAAGGTGCTGAGCCAGTACCCCCAGAGCAACATTCAGTCGCTCATATGTAAAGAGTTCAAAAGGCTTGGTTAATTCCGGCAGCCCCAGAGCTGGGGCTGACATCAAGGAATGTTTCAGCTGTTTAAATGCAGTCCTTGTGCTCTCTGTCCACATGATGGTTCCCTTTCCAGCTGCTTTAAGGGCTCCATACAAAGGTTTTACCAGTAGTCCATAATTTGGTATCCATAAGCGACACAAACCTACCATTCCCAGGAAGGCTTGCATCTCTCATGGTGTGTGGCTGTGGAAGATGGCAGATTGCTTCTTTCTGTTCTCTGCTGAGTTGTTGATGTCCACAGAAGATCTCTAGCCCCAAGTAGACTACTGTTTCCCTGGCAACCTGTGTCTTCTCTTTCGAGACTCTATACCCACTTAGTCCCAAAAAGTTCAGCAGACTTACAGTGAGCTGGATGCAGTCATCTCACCTTCTAGCTGCAATTAAGGTATCACCAACATATTGAAGAATAACCCCTCCTGGTTCTTGTCTTCTCCAGTCCTCCATTTCCTTTGCTAACTGGTTTGCGAATATTGTTGGGCTGTTTTTGAATCCCTGGGATAGAACTGTCCAGGCGAGATGTGTTTTCCTCCCTGTCTCAGGATTTTCCCACTCAAAAGCAAAGAGCTCCAGGCTGGTTTTATGCACAGGAATACAGAAAAAGGCATCCTTGAGATCTAAAACAGTGAACCACCCTAATTCATCTGTCCGTATGGTCAAAAGAGTGTAAGGGTTTGCTACAACTGGGTGTATATCCTCTGTTATTTTGTTAACTCCCCTTAAATCCTGCACTAATCGATAACTCTTACCATCAGCCTTTACTGGCAGGATGGGTGTGTTGTATCTAGGTTGGCATTCCATTAATAACCCAAATTTAAGGAACTTTTCAATTATCAGTGCAAATCCCCTATGGCCTTCTAACTTTAAAGGGTATTGATTCTGTCTTACCAGCGTAGCCCCTAATTTGAGTGTAATACAGTCTCAGCTCTTTTGGATCTCCCAGGAAAATCACTGGCCCACACTATTGGAATGACAGCATCTTCAGCTTCTTCGGGAATTTCTCCCTAATTCTCCAGTATGAAAATGCGTCATAGGTTAGCAAGCATAGTCCCAGAAGGGTTGTCCTTGCTAAGGGGTGCTTACAGTTTCCTCTGGGACCTGATAGCACCTATCAGCTGGCCAGTTTGAATATGGACAATTCTTTAAGCCACTTAAAGTTGTGGCCGCCTCTGTGATACACACTTAAGAATAGACAAACTCCGCCCCAAGCTCTCTCTCGTTTCCGGCGCTGGGACAGGTGGCTGCAGGCCCCGTGCGGGGCCAGCTGGCCCGGCCAGGCCCTGCTCGGGCCAGGCCGGGCCGGGCCACAGCCATCCTGAAGCCATGGGCCTGTTCCAGCCGTGGAACCCCCCCACTGCGTTGCCGTGGGCAGCCGGAGCGGCTTGGGTCTCCCCCCTCTCCACTTCGATAAGAAAAATTCAACATTCCAGCTGCAAAGCTGCAAGGCCGAGGTGAGATTAACCCTTTTAGTGCTGTGAAGAGCTGAAAACCTGAGGGAAGAGAGAGAGGAGATGCTTAAAGCTGAAATTCTGTTGTGAAGCTATGATATATCAGAGTATCCCATTGTAATTTCATGAAGATCTGGGGGGTGGAGTGTTCAACTCGTAAGCAATAAGCAGATGCTGATGCAGCTGTAATTTCATGAGAAGTTTGGACAGGGAGAGATGAACCAGATGAGGACTGTTGCTCCAAACAGGAAAGGAGAAAACCTCAGTTCCTAGAGATGCTCCCAGAGATAGTCTTAAAGATGAAGATGAGAAAGACCCTTTGCTCCCAGGGAAGGAGAAGGGCCTCTGTTTTTTTTTTTGTTTGTTTCTGAACGGCTCAACCTTAAAATTGTACCCCAAAAGACTTCAAGAGTGGACCCTCAAAAGCAGTTGCAGGAAAAGCTGCAAGTCGGGGGAAGGGACTCACATCACAAGCAGAGAGACCTCTTCCTAAATGGACTGAACAATATTTGGAAGTGGGTGGCTGTCTCGTTGTGATACTGTTTTCATAGCACGAGCAAGAAGAGACTTCTCTTTCTAAATGGACTGAACAAGGTTATTATGGAAGTGGTACACAAACTGAACATCTTAAGGGTTGTCTTTTTACATTGTCAGTGGGAGAAGGGAGGAAGTTGGGGGGGAGGAGGAGAGTTCTGAAGGTGGTATAATTTTTTTTCCCTTCTTTTAGGTCTGTTAATAAACTTCTTTATATTTTTTCAAGTTTGGTGCCTGCTTTGCATTTCTCTTAATTCTTATCTCACAGAAGATAAACAGTAATGAGTATTTTAGACCAAACCACTACAAAATGGCAGCTGCTTCAACAAATTTAGTTTCAGGAAATATAACTTTCACTCCCCCTTCTTTGGAAAATTTGATTTCTGCTTCTAATTTTTCCAATAAATCCCTACACAATAATGGTTTGGGGGATTTTGGCATATAGAGGAATTGGTGAGCCATGCAGTGTTTTCCCAACTTAAATTTTAAAGGTTAGAAGAAAGGCCTTGTTTCACTTACCCCTGTGGCACCGATCACATTTACAGTATCTTGACTCAGTTTCCCTTTTAAATAGAATATGTTGCCCCTGTACCCACCAGAAATTCAACATCATCTTACCCCAGCTTAGCTACAACCAAAGGGTCTGCTGGGGGTGTCCCCTTCCGTCCCCATCAGTTCCCATTCACAGCTAATTCAGGAGCTGGGGGTGTCCTTTTTGCCAGCATTGGACACTTGTTCTTCTAGTGTCCCTTTTCCTTGCAAAGAGCACATTCATCTTTGCCTACAGGATGCTTTTCAATGTGTTAGATGACTTTCTCTGATCACCTCTTCTATTCTGCTGGCTTTCTATCCCTATCTGTTGAATCCCTTTTTTGATATACTTTCCAGGCTGCATTCAACAATTTACCTGTGTCATGCTTCTCATCCATCTTTTGCAGTTTTTTCCTTATGTCTGCCAGCCCCTGGTGGGATAAGGAGATAAGAAGGGAAACTGACACAAAAGGCTATGCCTAAGCAAACAAACAAGGCTAGATGACAGAACTGTAAAATTATAAAAGCCTGTTGTTCCAGTTTGGTCAAATTTAGAAATATATCCTCTGAGAGCAGACAGGCTACAACCATCCCTCTGCCACCAGGTTCAGGAAAAAAATAAATTTTCCTCAAAGGAAAGTGAAAGAGATAAAAACTATTTATTTAACAAACACACAGGAAAAGGATAATAATGCTAAATAATAAAACCTCTCGCTCTGCTGAGAGAAACCTGGGAGAAATTTCAGAGTCCTTCTGTAGATCTCTCTCTCCCCCTCCTTGGAGCTGGGATGGGGTGGTGGGCCCACCTCCAGGGCCAAGGCCTCGGTGGAAAGTCCTCCCAATGTATTCTGATGTTGAAACAGTCCAGCAGAGAGAAAAGGAAAAGAAAAATGAAGTCCCAGGATAACAAAAGTTCAACTCTCTGGAGGAAAAGGAGCTGAGGAAAAAAAACTGCTGAAAGCTGGCTGGAAAGAAAAGCAAGCTGGGTGCTTCCCTTCCATCTCGCTCTCCTGCCGCAGCTGAAAAAAGTCTCTATCTCTGTGTGACCTTGAACAAGTTGCAAACTGCTTTGAAAAAGTTTTGCTCAGTTTTTCCTTCCCCCTCTCAGGCTCAGTTTAAAGGCATAGAAAGGCACAAAAATTAATTTCTGGGCATAGGGCAGCGATAGGGGATACACATCATAAAGTCACCCCAAGACACCTGTGTAAAATGAACCACAGCCAGACATGCATGTGGATGCATGTCGTGGTTTGTTGCTGGCCAGATTCCAGGTACCCACAAGAGCTGCTGTCTCACTCCTCTGGTGCAGCTGGACAGAGGAGAGAAAATTTAATAAAGGGTCCATGAGTTGAGATAAGGACCAGGAGAAAACACTCATCAGTTACCATCAAGGTCAAAACAGGCTCAACTTGGAGATATAAGGTGAATTTATTACAAACAGAATCAGAGCAGGATAATGAGAAGTAAAACAAGCCCTTAAAACACCTTCTCCCCACCCCTCCCCTCCTTCCCAGCTCTACCGCCTACCCCAGTAAAGGAGGCAGGGAATGGGGATTATGGTCAGGTAATCACCCATTGTTTCTCTTGATGCCCAGGGAGAGGAGTCCTTCCCCTGCTGCACCATGGGGTCCCTCCCACGGGAGACAGTTCTCCGTGAACTTCTCCGACACGGCTCCTCATGAGCAGCAGCTCCCTGCGACCTGCTGAATGTGAGTCCCTCCCACGGGCATCAGTCCTCCCCAAACTGCTGTAGCGTGGGTCACTCTTCCACAGGGTGCAGTCCTCCAAAGAGAGGCTGCTCCAGCCTGGGAGCAGGCCCCTCTCTCCATGGGTGTGGGAACCCAGAGTGCAGGGAATATTTCTCTGCCTGTTTTGAAGGGTTCTACCCCCCTGGACAACACCTTTTTGGACCTTCGTCCTTGGAGAAAATTGCCTACCCTCTGGGAAGAATTAGAATCTACACTGGTGTGACCTAGGTGATAGAATATTATGTGAGATTGTCACAGAGTGAAAAATTTAGAGGATTTGGGTTTGCTAATATAGTAAATAGATAAAAGCAAAAACCTTCAAAATGGAGGACTGTTGTTCTCCAGACCTTCTTCTTCTTTTCCTACTACTCCATATTCTGCAGTAGAAGTAGTTTGGGATGATTGGATAAAGAATTCTGCAGTTCCTGTCTACGTGACCAGACAATTTACTAGACATTGGAAGAAAAGTGAAAATATCTTTCGTTTTAAGTTTTCATTGGGTGATTTACCTTTAAAAGACTGTGTAAATCTTGATAATTTGGCATTCTCCTGCATTCTCTGCTCTGTGCTATGTCTGGGTCATGTTAAGTGGCCCTATTTCTCAGATAAGACTTAATAAACAACTATCTTAAAGCAGAGAAGGCTGAATGTCCGTTCGTCTCTCAGACTCGTGGCAAAGACTCTAAAATTCTCCCCCATCAGGGGAGGCATAATTACGACACGGACAGTGTCAAATGGTGCCCCGTGTTTGGCCTCACTAAAGCAAAGCGTGCCAGGAGATATTGACTAAATAAGTAGTAAAGTAGGTATGTTTATTCCAGCACTGGGACACATGGGGGATAGCTCCTCCAAAACCATGCGTGCCGACAGCTGCATTCAGCTTGGTATTTATCGGGTTACAAGTTCCATATTCATTAAGTTTCCCAATACACCTATACATATTCATCACCTAGCCCCGCCCAGCCTCGCTTTGTATTATAATGAACCCAAAAGTCATTTACATCCGCGTTGCGCGTGCGCAGTGTTGTTTGGTGGCTTTGGTAGGGGTCTCCGAGGGTCTTCTTCTGATGAAGTCAGGAGTCTTCCTCATCCTGAACTTTTCACCTTTCCTCCCCACGCATGCTCTTTATACCCCTGGCCCGAGTTTAAGCTTCGAGACTGGTTTGAGATAGTTTTGGGTTGAGCGCAGGATGTCTGTCTGAGACTCCCCCTGGCCTTATCAGTGGTCTCTTATCTTTTTTTCCTGCTCTGGTATGCTGACTAAGCTAGATGCATTGCTCCTAACAAACTAATTCTTCTGCTTCCCATCCCCCTGATTCAGTCCCCCCTTTTCTAAAGAGTTAGTAAATTCTTTTACTAATACTGTAATTCTTTGCCTAATGAGTTTTTTGCTAGGCATCCCTTAATGCTTTTCCATGTGCGTTTGACAAAGTAGTTAGAACTGATAACCTTTTTAGTACTTTATAGTTCCAAATGAGCAACTTGATAGGCAGCACAAGGCAGGCACTAATCAAGGTTAATAAAACAATTATGGGGTGACATAACGTATTTAGGGTACCAGTTGCAGTAGGTGACCACCCGAAAAGCGAGTCCCACCAGTTATGGCTTGCGTCTTGTTTTACTCTTTGCAAGATTCTGCTGATTTTTTGTGTGTCATAATGGATGGTGATTAAGGTCTTTTCCCCGTTTCTTTGGATTTTTCTTAAAATCTCCATCAGGTCTTGATGTTTCACTAATTGCTTTACTAATGTTAGGTCCATCCCAATAGGTGTGGGTAGCAATTTATGGTAAATGGTGTAGTTAGACCTTATCAATTGATGAGACACAACCAGTGCTAAATACAAAAAGTCACACCCAACAATCTTGGTAAAATTACAAATACAAAAATTAGAGTGATTCCTGGCAGCTACATTTATATTATTGTCATCTATCATCATAGAAGTGCAGGTAGTTCTTAAGCACACACAGCCTTGACCAATATATACAAGTACAGTTTTTGGTGAAGTGTCTGGGTGGATCTCAAAGTGACAAATGCCTTGTTCTGTATCAAGACATATGTCTCTGGCATCAAGTGTATTACTTTCACAGATAAACCCTTGTTGTTCCCATGTGATGCAAGATTCTAAATTTACTGTTTGCCATTTTCCTCTTACCATCCGAGCCCATACTCTATGTTCAGAGGGGTAAAAAACTGTCCCTTTATGGTTTAGTCCCAATGCAACAATAGGATGAATTACATAATCCGTGGCATTACGTATTGTAAGCACGAAGGCAGTAGCTATGTTAGTCATTGGGTCATAAGTGAAATTCACCAAGGTCCACCAGGATTGGAGCTTTTTTCTAATTTAGTAGCATTATTCCAAACAGCCTCTCGGATTTCAATAGGAAATACACCTTCATTACCTTCTCTTATGATTAAGGAAGCTGTGGACTGCATCCATAATTGAGCTTGTATGCAGCTAAGGGCTAATGAGACATTGTCTTGAGCTACACCAAGTGTGTTTAATATAAGTTCATGGTCCACTTCCCTGAATTTTGTGAGGTCTGGGAGTATTTTTGAGACTTGCCACTGGCTGTTTCCCAATGCTAATAGGGAAGATTGTAGGGGCTGTTTTAATTTGGTCAGGTCACTGGTCGCTGTGGCCAATTTATTCATCAGTATCTCTGAATCAATCCCATTTAGGACTCCCAGTCCTGTTCCCAGCATGCCAGTCAGGTGTCTCCGCACTCTGCCTTTGAGGGGTGTTTGCTTCTGCAGCCAGGCTATCCACCCTTCAAGGGATGTTTGAATTAAAGGGGAGCAGGCTGGTTGGATTTCAGAAATGTTAATTTGCATTAGTAGTTCTACACGCTTAAGAGACCATTCTGGATTAAACAGCAGTAATTGTTGGCCTGTGTTCCTCACTACATAAGGGCCAATCTCATAAACTTTTGGCTCAGTTTAAGTGATGTGACCTGGTTTTGGATCGGATTGCCAGAGTAGGTCGTAGTAGGCCTGGCCATGGCATTTATCTGGAATTTGAATGAGAGTCCATTACTGTCTTGGCCCCAAAGACAAACCACTTCAACGGTCTGTACTAATGTAAGATTATACCAACAATCTGCTTCACTTGAACGACTACAGATTTCACGGTGTCTGTCTGTAGGAGTAGTTGAGACACTGATTTGGGTTGCTTTTCTATGAGTAGTCCCGTTAATCATTCGGCATCCTATCTTGATTTTTTTTCTCCTACAGTTCCCTGGAGCTGCCAAGTTCTTTGTTTTTCCCATTCTTGCTTTGTATACACTTGGTTTCCGTGCATGACCACAGTCAACAGGTTTAAATTTTTAAAATCAGAATATTTCCCCATGAGTCCAGTAACCCGCATAAAGGCTTGGGACCATATGTCTTCTCTCCTATGAATAACTTCCCAGCTGAAGGTTACAATTATAACTGTGAGAAAAACAATTTTCTGGGTTATACTTGCGTGCCACCCTAACATTTTCATTTTGTTTGGGTAAACTTCAATTTCAGTTCATCATCGCCAGGGGTCACTTTCCAAGAGGTCTCTGGAGCCTTCTTTACTCGGGTATCGTGAATCCAGGCACTCTGTTCTCTGATCTTAATCGTGGTGTAAGTGGTGAGAAGCACCTGGAATGGTCCTTCCCACTGTGGTTCCAGAGTCTTTTCTGTAAGAGCCTTAACATATACATAATCTCCAGGCTGAATGTCATGTACAGGACCGTCCAAGCCTCGACTTCGAGTTCCAGCCACATGTTTTCCAATTTCTCTAAGCTGTTTATCTAAAGCAATCATATAGGTGGTTAGCGTCTCTTCCCCTATTTGGGTAGATATTCCTTTCTGTACCCCATATGGTCTCCCATAAAGTATTTCGAAGGGACTTAGCTTTTCCTTAATTCTGGGCTTGGTTCGAATTCGTAACAATGCAAGTGGAAGAGATTGGGGCCAGGGTAGGTTAGCTTCTTGCCCTAATCTCACAATTTGCTGTTTAATCAAATGATTCATTTTCTCTACTTGGCCACTCAACTGGGGATGGTATGGAGTGTGTAGTTCCCAGTCTATGCCTAAATGTCGGCTAGTTTGTTGTACCACCCTTGAAATAAAATGTGGTCCCCTATCTGAGGATATTGTGGCTGGAACTCTGAAGCGCGGTATTATTTCTTGTAGTAACACCTTGGTTACTTCTCGAGCCTTAGCGGTTCTAGTAGGAAAAGCTTCTGGCCATCCTGAAAAAGTATCTGTTAGCACTAATAAATATCGATACCCCCCTTTTCTTGGAAGTTCTGTGAAATCAATTTGCCACTGCTGTCCAGGCCCATGGCCTCTCCCAATCTGGCCCATGTTTGGTTTGCGGGTATTTTTGGGATTAGTCTGGAGGCAAAGGTTACACTGTTGAGTTACTTGCACAACAGTTTTGTATAAGTTTCTGGCAATAAGTTTCCCAATTAAGTAGTTATATAAGGCATTTGTTCCCCAATGCGTTTTCTGGTGTTCCTCTCTAACTACGGCCCATAGCAAATGAGAGGGAATAACTACTTTTCCCTCTGCATTGATAGCCCATCCCTCTTGGTTAAATGTTCCCCTTTCATCTTTAATCAATTTCTTGTCTTTTTTATTATATGTTGGCTTACCCTCTAGGGAAAGTTGTCCATCTGGGATCAAGGCTCCAGTTGTCATTACCTCACCTTTTGCTGCTTCTTTTGCCTCTCTGTCCGCCAGTTCATTCCCTTCTTCCAATTCTGAGCTCACCTTTTGATGTGCCCTTATGTGCATGATTGCTACCTTCTCAGGTAGCTGGACTGCTTCTAACAGCCGCATTATTTCTTGTGCATGTTTGACGTTCTTTCCATGCGAATTTAACAGTCCTCTTTCTTTCCAAATGGCCCCGTGTGCGTGCACAACTCCAAACGCATACCTTGAGTCTGTATAGATGTTTATTTTCTTTCCTTTTGCCATCTCTAAGGCACGGGTTAGGGTGATTATTTCAGCTTTCTGCGCAGAGGTGTTTGTTGGCGGGGCTCCGGATTCTATCACCTCCCGGCAGGTGGTAACTGCATACCCAGCATGTCGCTTTCCACTGATGATGTAGCTGCTCCCATCAGTAAACCAGGTCTCTGCGTTGTCTAAAGGGGTATCCTTTAGATCCGGGGGGCTGGAGTAGGTGGCTTCGATAGTCTCCAGGCAATCATGGCGTACCAGTTCCCCTTGATTTCCACTGAGAAAGGAAGCTGGGTTGACAATGTTAGTTACCACTATTTCTACATCATCTTGTTTTACCATGATGGCTTGATATTTCAGGAACCTTTGTGGGGAGACCCAGTGCCCACCTTTCACTTCCAGCACTGCGGACACCGTGTGGGATACCAGTACAGTCATTCTCTGACCCAAGGTGAACTTGCGTGCTTCCTGGATGTTTAGCACCACTGCTGCAACAGCTCTGAGGCACCCAGGCCATCCTTTGGCTGCTGCATCTAGCTGCTTAGAGAAATAAGCAACTGCCCATCGGTATGGGCCCAAGTCTTGTGCTAGTATTCCCAGGGCGATCCCTTGCTTCTCATGGGAAAATAGAAAGAATGGCTTACTCATGTCTGGAAGTCCTAGAGCTGGAGCTGACATGAAGGCATTCTTTAGCTGGCTGAAGGCCCGCGTGGCCTCCTTTGTCCACTGGAGATCTCTGCTTTCCCTTGTAATGAGCTCATATAGTGGTTTCATGAGCAGCCCGTAATTGTAAATCCACAGTCTGCACCACCCTGTCATCCCCAGAAAAGTCCGTAACTCTTTCACTGTCTGGGGTTTCGGGGTTTGGCATATCGCTTCTTTGCGATCTTGCCCCAAAGTTCGTTGCCCGGCACTGACTTCATAGCCCAGATAGATCACTTTCTGTTTCACCACCTGAGCTTTTTTCTTGGATACCCTGTACCCTTGTAGTCCCAGGAAGTTTAAAAGGCTTACCGTCCAGGCTCTGCAAGCTTCCTCTGTTCGGGTGGCTATTAGGAGATCATCCACGTACTGCAATAGTTTCCCTTCTTCTGGTGGGGCTTCCCAGGACTCTATGTCTTTTGTGAGCTGTTCTCCAAACAGGGTGGGACTGTTCTCAAATCCCTGAGGCAACACTGTCCATGTGAGCTGGGTTTTGCGCCCACTCTTAGGGCTTTCCCATTCGAATGCAAAAATTTTCTGGCTGGCTTCATGGAGAGGGAGGCAAAAGAAGGCGTCTTTTAGATCTAAAACAGTAAACCAAGTTAGCTCTGGTGTTAAGCATGTTAACAGAGTGTAAGGATTGGCTACTACAGGATAGAGGTCTTCAGTTATCTTGTTAACAGCCCGTAAATCCTGTACCACCCGGTAAGATCCATCAGGTTTACGGACAGGCAGGACAGGAGTATTGAAATCAGACTGGCACTCTTTTAACAATCCCAACTGTAAGAATTTTTCAATTATTTGGCCGATTCCTTCCCTGTCTTCCCGTTTAAGAGAGTACTGTTTAATTCTAACTGGTTGTCTCCCTTATTTGAGTTTGATCTGTATTGGGGTTCCATTTTTGGCTCTCCCAGGTACATCTGTGGCCCAGACTCCTGGGAACACTTGGCTCATTATCTCTTCCCTAATTTCCTTTGCAGGGTCTTTGGTTGTTAATATTAGGCTCAGTATTTCTACACACTGTTGATCATTTACCTCCAGAATAACTTCCCCATTCCTAAAAATATTGGTTGCTTGCAATTGTTCTAATAAATCTCTTCCCAAGAGTGCTTTTGGAGAATTGGGTAAATATAAAAACTTGTGAATACCACATTGTTTCCCAATTTTATATTTTAACAGCTTGCAAAAATAAGCGTTTTCAGATTGGCCAGTTGCTCCATGCACCACAATATAGTCATCCCCCACAGGCATTAAAGCTTTATTTAAAACTGAGTATGCTGCCCCCGTATCAACCAAAAATTCTATTTCTTTTTCCTTGTCCCCTAGCTTCATTATAACCAGTGAATCAGCTAGGGTGGAATCCCCCGCTCCTCTTCAATCTTCTTTCACATGTGCAACCACCCTTCCCCTTCCTCGGTTTCCTCTGTTCTGGCGGTCTTCTTGTCTTCTTTCTGGGCACTCGTTTTTCCAATGGCCGGACCTTCCACAAATCGCGCATTGGTCTCTACCTAGCCGGGGTGGGCCCTGTCTGGGAGGTCCTCGTCTGGGGGGTCCTTGTCTAAGTTTTTCTCTATTTCCTTCTTTTACTACTGATACTGATTTCCTCATCCCTTGCTTGTGACTTTCTTCTCAATTACTGAATACCCTCCAACCTGCATCTAATAGAGTGTACTAGTTTGAAAACAAACCAGTGAGAGGCACCAAGTCAGAATAACAATTTAATGGAAATTAAAGAAAAGGAAAAGAAAGTAAAAGAAAACACTGACAGAGTCAAGATACAACCTGAGTCCCTATTAGGCAGGGTAGTGGTAGCAGTCTGGTGGAATGGTGGCTGCAGTCCTCTGAAGTGGTGATCCTGAAGTAGAAGGGGTCTGCTCTTCCTCAGAAGGTCCAGCGGTGGCTGTGTAGCTCCTGTCCTCTGGAAATCCAGTGGAGCCAGTGTCTTTGGTGCTCAGAGTCCCAGATTATATCCACGATGGGATGCTTGGTTCCTCCCTCTGGGTGGAGCATCTCACAATGGGGTAATGAGTCATGAGGCCAAGTGTTGATTAGGCTCATTACCAGAAGATAGTCTGGAGGGAGTTATCTCTGAGTCATGCAGCAGGACAATGATGGGCCATTAACAGAAAGATAGTCTGGGGGGAGGAGGCAAGGAAACACTGCCCCACCTGATTTCAACAGCTCATGAGGATGGTAATAGAATACACCTCAACCCAGGACATTATCCACCCCTTATTCTATTACCATCTACATCATCCCAAATCAATACCTTCTTAAACTCTAAACACACACATATATATATATATATATATATATACATATATATATATATATATATATATATATATATACATATATATATATATACAATGAAACCCTACACACCGTTCTCACCTAAGATTAGGTCTCTCTGTGGTACACAACGGGTTTCCCCATCTTTTTGCATTACCCACCAAGTGCACCCAGGTCCTTGACCAAAGACAATCCCACGGATGGGTTTGCCTTTGCCTGAGGTGGGATTAATCCAAACAGTCTTTCCTAAAATACCTCTCAGGTGTACCACAGGGACTCGATCTCCATCCACTGTGTGCAAGGGTTCAGACTCGGCAGGACCAGCTCGATTGATGGACCCTTGGGTATTGACCATCCAGGTAGCCTTCGCTAAGTTCACTTCCCAATTTTTGAAGGTCCCCCCACCAAGTGCCTTTAGGGTGGTTTTAAGTAGTCCATTGCAGCGTTCAACTTTTCCGGCAGCTGGTGCATGATAAGGAATATGATATATCCATTCGATACCGTGTTCTCTGGCCCAGGTGTTGATGAGGCTGTTCTTAAAATGAGTCCTGTTGTCTGACTCAATCCTGTCGGGGGTGCCATGTCTCCACAGGACTTGCTTTTCCAGGCCCAAGATGGTGTTCCGGGCTGTAGCATGAGGCACAGGGTAGGTCTCCAGCCATCCAGTGGTTGCTTCAACCATGGTCAACACGTAGCGCTTGCCTTGGCGAGTTTGGGGAAGGGTGATGTAATCAACTTGCCAGGCTTCCCCATACCTGTACTTTGACCATCGTCCACCGTACCACAGAGGCTTCACCCGCTTGGCCTGTTTGATTGCAGCACAGGTCTCCCAACTGTGGATGACCTGTGAGATGCTGTCCATGGTAAGGTCCACCCCTTGGTCACGGGCCCATTGGTATGTTGCATCTCTCCCCTGATGACCAGAGGCATCATGGGCCCAATGAGCTAGGAATAATTCTCCCTTGTGCTGCCAGTCCAGATCCACCTGTGATACTTTCACCTTGGCAGCTCGGTCCACCTGCTCATTGTTGCGATGTTCTTCATTAGCCCGACTCTTGGGTATGTGCGCATCCACGTGTCGAACCTTCACGGTCAGCTTCTCTACTCGGGCGGCGATGTCCTGACAAATCTCAGCGGCCCAGATGGGTTTCCCTCTGCACTGCCAGTTGGCTTTTCTCCAGCAAACCAGCCATCCCCACAGCGCATTAGCTACCATCCACGAGTCGGTGTAGAGATAGAGCCTCGGCCACTTCTCTCGTTCAGCAATATCCAAAGCCAGCTGGACGGCTTTAAGCTCTGCAACCTGACTCGATCCACCTTGTCCCTCGGTAGCTTGTGCAACTTGTCTTGTGGGGCTCCATACTGCAGCTTTCCACTTCCTGTTAGTGCCTACAATTTGGCAGGAACCATCAGTGAAGAGGGCATAACGTCTTTCAGTCTCCGGTAGCTCATTATATGGTGGGGCTTCCTCAGCACGAGTCACTTGCTCTTCCTCTTCTTCAGAAGATAATCCAAAAGTCTCACCTTCAGGCCAGTTTGTTATAATTTCCAGAATCCCAGGGCAATTTGGGTTTCCAATACGGGCACGCTGTGTGATGAGAGCAATCCATTTGCTCCATGTGGTGTCGGTGGCGTGATGCGTGGAAGGAACCTTTCCCTTGAACATCCACCCCAGCACTGGTAGTCGGGGTGCCAGGAGGAGTTGTGCCTCTGTGCCGATTACCTCTGAGGCAGCTTGGACTCCTTCATAGGCGGCCAAGATTTCCTTCTCTGTGGGAGTGTAGTTGGCTTCCGATCCTCTGTAGCTTCGGCTCCAGAATCCCAGTGGTCGACCACGAGTCTCACGAGGCACCTTCTGCCAGAGGCTCCAGGACAGACCATGGCTCCCGGCTGCAGAGTAGAGCACGTTCTTCACCTCTGGTCCTGTCCTGACTGGGACAAGGGCTACGGGGTGAGCGATTTCCTGCTTGATCTGGGCGAAGGCTTGCTGCTGTTCCGGGCCCCCGTGGAAATCGTTCTTCTTTCGGGTAACCAGGTAGAGAGGGCTCACGATCTGGCTGTACTCAGGAATGTGCATTCTCCAAAAACCTATGGCGCCTAGGAAAGCTTGTGTTTCCTTCTTGCTGGTAGGTGGAGACATCGCAGTGATCTTGTTGATGACCTCGGTGGGAATCTGACGTCGTCCATCTTGCCACTTTACTCCCAGGAACTGGATCTCTTGGGCAGGTCCCTTGACTTTGCTGTTCTTGATGGCAAAGCCAGCTTCCAGGAGAATCTGGATGATTTTCTCTCCTTTCTCAAATACTTCCTTTGCTGTGTTTCCCTACACAATGATGTCGTCGATGTATTGCAGATGTTCTGGGGCCTCACCCTTTTCCAGTGCAGTCTGGATCAGTCCATGGCAAATGGTGGGACTGTGCTTCCACCCCTGGGGCAGTCAGTTCCAGGTGTATTGCACACCCCTCCAAGTGAAAGCAAACTGGGGCCTGCATTCTGCTGCCAAAGGAATGGAGAAGAAGGCGTTGGCAATGTCAATAGTGGAGTACCACTTCGCTGCTTTGGACTCCAACTCGTACTGAAGTACCAACATGTCCGGCACAGCAGCGCTCAATGGTGGTGTGACTTCATTCCGGCCACGGTAATCCACCGTCAGTCTCCATTCTCCATTGGACTTACGCACTGGCCATATAGGGCTGTTGAAAGGCGAATGGGCCTTGCTGACCACCCCTTGGCTCTCCAATTTACGAATCATCTCATGGACGGGAACCACAGAGTCTCTGTCTGTGCGGTATTGCCTGTGGTGTACTGTTGCTGTGGCGATTGGTACCTGTTGTTCTTCAACTCTTAGCAGTCCCACAGCAGAGGGATCATCTGAGAGGCCAGGCAATGTACTCAGTTGTCTGATATCTTCTGTCTCCACAGCAGCTATCCCAAAAGCCCAACGATGTCCTTTTGGGTCCTTGAAATATCCATTTCTGAGATAGTCTATGCCAAGAATGCACGGGGCCTCTGGGCCAGTCACGATGGGGTGTTTCTGCCACTCATTCCCAGTTAAACTCACTTCAGCTTCCAGTACAGTCAGCTGCTGGGATCCTCCTGTCACCCCACAAATGGAAATGGTTTCTGCTCCCACATACCTTGATGGCATCAGAGTACATTGAGCGCCTGTGTCAACCAAAGCCGTGTATTTTTGTGGGTCAGATGTGCCAGGCCATCGGACTCACACAGTCCAAAAGACCCGATTATCCCTCTCCTCTACCTGGCTAGAGGCAGGGCCCCTCTATTCCTGGTTCTGGTGCATGTTGCTCCCTTCCGGTGAATATGTTCCTGAGGTCCCTTCAAGAGGATCAGTCATACTATCATTCTGGTACCGTCTGGAGTTCTGTGTGCGAGAGACCGGAGCAATGTTGACTCTAGATGCGCTTCTTGCGGTAGTTGTCCCTCTTTTTAGTTCCCGTACCCTGGCTGCTAAGGAGGAGGTGGGTTTTCCATGACACTTACTCATGTCTTCTCCATGTTCCTGAAGGAAAAACCAGAGATTACCTCGTGGGGTGTATCCTCTCTCCCTGGTTGGGGGACGCCGGCTCCTAATGGCAGAGACTCTTGTTGGTTCTGGCGAGATCTGGTAAATCTCTTCGTTAAGTTCCTTTTTCAATTTCTGATGGCCTTCTTCAATCACACTCCGGACTTGCTCAGCCGAAAGACTTGTTTCCACGGATGAGACATGGGTGCGAAACGGGGCTGTGACGGTGTCCTCGTAAATCCTCAGCTTGTTCACCAAGACGCCCACCCTGTCCTCACCTTCCCTCCATTGCAGCGTTGCCAGGTAACAGGAGTATATCTCTGGTCCAAGGCGTGCAAACCTCAACCACATCTGTGACGTGCACTGGACACCATCTGGGCTCTTAGGAAATCTCTCGTCTTCTGAGAAAATGATCTCCAGCACAGCCAATTCCCTCAGGCACCGGATACCTTGTTCCATTGTGCTCCATTTCCCTTGGTGCACCTGGAGGTCTTCTTTACAAAGGTACCTGTCCCTGACACTTGTA
The DNA here is from genome assembly GCF_041296385.1 of Aphelocoma coerulescens. Lineage (NCBI taxonomy): Eukaryota > Metazoa > Chordata > Aves > Passeriformes > Corvidae > Aphelocoma > Aphelocoma coerulescens. Next base: position 5,480,404 of record NW_027184080.1, on the reverse strand, counting down.
AGCAGTCGCCGCCAGAGGCTGAGAGTTTCTTGGGTTCTCCCGATCCCCTGGTCAATGACCACATCCCGGGACAGAGATCCCAGCTGCCTGGCCTCACTTCCGTCCAGAATGGTGTCATTGGCTGCAGCGTCCCAGAAGCGGAGCAGCCAGGTCAGGATGGACTCGTTCGTCTGGCGCGTGAATTCCCTCCGCAGGTCACGCAGCTCACCCAGGGATAGTGACCGAGTGATGATCTCTGGCTCTGCCTCTTCTGCTGGATGTGAAGGTCCTGCTGCATCCTCGTCAGTCACTATGCGGACTGACTTGCTTTTTGATTTCTTCTTCTGCACGGGGGCAACTGCAATCGGTTTGGGCTGTTCTGGTTCAGTGGTGGTTTGCATGGGGACGCTGACAGTGCTTTTGGTTCCTTTCTCCTCTGAGTCAGTCTGCGTAGTCATGGACGCTGTTGTTTTGTATTTGGTTTCTTTCTCCTCTGTGATAGTCTGTGTAGAGATGGACACTGTTGCTTTGCATTTGGTTCCTTTCTCCTCTGTAATAGTCTGTGTAGAGATGGACCCTGTTGCTTTGCTTTTGCTTCCTTTCTCCTCTGTGTCAGTCTGCGTAGAGATGGATGCAGTTGCTTTGCGTTTGCTTCCTTTCTCCTTTATGACAGTCTGCGTAGAGATGGATGCGGTTGCTTTGCTTTTGGTTCCTTTCTGTGTGGCAGTCTGTGTAGACATGGTATTTGCTGCTTTGCTCCTTTTTACCTCCTCCTCAAGCAGACGTTGCACCACACTAAGTAGCGTTCTGTTTCTAAGCATGGTGTACACAATGCAGGCCATAGAGAAAAAAGAGAATAGAACTGACAAGAAGATTATACCATCCTTAACATCAAGAGGGAACTCAATATTTTCAAAAACTGCTGTGCCTGGCCTGAAAGGCTGGAAGAAACCACTCTCTACTCCTCCCACCAGGGGCTGGGTGCGATTGTTGAAGAGATCCCAAACATAGGAGCCCAGACTAGGACAGCCAAACAAAATTGAGTATATATTCCGAATGGTATTCATCGCCTCGCAGGTTATTATGCTATAGACATAATAAACCAATAAAGCAATTCTCATACCAGTCCCTGGTTTTAACAGGAGTAACATAACAGGCAGGTAGTTCCCCATGTGAGGAAAAATATAGAGAGCAAGATACAGAACCCATGCAGACAAGCTGAGCACCATGGTGAATAGGTTTCTGTTAATACAAGATTGTAATTCTGACTTTCTCTCAGAGCAGGCCTCACATTGGGAGCCAAATTATGTACTAGTTTGAAAACAAACCAGTGAGAGGCACCAAGTCAGAATAACAATTTAATGGAACTTAAAGAAAAGGAAAAGAAAGTAAAAGAAAACACTGACAGAGTCAAGATACAACCTGAGTCCCTATTAGGCAGGGTAGTGGTAGCAGTCTGGTGGAATGGTGGCTGCAGTCCTCTGAAGTGGTGATCCTGAAGTAGAAGGGGTCTGCTCTTCTTCAGAAGGTCCAGCGGTGGCTGTGTAGCTCCTGTCCTCTGGAAATCCAGTGGAGCCAGTGTCTTTGGTGCTCAGAGTCCCAGATTATATCCACGATGGGATGCTTGGTTCCTCCCTCTGGGTGGAGCATCTCACAATGGGGTAATGAGTCATGAGGCCAAGTGTTGATTAGGCTCATTAACAGAAGATAGTCCGGAGGGAGTTATCTCTGAGTCATGCAGCAGGACAATGATGGGCCATTAACAGAAAGATAGTCTGGGGGGAGGAGGCAAGGAAACACTGCCCCACCTGATTTCAACAGCTCATGAGGATGGTAATAGAATACACCTCAACCCAGGACATAGAGTTTCCAGGTTCCTCCCTTCTGGCCCCTGAAGTTTTTGCAATTTACGTCTGATATGTCCTGTGGATTGTCCTAGAAACAAGGATACTAGCTGTTGTACCCCTACCTCGGTCTCAGGATCCAGCGATGTGTTACGGCGCATTGCATCCCTCAGATGATCCAGGAATTCGGATGGTGACTCGGAAGGACCCTGTCTTATTGCGTACAAAGCTGACCAGTTTAGGGTCTTGGGAATAGCCCTTTCCACCCCTTTTGCTATCCATTCTTGATAACCTTTTAATTTCTTTAATCCACCTGTTCTATTTGGATTCCAGTGTGGTTCCTGGAGTGGGAAGTAATCTTTTACATCTAATTGTTGCGTTTTTTAATAGTCCTCTGCCAAGTCTCAAGCTGTTTTAAAACTAACTGTCTTTCTGTCTCTGTTAGTCCACCCAATAATAACTGTATATCAACCCAATCTGGATTATGCTGTTTAATTATAAGTCGCAAGGGCTCAGTGGTACCCGCTGGATCACTTCAGTAATTTTTGGCAACGTTATACCATGCATCTAGGTCAGCAGTAGAGAAAGGTACTCTAATCAACATTGTATCCCCATCAGGTGCCACTGCCTCTCTCAGGGGTGCCATCAGTACCTGTTTCCTGGTTCGGGACGAGACAGGACTGCTCGGGGAAGAGGGGGTTGGAGTTGGTGTTCCTTCCGAGTCCGCATCCTCTTCCTGTCTCCTAAGAGGAGGCTTAAGCAAATAGGTTAGTTCATCATCATCTTGTCCCTGAGCTGCTGCTTGATAGACTTTGTCTGACCTTGTACATCTCTGGCATATACTGCACGACGAACAACACTGCTTAATTCTTCCTCGGCCTTTTTTATTTTCTTTTTCCAGAGCTAACACCATAGGACCACTGGGGGGTTTGATTTCACAATCTCTCTGCCATTCAGGGTGTTTTCGGAGGGAGAAAAATGCATCAGCGTAGGAAACTTCTTCCCATTTACCTTCCTGTCTCAGAAACAGCATTAACTGAAGCAAAGCATTATAATCTAAAGTTCCATTAGATGGCCATTTTGCTTCATTTTCTAATTTATACAGTGGCCACCACTGGGTACAATATTTTATAAGGGTTCTTTTATTTTCTGTGCCTCCAGCTCCTACTATCTCTTTCCAATGTGCTAAAATACAGCCGAGCGGGCTTGCTCTGGGGATTTCCTTACTTTGTCTGGTTCCCATCCTATTCAGAGTTTGAGTTCACTCAAATACTGTGCTACCCTTTTTGGGTCACCTGTACAGTGTATAAGTCACTATAAATTCTCCTATGCCTTCTGCCAAGCCTGCTTTGCTGTCACTTGAAATCTTCTTTAAAAGTCTTTACTATCCCCTCCCCATCTGTTTCTAGCACACTATTTTAGTAATGTGATGCCCCTTGCCACACAAAAGTTTCAACACAAAGTGTTCCTTGCTTTCCCAACACTCTGGGCACAGATCTCTGTTTGCCAAATAAATAGAATTATAACATCTCTGACTTCCACAAAATCCGCACTTGAGCTAAAACCCACAGCCGGTGTGGGGCTGGAGTTTTCTTATACCCACACACAAAGCAGGGAGTCCTTTCTATCACTCCTGCAGATAGGACCCATGAACGGAAAGAGTCGGGGTTATGCTTTTACCATATAGCTACTGGTGGGGGATGTCTCCTCGTGGTTTACCAGCAGCCCTGGCCACGCATACAACTTACAGGCACCCTAAATGCAAAACATACCGTTTGTCCGCAGTTTCAGCAGGTCGTTGTCTGTCTGCCGCAGTGAGCGAGCCGAGGGGCAGAGATCCTCCAGGAAAGCCCTGGGGTGCGCCTAGGACGTCCGCTCCTCAGTCGATCCTGCAGCCGGACAGAGTTTCTCCTGGCTGGCTCGCCAAAATGATGAGCGAAAAAGACTCCACTACTAAATAAGTAGTAAAGTAGGTATGTTTATTCCAGCACTGGGACACATGGGGGATAGCTCCTCCAAAACCATGCGTGCTGACAGCTGCATTCAGCTTGGTATTTATCGGGTTACAAGTTCCATATTCATTAAGTTTCTCAATTCGCCTAAACATATTCATCACCTAGCCCCGCCCAGCCTCGCTTTGTATTATAATGAACCCAAAAGTCATTTACATCCGCGTTGCGCGTGCGCAGTGTTGTTTGGTGGCTTTGGTAGGGGTCTCCGAGGGTCTTCTTCTGATGAAGTCAGGAGTCTTCCTCATCCTGAACTTTTCACCTTTCCTCCCCACGCATGCTCTTTATACCCCTGGCCCGAGTTTAAGCTTCGAGACTGGTTTGAGATAGTGCCGTTGTGTCTTCTGGGAACAGTTCCCACTCAGCCCGGTCAGCTCGGGACACAGCAGGCAACGGGGGCCAGCCTCTGATATCGGAGGGATTGGAGGTCTGTCTCGTGGGTCCTTCCGAGGGACCGGGCGATAAAGGCAGACGGCGGAGGAAAGGAGGCAGGCTCAGAGTTGGGTTAAATCCAGAAAGTTTATTGGTCCTCCGAACGGGGGGACCTCAACCACCAGGGGTGCCCAACCCAGAGCACCTGCAGATTGCGCGCCGGGGCATTTTATGGCGGGGGGGGGGCATGGGGGGGGGGGGGGTGTACAGAACAACCAACCAGGGAAGGGAAGGGTGCGGCAAGCAGAACGAGGGACACACAAGGGAACCAACTATAACAGGGGAAGGGAGGGACTCTTTTCCCAGGACTAATCACCTGGCCCCCTGGCTAGAACTTTCCAGAAGCCTGGGAGGGGTGGCAGAGTGACAGACAGGGTCCTGGGAGGAGATAAAAATGACAGACAGGGTGATTTAAATAAAACAGGGGGGGTGCCAACTGGGGTACACCAAACTTACAGAACATGGGGGGGAGACCCGGACTGAACTAAGCTAACACACTCCCACAAGATAGTTTTGGGTTGAGCGCAGGATGTCTGTCTGAGACTCCCCCTGGCCTTATCAGTGGTCTCTTATCTTTTCTTCCTGCTCTGGTATGCTGACTAAGCTAGATGCATTGTTCCTAACAAACTAATTCTTCTGCTTCCCATCCCCCTGATTCAATATGGGACAGCAGCACGCTGCCAGAAACAAATGAAAAATCCCACGGGTCGGCTTTGAAAATCCAGGATCTTCTAACCTCGGTGCACAGGGGGAAGGAGAGGCTGTGAGCTGCTGGACGGGATGCGGGCCAGGTCTTCAAAGACCGATAAAAACCACCTACACTCTAGTAAGCTGTCCAAAACTAGACCAAAAAACAACCATGGGAGGGGTTCTCTCAAAGGCAGAGATGAATGTAAGTGATAGCTTCGAGAATCTATCTCGTAAGCATCCCGTACCAGTATCTAGAAAAGAAATACGAGATTTGTTGTCCTGGGTGAGAAAGGAGTGGGAGATCTGTACCTACCATCTTTTTAGGAAAATGTTCATTCTATTCTGTACCATTTGGCAACTCTAAGAGATGAATCGGCTCTGAGGTTATCTCCTGCTCGGGTAATTTATGAAGTGCTTATGAGGGCAGCACCTCCTACTTCTACTGAAGAGGGGGCTTTCCAAACTCCCCTGCAACCCCGACAAGTTCTCTTAGAACCTAGGAGCTCTAAAACTGCCGCGGAGAGTGCACAGAAACCCGTGCAGGCGGCGGAAGGTTTTAAAACCCCGCTTGCAGCCTCAGCAGCCCCAGGGATGGCCGCAAAACCCGATATTTGTGCAAAAATCCCCGAGGTTCCTAGCAAAGGCGATTATTAGTCCCTGCAGGCGCCGCAGGCGGCGGGGGGGAACGTGACCATTACGGAGGCGGAAAAGTGTTTTTTGCCGGACCCGAATTTAAAACTTTTAATTGGTCCGAGAGAGGAACATGGTACAGCAGTTTTTGAGCTTTTTCCACCCGTGCATGTCCGAGGAGGGAAAGAGGGGGCCCAGGCCACCTCCCGAAAAACGGAGCTTGCCTCGGAGGGCGTGATTTCGATCGCGCCCGAACCACCCGTTACAATCCAAGCCGAGGGGCAATCCATACCTCCCGACTCCGGGGTCCTCCCATCAGACAAACCGTACGCACGGCCACGGGCAGTCCCGGAGCTAGCATCCATCCCTCCTGCCACCCTCATGCAGCCCGGGTTTGCGACCACTTCCGCCTGCTTCTGACGTCATCACCTCCGCCTCTGTCGATGCTGTGTTACTTCCGCATTTGGAACACCTCGCTTCCACGCCTGCACGGCGCGACATAATCCCCCCCATCCTCAGATACCGTGGTTACCCTGGCAACGGCGGTCAGTTTTGACCGCAGTTGCGTTTCAGCGTTTGTTATTGCTAGCTCTATCGTGTATTCCACTGTGCACGGGACGGCTCAAGCCACCCCCAGCCCTGCCTCCAGCCCTAGCCAGGGCTCCAGCCACACCCCTGGCTCCAGCCAAGCCGCACCCCCGGTCCCCGGCGGCATCATTTCTTGCCCCAGCCCAGCCCCAGTCCCAGCTGCTACCCCTGCGCAGCTGCCAGACACGGACGCCTCAGCTGCTGTGCCGGCTCTGCCAGTAGGCACAACACCTCCAGCCAGCACTGCAATTCCATCGGCCGCTGTAGCTTTATCAGGCACACCCTCAGCTGCTGCGGCAGCCACCAGCCCTGCATCGGCTCTGCCTATGCCTACATTGCGGCCACAAGCGATGGCATACGGCCAGGACATTTCAGCAGCCACTGTATCAGCCTCATGTCTAGCCTCCACCATCCCACTGACAGCATCACTCAGTGAATCACCACAACAACTGCATGATATTAAGCCAGATCTCCTATACAGCACCAGCAGAACAAAATCTACCCTATCTCCACAAGCAACGAAGGGCTTTTTAAAATGTATTTTAACTCCTCTTCCAGCACAACAAGATCAAACGCATATCATCCCTATTAGCAAGGAGGTCTCGGAGTGAGACATATCAGTTCAAGCACATTCTCCTCAAACTTCTCAGGGATATTTAGCTGATCTTATGGGACTTCTTCAACCTCAAGTGCCTGGTCAAGATCTCAGTGGCGAGAATATGGTGACCATTACAGCTTCAGAAGGCATTCCTATATCTTCTTAAGCTTCACCTTATTTTTTACAACAAGCAGTACTACTCCAGCTCTTTGCATGCCTATTTCAAGGCTTCAAGTTCCACAACAGCAAGCCTCTCGTCCCTCATCACCTCAACTTCATTTTCAGCTTTCAGATGACTTCATACGTCATCTTTTTTTTTTCGACTTAGGGAATGTGCAAGGGACTACCTCAACAGGTTGGAGCACTGGGTCCCTAGCCCTCACCCATCCCGCACAGTGGCAGGACCCCACCCAGATCCATTGTACATACTCCTTCCATGTCTACATCATTGCCACTTGCAATGGCAGTCTCAGCCATTCCTCCCTTATTACCTCACAGTGCACAGCCACGGATACCCTTCCCTATTCCTCAAACAGGAGGGGGAGGGGAAGATGGAATGCATGGATTCTTCGGTCAAGACGGACCTGCATCCTGTCAAGCTGCAAGTCCACAAAATGCTGGTGTGGACTTGGTTTCATCTGACAAATATGTCTCAAGAGATACATCTGTTACAACAGACTGGACAAGCATTAGGAAAAAAGGACTCAAAGAGAGAGACTTTAATATGGCAGAGATAGATAGCATTGTAATGCCAGTTACATATGCCAGACAAAATCAAAACCCTCCTGCATGGCGATCTATGGATCATCAAGTCATCAAAGATTTAATGGACGCAGTGAAAAACCATGGATTAGGAAGTCCATACTTCAAACAGCTTTTGAGAGGCACATTCAATAACTATGATATGGTACCTTTTGACTGTAGAAGTATTGCCTTGACAATTTTTACAGATTCACAACTCCTGCTATGGGATGCAAGATGGAGAAGAGCACTTCGTGAACTGAGAGAAAAATACGCGGGAGGACCACATGCAGCTCTCACATTAGAGCAATTAGCTGCTGACGAACCTTACGATAGACCAGAAGATCAGGCAGTGCTCTTGCCTCGAAATGTGCTTGCTGACATCAAAAAAGCAGAGCAAAAGGCAATTTTAAAAATTCCACCAACTGGAACCCCAGAAGGCGTTTACACAGAAATAAAGCAAGGTCCTGCTGAAACTTTTACCTCATTCGTCGACTGTCTCACACAAGCTTTGGACAGACAAGTCAGGGATGAAGCGGTGAAACCACATCTGCTATGAAGTCTTGCTTTTGCAAATGCTAATGCAGAGTGCAAACGTATAATAGGTGCCATGACTGGTCACCCAACCATAGCTGAAATGATAGAAGCATGCAGTAAGGTGGTGTGCTAGTTTGAAAACAAACCAGGGGGAGGCACCAAGTACGAATAACAATTTAATGGAAATTAGAGAAAAGGAAAAGAAAGTAAAAGAAAACACTGACAGAGTCAAGATACAACCTGAGTCCCTGTTGGGCAGGGTGGTGGTAGCAGTCCTCCTGAAGTGGTGATCCTGTAGTAGAAGGGGTCTGCTTTTCCTCAGAAAGTCCAGTGGTGGCTGTGGGGCTCCTGTCCTCTGGAAATCCAGTGGAAAGAGTGTCTCTGGTGTTCAGAGTCCCAGATTATATCCACGATGGGATGCTTGGTTCCTCCCTCTGGGTGGAGCATCTCACAATAGGGTAATGAGTCATGAGGCCAAGTGTTGATTAGGCTCATTAACAGAAGATAGTCCGGAGGGAGTTATCTCTGAGTCATGCAGCAGGACAATGATGGGCCATTAACAGAAAGATAGTCTGGGGGGAGGAGGCAAGGAAACACTGCCCCACCTGATTTCCACAGCTCATGAGGATGGTAATAGAATACACCTCAACCCAGGACAGGTGGGCCCACCTCAGCATGTTGCAACAATCCAAGCAAGCATTCTGGGACAAGAAATCAGAAAAATTCTTCAAGCGCAAGACGAAAGATTTTCAAAAACTCTAGCAGCGCTTCGTCCAGATCTTCAACAAAGTAACTCCACAGAAGTGATGGCCACAGAATTCACTGGGGGACCATGCTTTAAATGCGGCAAACATGGACACATGAAAAATCATTGTCCAGGATCTGCAAAAAATGTGAAAGCACCAGGCCTCTGTCCAAGATGTAGAAGAGGAAAACATCATGCCAAACAATGTCGCTCCAGAACAGATGTGGACGGAAATCTTTTACCTTTTCCGGGAAACTCGAAAAGGAGCACGGGATGCCAACGCGCTACGACACAAGTCATGGCTATGGATCAATCCATGATCCCACAGGGAACACAGCCATGGGGGAAGGTCAATCAGATCCTATCAGCTGGGCCATCTGTAGATTCCCCAGCGACCCAGAGTTGCTACCACCAGGGGTGCAATGCGAATTGGCAGCCTCCAAATTAGTATGTTTTATGAATGAAAATCATGCAGTGATACCCACAGGGGTCACTGGAACATCATGGAAGAGGAAAGACTTTTTAATTGTAGGCAAGGATAGATGTAGCATCCTAGGGCTCATTGTTTACCCATCAATTGTTTCAGCAGATCATAATGAAGAGCTAACAGTTTTGGCTCAGCCTCTACGTCCTCCATTGGTTATTCGAGAAAATACTCCAATAGCCAAAGCTATTGCCTTGCCATCTCATGCAACAGAACAGGTCATGCCAGTGACCGATTAACAGGCTTCATTTGGCATTGAAGATGTGGACATTCATGCCACTTGAGTGAAGCAGATAGGCCATGATCGACCTGTGATCGTTTGCAACTTGACATGTGGGGACAAGACGATCTCAATCAAGGGCATGTTGGACACTGGTGCAGATGTTACAGTCATCTCTTATCTCTTTTGGCCCAGAGAATGGCACTTGAGGGCACCTCTGAATTCTCTCCCAGGTATTGGAGGAAATACTCTATACCTGCAGAGTGAGCATGCAGTCATTGTTTCAGGACCAGGAAGAAAGACAGCAATCATTCATCCTTTCATTGTACAGAAGCCCATCACAGTATGGCGAAGAGACATCTTATCACAATGGGGAACAAGAATAGAAGTGGATTTTTAATAGGGGTCACTGCAGCACTCACCACCTTGAAATTAACCTGGAAGACAGACGATCCTGTCTGGGTGGACCAGTGGCCCCTGGAAGAAAAGAAACTGAGTGCCCTCAAGAGTTTGGTTAAAGAGCAATTGCAGAAAGGCCACATAAAACCAACCAATAGTCCCTGGACTTATCCAGTATTTGTGTTTCGCAAGAAAACCTCCGGTTCATGGAGATTGCTCCATGACCTCAGGAAAATTAATGAGGTCATTGGAGAAATGGGACCACTTCAACTTGGACTTCCATCTCTCTTGATGACTCCTAGAGATTGGCCACTTGTGATCATTGATCTCAAAAATTGTTTCTTCAACATCCCACTTCATCCAGAGGATGCTCCACAATTTGCATTTTCTGTCCCAAGCATCAACAGACAAGAACCTCTGCGAAGATATCACTGGGTTGTCCTTCCACAAGGCCTTAAAAATTCTCCAACCATTTGTCAATGGTTTGTGTCACGAGCCTTATCTCCAGCACGGAAGAAACACCCACAGGCGATGATTGTTCATTATATGGATGATCTACTCATTGCAGAGTCCACACATCAAGAACTGCAAGAAACTCGCAACAGCGTGATTACAGAAGTCCAGAAAGCCAGATTGGAAGTTTCCACTTCAAAAATTCAAGAAAATTCACCGTGGAGATATTTGGGATGGAAACTCACAAATCAAACAATAAGACCACAGAAGATACAAGTCCGAACTCAAGTTAAAAATCTGCAAGACCTACAGCAGCTTTTGGGAGAGATCAACTGGATCAGGCCAATTTTGGGAATCACAAATGATGAACTTGCACCCCTTTTTAATCTCTTGAGTGGAGACTGCAATATCAATTCGCCCAGAACTCTCTTATCTGAAGCTTGAGAAACTCTTGAAAAAATTGCTGAAGCTCTTCAACAGAGACAAGCACATCACTTTATAATGAGCCAACCGTTTTTCCTTGCAGTTAGGAGAAAATATGCAACTGTATGGTCTCATATTTCAATGGGATTCATCACAGCAAGATCCTTTGTTAATATTAGAGTGGATTTTTCTACTCTACAGATCCCATAAAACAATTTTCACAACTTTAGAAATGGCAGCTCAAATTTTAATCAGAGCTAGAACAAGGCTGCTAACAATGGCAGGCAAAGATTTCATGACAATTTATCTGCCTTTGAAAAAGAAATATTTCGATTGGGCAATGCAAAAATCTGATGATTTGCAGGTTGCAGTGTTAGGTTACTCAGGTATTTGCTCAATTCATTTTCCAAGCCACAAACTGCTGCAAACGAAATAAGCTTTGGAGAAAAACCCATGATAAGTGAAGTGCCATTAGATGCAATAACGTTATTTACTGATGGTTCTGGAAAAACACATTGGTCAGTAATAACATGGCAAAATGCAACTACAAAAGAGTGGGAATCAGATATTCAGATAATATAAGGTTCACCCCAAATTGTGGAATTAGCAGCAGTCATTCGGGCATTTCATTTGTTTCAAGAACCATTCAATTTAATTACAGATTCATCTTACATAGCAAATATAGTCAAAAAGAATAGAGGGATTACTTTTGAAATAAGCTGATAACAAGAATCTGTATTCTTATCTTTCGTGTATGAAAAAAACTATTAGATTAAAGAGAACACAAAGATTTTGTTTCCCACATCAGAGCACACTCTTCTCTTCCAGGATTTTTGGCAGAAGGAAATGCACAAGCAGATAAATTGACCATGGTCATTTCAAACACTTTGCCGAACATTTTTGAACAAGCGAAACTGAGCCATGCATTTTTTCATCAGAACACACAAGCACTGATGCGGATATTTTGCATTTCTAAAGATCAAGCGAAGGCCATCATAAGTGCTTGTCCGGACTGTCAGCTTGTGCAACCCCCTGTTTCCACAGGAGCAGTCAATCCAAGAGGATTACAATACCTGCAATTATGGCAGACAGATATCACAAAATACCCATCTTTTGGGAGATTTAAAAATGTTCATGTATCTGTAGACACCTTTTCAGGTGCAGTCTTTGCTTCCCTGCACATAGGCGAAACAGCAAAACATGCATGTCGGCATTTTTTGCAAGCATTTGCATCATTGGGCATTCCTCAAGAAATTAAAACAGACAATGGTCCAGCTTAAAGAGGATGAACCCTTGATACATTTCTGAAAAATTGGGGTGTTCATCACATATTCAGCATTCCTAATTCTTCTATGGGCCAAGCCATCATTGAAAGAACACATCACACCTTAAAATCCCTTTTGGATAAACAGAAAAGGGGGGAAGCAGAGGCTACGCCTCAGATGCAGTTGAACAAAGCTTTGTACGTTTTAAACTTCTTGAATAGCTCCTTTGCAGGACCTACTCCACCAATTATCAGCCATTTTTCAAATAGTACTCAGGCAAAATTGAAAGAAAATCCTTTAGTCTTGATCAAAAATTTAGAGACCGGAAAGATCGAGGGTCCATTTCAGCTAATAACTTGGGGCAAAGGGTATGCTTGTGTTTCAACAGGTGCAGGACCGAAGTGGATTCCAGCAAAAAACGTGAAACCTTATCAAGTCCAGAAACAAGCAGGAATCGACTCCGGGAACAAGGAGGTGAGCACGCAGACGTGAATCAGTGTCAATACTGCTGTTGATGCCACAGACATCAGTTGTCTTTCTGTGCAAGAGCTGTGGACTGAGTCTTATGCAAAAGTGTGGGAAAGTTAATGGTGTAAATTTTATATGTAAGAGTGTGTTATAAGTTGTGTTATAGATCAGAGATTCCTATGTGAGATAAAGCTGTTGAACATGAAGCTCAATCAGGTATTACACTTGTGCCTTATCATCTCACTGATTACCTTAAGCAATGCAGCTTTCCCAGTGAAACAACCAAAAGAAAATGTCTGGGAGACTCTGGCCAATGCATCAGATCTAGACACCATTTGTCTAACTCACTCAAGGCCAAAGGAACCATTCTCAACATGTTTGGTTGGTTTATTAGCAGACAAATGGCCACCTTCCAAACATGCTAATCTAAAACTTTCACAATTTGGTTTGAATCCAGTGGAAAGTTGGGATGTTTGGACCAAATCCCTTCCAGACGCTCCTTACGAACCTCAGGAATTGGAAATTCTTGGTTCAATAAAAATGGAGTTTTGTGTAATATTCAGTTCTCCAGGGTTGAAACAAAATAAAGATAAAATAACAGATGTTACTCCAAATTACGAAATATATAGAAATGCAACATCTTGGTGCAATTCAACAGTAAAGATGAACACACCGTCCAACCAGGCTCCATTGCAATTGCCACAAGGGAAGTTTCTCATTTGTGGGGACAGAATTTGGCCTGCAATTCCCTCAAATGTCAAAGGCAGTCCATGCAGCATTGGAAAGCTTTCCTTGCTAACACCTAATGCAAAAATGATAAAAGAACATAAGCATAGGGAAAAAAGATTTGTTGAGCAATATAAATCTGATTGTAATGACAAATTTGTAGCTTGGAATTTTGGACAAAGGTTTTCTGCATCTCTCCTTTTACCTGGTGCTGCTGCAGGAGCAGCCTTTTTAGGGACCGAGTGCTGAAGAGCTGGCCAGAGTAATGACCCATGCACCGATACAATTTGAGCGTCGTTCTCCGCTTTATTGTCTACCTATACAAGCTTATATCTACTTTGCAAAGATTCATGCCCAGTCCCTCTAGACGGCCTCTAATCTGCAGGGGAGCTGAACAGTGTATAACTTTGCCAAGGACTCTCAAGGCTGCCTGCAGCCAGGTGTTTTCCAGGCTTGCCTGCAGCCAGGGGCCAGTTCAGGGGTTTTTCCTCAGCAACCCTGGGTTGGCCCATTTTTCCAGGGGTATCATATGCCCCTGTTCCACAAGGACTCCCTCTACATATCCCCCATTTTCTTTTTGGGCAACCCAGGCCTGGTCGATGATCTTTCACAGCCCTGCTTTAATGCAAGAAAAAATGCACCCAAGTACTATTAAGTCTAATATAACTACAAATAGCAATCGGCAGCCTTCTACTACCAAGGTACGCAGCCATCTGGTGACACCCAGACCCTTAAGCCAATCTCCAGTAAGGTCTTCTGTCTCCCGAAAGTTGTGCAGGCCCCTCTGGAGGTCGGGGAGGTGCTTGTGAATTGAGACAGAGTGGTCAGAAAGATTCATACAGCACATACCTTGGAAATCTTCACAGCCGTGGCCATGGGCTAATAGTAGAAAATCAATGGCTGCTCGATTTTGCAATACTGCATGCCTAACACTAGTAACATCTGCGCTTAGCTCATCAAGCATCTGCGAAGTTATGTTTAGTTCATCCCTCGCCCAGCAAGCAAGTTTGTATAATGTTGCATGTGCTCTAGCAGCTGAAGCACCAGGTAAAAACATAGATGCTAGCCAAATTGTACTATGACTCCAAAAGACGGGCTCTTCAGTCCTTTCACATTTGAGCTCATGGACTGAACACCGCATGCTGGTTTTAGTGCGGTGGGTGATATTTAAGAGTTGATGCAGGTTTGGGTGGAACAGGGTGAGTTTCCCTAAGTAGCACGGTCCCCCATGTGGGCTGGCAGGAACCCCACATTAGCTTGTGTGTACAGAGGGTCCACCAACAACCACCGCAAGTCACTAGCAACCACCCAGGGCAGCCGTTACATTCGCCACAGGGTCTCGCTATTTCCCCCACTACAGAGAGTGGTGGACCTGGCAAGTTCTCAGCCCCCTCACTCAGCCACGTCTGCAGCCTCTCCCAAGGCTTCTTGGGACGGGGGTCCCAGAGTTCCACCTGTTGAAGTAGTGGCGTTACTTTCCTCAGGAGCCGATGCTGACTGCGCCTTCTTGCTTCGGGGTCCTGCATGCGTAGCACAGCACCACTTGCTGGGCACCCACAGTGGTCCCTCTCGGAAGGAAACACACATATACCCTCGGCCATTAAATAGCACTGGGCTGGGACCTTCCCACAACCCCGTTTGAGGGTTACGGTACAAAACACTTATTCCTGGAAGAGCTTGCTCGATTCCCCTACAAACTGTCTGATGATGGATTGCCACTGGAGACTCCTCCCTATCTCCGGCCAGAGAGAGGAAGTTCAATGTAAACAGCACTTTGCTTAGCCGTTTACTTGGTTCCATCTCTTCCCCTTTCAGTTGGCCCGGATATTCTTTTAGTGTACGATGGGCTCTCTCTACCACTGCCTGACCGGTGGGCGAGTGTGGGATCCCCGTGATATGTTCTACCCCCCACTGCTGCATAAATCTGGCTAGGGGACCGCTGGGGTATGCTGGCCCATTGTCCGTTTTGATCTTTTTGGGTACCCCCATTACTGCGAAGCAACAGAACAGATGCCAATCCACATGCAATGCCTTCTCTCCTGTCTGAGAGGTAGCCCACAGGAAGTGTGAAAAAGTGCCAATTGTTACATGGACATAGCGCTGTCGGCTGAACTCAGGGACGCGAGTGATGTCCATCTGCCAGAGCTCGAGGGCTTTCAAACCCTTGGGGTTAACCCCCACACCCAACCCAGGGCCATGATGGCTACAGTGGGGAAAAGCCCACACTATGCCTTTTGCTTCTAACAGTGGGATCCTAAACTATCTCTGCAGGGATTTTGCATTTTGGTGGAACAAATCATGGCTACATCTGGCTTGCTCAACAGTGCTTGCAGGTGGGAGATGCACTATGAGGGCACAGGTCACCACCTCGTCTGCACGGGCACTGCCCTCTCCCAGCCCAATGTTCCACTAGTGGCTCCGAACGTGCAGGATACAGTAGGGGTGTGTCCGTTGTTGCAGGGTGTGCCGCAATGTAATAAGCAGTCTGCCCAAATGTTCTTAGTTAGTACGCTGGATTTCTGCATCATGGATCCGTTGGGCTATTCCAACGACATACAGGGAATTGCTGACTACATTCACCGGTTCCTTTGACCACTGTTGTAAGGCCCATATCACGCAGTTCAAGTGTACCGGCCACTGCTCGACCCAGACAGGATCATCTGTTAACCAGGTGACAGCCCCTATGGGTGGCTGATCGGCGGTGGCCATCAGCATAAATGCTGGTCTGTGGTGAGCACAAGGCCTTGTCATGTCCAATCAGGCTGTCTCGGATTTGAAAGACAGGTGTCTGCTAAGGAAGGCAGAAGCCTCCCTTGAAGTGGCAGATATAACCCCTTTCCCTCTGAGTTATTATAATTCTGAAATCAAGGGGCTTTTAGGCAAAGATGTGGGAAATAGGAATAACAGTTCTTTACTATATATATATATATAGATATATATAACCAGTCAAACAAAAACAACAACAACTATGACAGTAACAGCAAACACAAACCCAGTCCCAACCTTCTTGGCTGTCAGGCTATTTCCCCTTGGGTGCAGCTCCGCTCACAGCCAGTAGGGGCGCTGGCAGCTCCCGGTGAGCAGGGCAGGTGCGATGGTTTCCCCGCGGCTGCAGGGGGAGCTCCGGAGCGAGCTCGGGGAGCACGTGGCACCGGTGCCCTGGGATCCCGGGGAAGGATGGACCAAAGGCTTCACAAACCGCTGGGCGGACGATCCCGGACTCTCTGGAACGGCAGGCTGGAGCGGCAGGCTGGAGCGGCAGGCACAAACACAAATCCCGGGTGGCAGACGAGATGTATCCAAAAGGGGAACCCCCCAGAGGTCCAGGCAAGCAGGGCGAGCACGGCTACAATGCAGCGAAGGCTCGAAGCAGCAGCGGGGCAGGGCGGCCACAGCCCAGCCTCCAGCAGGGCAGGGAAAGCAGCTTTGGGATCCCGGCGTTGTTACCAGCAGAAAGAAAAAATGGCCGAAAACAGGAACCAGCAGCTCCTTTCTCCCTAGCTTCTCTCTCTGGGCACTGAGAGTGAACTGAACTCACACCCAGGTGAAAACAAAAGCCTGGCCAGGCCCTTTTGTCTTCTCTTAAGTACGGCCATTTGTCCCCTAGCAACATGCATATGGGAAAAAATTCCTTTAACAGGAAAAAAACTAGGACTAAACTAAAACCCCAACATTATCCACCCCGAATTTTTTCCATACTAACATGTTACATGAAACTTAACCTTTTTAACCATCTAAATACATGCATCACCCGAATTATATACATATATGCATGCTGATACTGATACACTGATACAAGTACAGAGCCATGGGTAGTTCACCCTAAAACAAGGTCCCCTTGTGGTATGCATCGGGTCTCTCCATCCCTTTGCATCACCCACGAGGTGCAACCTGGTCCCTGAGCAAAAACAACCCCACGGATGGGTTTGTCTTTGCTCAAGGCAGACTTTACCCAAACAGTTTTTCCAAGCTTACCTCTCATGCGCACCACTGGAACCTTTTCCCCGTCTGTCATTTGTAGGGGTTCGGATTGGGCAGGGCCTGCTCAGCTGGTGGAGCCTCGGGTGTTAACTAACCAGGTGACTCTTGCTAAATGCACCTCCCAGTTTTTGAAAGTCCCCCCACCCAGTGCCTTCAAGGTGGTTTTAAGCAGTCCATTACACCGCTCAACCTTCCCAGCTGCTGGTGCATGGTAAGGGATGTGGTACACCCACTCAATGCCATGTTCTCTAGCCCAGGTGTTTATAAGGCTGTTCTTGAAGTGAGTCCCATTGTCAGACTCAATTCTCTCAGGGATACCATGCCTCCAAAGGACTTGCTTTTCAAGGCCCAGGATGGTGTTCCGGGCAGTAGCGTGAGGCACAGAGTAAGTCTCCAGCCATCCTGTGGTGGCTTCTACCATCGTGAGCACATGGCACTTGCCTTGGCAGGTTTGAGGCAGTGTGATGTAATCAATCTGCCAGGCTTCCCCATACTTGTATTTGGACCACCGCCCACCATACCACAGGGGCTTCACCCGCTTGGCCTGCTTGATCGCAGCGCATGTCTCACAGTCATGGATGACCTGGGAGATACTGTCCATGGTTAGATCCACCCCTCGATCTCGTGCCCACTTATAGGTGGCATCTCTGCCCTGATGGCCTGAGGCATCATGGGCCCATCGAGCTAGGAACAACTCTCCTTTATGTTGCCAATCCAAGTCTATCGGGGACACCTCTATTTTCGCAGCCTGATCTACCTGTTTGTTGTTATGATGTTCTTCATTAGCCCGGCTCTTGGGGACGTGAGCATCTACATGATGGACCTTCACGGATAGCTTCTCTACCCGAGTGGCAATGTCTTTCCACTCCTCAGCAGCCCAGATTGGTTTTCCTCTGCACTGCCAGTTTGCCTTATTCCACCTTTCCAGCCAAGCCCACAGAGCATTGGCTACCATCCATGAATCAGTGTAGAGGTAGAGCTTTGGCCACTTCTCTTTTTCAGCTATGTCCAGAGCTAATTGAACGGCTTTGAGCTCAGCAAATTGGCTCGATCCACCTTCTCCTTCAGTAGCTTGTGCAACTTGTCGTGTGGGGCTCCATACAGCAGCTTTCCATTTCCGGCTAGCGCCTACAATTCGGCAGGAGCCATCAGTGAAGAGGGCATATTGTCTTTCACTCTCTGGTAGCTCGTTATATGGTGGGGCCTCTTCAGCACGCGTCACCTGCTCCTCTTCTTCTTCAGAAGATAACCCAAAAGTCTCACCTTCCGGCCAGTTCGTAATTATTTCCAAGATCCCAGGGCGACTTGGGTTTCCAATATGGGCGCGCTGCGTGATGAGGGCGATCCATTTGCTCCAAGTAGCATCGGTGGCGTGATGCGTGGAGGGAACCTCTGCTTTGAACATCCACCCCAGCACCGGTAGTTGGGGTGCCAGGAGGAGTTGTGCCTCTGTGCCGATAACTTCTGAGGCAGCTTGGACTCCTTCATAGGCTGCCGAGATTTCTTTCTCTGTGGGAGTGTAGTTGGCTTCAGACCCTCTGTAGCTTCGGCTCCAGAATCCCAGTGGTCGGCCCCGAGTCTCACCAGGCACCTTCTGCTAGAGGCTCCAGGACAGGCCATTGTTCTCGGCTGCAGAGTAGAGCACGTTCTTCACCTCTGGTCCTGTCCTGACTGGGACAAGGGCTACGGGGTGAGCGATTTCCTGCTTGATCTGGGCGAAGGCTTGCTGCTGTTCAGGGCCCCCGTGGAAATCGTTCTTCTTGCAGGTAACCAGGTAGAGAGGGCTCACGATCTGGCTGTACTCAGGAATGTGCATTCTCCAGAAACCTATGGCGCCTAGGAAAGCTTGTGTTTCCTTCTTACTGGTGGGTGGAGACATTGCAGTGATCTTATTGATGACCTCAGTGGGAATCTGAGGTCGTCCATCTTGCCACTTTACTCCCAGAAACTGAATCTCTCGGGCAGGTCCCTTGACTTTGCTCTTCTTGATGGCAAAACTGGCTTCCAGGATAATTTGGATTATTCTCTCTCCTTTCTCAAACACTTCTGTTGCGGTGTTCCCCCACACAATGATGTCATCAATGTACTGCAGGTGTTCTGGGGCCTCACCCTTTTCCAGTGCAGTCCTGATCAGTCCATGGCAGATGGTGGGACTGTGCTTCCACACCTGGGGCAATCGATTCCAGGTGTACTGTACACGCCTCCAGGTGAAAGCAAACTGAGACCTGCACTCTGCTGCCAGAGGAATGGAGAAAAATGCATTGGCAATGTCAATAGTGGCATACCACTTTGCTGCTTTGGACTCCAGCTCATACTGGAGCTCCAACATGTCCGGCACAGCAGCACTCAGTGGTGGAGTCACTTCATTCAAGCCACGATAGTCCACAGTCAATCGCCATTCCCCATCAGACTTGCGCACAGGCCAGATGGGGCTGTTGAAGGGTGAGTGGGTCTTGGTGACCACCCCTTGGCTCTCCAGCTCACGGATCATCTTGTGGATGGGGATCACAGCATCTCGATTTGTCCGATACTGCCAGCGGTGCACTGTCGAGGTGGCAATTGGCACTCCTTGCTCTTCCACTTTCAGGAGCCCAACTGCAGAAGGATTCTCTGATAGTCCAGGCAGGGTGTTCAATTGCCTAATGCCCTCTGCCTCCACAGCAGCAATCCCAAATGCCCACCTGAGTCCTTTTGGGTCTTTGTAATAGCCATTCCGGAGGAAGTCTATGCCCAGAATACACGGGGCCTCTGGGCCGGTCACAATCGGATGCTTCTTCCACTCCTTCCCAGTCAGGCTCACCTCAGCTTCCAAAACGGTCAACTGCTGTGATCCCCCGGTCACCCCAGCGATGGATACAGATTCTGCCCCCACATGTCCTGATGGCATTAAAGTACTCTGTGCCCCAGTATCAACCAATGCATCATATTTTTGTGGCTCTGATGTGCCAGGCCATCGAATCCACACCGTCCAGAAAACGCTGTTCTCCCGTGCCTCTTCCTGGTGAGAGGCAGGGCCCCTCTAGCCCTGGTTATCATTCTTTCCCTGGGCGTACATGCTCGAGGTACCTTCTAGGGGATCTGACATATCATCGTCCCTTCGGTAATACCTGGCAGCTCGGTCACGGGAGGCTGAGGCTACTTTGACCTTAGCGGAACCCCCTCGGTTAGTGCCTTCCTCCTTGAGTTCACGCACCCGCGCTGGCAGGACAGAGGTGGGTTTCCCATCCCACCTTCTCATGTCTTCCCCATGCTCACACAGGAAAAACCACAGCTCAGCTCGTGGGGTGTACCCTCTCTCTCTAGCTGGGGGTCAACGGGCTCTGACTTAGGGGCCTGTGACTCTCACTGGTGCCACACTGATCTTCCTCATCTCCTCCCTCATCTCCTCCCTCATTTCCTTCCTCATCTCCTTCATCTCCTCTTTGAGGTCCTGGACCACAGCAGAGAGATGAGCTTTCAGCGGACCATTGACCATACTGTCATAATTCCTGAGCTTGTTGGCAACAGAGCCCACTGTTTCTTGGTTATTGTCAGCATCAATCGTTTCAATGAAGGTGGTGTATTGCGATGGCCCTAGCCTTGCCAGGTTCCACATCATCTGTCCTGTGCACCTGACTTATCGGGGTCATTACTGTGCTGTCCATCCCTCCCAAAGAGTACCTCTAATACTGCCACCTCTCTTAGCTGTTGGATCCCTTCCTCAAGTGTCTTCCACTGCATTCTATGATGGTACTCCTGCATTCTGTCTTTGTGAATGAACCTTTCTCTCACACTCATTAAGAGCCGCTCCCTGAGAGAAAGGGGCCCTGGCTCCCTCACAAATATCTGGTCCACACCTGGGTCCTGGGTCAACGATCCCAGATACCTTGCCTCACCACTATCCAGTTGCACACTTGTTCCCATAAGGTCCCAAACCCGAAGCAGCCAGGTGGTATAAGGGTCACGCCCCCTTTGCACAATGTCTTTTCGCATACCACGGAGACTGTCGTACAACAGGGGCTTAGTGATGATTTCTGGCTCTGGCTCTCCTGCTAGTGGTGAGGGCCCTGGTTCCCCATCATCATTAACTAGGCGTACTGATTTGGTCTTATACTTCCTCCTTTGCACAGGGGCGACTGCTGCTGGCTGTGCTTGTCCTTGTGGTTCAGCTGAAACCTGGACGGTTGTAACATCTGTGGGTTCCACTGCCTCACCATCGGACTCACTCTCTTTGGGGCAGGGAGAGGGTTTTTCACTAGCTGAGGAGGTGTATTCCCTTAGCAATTGGCACATCTCCTGGTGCACCTGGCCCATCTCCTGGCACATCTCCTGCCTCCCTTTCGCCAGTACTCCCACCCAGTTCGGGTAGTCCATTTCTGAGGTTGGCTGTTGGGCGGTATCAGGCTGTGGGGCAGGGTCTCTAGTGTCTGGGGCTATGTCAGGCTCGGGGGCTGAATCAGGCTCTGGGGTAGGATCTCTAGTGTCTGGGGCCGTGTCAGGTTCTGGGGCAGGATCAGGCTCTGGGGTAGGAACTCTGCTCTCTGGGGCTGTGTCAGGTTCTAGGGCAGGATCAGGCTCTGGGGTAGGATCTCTAATCTCTGGGGCTGGTGTCTGGGTAGTTATCCAAGCCAATCTCAACTTATCCTTGAGTGCTAAATAGAGTAGGCCTACCAGCAGCAGATGGTTGGTATTCAGAGGGAATATAAACCCTTCGAAAATTGATGGGGTGGGTGAAAAGAACTGGTTGAGGGGTTGGGGGAAAACTTCCCCTGGTGTCATTTCCTCACAGAAGGTACCATTGTTAACATAACCCCAAAAACACGCACTCAGGGTGTGATAGACGTTTATCCACGTGCCCACATTCCGGAGGAAGTTAAAATCCATGAATTCCTCACCTTCTCGACCCATAGCGCAAGCTGGATAACAGCAACAGTAGCCTTAGTCAGAGGACCCATATTCAAGTAAGGAGCTGCAAAGGGGAAGAATATAGCCACGGCCGCATGCCACCCGAACCAGGGTAAAGTAGACCACATATTGCTGCCTAACAAGGTTCCTATATCCAGCACACAAAATTAAGTAATCCAGGAACTGTTATTCCTTTTTCACCTCTCTCTCTTAATGCCCTCAGGCCCCACGGTTGGGCGCCAAGATCTGTCTGGGTTTTGAAAGACAGGTGTCTGCTAAGGAAGGCAGAAGCCTCCCTTGAAGTGGCAGATATAACCCCTTTCCCTCTGAGTTATTATAATTTTGAAATCAAGGGGCTTTTAGGCAAAGATGTGGGAAATAGGAATAACAGTTCTTTACTATATATATATATATATATATAACCAGTCAAACAAAACAACAACAACTATGACAGTAACAGCAAACACAAACCCAATCCCAGCCTTCTCGGCTGTCAGGCTATTTCCCCTTGGGTGCAGCTCCGCTTGCAGCCGGTAGTGGCGCTGGCAGCTCCCGGTGAGCAGGGCAGGTGCGATGGTTCCCCCGCGGCTGCAGGGGGAGCTCCGGAGCGAGCTCGGGGAGCACGTGGCACCGGTGCCCTGGGACCCCTGGGAAGGATGGACCAAAGGCTTCACAAACCGCTGGGCAGACGATCCCGGACTCTCTGGAACGGCAGGCTGGAACGGCAGGCTGGAGCGGCAGGCACAAACACAAATCCCGGGTGGCAGACGAGATGTATCCAAAAGGGGAACCCCCCAGAGGTCCAGGCAAGCAGGGCGAGCACGGCTACAATGCAGCGAAGGCTCGAAGCAGCAGCGGGGCAGGGCGGCCACAGCCCAGCCTCCAGCAGGGCAGGGAAAGCAGCTTTGGGATCCCGGCGTTGTTACCAGCAGAAAGAAAAAATGGCCGAAAACAGGAACCAGCAGCTCCTTTCTCCCTAGCTTCTCTCTCTGGGCGCTGAGAGTGAACTGAACTCACACCCAGGTGAAAACAAAAGCCTGGCCAGGCCCTTTTGTCTTCTCTTAAGTACGGCCATTTGTCCCCTAGCAACATGCATATGGGAAAAAATTCCTTTAACAGGAAAAAAACTAGGACTAAACTAAAAACCACAGCACAGGCCTTGCAGGGTCTGAGGCAGCTTCATAACATAGGGGCGACACACCATGGTTTGATTGTTTTCAAATTCTCGGGTAATTGGGGTTACCCTTACTTGGGGGATTTGTGTTCCCCCCACCCCTACCAGCGTGGCTGCTGGTTTTTCCAGTCCCCAAACAGGTGGCCATACCGCCTGGTTAATTATGGTAACGTCGGCCCCTGTGTCAAAAAGCGGCTGTATTTTGAGGGCTTCTGCCCCCTTTCGCAGGATCACTTGCCGCTGAGGTCTCTGGGCCAGGTTCAATGTCCAAAACACGTTGAACCCAGAGGACCCAAAAGCGTGGTCTCCGCGGACACTGCTGTTGCTGGTTCCCTCGTTGGTCATTAGGGGAATGGGGACGATTTGGGCAATGCGACTGCCCTGCGGGATTGTCATGGGTGGTTGCAGCGCCTAGGCCATGATCTTAATTTCGCCAGTGTAGTCAGCGTCGATGACTCCAGGGAGCACCACTACTCCCTGCCGGCTGGTTGATGACCGCCCCATGAGTAGGCCACCCAGACGAGGGCCGTCTGATGACAGGGGGCCCTTGGCTGTTGTCGGGATCAGGGTGACCTGGTGGTTCATCAGCATGACTTCTATTGAGGTTGCCACGTCCACTCCGAGGCTCCCTCGGGTGGCTGGCTGGTTCTGGTGAAGGAAACCACCGGGGCTGCACTTGACTCATGGCTCTTTGAGGCTCTCACTTGTGTCCTGGCACGTGGCCCCACCGCACTGCAGTGGCCATTTCCCGCACGGTGGCATGCTATGTTGGCATGGGTGCCGGAATTGCAGTTGTGGCACCACACTGTTTTCTGGCAAGTGCACCTCAGGTGCCCCTCTTCACCGCATCGGAAACAGGCTACTCTGCCTGTCTGGGGACCAGGAGGTGGGCCAGTGGCCTTTGCCCCCTTTTTTCTTTGCGCCCCTCCGGTCAGTGCTGCGGCGATGACATGTCCCTGTTTTTGCAGGATATTCTGCAGTGTTGCAGTAAATGCAGCTGTTTGAGATGACTGCTCCTCACGGGTAGCACGCACGAGCATCTCGTCTACTCCTGTTCCCTGGGGCAGCATGGCAAGAATTGTCTTAGCTTGCCTATTAGCATTTTCAAAGGCAAAGGTCCGGAACATCTGCTCTTGGAGCTCTTCGGAGAGCTCAGTTGCGTCCTTCAAGGCTGCTGACAGACGGTCCATGAACTGACCATATGGCTCCAACAGCCCCTGTCGGACTGCTGCATATGGAGGAGACTTCTTCTTTTTGGGTACTGACAACAAGGCTTTGTGGGCAAGAGTCTGTGACAACTGATGAAAGATTGTGGGCATGGTCAGCTGCATCACCGTCACTCCAAAAGCCCCGCTCCCAGTTAGCATGTCGGCTTGGATCGCATACAGTGGGTCTTGTGTATCACCTTGGTGTTTGCTAGCTTCTTCTTGTGCTAGCTGCTTCCACGTTCTCTCCCAGAGCAGGAACTGTGAGGGGGTTAACAACAATTGTGCAATGCTGATGCAATCATTAGGACACAGGACATCTGCTGTAAAGATAAACTGCAGGATGCTCCGTGTAGCTTTGGACCATAAGCCATGCATGGTGACTGTTTGCTTGGCTTGCTGCAAGATCTTCCAGTCATGGGGCTCCCACCTTGCTGTGTCCCCCTGTATCAGTACAGGGGAAGCTAGGGCATCTACTGCTTTCCAGTCTCCTTCAATAATTGCGTTATGGACAACTCCATTCCATCTCCTTCGCAATGGATCAGTCCTCGCTGTTGGGGCTGATGGAGGCAATGGCTGCACCTCCTCCTGCGGGAAGGGAGGGGCCGTAGGCCCTGTGCCCTGTTCTCCTGACGGGAACATAGGAGTTCTGGTGGCTGTCTTGACTGGTGGGTCCATGGGACGCCACGGTGTTGATGGTGTGGTTTCACAAGCCTTAGACTCCAGCACGTCCTGACGCGTAGACAATTCAGCAAGCTTCTTCATTAATTCATGCATCATCTCTCGGTGCTTCTGCCCCTCTTGGGGCTGACCCCCGGCAGCCCTGGCTGGCTCTGGCTCTGCAGGCGACAAAGTCGTGGAGGCTGCTTCGCAGTCGGACGATGATCCACTGTGTGGCAGACAGGGGTGGTGTGCTGCTGTTTTCGGCCGGGAGCTAGGACCGCTCGTTTCTCCTCTGCTCGCCTCGGCCCCACCCCCAGGGTTGGGAGCCTGTGCTTCTGCCTTTGCGTCCATTTCTCCCTCACACTTCTGCAGGGTAACTTCCTTCCCCGTCGCGTCCGGCAGCTGCCGCAGCGAGCGTACGGGTGCTGCTGTTCCCTCCATCGGTCGACCCGCAGTCAGCCCGAAGAATCCCGCAACCCTGGACTCCGCCCTGGCCTCTGACCGCCACTCCATGAGACCCCCGTCTCTTTCCTTTCTGGGGCTGCCACCCCCCAGCGTCTCCATGGCTGCACCTTCCTCTCTGCTTTCATTTCTGTGAGGGTATTAGTCACAGCTCTCCATGTTAATCCCTGAGCTTTAGCTTCTTTACCTTCCTTTCCACCCTCAATTGTGGACAGCCACAGTCTGTTTCCAACTTCTCACCACTCTTCAGTCAAGAACAAAAGCGAAGTGCATTTCAAAAACCCTTGTTCCCGGGCCCACGTAATTAGGGCATAAAGATCTCAATCTTTTAAAGTCTTGCCTCTCTTAGAGAGGATACTGGCTAGGAGACGAGTGCCAGCCTCGTATTCCATAGCTTCTTACCTGCGGGGGCCCGCTCAGCCACGCGAGCTCCGGTCTCCGGCTCTGCTCAACTTTTTTGCCGGGACATTTCTGCTCCAGCTCTCCAGGCTCCTCACCGTCCTTACGATGATTCGGAGTCTTGCCACATTCAAGCGAAACCGCATTTAAGCAAAAACAAACTGCATTTAAGCGAAAATCACTCGAGTCCCTGCTCAGGGGCCACATTTAGGGGCTCAAGTCTGAAGAGCTGGCCAGAGTAACGACCCATGCACGGATACGATTTGAGCATCGTTCTCCGCTTTATTGTTTACCTATACAAGCTTATATCTACTTTGCAAAGATTCACGCCCAGTCCCTCTAGACGGCCTCTAATCTGCAGGGGAGCCGACCAGTGTATAACTTTGCCAAGGACTCTCAAGGCTGCCTGCAGCCAGGTGTTTTCCAGGCTTGCCTGCAGCCAGGGGCCAGTTCAGGGGTTTTTCCTCAGCAACCCTGGGTTGTCCAATTTTTCCAGGGGTATCATATGCCCCTGTTCCACAAGGACTCCCTCTATAGCCTTGAGACAATTGGATCAATTAGGCTGCTGGCTAAGTAAGAACTCTCATGCTCTCTCGCACTGAGCGATATGTTAACTGATGTTCAGAGTGTGAGACAAGTGACTGCAAAACAGAGAAGCAACTGATTATCTTCTATTAGTTCATGGACATGGATGTGAAGAATTTGAAGGTATGTGTTGTATGAATTTGTGGGATCATTCGAAATCCATTCATGAAAGTATACGGCAATTAGAGGATGGAATAGATAAACTTGAAGAAGAAACTGGATCTTTGCTGAATGATGTGTTCAATTGGTTTGACCTTACACCCTTATGGAGAAAATTTTTGAAGAAAGGTTTGTGTGTCTTAATTGTTGTTATTCTTTTAGTATTTGTGCCATGTATACTTCACTGTGCTAGACGAGCCACGGATAAAGCTGTCAAGGAAGTGTTTTTGGTTCAAAGAGGAGGGGGAGATGCAGGAACCCAGAGTGCAAAGAATATTTCTCTGCCTGTTTTGAAGGGTTCTACCCCCCTGGACCACACTGTTTTTTGTTGCTGCCTGTTCTGAGCTTCCCCTCCCCCTCCCCAAGACACTTGCCTCTGCCATGTGCTCCGAGCTCCTTTGTTCTAAGCGCCAGCAAAACCAAATGTAACTCAAACTCTTTAGCAGTGTCTGATTGGCCGGTCACCCTGGGTCCGCCCCCAGTCCTCCCCTTTCCCCTTCTCCGAATAAAAGGGACGATCGAGGGAGGCTCCGCCCTCTCTTGGCTCTGCTATCTTCCTGTGAACATCTCTGGTTGTCTGTCTCATTTTTGAAAGCTTCTAACTGTGGGAAATTGAGCGGGCAGGGAGCTATATTTCTCCCTCTTTGCTTCTGCTGATGGTATTTGCTTTGCAGCTGATACAGGTACTGATTTTAGAGCTATTAAAGTGCCAGATCGCCCGTGCTACCTCTCTAGGCGGCTCGAGGCTTTCTAAAGCATTAAATCACTAGCCTAGCTGGTATAAAGCTGAAAAGATACCTTCCACATATGGCGCCCAACGTGCTATCTCTGAACTCTGGTTCTGAGAGACTTTCAGGGTGTCCCGGCAGCTGTGTGTCTGCTGGAGTTAGCTCTGCACGTCCTGCTGTGCCAGCTCTGTGTAGTGAGCTGTTACTTTTTGCGTAAGAGTGAGCCCAGAGGCTCAGCCTGTACCCTCCCCCACACCACATGGCGAGGGAACGGCTGGAAAGCAGAAGACCCTTCTCGCATGTTTTTTTTCTCCCGACCTGCTTTCCTGTGATAAATCCAGAATTCTGGTGAGTATTTGCCTGCTGGTTTAGGGGCTCCTGTCTTAAGCTAGTGCTGGTTCAAACTTTCTCTTTTTTTTCCTCCTTTTTTGCAAGTCGGGGTTGAGGTTTAAAGTGGTGGTGCATTCATAATGGGATCTGAAGTTTCTGCACACCATAGAGAAATATGCCACCAAGTTCAAAGCTACCTTTCTTTAACTGGGCATTATTACCGCAGGCCTGGTTCCTACGGTATAGCACCGTGTCCCGCAGCCATAGGGAAGAGGAGGAGGAGAAGATCCAGCAGGCAGGACTTGTGCAGCAAGATTGATTTCTTTAATTATTTTACAAACTCTTTTATAGACTTTTTTCTTCATAGTCTAATTGGACAAAGGACCAGCCACCCCTTGGGGGTGATTGGCTAAAATCCTAAAACATCCATTGTCAAAATATTTTTCTACTATACCATAAACAAGACTTTTCAAGGTTGCAGGTGTCTGGGTTGTTTACATTCCCTGCTACCTCTTCTGTGAGAGAGAAAAGTCTCTCACGGACTTAGAAAATAACAAGAAAATCCTCGCAAGCAGCATTTTTGTATCTACAATTCCCCCTTTTTGTTTGATAAGATAACAACTCTACTATTAATGCCAAATAGAAATCTCCATCAGTTATTAATTCTTAATATGTCCTTAAGGCTTCAACTATCTGACTCCATAACAAGAAATATAAAGTTCAGTCTCTGCTTGTAGAAGGACCATCTGCCTGATGGTTGACATCCTGGTCATCATCAGAAGAGTCATTAGGCTGATGATCTACATTCTGGTCGCCATTTGGATGATTGGCGTTCTGGTCATCATTCAGAGGTTGCCTGTTCTGCCTCTGGTGCCGTAGGTCAGGGCGAACGCATTTTGAAGGTAGCCACCGTATCCCGGTATCTGTGGAAACGCAAGCATACCCACGACCCCAAACGATAAGCTCATGTGAGCCTTCCCACTGGTTAGTAAGTAAATTCCGCACCCAGACTTTTGCCCGGGGCAGTTGTCTGTTGCCTGCAGACTGCAATGAGAGAAAATGATTCAGAATAACAGGATTATTAGAATTTTGTGGTACTGTAAGGTGATTAATTGTATACAAAGCTTTTGCTAGTCGGCTCTGTGGGGTTTCTCCATGCATTCCCCTTTTCTGTTTGTCCAAAACACGCTTCAAGGTACCATGAGCACGTTCAACAATGGCTTGGCCAGTAGGAGAATGTGGGATACCAAAGGTATGGTCTACACCCCATAGGTGTAAAAACTGCCGTGTCTTCTCGGAGGCGTAGGCAGGACCATTATCGGTTTTCACAGAAGCTGGCACGCCCAGGACTGAGAAAGCCAATTTCCAATGGGCCATGACATCACGGCCCATCTCTCCAGTGTGAGCAGTAGCCCACATAGCTGAGGAGAAAGTGTCAATAGACACGTGCACATATTTCAGCCGACCAAATTCTGGGATGTGAGTTACATCCGTTTGCCAAATCTGAAAGGCTTTTAGCCCTCTGGGGTCTACCCCCTCTGGCAAAGGCGCAGCGAGTCCATGACAGTCAGCACAAGCGCTGACAATGTCGCGCGCCTCGGTTGGCGTTAAATGAAACTGCTTCTGCAGGGTATGTGCACTTTGATGGAAGAAACCGTGCGATGCCTTGGCTTGTGCAATTTTGTCAGGCTAAGGCCCTACCCATGCAGGGTTGGCCAGCATGTCAGCCCTGGCATTGCCTTCCATTAGAAAACCTGGTAAATTGGTGTGGCTTCGAATGTGCAGAATGTAATACGGATGCACTCGAGCCTGAATTGCAGACCACAAGGTTTGCAACAGCAAGAACAGAGCCGCATTGTTCACCTCCTTCAGAAGGGAACAATCTAAGCGTTGGGTGATATCTGCTACATAAGCAGAGTCAGTAACCAAATTCAAAGGTTCCTGTGAGAATCGCTGAAAAGCCATGGTAACAGCCCTTAGTTTAACTAACTGAGCAGAGTCTGACTCAGATTGGTGTGTTGATGAACCACCTCAAAGGCAGTGTAGGATACTGTGCGCTCTTACACACAGTGACCCCTGCTAAAATTTGTCCCAATCCGTACGCCCCAAGCTGCCAACACATCCCGTCCCCAAAGGTTACAGGAAGTGGCAGCAACATAAGGCCTAATTGTAGCTGTGTGCCCCTCTGAGTCCTTCACCACCACAGGCCGTTCACTTAAATAGCTCTGTGTGGTTCCTCCTAATCCTGCGATGGCCGATCCCACCGGGGCTAAAGGCCATGAGGGAGGCCACGCAGAGAAGGACATGATAGTTACATCAGCACCCGTATCAATCAAACCTCGAAGCTGAATCCGGGGTGGTTGGGCGCTTGGCAGGATCAGGGTACATGTCATCTGTGGCCTTTGGTCAGAGATGTCTGCAGTCCAGAAGGCCTGCGGAAGTCCCGTAGATCCACTGCCGTTATCTTCCTGAATTTGTTCTACCCTGGGGACACAAGACTTAAAAGGCACTAATTTAGCAAGGCAGGTCTTTTCAGGAATAGTTACAGGGGGTTTTTGCGTGGAGACCATAGCGCAAATCTGGCCTTTAAAGTCAGAATCAATAACTCCTGAGTGCACTAAGATTCCTTGATGGGTTATGTCAGGTTTTCCCACCAGCATCGCACTGGATCCCTGGGCTAAGGGTCCATATGCATCCAAGGGAACCTTATAAATACTGCTAGAGTCTAAGACGACTGCGGTTGCGGTGTGGACGTCAAACCCGTCTGATCCGTGGGGACCGTCTGATCCCTGGGTGCCGTCTCTAGGGTGGCTGGGTAGGCCTGTGCCTGTACCTGTGCCACTCTCTGGGGGAGAGACTGCATCGGAGAGCAATTCCCCCTCCTTGCACCCCGGTGGAAGTTTCCCGACAAAGGCCGACCATCGGCATGAGTCCGGGATCTACAGTAGCCCATACAATGGCCTGGCCTGCCACACCTCTTGCACTGGGGGATAGGTGTGTTTTCTTTTTGGCTCGGCTTAGGCCACTTCCGTTTCTTCACCTGTTTTGGTGGCTTTGCTTCACGACCATAAGATGCGTGAACAGGCTGCAGGAACGCAGCCAAGGCAGACCTTTTCTGGTTCCCAGATCCCACCTTAGCACAGGCCTCGACCATGTCTGTTACCTCAGGGTCCCCTGGTAAGGCATCTATGATTTTTCTGCACTCCTCGTTTGCGTTACCTCTCACTAAGTGCCTTAACAACATCTGTCTTAACCCGTCATCCTCAACCTGCTTCTCGAGAGAAGCAGCGAGTTTCTCTACAAAAGAGAGGAATGACTCTGATTTGCCTTGAACTATTTCAGTATATCACTTTCTGGGCGCTGACATCTCTATGGTTTTCAACAGGGCAGCCATGCCGACCTGTTGAGCTTGCTGCAGGACGCTAGAGGGCAAGTTACCCTGTAGACTGGGATCAGAGAAGGGACCAGTCCCCATCAAAGCATCCACTCCTGCTATCTGTCTAGGATCAGCAGCAGGGAGCTGCATTGCCGGGTCACCACTTGTCCGTTTCTCGTGCTTCACGTGTCGGAGGAAAATAACTTTTCAGGGATGGGACTATGCAACTACACGAATTTATTGTTTAAAATAACAAACGCATCAGTCGAGGCGTGAGCTTTTACAACACCTCCGGGTAATGGCGACTAGTCACAAGATTTAGGGTTACATCGTAATTTATAACTTTCTAATCCAATAGATACTTAAAACGACACTTTGTTTTAGATTAATGACCTATCACCTGTGGCACTTCTCACTGCAATGCAGCTTATGTTTTGACCAATAACTTCTCATGTCACGTACACACAGATGTCTCTCTTATACCATCTAAATTCTTAACTTAAACTATATAAAATCACACTATTATATTTTAAAACCCTTCACTAAAACACCCAGTGTACAATTTTACTTATAATGATAGGAACACAAGTTTGTAATCCTGTTGCTTAAAGTCCACAAATCTTTGTCAATTAAGCCAGACCTAGTCTCTTCTAGGGTTGTAAATCAAAGCCTCCTTTAATTGCAGGAGTTTCTACTCCTCTGTCTCTCACATCTCCCCCTCCTTTCTGCACCAAAAAAACTCCTTTGATGGATTTATCAATCATTCGCTGTACACATTGAAACAGACACGGCACCATTATGAGAACTATTACTATGACTGCCAAAATATATAGGCCTGTTGTAAGACACTTTTTTACCCACGATGCTAAACCCCATCCACTAAACAAATTATCCAGCCACGTTCCATCATCGATTCTTATTTTCGACACACCCTCTTTAAGTTGTTGTATGCCCTTGTAAATAGACTCTGAGTGGTCAGACAAATTCATACAGCACATCCCCTCAAAGTCTTTGCATCCATGTCCATGGGCCAGCAAGAGAAAATCAATGGCTGCTCTATTTTGCAAAGTGGCATGCCTCACATTTTTGACATCTGCTAAAAGGCCACTTAATGCAAGGGATGTAGCGTTAGATTGTTTACTCAGCCAACATCCCAACTGATCCAACTGCTTTAACACAACTACTGAGGCAACTGGTGGCATAAGAAGAGATGTTACAAGCCTTTTTCCATAGCCCCATGGGGTAAAATCATCTTTGCACTCTGGTCTATATTGATGCGGAGTAGATCTTTTTGTCTGTGTCGCACATTGGCAATTGTCTTCATATTAGGAGTAAATAATGTAAGCTCTCCCAAAGTACACGGACCACCCTTAATGTTTGAAGGGATAGCTGGCCATGCTCTGTCTCCACATACAAAAAACATTCTTCTTGGTAATTGCAGAGGAATAGAGCTAGGTGCAGATGAAACTACAAAAGTATTATTACACCAAAAGGAGTGGTTCTTATACACAGGGTGATATGGAGAAACATCTCTCATCAGTGATTGATTCATGTTTGTAGAATGGAACTCAATACAAAATTTCACTTTTACAGAACTAAGGATTTCCAATTCTTCAGGTTCATCAGAGGTTTTAGGAAGATAGGGAGTCCACCATTCCCATGTATTTACTGGAGTATAGTGTTCCCAAACTTCTGATCCTGCAAAGATACCTCGTAAGGCCCTGTCAATTTTCTCTGGGATTGGCCAATTCTCTATTGGAACATTGACTAGACAAGTTGAAAATGGATTTTCTGGAGTTGTGGTAGACAGACATAGAGTATCCAACCCTGAAGCATTAGCTAAAGTCACCCAAACATTGGTCTTAGGTTGATCGACCAGCAAAGCTACTCCATCGAAAGTAAATAAGACAAACAAAGCAAAAAATAAACTTAACATTTGATTAGATTTCATGTTTCTTGAAAGTTCTCTTGGCAAAAGACTCCTTCTCAAATCTCAATCTCTAAACTAATTTGTAATAATATTTTTGTATTTCCCAATTTTGTTTTCACTTTATTTAATGATGAAGATTATTTGCCAAAAGATCTTTACAACACATTTGCTTACACACTCTTACATCAATCTAAAACCTAAAATTTACAGCTTTAACAATAAAACAAAAGATTGCAGGTATGGGCTGTAGTCTCTGCGAAGTTCACGTCTGCGTACTCTCTTCTGTACTCGTAGAGTTGCCAGCTTCTTTCTGCGCGTGATATGGTTTCACATTCTTCGCAGGAAGCCACCTAGGTCCCGTACCTGTAGAAACACAAGCAAACCCTTTGCCCCAGGTTATTAATGGGAACGGACCTTCTATTTGTCCTGTTTCTGGATTTCTAATCAGAACCAAAGGATTTTCTCTTAACTTTGCATGTGTGCTATTAGAGAAATGCCTAAATATTGGAGGATCAGGCTCTGTAGAAGAACTATTCAAAAAGTTATAAACATACAAAGCTTTACTTAATCGCATCTGTGGTGTTGCTTGTGCTAGATCTCCCTTTTGCTGGTCTAAAATACGTTTCAAGGAATGATGTGTCCTTTCTACAATTACCTGACTCGTGGGCGAATAAGGAATGCTGAAAGTATGGCGAACACCCCAATTCATCAAAAATGTGGCTACTTTCTGAGCTGTATAAGCAGGACCATTATCTGTTTTTATTTCTTGAGGCACCCCCAAGGAAGCGAAAGCTTGCAAAAAATGCTGACACACATGATTTGCTGTCTCTCCTGTGTGTACAGAAGCAAAAACTGCATTTGAAAATGTATCCACTGATAGATGGATATTTTTATATTTTCCAAAGGACGGATATTTAGTGATATCCGTTTGCCACAATTGCAAACTCTGTAGCCCTCGAGGATTTACTGCTCCCATGGAGACAGGAGGCTGCACCAGTTGGCAATCTGGGCAGGTATTGACAATTGCTCTAGCCTGATCTCTGGAAAGATGAAACATTCTCATAAGAGCTTGTGCATTCTGATGAAAAAAGGCATGACTCAACTTTGCTTGTTCAAAAGTATTTGGCAAGGTGTTCACTATAGCAACTGTTAACTTATCAGCCCTGGAGTTGCCCTCCGCCAGGAATCCTGGGAGTGAAGAATGAGCTCTAATATGGGAGACAAAATATTGATTAGTTCTATTTTGCACAAGGGTATAAAGACATTTAAGATGACGATACAGAGTATCATTGCTAACATCCTTCAGAACTGATCTTTCTATTCTCTTAACTATATTAGCAACATAAGCAGAATCTGTAATCAAATTAAAAGGCTCTGGGAAAAGCTGAAATGCCCTAACTACTGCGGCAAGTTCTACTACCTGGGTTGAACCTTCTACTATTTGAATATTCTGTTTCTATGTTTTAGTTTCTGAGTCTTGCCACGTAACGACCGAGCGATGGGTCTTCCCTGGCCCATCACTAAAAATTGTCACAGCATCCAAAGGCACTTCACTTAACAGTGGTCTTTCTCTAAAGCTTAATTTTGCCTGAAATAGTTTATGACTAGGGAAATGAATAGAACAAGTACCTGGATAATTCAATAATGCAATCTGAAGTTCTTCTGAGTTTAGTAATGCCCAATCAAAATATTGCTTCTTCAGAGGCAAATAAATTATCGCAAACTCCTTGCCTGCCATAGTTAACAACCTTGACCTGCCTCTGATTACAATCTGAGCTAACATTTCCATCGTTGTGAAGATTGTTTTTGGAGATCTATAAAGCAAAAAAAACCCATTCTATTATCAATAAGGGATCTTTGGCAGAAGCATCCCATTGAAATATAAGACCATACAATTGCATTTTTTCCCCCAGTACTGCAAGGAAGAATGGTTGTGAATCTACACAACGATGTGCTTGTCTTTTCTGTAAAGCCTCTGTTGCTCTGTCAAGTGCCTTTAGAGCTTCAGGTGTGAGGGTTCTTGGGGAAGTAATGTCACAATCTCCCTTTAACAAATCAAAAACTGGAGCAAGTTCATCATTAGTAATCCCTAAAGTAACTCTAATCTAATTTATCTCTCCCAAAAGCTGCTGCAAATCTTGTAAAGTATGAACTTTAATTCGAAGCTGTATTTTCTGTGACCTTATTGACTGTTCTGTCATTTTCCATCCCAAATATTTCCACGGTGGAGTTTCTTGTATTTTTGATGTAGAAATCTCAAGTCCAGCCCTTTTAATCTCTGTTACAACACTGTCACGAACTTCCTCCATCTCCTTCTGTGTGGGTGCTGAAATTAACAGATCATCCATGTAATGTAGAATCTTTGCTTTAGGGTGTTTTCGCCTAGCTGGAGACAAGGCTTTTGCCACAAACTATTGACATATAGTAGGTGAATTTTTCATCCCTTGAGGAAGCACAACCCAGTGGTACCTCATCAATGGTTCTTGTCGATTAATACTTGGAACGGAGAATGCGAAACGAGGGGCATCTTCTGGATGAAGTGGAATATTGAAAAAACAGTCCTTTAAATCAATGATAACTAAAGGCCAGTCTCGGGGAATCATAGAGAGCGAAGGAAGTCCAGGTTGGAGGGGTCCCATGTCTTCTATTACTTCGTTGATCCTTCTAAGGTCTTGAAGCAGTCTCCAGGTATTAGAGGTCTTCTTGTGTATAACAAACACTGGTGAATTCCAAGGACTAGTTGTTTCTATGATATGTCCTTCTTGCAATTGTTCCTGCACTAATTTCTTAAGGGCACTCAATTTTTCCTCTTCTAGGGGCCATTGATTAACCCAGATGGCTTCATCGGTTTTCCATGAAAGCTTAGGGGTGATGAGTGCCTGCATGGCCCCTACTAAAAATCCACTTCCAACTTGACTCCCCACTGAGATAACAAATCTCTTCCCCAGACTGTAATAGGCTTTTTCACAATAAAAGGACGAACAATTGCTGTTTTTCCTTCAGGTCCTCTGACTGTAATCGCAGATTCACTTTGTAAGCATAAAGTGGCACCCCCTATTCCTGTGAGGGTATCTAGGGGAGTTACCAACTTCCAGTCTTTTGGCCAAAACAAGTAAGAAATAATAGTAACATCTGCTCCTGTATCTAATAGGCCTTGAACCATGATTGTTTTATTGTTATGCATTAAACTGCAAGTCAGTAAAGGCCTGTCACGTCCAATATGCTCTGTCCAGAAAATCTCTGGTCCTAAGTTTGAATTTTCTGTTATAGGTGGCCGCCCTTCCATCTCTATCGCTCTGCGTACAGCTGTAGTAGGCACTGCAACAGCAGTGGCTAATTGCGTTCCTGCAGGAACAACTAAAGGAGGTTGTAATGCTTGAGCCAAAATTGTAAGCTCTTCATGATAGTTTGCTGAAACAATTGTTGGATAAGCCACGAGACCTATAATATGACACGCATCTTTTCCCATAATTAAAAAGTCCTGCTTTTCTTCAGATGTCCCAGTAACTCCTGTGGGTATCAGGTAGTGGGAACTATTCATAAAACATATCAATTTGGAGGCTGCCAAGGTACAGAATGCTCCAGGGGGCAAGAGGTTTGAGTCGCTCGGGAGATGTTTGACCATTCTGCTAATTGTGTGCGACTTCGGTTTCCATAGGATTGAAGCTCTGGGTAATGAACTGCTGCTATTTGTTTCGTCACGCGGCGAGGCATCGCGCTCAAAAATTCGTTTCCCGGCAAGAGATTCCCATCTGCATCATATCTAGAGTGACATCTGTTAGCATAATGTCTTCCCTTTCTACATCTCGGACAACGTAATGGTTTTGTTAAAATCTCTCCAAGCCCTGGGCAATTTTTCATTAAATGTCCAGGCTCACCACATCGAAAGCACACTCTTTCATCTATATTAGCTCGTGGCATTGCTCGAGAATTGCTTACAGCAAGAGCATTAAGTGCTGTTACAAGTCTTTTATCCAACATCTCAGCTTGAGCAGAAAGCCTCTTATCCATCATCTCAGCTTGACTGGTAATAGCTCTTTCCAGTTTTTCTCCTAATGAATCAGTTTGAATAACAGCCGTATGCTGTGCATTACCAACTTTACTACATGCTTCAAGCATATCTGAAATACTTGGTTGTACCCCTGGTAAAGCTCTAATAGTTCGCTGACACTCTTCATTAGCATTAACATAAGCAAGATTTCGTAATAAAATCGGACGAGCAACATCATCCTCACACTGTCTCTCCAAAGCCTGGGTCAGCCGATCAATGAAGGAAGAAAAGGTCTCGGTCGGACCCTGCTTGATTTGTGTATAGGCACCTTGTGGAGAACCCACAGGCTCGATTTGCAAAAGTGCCCTTTTAGCTGCTTCTTTGAGGTCAGCAAGGACCGCCCTTGCCAGATCTGCTTGATCTTCTGGCCTGTCATGAGGTGGATCTCCTGCCAGTTGTGCAAGTGTCAGAGCTGCATTAGGACCTCCTGCATAATTCTCTATCAGTTTTCCAAGAAGTCTACGCCACTTTAAATCCCACAACAAATACTGCGAGTCAGTCAAAAGCATGGAGGCAATGTTCTTACAGTCAAAAGGTGTTAAGTCCACATGATCTAAAGTTGCTTTTAATAGCTGCTTAAAGTAGGGAGATCCCAAACCACTCTCCTTTATAGCTCTCCTTAAATCCTTAATGTCATCATGTGCCAGGGCTTCTCATCTCGGGTTTGCTCCTCCTCTCCCATACCTCACCGGCAATGCTAACAATGATTTACGAGCTGGGACAAGATCATCCTCTTTAGATACCTCCCGATGTATAACATCCCAATTTGTTAAAACAGGCTTTTCCCTTAGATTTATTTCTCTCTGCTTATCGGCAGAGGAGAGCCTATTCATATCTTGAAGGCTTAAATTAGATTCATTCACTGATGGTAAACACTCATCCTGAGTTTGCACATCTGCGGTGCTACCGGCAACCCTCCGAGTTGTCATGGGGGCATCCATCTTTGCTTTCATCACTTCCGAAGATGTCATTTCCTGAGATGTAATTTCCGGGGCTTCCCGCCCTCCGGCACCATACATCACTTCCGAGGGCTCCCCCCTCTTCTCTTCACCACCCCCCCCCCCTTCGGGTGCAATATTACAAGCGGCCGGAGGGGGCGACTGAGAGGGAGCCCGTGACGCAGTTAAAATTTCGGAGCCGCCATTAATCACTGAGGTGTTCAACAATTCTATCACCACCCGGCAAGCAGGGATTAACATAGCTGCCGCCTTATCGCGTTTTGAAGCGAGATCGTAAAGTCTAGTCGCAATATCATCCCAAACTGATTTAGTAAGAAGAAGTTCAAAGTCAACATCAGGGCAATTACGGAAAACCCAAAGCAATAAATCTTTCACTTCTTTGCTGGGAAGAGGCTCAGAATGCAACTTCAGCAAGGCATCTAACTTATTATAAACATCCCTCTGTTCTTTTGAAATATTTTCACCCATCTCTCTACCTACCCGGCCCCTGCCTTCACTCAGTCGTTGAAGACAGATTTCCTACTGGTGTGCTGGGGAGAAATCGACCCGCGACTCTCCGTCAAGCTTCCTTTCAGCTTAAG
The DNA here is from genome assembly GCF_041296385.1 of Aphelocoma coerulescens. NCBI lineage: Eukaryota > Metazoa > Chordata > Aves > Passeriformes > Corvidae > Aphelocoma > Aphelocoma coerulescens. The sequence continues at coordinate 5,441,706 of NW_027184080.1, read as the reverse complement.
CTCTCGCCGGATCACCCTTCATTTCAGGGTACGGATAACTCACGTTGACCGAGGGAATCCTCTTCATCCTACTCCGACCTCTGCGCCGTAAATCCGCCGCACACCGGGCACCACTTGCCGGGTCACCACTTGTCCGTTTCTCGTGCTTCACGTGTCGGAGGAAAATAACTTTTCAGGGATGGGACTATGCAACTACACGAATTTATTGTTTAAAATAACAAACGCATCAGTCGAGGCGTGAGCTTTTACAACACCTCCGAGTAATGGCGACTAGTCACAAGATTTAGGGTTACATCGTAATTTATAACTTTCTAATCCAATAGATACTTAAAACGACACTTTGTTTTAGATTAATGACCTATCACCTGTGGCACTTCTCACTGCAATGCAGCTTATGTTTTGACCAATAACTTCTCATGTCACGTACACACAGATGTCTCTCTTATACCATCTAAATTCTTAACTTAAACTATATAAAATCACACTATTATATTTTAAAACCCTTCACTAAAACACCCAGTGTACAATTTTACTTATAATGATAGGAACACAAGTTTGTAATCCTGTTGCTTAAAGTCCACAAATCTTTGTCAATTAAGCCAGACCTAGTCTCTTCTAGGGTTGTAAATCAAAGCCTCCTTTAATTGCAGGAGTTTCTACTCCTCTGTCTCTCACATCTCCCCCTCCTTTCTGCACCAAAAAAACTCCTTTGATGGATTTATCAATCATTCGCTGTACACATTGAAACAGACACGGCACCATTATGAGAACTATTACTATGACTGCCAAAATATATAGGCCTGTTGTAAGACACTTTTTTACCCACGATGCTAAACCCCATCCACTAAACAAATTATCCAGCCACGTTCCATCATCGATTCTTATTTTCGACACACCCTCTTTAAGTTGTTGTATGCCCTTGTAAATAGACTCTGAGTGGTCAGACAAATTCATACAGCACATCCCCTCAAAGTCTTTGCATCCATGTCCATGGGCCAGCAAGAGAAAATCAATGGCTGCTCTATTTTGCAAAGTGGCATGCCTCACATTTTTGACATCTGCTAAAAGGCCACTTAATGCAAGGGATGTAGCGTTAGATTGTTTACTCAGCCAACATCCCAACTGATCCAACTGCTTTAACACAACTACTGAGGCAACTGGTGGCATAAGAAGAGATGTTACAAGCCTTTTTCCATAGCCCCATGGGGTAAAATCATCTTTGCACTCTGGTCTATATTGATGCGGAGTAGATCTTTTTGTCTGTGTCGCACATTGGCAATTGTCTTCATATTAGGAGTAAATAATGTAAGCTCTCCCAAAGTACACGGACCACCCTTAATGTTTGAAGGGATAGCTGGCCATGCTCTGTCTCCACATACAAAAAACATTCTTCTTGGTAATTGCAGAGGAATAGAGCTAGGTGCAGATGAAACTACAAAAGTATTATTACACCAAAAGGAGTGGTTCTTATACACAGGGTGATATGGAGAAACATCTCTCATCAGTGATTGATTCATGTTTGTAGAATGGAACTCAATACAAAATTTCACTTTTACAGAACTAAGGATTTCCAATTCTTCAGGTTCATCAGAGGTTTTAGGAAGATAGGGAGTCCACCATTCCCATGTATTTACTGGAGTATAGTGTTCCCAAACTTCTGATCCTGCAAAGATACCTCGTAAGGCCCTGTCAATTTTCTCTGGGATTGGCCAATTCTCTATTGGAACATTGACTAGACAAGTTGAAAATGGATTTTCTGGAGTTGTGGTAGACAGACATAGAGTATCCAACCCTGAAGCATTAGCTAAAGTCACCCAAACATTGGTCTTAGGTTGATCGACCAGCAAAGCTACTCCATCGAAAGTAAATAAGACAAACAAAGCAAAAAATAAACTTAACATTTGATTAGATTTCATGTTTCTTGAAAGTTCTCTTGGCAAAAGACTCCTTCTCAAATCTCAATCTCTAAACTAATTTGTAATAATATTTTTGTATTTCCCAATTTTGTTTTCACTTTATTTAATGATGAAGATTATTTGCCAAAAGATCTTTACAACACATTTGCTTACACACTCTTACATCAATCTAAAACCTAAAATTTACAGCTTTAACAATAAAACAAAAGATTGCAGGTATGGGCTGTAGTCTCTGCGAAGTTCACGTCTGCGTACTCTCTTCTGTACTCGTAGAGTTGCCAGCTTCTTTCTGCGCGTGATATGGTTTCACATTCTTCGCAGGAAGCCACCTAGGTCCCGTACCTGTAGAAACACAAGCAAACCCTTTGCCCCAGGTTATTAATGGGAACGGACCTTCTATTTGTCCTGTTTCTGGATTTCTAATCAGAACCAAAGGATTTTCTCTTAACTTTGCATGTGTGCTATTAGAGAAATGCCTAAATATTGGAGGATCAGGCTCTGTAGAAGAACTATTCAAAAAGTTATAAACATACAAAGCTTTACTTAATCGCATCTGTGGTGTTGCTTGTGCTAGATCTCCCTTTTGCTGGTCTAAAATACGTTTCAAGGAATGATGTGTCCTTTCTACAATTACCTGACTCGTGGGCGAATAAGGAATGCTGAAAGTATGGCGAACACCCCAATTCATCAAAAATGTGGCTACTTTCTGAGCTGTATAAGCAGGACCATTATCTGTTTTTATTTCTTGAGGCACCCCCAAGGAAGCGAAAGCTTGCAAAAAATGCTGACACACATGATTTGCTGTCTCTCCTGTGTGTACAGAAGCAAAAACTGCATTTGAAAATGTATCCACTGATAGATGGATATTTTTATATTTTCCAAAGGACGGATATTTAGTGATATCCGTTTGCCACAATTGCAAACTCTGTAGCCCTCGAGGATTTACTGCTCCCATGGAGACAGGAGGCTGCACCAGTTGGCAATCTGGGCAGGTATTGACAATTGCTCTAGCCTGATCTCTGGAAAGATGAAACATTCTCATAAGAGCTTGTGCATTCTGATGAAAAAAGGCATGACTCAACTTTGCTTGTTCAAAAGTATTTGGCAAGGTGTTCACTATAGCAACTGTTAACTTATCAGCCCTGGAGTTGCCCTCCGCCAGGAATCCTGGGAGTGAAGAATGAGCTCTAATATGGGAGACAAAATATTGATTAGTTCTATTTTGCACAAGGGTATAAAGACATTTAAGATGACGATACAGAGTATCATTGCTAACATCCTTCAGAACTGATCTTTCTATTCTCTTAACTATATTAGCAACATAAGCAGAATCTGTAATCAAATTAAAAGGCTCTGGGAAAAGCTGAAATGCCCTAACTACTGCGGCAAGTTCTACTACCTGGGTTGAACCTTCTACTATTTGAATATTCTGTTTCTATGTTTTAGTTTCTGAGTCTTGCCACGTAACGACCGAGCGATGGGTCTTCCCTGGCCCATCACTAAAAATTGTCACAGCATCCAAAGGCACTTCACTTAACAGTGGTCTTTCTCTAAAGCTTAATTTTGCCTGAAATAGTTTATGACTAGGGAAATGAATAGAACAAGTACCTGGATAATTCAATAATGCAATCTGAAGTTCTTCTGAGTTTAGTAATGCCCAATCAAAATATTGCTTCTTCAGAGGCAAATAAATTATCGCAAACTCCTTGCCTGCCATAGTTAACAACCTTGACCTGCCTCTGATTACAATCTGAGCTAACATTTCCATCGTTGTGAAGATTGTTTTTGGAGATCTATAAAGCAAAAAAAACCCATTCTATTATCAATAAGGGATCTTTGGCAGAAGCATCCCATTGAAATATAAGACCATACAATTGCATTTTTTCCCCCAGTACTGCAAGGAAGAATGGTTGTGAATCTACACAACGATGTGCTTGTCTTTTCTGTAAAGCCTCTGTTGCTCTGTCAAGTGCCTTTAGAGCTTCAGGTGTGAGGGTTCTTGGGGAAGTAATGTCACAATCTCCCTTTAACAAATCAAAAACTGGAGCAAGTTCATCATTAGTAATCCCTAAAGTAACTCTAATCTAATTTATCTCTCCCAAAAGCTGCTGCAAATCTTGTAAAGTATGAACTTTAATTCGAAGCTGTATTTTCTGTGACCTTATTGACTGTTCTGTCATTTTCCATCCCAAATATTTCCACGGTGGAGTTTCTTGTATTTTTGATGTAGAAATCTCAAGTCCAGCCCTTTTAATCTCTGTTACAACACTGTCACGAACTTCCTCCATCTCCTTCTGTGTGGGTGCTGAAATTAACAGATCATCCATGTAATGTAGAATCTTTGCTTTAGGGTGTTTTCGCCTAGCTGGAGACAAGGCTTTTGCCACAAACTATTGACATATAGTAGGTGAATTTTTCATCCCTTGAGGAAGCACAACCCAGTGGTACCTCATCAATGGTTCTTGTCGATTAATACTTGGAACGGAGAATGCGAAACGAGGGGCATCTTCTGGATGAAGTGGAATATTGAAAAAACAGTCCTTTAAATCAATGATAACTAAAGGCCAGTCTCGGGGAATCATAGAGAGCGAAGGAAGTCCAGGTTGGAGGGGTCCCATGTCTTCTATTACTTCGTTGATCCTTCTAAGGTCTTGAAGCAGTCTCCAGGTATTAGAGGTCTTCTTGTGTATAACAAACACTGGTGAATTCCAAGGACTAGTTGTTTCTATGATATGTCCTTCTTGCAATTGTTCCTGCACTAATTTCTTAAGGGCACTCAATTTTTCCTCTTCTAGGGGCCATTGATTAACCCAGATGGCTTCATCGGTTTTCCATGAAAGCTTAGGGGTGATGAGTGCCTGCATGGCCCCTACTAAAAATCCACTTCCAACTTGACTCCCCACTGAGATAACAAATCTCTTCCCCAGACTGTAATAGGCTTTTTCACAATAAAAGGACGAACAATTGCTGTTTTTCCTTCAGGTCCTCTGACTGTAATCGCAGATTCACTTTGTAAGCATAAAGTGGCACCCCCTATTCCTGTGAGGGTATCTAGGGGAGTTACCAACTTCCAGTCTTTTGGCCAAAACAAGTAAGAAATAATAGTAACATCTGCTCCTGTATCTAATAGGCCTTGAACCATGATTGTTTTATTGTTATGCATTAAACTGCAAGTCAGTAAAGGCCTGTCACGTCCAATATGCTCTGTCCAGAAAATCTCTGGTCCTAAGTTTGAATTTTCTGTTATAGGTGGCCGCCCTTCCATCTCTATCGCTCTGCGTACAGCTGTAGTAGGCACTGCAACAGCAGTGGCTAATTGCGTTCCTGCAGGAACAACTAAAGGAGGTTGTAATGCTTGAGCCAAAATTGTAAGCTCTTCATGATAGTTTGCTGAAACAATTGTTGGATAAGCCACGAGACCTATAATATGACACGCATCTTTTCCCATAATTAAAAAGTCCTGCTTTTCTTCAGATGTCCCAGTAACTCCTGTGGGTATCAGGTAGTGGGAACTATTCATAAAACATATCAATTTGGAGGCTGCCAAGGTACAGAATGCTCCAGGGGGCAAGAGGTTTGAGTCGCTCGGGAGATGTTTGACCATTCTGCTAATTGTGTGCGACTTCGGTTTCCATAGGATTGAAGCTCTGGGTAATGAACTGCTGCTATTTGTTTCGTCACGCGGCGAGGCATCGCGCTCAAAAATTCGTTTCCCGGCAAGAGATTCCCATCTGCATCATATCTAGAGTGACATCTGTTAGCATAATGTCTTCCCTTTCTACATCTCGGACAACGTAATGGTTTTGTTAAAATCTCTCCAAGCCCTGGGCAATTTTTCATTAAATGTCCAGGCTCACCACATCGAAAGCACACTCTTTCATCTATATTAGCTCGTGGCATTGCTCGAGAATTGCTTACAGCAAGAGCATTAAGTGCTGTTACAAGTCTTTTATCCAACATCTCAGCTTGAGCAGAAAGCCTCTTATCCATCATCTCAGCTTGACTGGTAATAGCTCTTTCCAGTTTTTCTCCTAATGAATCAGTTTGAATAACAGCCGTATGCTGTGCATTACCAACTTTACTACATGCTTCAAGCATATCTGAAATACTTGGTTGTACCCCTGGTAAAGCTCTAATAGTTCGCTGACACTCTTCATTAGCATTAACATAAGCAAGATTTCGTAATAAAATCGGACGAGCAACATCATCCTCACACTGTCTCTCCAAAGCCTGGGTCAGCCGATCAATGAAGGAAGAAAAGGTCTCGGTCGGACCCTGCTTGATTTGTGTATAGGCACCTTGTGGAGAACCCACAGGCTCGATTTGCAAAAGTGCCCTTTTAGCTGCTTCTTTGAGGTCAGCAAGGACCGCCCTTGCCAGATCTGCTTGATCTTCTGGCCTGTCATGAGGTGGATCTCCTGCCAGTTGTGCAAGTGTCAGAGCTGCATTAGGACCTCCTGCATAATTCTCTATCAGTTTTCCAAGAAGTCTACGCCACTTTAAATCCCACAACAAATACTGCGAGTCAGTCAAAAGCATGGAGGCAATGTTCTTACAGTCAAAAGGTGTTAAGTCCACATGATCTAAAGTTGCTTTTAATAGCTGCTTAAAGTAGGGAGATCCCAAACCACTCTCCTTTATAGCTCTCCTTAAATCCTTAATGTCATCATGTGCCAGGGCTTCTCATCTCGGGTTTGCTCCTCCTCTCCCATACCTCACCGGCAATGCTAACAATGATTTACGAGCTGGGACAAGATCATCCTCTTTAGATACCTCCCGATGTATAACATCCCAATTTGTTAAAACAGGCTTTTCCCTTAGATTTATTTCTCTCTGCTTATCGGCAGAGGAGAGCCTATTCATATCTTGAAGGCTTAAATTAGATTCATTCACTGATGGTAAACACTCATCCTGAGTTTGCACATCTGCGGTGCTACCGGCAACCCTCCGAGTTGTCATGGGGGCATCCATCTTTGCTTTCATCACTTCCGAAGATGTCATTTCCTGAGATGTAATTTCCGGGGCTTCCCGCCCTCCGGCACCATACATCACTTCCGAGGGCTCCCCCCTCTTCTCTTCACCACCCCCCCCCCCTTCGGGTGCAATATTACAAGCGGCCGGAGGGGGCGACTGAGAGGGAGCCCGTGACGCAGTTAAAATTTCGGAGCCGCCATTAATCACTGAGGTGTTCAACAATTCTATCACCACCCGGCAAGCAGGGATTAACATAGCTGCCGCCTTATCGCGTTTTGAAGCGAGATCGTAAAGTCTAGTCGCAATATCATCCCAAACTGATTTAGTAAGAAGAAGTTCAAAGTCAACATCAGGGCAATTACGGAAAACCCAAAGCAATAAATCTTTCACTTCTTTGCTGGGAAGAGGCTCAGAATGCAACTTCAGCAAGGCATCTAACTTATTATAAACATCCCTCTGTTCTTTTGAAATATTTTCACCCATCTCTCTACCTACCCGGCCCCTGCCTTCACTCAGTCGTTGAAGACAGATTTCCTACTGGTGTGCTGGGGAGAAATCGACCCGCGACTCTCCGTCAAGCTTCCTTTCAGCTTAAGCTCTCGCCGGATCACCCTTCATTTCAGGGTACGGATAACTCACGTTGACCGAGGGAATCCTCTTCATCCTACTCCGACCTCTGCGCCGTAAATCCGCCGCACACCGGGCACCACTTGCCGGGTCACCACTTGTCCGTTTCTCGTGCTTCACGTGTCGGAGGAAAATAACTTTTCAGGGATGGGACTATGCAACTACACGAATTTATTGTTTAAAATAACAAACGCATCAGTCGAGGCGTGAGCTTTTACAACACCTCCGAGTAATGGCGACTAGTCACAAGATTTAGGGTTACATCGTAATTTATAACTTTCTAATCCAATAGATACTTAAAACGACACTTTGTTTTAGATTAATGACCTATCACCTGTGGCACTTCTCACTGCAATGCAGCTTATGTTTTGACCAATAACTTCTCATGTCACGTACACACAGATGTCTCTCTTATACCATCTAAATTCTTAACTTAAACTATATAAAATCACACTATTATATTTTAAAACCCTTCACTAAAACACCCAGTGTACAATTTTACTTATAATGATAGGAACACAAGTTTGTAATCCTGTTGCTTAAAGTCCACAAATCTTTGTCAATTAAGCCAGACCTAGTCTCTTCTAGGGTTGTAAATCAAAGCCTCCTTTAATTGCAGGAGTTTCTACTCCTCTGTCTCTCACATCTCCCCCTCCTTTCTGCACCAAAAAAACTCCTTTGATGGATTTATCAATCATTCGCTGTACACATTGAAACAGACACGGCACCATTATGAGAACTATTACTATGACTGCCAAAATATATAGGCCTGTTGTAAGACACTTTTTTACCCACGATGCTAAACCCCATCCACTAAACAAATTATCCAGCCACGTTCCATCATCGATTCTTATTTTCGACACACCCTCTTTAAGTTGTTGTATGCCCTTGTAAATAGACTCTGAGTGGTCAGACAAATTCATACAGCACATCCCCTCAAAGTCTTTGCATCCATGTCCATGGGCCAGCAAGAGAAAATCAATGGCTGCTCTATTTTGCAAAGTGGCATGCCTCACATTTTTGACATCTGCTAAAAGGCCACTTAATGCAAGGGATGTAGCGTTAGATTGTTTACTCAGCCAACATCCCAACTGATCCAACTGCTTTAACACAACTACTGAGGCAACTGGTGGCATAAGAAGAGATGTTACAAGCCTTTTTCCATAGCCCCATGGGGTAAAATCATCTTTGCACTCTGGTCTATATTGATGCGGAGTAGATCTTTTTGTCTGTGTCGCACATTGGCAATTGTCTTCATATTAGGAGTAAATAATGTAAGCTCTCCCAAAGTACACGGACCACCCTTAATGTTTGAAGGGATAGCTGGCCATGCTCTGTCTCCACATACAAAAAACATTCTTCTTGGTAATTGCAGAGGAATAGAGCTAGGTGCAGATGAAACTACAAAAGTATTATTACACCAAAAGGAGTGGTTCTTATACACAGGGTGATATGGAGAAACATCTCTCATCAGTGATTGATTCATGTTTGTAGAATGGAACTCAATACAAAATTTCACTTTTACAGAACTAAGGATTTCCAATTCTTCAGGTTCATCAGAGGTTTTAGGAAGATAGGGAGTCCACCATTCCCATGTATTTACTGGAGTATAGTGTTCCCAAACTTCTGATCCTGCAAAGATACCTCGTAAGGCCCTGTCAATTTTCTCTGGGATTGGCCAATTCTCTATTGGAACATTGACTAGACAAGTTGAAAATGGATTTTCTGGAGTTGTGGTAGACAGACATAGAGTATCCAACCCTGAAGCATTAGCTAAAGTCACCCAAACATTGGTCTTAGGTTGATCGACCAGCAAAGCTACTCCATCGAAAGTAAATAAGACAAACAAAGCAAAAAATAAACTTAACATTTGATTAGATTTCATGTTTCTTGAAAGTTCTCTTGGCAAAAGACTCCTTCTCAAATCTCAATCTCTAAACTAATTTGTAATAATATTTTTGTATTTCCCAATTTTGTTTTCACTTTATTTAATGATGAAGATTATTTGCCAAAAGATCTTTACAACACATTTGCTTACACACTCTTACATCAATCTAAAACCTAAAATTTACAGCTTTAACAATAAAACAAAAGATTGCAGGTATGGGCTGTAGTCTCTGCGAAGTTCACGTCTGCGTACTCTCTTCTGTACTCGTAGAGTTGCCAGCTTCTTTCTGCGCGTGATATGGTTTCACATTCTTCGCAGGAAGCCACCTAGGTCCCGTACCTGTAGAAACACAAGCAAACCCTTTGCCCCAGGTTATTAATGGGAACGGACCTTCTATTTGTCCTGTTTCTGGATTTCTAATCAGAACCAAAGGATTTTCTCTTAACTTTGCATGTGTGCTATTAGAGAAATGCCTAAATATTGGAGGATCAGGCTCTGTAGAAGAACTATTCAAAAAGTTATAAACATACAAAGCTTTACTTAATCGCATCTGTGGTGTTGCTTGTGCTAGATCTCCCTTTTGCTGGTCTAAAATACGTTTCAAGGAATGATGTGTCCTTTCTACAATTACCTGACTCGTGGGCGAATAAGGAATGCTGAAAGTATGGCGAACACCCCAATTCATCAAAAATGTGGCTACTTTCTGAGCTGTATAAGCAGGACCATTATCTGTTTTTATTTCTTGAGGCACCCCCAAGGAAGCGAAAGCTTGCAAAAAATGCTGACACACATGATTTGCTGTCTCTCCTGTGTGTACAGAAGCAAAAACTGCATTTGAAAATGTATCCACTGATAGATGGATATTTTTATATTTTCCAAAGGACGGATATTTAGTGATATCCGTTTGCCACAATTGCAAACTCTGTAGCCCTCGAGGATTTACTGCTCCCATGGAGACAGGAGGCTGCACCAGTTGGCAATCTGGGCAGGTATTGACAATTGCTCTAGCCTGATCTCTGGAAAGATGAAACATTCTCATAAGAGCTTGTGCATTCTGATGAAAAAAGGCATGACTCAACTTTGCTTGTTCAAAAGTATTTGGCAAGGTGTTCACTATAGCAACTGTTAACTTATCAGCCCTGGAGTTGCCCTCCGCCAGGAATCCTGGGAGTGAAGAATGAGCTCTAATATGGGAGACAAAATATTGATTAGTTCTATTTTGCACAAGGGTATAAAGACATTTAAGATGACGATACAGAGTATCATTGCTAACATCCTTCAGAACTGATCTTTCTATTCTCTTAACTATATTAGCAACATAAGCAGAATCTGTAATCAAATTAAAAGGCTCTGGGAAAAGCTGAAATGCCCTAACTACTGCGGCAAGTTCTACTACCTGGGTTGAACCTTCTACTATTTGAATATTCTGTTTCTATGTTTTAGTTTCTGAGTCTTGCCACGTAACGACCGAGCGATGGGTCTTCCCTGGCCCATCACTAAAAATTGTCACAGCATCCAAAGGCACTTCACTTAACAGTGGTCTTTCTCTAAAGCTTAATTTTGCCTGAAATAGTTTATGACTAGGGAAATGAATAGAACAAGTACCTGGATAATTCAATAATGCAATCTGAAGTTCTTCTGAGTTTAGTAATGCCCAATCAAAATATTGCTTCTTCAGAGGCAAATAAATTATCGCAAACTCCTTGCCTGCCATAGTTAACAACCTTGACCTGCCTCTGATTACAATCTGAGCTAACATTTCCATCGTTGTGAAGATTGTTTTTGGAGATCTATAAAGCAAAAAAAACCCATTCTATTATCAATAAGGGATCTTTGGCAGAAGCATCCCATTGAAATATAAGACCATACAATTGCATTTTTTCCCCCAGTACTGCAAGGAAGAATGGTTGTGAATCTACACAACGATGTGCTTGTCTTTTCTGTAAAGCCTCTGTTGCTCTGTCAAGTGCCTTTAGAGCTTCAGGTGTGAGGGTTCTTGGGGAAGTAATGTCACAATCTCCCTTTAACAAATCAAAAACTGGAGCAAGTTCATCATTAGTAATCCCTAAAGTAACTCTAATCTAATTTATCTCTCCCAAAAGCTGCTGCAAATCTTGTAAAGTATGAACTTTAATTCGAAGCTGTATTTTCTGTGACCTTATTGACTGTTCTGTCATTTTCCATCCCAAATATTTCCACGGTGGAGTTTCTTGTATTTTTGATGTAGAAATCTCAAGTCCAGCCCTTTTAATCTCTGTTACAACACTGTCACGAACTTCCTCCATCTCCTTCTGTGTGGGTGCTGAAATTAACAGATCATCCATGTAATGTAGAATCTTTGCTTTAGGGTGTTTTCGCCTAGCTGGAGACAAGGCTTTTGCCACAAACTATTGACATATAGTAGGTGAATTTTTCATCCCTTGAGGAAGCACAACCCAGTGGTACCTCATCAATGGTTCTTGTCGATTAATACTTGGAACGGAGAATGCGAAACGAGGGGCATCTTCTGGATGAAGTGGAATATTGAAAAAACAGTCCTTTAAATCAATGATAACTAAAGGCCAGTCTCGGGGAATCATAGAGAGCGAAGGAAGTCCAGGTTGGAGGGGTCCCATGTCTTCTATTACTTCGTTGATCCTTCTAAGGTCTTGAAGCAGTCTCCAGGTATTAGAGGTCTTCTTGTGTATAACAAACACTGGTGAATTCCAAGGACTAGTTGTTTCTATGATATGTCCTTCTTGCAATTGTTCCTGCACTAATTTCTTAAGGGCACTCAATTTTTCCTCTTCTAGGGGCCATTGATTAACCCAGATGGCTTCATCGGTTTTCCATGAAAGCTTAGGGGTGATGAGTGCCTGCATGGCCCCTACTAAAAATCCACTTCCAACTTGACTCCCCACTGAGATAACAAATCTCTTCCCCAGACTGTAATAGGCTTTTTCACAATAAAAGGACGAACAATTGCTGTTTTTCCTTCAGGTCCTCTGACTGTAATCGCAGATTCACTTTGTAAGCATAAAGTGGCACCCCCTATTCCTGTGAGGGTATCTAGGGGAGTTACCAACTTCCAGTCTTTTGGCCAAAACAAGTAAGAAATAATAGTAACATCTGCTCCTGTATCTAATAGGCCTTGAACCATGATTGTTTTATTGTTATGCATTAAACTGCAAGTCAGTAAAGGCCTGTCACGTCCAATATGCTCTGTCCAGAAAATCTCTGGTCCTAAGTTTGAATTTTCTGTTATAGGTGGCCGCCCTTCCATCTCTATCGCTCTGCGTACAGCTGTAGTAGGCACTGCAACAGCAGTGGCTAATTGCGTTCCTGCAGGAACAACTAAAGGAGGTTGTAATGCTTGAGCCAAAATTGTAAGCTCTTCATGATAGTTTGCTGAAACAATTGTTGGATAAGCCACGAGACCTATAATATGACACGCATCTTTTCCCATAATTAAAAAGTCCTGCTTTTCTTCAGATGTCCCAGTAACTCCTGTGGGTATCAGGTAGTGGGAACTATTCATAAAACATATCAATTTGGAGGCTGCCAAGGTACAGAATGCTCCAGGGGGCAAGAGGTTTGAGTCGCTCGGGAGATGTTTGACCATTCTGCTAATTGTGTGCGACTTCGGTTTCCATAGGATTGAAGCTCTGGGTAATGAACTGCTGCTATTTGTTTCGTCACGCGGCGAGGCATCGCGCTCAAAAATTCGTTTCCCGGCAAGAGATTCCCATCTGCATCATATCTAGAGTGACATCTGTTAGCATAATGTCTTCCCTTTCTACATCTCGGACAACGTAATGGTTTTGTTAAAATCTCTCCAAGCCCTGGGCAATTTTTCATTAAATGTCCAGGCTCACCACATCGAAAGCACACTCTTTCATCTATATTAGCTCGTGGCATTGCTCGAGAATTGCTTACAGCAAGAGCATTAAGTGCTGTTACAAGTCTTTTATCCAACATCTCAGCTTGAGCAGAAAGCCTCTTATCCATCATCTCAGCTTGACTGGTAATAGCTCTTTCCAGTTTTTCTCCTAATGAATCAGTTTGAATAACAGCCGTATGCTGTGCATTACCAACTTTACTACATGCTTCAAGCATATCTGAAATACTTGGTTGTACCCCTGGTAAAGCTCTAATAGTTCGCTGACACTCTTCATTAGCATTAACATAAGCAAGATTTCGTAATAAAATCGGACGAGCAACATCATCCTCACACTGTCTCTCCAAAGCCTGGGTCAGCCGATCAATGAAGGAAGAAAAGGTCTCGGTCGGACCCTGCTTGATTTGTGTATAGGCACCTTGTGGAGAACCCACAGGCTCGATTTGCAAAAGTGCCCTTTTAGCTGCTTCTTTGAGGTCAGCAAGGACTGCCCTTGCCAGATCTGCTTGATCTTCTGGCCTGTCATGAGGTGGATCTCCTGCCAGTTGTGCAAGTGTCAGAGCTGCATTAGGACCTCCTGCATAATTCTCTATCAGTTTTCCAAGAAGTCTACGCCACTTTAAATCCCACAACAAATACTGCGAGTCAGTCAAAAGCATGGAGGCAATGTTCTTACAGTCAAAAGGTGTTAAGTCCACATGATCTAAAGTTGCTTTTAATAGCTGCTTAAAGTAGGGAGATCCCAAACCACTCTCCTTTATAGCTCTCCTTAAATCCTTAATGTCATCATGTGCCAGGGCTTCTCATCTCGGGTTTGCTCCTCCTCTCCCATACCTCACCGGCAATGCTAACAATGATTTACGAGCTGGGACAAGATCATCCTCTTTAGATACCTCCCGATGTATAACATCCCAATTTGTTAAAACAGGCTTTTCCCTTAGATTTATTTCTCTCTGCTTATCGGCAGAGGAGAGCCTATTCATATCTTGAAGGCTTAAATTAGATTCATTCACTGATGGTAAACACTCATCCTGAGTTTGCACATCTGCGGTGCTACCGGCAACCCTCCGAGTTGTCATGGGGGCATCCATCTTTGCTTTCATCACTTCCGAAGATGTCATTTCCTGAGATGTAATTTCCGGGGCTTCCCGCCCTCCGGCACCATACATCACTTCCGAGGGCTCCCCCCTCTTCTCTTCACCACCCCCCCCCTTCGGGTGCAATATTACAAGCGGCCGGAGGGGGCGACTGAGAGGGAGCCCGTGACGCAGTTAAAATTTCGGAGCCGCCATTAATCACTGAGGTGTTCAACAATTCTATCACCACCCGGCAAGCAGGGATTAACATAGCTGCCGCCTTATCGCGTTTTGAAGCGAGATCGTAAAGTCTAGTCGCAATATCATCCCAAACTGATTTAGTAAGAAGAAGTTCAAAGTCAACATCAGGGCAATTACGGAAAACCCAAAGCAATAAATCTTTCACTTCTTTGCTGGGAAGAGGCTCAGAATGCAACTTCAGCAAGGCATCTAACTTATTATAAACATCCCTCTGTTCTTTTGAAATATTTTCACCCATCTCTCTACCTACCCGGCCCCTGCCTTCACTCAGTCGTTGAAGACAGATTTCCTACTGGTGTGCTGGGGAGAAATCGACCCGCGACTCTCCGTCAAGCTTCCTTTCAGCTTAAGCTCTCGCCGGATCACCCTTCATTTCAGGGTACGGATAACTCACGTTGACCGAGGGAATCCTCTTCATCCTACTCCGACCTCTGCGCCGTAAATCCGCCGCACACCGGGCACCACTTGCCGGGTCACCACTTGTCCGTTTCTCGTGCTTCACGTGTCGGAGGAAAATAACTTTTCAGGGATGGGACTATGCAACTACACGAATTTATTGTTTAAAATAACAAACGCATCAGTCGAGGCGTGAGCTTTTACAACACCTCCGAGTAATGGCGACTAGTCACAAGATTTAGGGTTACATCGTAATTTATAACTTTCTAATCCAATAGATACTTAAAACGACACTTTGTTTTAGATTAATGACCTATCACCTGTGGCACTTCTCACTGCAATGCAGCTTATGTTTTGACCAATAACTTCTCATGTCACGTACACACAGATGTCTCTCTTATACCATCTAAATTCTTAACTTAAACTATATAAAATCACACTATTATATTTTAAAACCCTTCACTAAAACACCCAGTGTACAATTTTACTTATAATGATAGGAACACAAGTTTGTAATCCTGTGGCTTAAAGTCCACAAATCTCTGTCAATTAAGCCAGACCTAGTCTCTTCTAGGGTTGTAAATCAAAGCCTCCTTTAATTGCAGGAGTTTCTACTCCTCTGTCTCTCACACTGCATATTTGCTAATGCAGTCTTGCCGGCCAGCTTTCTCCAGGTTTTCTCAAAAGCTGTAAATTGTACAGGTTGAAATAGAATTTGACCTAAGTGTCTGACATCAAATGGAGAAAGCAAATCTGTATTTATCACCCTTATTATCTGCATAACCTCAGCAGAACCTCACCCATATTGTGCCACCTTGGATTGGAGGTCCTGGGCAACTTTCCAGGCAATTACCTCATGCTTGTCATGCTCCCCTGAATCTGGGAGAGCCTTATACACTGGGAAAGCTTGGATCTCCCCTTTAGGGGAAGCACTACCATCCTGAACTTCTGGCACCGCCTGTGGATGGAGTGTAACAGCTCCCCGGTTACCCCCAGAATCCTCAGATCCATTTGGCAGTCCAAGGACTTCTAACAACCTCCAGTCACCCTCCTCCAATGCTCGCATCCTAACAGACTCTAAGAAGCTATTATAATGCGTCGGACACACTGTTACTGTGCAGTCCTGAAAGGTCCAGGGGCGAGACCGGCGCAGCCTTTTTCTTCGCCGCGCGGCTACAGCCGCCTGACGACCTGGGGCCAGCACCTCATCTGCCTCACTGCCTGACGAGGAATCATCAGGCAAAGGCAACTTTGGGGTGATGGGAGTGAACAGAAATGTACGTGGAGGGGCACTTTGGCTAAGTTCGCTAGAGGCAGAACAGACAGGACAGACTGCAGCTGGCTGCGCGGCAGTTTTCACACCAGTTTCTATACGGGAGGCCGTCTCGGCCAGCCCCGACCGAACTGGTACTGGAACCGCTGTCTCCGTCCCTGGGGCTACAGCTGCTCTCGGCGCCGCCGCCTCTGGCACAGCAGCTGCGTTCGGCAATGGCGCCGCTTCCGCTGCTGTTTCGCGCTCCCCAGCTGCGCCCGGCGCTGCCGCCGCTGGCCTGTTCTCGGGGGTCTCTCTGGGTGCCTCCGCCCCTGCCTGCTGCTCCGCAGCCGCCGTCTCTGGCCACGTCTCCGCAGCCGCCGCCGCTGCAGGGTTTTCCCGCGGCTGCGCCGCTTCCGGGTTCGCCGCCAGCCGCGCCGTTTCTCGGCTCGGAGCCGCGTCACCCGCAGATGGCGGGGGGGGGCGCGGGCGGCCCGGGAAGCGCTGGCTCGGGCATTCGCCGCTCTAACAGGGTGAGGAGTTCCTCCATCCTTCGGGATAAGTTTGGCAGCTCCATCAGGAAAGGCAAATGCTGCACTAAAAGGTCGATGGCTCAGTTCTGCGACTGCGCAGAACAGTCCAGCGCCAGGGAGGGCAGCGGACCACACCCAGGGAGTCTAGGTGCAGGCACGCCCGGCGCTACGCCGGCTAAGAAGTTAGATCCAGGTCCATAGGGAACCGAGCTAGGAGCCTCTCTGGGCATCCAAGTGGCTAAGCCGCTGATCTGCGGCCCTGGATAAGCCGTGGCCGCCGCCCAGCCGAACGGCAAGGCAGGCTGTGCGCCCTGCCGCTGCCCCGACCCCCCCGCCTCTGGCGGCGCGGGGTTCCTGGAGGCTGTGGAGTCCTGCGATTGTGCAGGGTGAGCCGGCGCAGGCTCTGCCTGTGGAGCCGGGGGGGTTTTTCTGAATCCATTATCATTTTCCCCGGAAACCCAGTCAACGGGGCCCCCCTCAGACATTCCTCCATCACTCATCACCGAGATAGGCGAGCCAGCCCTGCTATCACAGTCAAGGTCTGTCAGCAGGATAAATAATGAACGCCAGGTTTTGTATAATTCTAACGCTGCTGAGTCCCCAGTCAGGAGCTCCTGTCGTACAGCGCATCCGAGTTCCTGCCATAAGGCAAAGTCCAGGGCACTATCTCTGTCCATGGAAATCCCTTTAAAGTAGCCCAGTCTAATAATTCCCGAACTGAGTTTTCAGGAATGGAGGTGCGCAATATGCTAAACACACCTTTCCAGACCAGCATCGCAGCTTCGGTTTGTGAGCCGCTGTTCGCCATTTCTCAGTTCTGTCGGACCTCCCGGTCCCGGGGGGCAAAGGGGAACAGCGTACCTCTAGAGGAATTCGGCTTGGCTCGCAGCAGCAGGACACGTCAGAGAGTGCAGATCACGTCGGGCAGCACCAAATATTACCGCAGGCCTTGTTCCTACGGTATAGCACCGTGTCCCGCAGCCATAGGGAGGAGGAGGAGGAGAAGATCCAGCAGGCAGGACTTGTGCAGCAAGATTGATTTCTTTAATTATTTTACAAACTCTTTTATAGACTTTTTTCTTCATAGCCTAATTGGACAAAGGGCCAGCCACCCCTTGGGGGTGATTGGCTAAAATCCTAAAACATCCATTGTCAAAGTATTTTTCTACTATACCATAAACAAGACTTTTCAAGGTTGCAGGTGTCTGGGTTGTTTACATTCCCTGCTACCTCTTCTGTGAGAGAGAAAAGTCTCTCACGGACTTAGAAAATAACAAGAAAATCCTCACTAGCAGCATTTTTGCATCTACAGGGCATAAATGCCCTAAAATCTAGTTCAATCTTTTGTACAATGGCTTTTTCAGTACTTTCCTAATCTGACCTCCGAGGACATAAGATCTGCTGAATTTTGGGATAAGGTGGGGAGGAAACTCTCCTCTCTTAGGCGTGCAGGAGATGAAACAGTTTCAAAATTCTTTCCTCTCCTGTTACTAAGTTACACTTTGCAGGAGAAAAAAGCAGTACATGAAAAGCCTCTGCAAAATCCCCTTGTTAATTCCCTTATACCCTCTTCCAACCCCTGTGTCCCCGACCCCTCTTCCCCTACCTTGGAAAACACAGCTAGAGCAGACTGCTTTTTAGCACAGGAGAGCTATCGTCCTCCTGGCTCACCTGTGTTTCCTCAGCACCCTGCCTTGGACGGGAATCTAGAGCCTGTCCCAGGACCTTTCCAAAACCTGTTCTCCACTCCTTTGTCCCCAGTTTCTAGCCCTCATGTTTAAAGCGTGCGTAAAAACCCCTTCTCCCCTGATCTCTTTGTTCCCGGGGACAGCCATTGCCATGTGCTCGCAGCCCGGGAAAAACCCCCTCCCCCCAACCCCTTTTCTCCGAGTTTGTTTGTCTCCAATAATGGCGGACGCAATGTTCCTTCCTCTCCAAACTACACCTCCCACAATCCCTTTCTCCCCCACCCCAGAAATCCCTTCTTGTCCCCATCCCCTCCCACTCCCAGGTCCACCCTGACCCCGCCTCCCACCCCGCCCCCACAGCATCGTGTTTCACCCCTCCCTCTGTTCCCGCCCATGACTCAAGTACCGCCCCTGCCTCCCACAACCCGGCCCCCAACCCCTCCCCTCCTCCGGCTGTGTCCCCTGCCCCTCCACTCCCCGCCCCTGCTTCCCATTGTCCCGCCCCAGGTTCCCACAATCCTGTGAAATACCTCTCTAAATCCGGGAACCCAGGGCTACCAGGAAGTAACTCCAACTGCTTCTACTACACTCTCTCCTACTAGCAATGGAGCAAACCCTGATTGGAAACCCTTTCCTTATTCTAATATTAAGGATTTGTGCAAGGCAATTAAGGAGTTTGGAATGCAGAGTAATTATTTTAAAGAGCCTTTTAAGTGCTACTTTTGCAACTCACTTACTTGTACCTCATGGTTTACTTACATTGATGCAAACTCTTCTCACACCTGGTGATTTTATGATGTGGAAAAAGCAATGGAAAATAATTTTATCTGATTTATTAAAAATTTTGTGGCAAACTCCAGATAATTACCTGGACTTTGAGAATAATTATATCACATTAGACCTTTTATCTGGTGACAATAATATGGCAAATCCTCAAAAACAGGCAATGCTTATCCCTCGTCCAGTTCTTACTGAAATCACACGTGCTGCTGAAAAGGCCTTATCATTACTACCATCTCAAACTCCTTCCTCTCATTATACCACCATCAAGAAATTGCCAAATGAAAATATTATTCACTTTTATAACCGTTTGAGCTAAGCTGTCTTTTCCCAGGTCCCTAATCCTGACCTCCAACAAGCGCTCCTTCTCGAACTTCTCCAAGTTAATACAAATGATGCTTGCAAACAAGTCATCCTCACTCTCCCTTTGCATCCCGCTCCTACTGTTGAATCCATCCTCAAAGTCTGTACAAAGAAGGTGCAGCTGAACACGGCTGCTCCCTTTTTGAAAAAAGTGGGGATGGTTGGGGAGGTTGTGGAGAATGCTACGGATACAGGGGAAACTCAGTCCCGAGGTAACTTTATATGCTATCGTTGTCAGAAAAAGGGACATGTAGCTGGCAATTGCAGAGCGATTATAACTGCTGATAATAACTCTCCAAAGACTGTTTCCCCAGGTCAACAGCAGGGAAACCAGCAACTCAACGCGTCCTAACAGCTCCGCGTTCAGACATAAATAGAGCTGCAGACAGAGCAACTTGGACTTCTGGACTCAGGTTTAAGGTAGCCTGTTGTCTTGGGATGACCTTATGATGTATGTCCCATATCGCTGCCTATGCCCCAAAATTAATTCCTGTGCCTTTCTATGCCTCTAAACTGAGCCTGAGAGGGGGAAGGAAAAAACTGAGCAAAACTTTTTCAAAGCAGTTTGCAGCTTGTTCAAGGTCACACACAGATAGCAATTGGTTTCCCCCCTGCAGCAGGGGAGGGAGGAAGCGCCCGGCTGGCTGCTCGGGGGACAGTTTTTTTTTTTGGCGAGTGGTTCAGCTGCTTTTTCACTGGAGAGAGACTGAGAGTTGAATTTTTCCTTCCCTGGAATTTCGGATTTTTCTCCCTTTTCTACTGGACTGCTTGATTGCTTTAACATCAGAGCACTTCGGGAGGACTTTCCACCAGACACAGAGGGCCTGGCCCTGGGCAAAGCCCCCAGCTACTAGGAGACCAAAGGGAGGACTCTAACGCTTTCCCAGGATTTTTCCTCCACAGCGGAAGATTTTATTATTTAGGATTATTTTCCTTTCCAGTGTGTTTGTTAAATAAATAGTTTTTATCTCCTTCGCTTTCCTTCGAGGAAAATTTATTTTTCCCGAACCTGGAGGGGGGGGGGGGGGTGTGGTTGTGCCTTCTCCCAGGGTATATATTTCTAAATTTGGCCAAACTGGAAAACCTGTGATAAAGCACACCATTTCAACAACAACAAACAGACTGTAATACCCATCTCATTCCAGAATATGGACCACATGCCAGACTTTACATACCTTTTTTTATTGGGGACTCTCGGGAAACACCTGCTGCGATAGAGGTTACACCCACACTCATGAAAGTGGATCAGAAGGGGTGTTCTAACCTAATTGTACAATGTATATATCTGCGGTACTTTATGCAAAAGGGTCAAGTCATTGCCCAGGCCATTCCACTGCCCAAATACCTGCCCACAGATGGTCATATCCCAGCCATCTGTTGAACTGAGGTTTTGGGAAACGACAAACCTGTAATAGAATGTAAGCTCCATCACAAATAGCATAAAATCAGTATAATGGGAATGATAGACACAGGTGCTGATATGTCTGTCATTGCATTTGATAAGAGGCCTGAGCAATGGGAGTTACAATCTCAGGGCATCATACATGGGATTGGAGGTACCCAAATTGCAAAGCAATCCAAACACACAATCCAAATTGAAGGTCCTGAAGGACAAATAGTGACACTTCGTCCATATGTCCTAGACACAAAATTCACCCTGTGGGGAAGGGATGCCATGTCTCAGTGGGGAACAAAAATTGATATCACACCTAGACATCAAAATCTTCCCTTGCAGGCCACTGGAGCAGAGTGCCATCCACAGAAATTAACTTGAAAAACAGATGAAACAGTGTGGGTTAACCAGTGGTCACTAAAAAAAAAAAACATAGAGGCACTCAAAACAATAGTAGCTAATCAGTTATCTAAAGGAAATATAGTTCCAACTAACAGCCTGTGGAACACACCCGTGTTTGTAATAGAAAAACCGGGAAAGAACGAATATAGGCTACTCCAAGATCTTAGAGAAGTTAATAAGGTTATTGAAGACATGGGACCCCTTCAACCAGGTATGCCATCACCTTCAATGCTCCCACAACATTGGCATTTAGCTGTTCTTGACATTAAAGACTGCTTCTTTCATATTCCACTCCACCCTGCAGATGTCCCTTGATTTGCATTTAGTGTACCATCTCTTAATCGTGAAACTCCCATGGAACGTTAT
This sequence comes from Aphelocoma coerulescens, assembly GCF_041296385.1. NCBI lineage: Eukaryota > Metazoa > Chordata > Aves > Passeriformes > Corvidae > Aphelocoma > Aphelocoma coerulescens. Next base: position 5,419,914 of record NW_027184080.1, on the reverse strand, counting down.
CATTGGCTTGTACTTCCCCAAGGTATGAAAAATTCCCCAACACTCTGTCAAGAGTATATTGCTAAAATTCAATCTCCCATCCGTGCCAAAGCAGAGAAAGCCATCATCCTACATTACATGGATGATGTGCTGGTGTGTGCTCCCAATAATCAGTATCTTGAGCAGACACTTAACATGGTGATTGAGGCCCTAGAGGCCAAGGGCTTTGAATTACAACCTGAAAAAATGCAGAGAACAAGCCCTTGGAAATACCTCGGACTCAAAATCACAGAAACCTCTATCACCCCAACACCCGTCACCATTAATAATAACCCAAAAACATTAGAGGAAGTGCAACAAATCTGTGGGACACTGACCTATCTAAGGTCCTTGTTAGGACTCACCACAGAGGATGTAGCTCCTATTGCAAACCTGGTAAAAGGGGAAGGCGGTCCAGCATCCCCATGATCCCTGACAGAAGAGGCAAGGCAGTCTCTCAAAAAGATACAAGAGCTCATTTCCACCAGACAAGCACACAGGTATCAGCCCTCCCTACCCTTTAAGCTTGTCATTCTAGAGAAGGTACCACATTTCACGGCCTCATATTTCAGTGGGACAAGGAGCAGAAGGAACCCCTCATCATAATTGAATGGGTTTTCCTTCCACTCCAACCTCCTAAAACCATCAGACAGCCACAAGAACTAATGGCTAAAATTATCATGAAGGGTAGAGCAAGGCTCTGCACCCTGGCAGGATGTGACTTTGCATGCATCTACTTACCAGTAACAACTGACACATTAGTTCGCCTACTCCAAAATAATATAAATTTACAATTTGCATTAGATAGTTACTCAGGCCAAATCTCCAATCATTACCCAAAACATGGCATGTTTAATCTGGCATTCTCTTTCATCCCTTGAGAGATTCAAAGCAGGACACCCCTCGATGCGATTACCGTTTTTACTGATGCGTCAGGGAAAAGTAAGAAGTCCGTGGTCACATGGAAAAATCCAAAGATGCAAAAGTGGGAATCTGACAGCAAGGTAATCCAGGGATCAAAACAAGTAACTGAATTAGCAGCTGTCATTAGAGCCTTTGAGAGGTTCAAAGAACCCTTTAATTTGGTCACAGACTCAGCATATGTAGCTGGAGTAACTGTTAGAGGTGAGCATGCTCTCCTAAAAGAAATTTTAAACAAAAAAAATATGATTTGCCCTCAAAATTAATTTATCTAGTTTCCCACAGAGAGCATCCCTATTTTGTTATGCATGTGAGATCGCATACAAAACTGCCCGGATTTATTGCGGAAGGTAATCGTAGAGCTGATGCTCTGGCTATGCCAGCAGACATAGTTCTCTATCAGCCGACTTACCAAAGCTCCCCCAAGTTTTTGAAGAGGCAAAATTGAGCCATGCTATGTACCTATTACCGCAGGCCTGGTTTCTACGGTATATCACCGTGTCCCACAGCCATAGGGAGGAGGAGGAGAGAAGATCCAGCAGGCAGGAATTGTGCAGCAAGATTGATTTCTTTAATTATTTTACAAACTCTTTTATAGACTTTTTTCTTCATAGTCTAATTGGACAAAGGACCAGCCACCCCTTGGGGGTGATTGGCTAAAATCCTAAAACATCCATTGTCAAAATATTTTTCTACTATACCATAAACAAGACTTTTCAAGGTTGCAGGTGGCTTGGTTGTTTACATTCCCTGCCACCTCTTCTGTGAGAGAGAAAAGTCTCTCACGGACTAAGAAAATCGCAAGAAAATCCTTGCTAGCAGCATTTTTGTATCTACAATACCCCCTTTTTGTTTTATCAGATAAAAACGCTACTATTAATGCCAAATAGAAATCTCCATCAGTTATTAATTCTAAATATGTCCTTAAGGCTTTAACTATCTGTCTCCATAACAAGAAATATAAAGTTCAGTCTCTGCTTGTAGAAGGACCATCTGCCTGATGGTTGACATCCTGGTCGCCATTTGGATGATTGGCATTCTGGTCATCATTTGGTGGTTGCCTGTTCTGCCTCTGGCGCTGTAGGTCAAGTCGAAAGCATTTTGAAGGTAGCCACCGTACCCCAGTATCTGTGGAAATGCACGCATGCCCACGACCCCAAACGATAAGCTTACTAAAGCTCCCCCAAGTTTTTGAACAAGCAAAACTGAGCCCTGCCATGTGCCATCAAAATATTCCTGCTCTTATCCGCATGTTCCATCTGTTGCGGACGCAGGCAGAAGCAATAGTGGCAACATGTCCCAACTTCCAGAAGCTACAGCTTCCATCACTGAGCATGGGAGTCAGTCGCAGAGGCATTAATAGCGGTGAAGTGTGGCAGATAGACGTCACACATTTCCCTGAATTTGGAAGATTAAAATACCTTCATGTTTCGATTGATACCTTCTCTGGTGCTATGTATGCCTCTGCACATGCAGGTGAGAAAGCTAAGGATGTTGAAAAACATCTTGTCCAAGCCTTTGCTGTGCTCGGTATACCTGAGGAGATAAAAACTGATAATGGACCTGCCTACACCTCTCAGGAGTTTAAAAACTTTCGTCAGCAGTGGGGATTTCGACATGTTACAGGTATTCCTCACTCCCCAACTGGACAAGGCATTGTTGAACGTGCCCATCAAACCCTCAAGCGAATGCTGCTACAACAATCAGGGACCACCAAAATCAACTCACCTGTCCTCAGACTCAGCAAAGCACTGTTTACCATAAACTTCCTGAATGGCACCTTTGAGGATCCAAACCCTCCCATCTATTGTCATTTCCAGAACACCGGGAGACAGAAACTGAAGGAAAATCCAGAAGTCCTGATTCGGGACCCAGAGACTCAAAAGATCCAAGGACCATACAAACTTGTAACTTGGGGATGTGGGTATGCCAGTGTATCTACCCCTCAAGGACTGAGGTGGATCCCAGGGAAATGGGTAAAACCTTATGTCACTTCCTCAAAAATTAAGGAGATTAAAACTGCCTCCTGGAGGAGATGCCATAAAAAGGATCCTGATTTTGCACCCTCATATAAACCCCCTACGGCAGATTTTGATGTTAATCCCTTAAGTGAAGTTGCACTGTTTTGCACTCATGTTTTGCACTGTATTTTGTAAATCTTCATCCTGATACCCCAGACCATAGATGTCCTGACACCCCAGACCATAGATTTCCTGACTAACCCCCTGAGTTTTTGCTGGGTAACTAGTTTAAAGGCATCCTAGGTACTGTCGAGTTGTAGGGACGCGAGATTCCAATTATATTTTGCACTGTTTTTTGTTACTGTTCTATGCACTTTTTAGTTACTAAGAGTTACAACCCAGCTTTTAAGAACAAAAAATAGGGAATTGTTGCTGCCTGTTCTGAGCTTCCCCTCCCCCTCCCCAAGACACACTCCTCTGCCATGTGCCCCGAGCTCCTTTGTTCTAAGCGCTGGCAAAACCAAATGAGCTCAAACTCTTTAGCAGTGTCTGATTGGCCGGTCGCCCGGGGTCTGCCCCCAGTCCTCCCCTTTCCCCTTCTCCGAATAAAAGGGACGATCGAGGGAGGCCCCGCCCTCTCTTGGCTCTGCTATCTTCCTGTGAACATCTCTTGTTGTTTGTCTCTTTTGAAAGCTTCTAACTGTGGGAAATTGAGTGAGCGGAGAGCTATATTTCTCCGTCTTTGCTTCTGCTGATGGTATTTGCTTTGCATCTGATACAGGTACTGATTTTAGAGGTACTAAAGTGCTAGATTGCCCGTGCTACCTCTCTAGGCTGCTCGAGGCTTTCTAAGGCATTAAATCAGTAGCCTAGCCAGTAAAAAGCTGAAAAGATACCTTCCACACTTTTTGGCCTTCGTCCTTGGAGAAAATTGCCTATCCTCTGGGAAGAATTAGAATCTACACTGGTGTGAACTAGGTGATAGAATAATATGTAAGATTGTCACAGGGTGAAAAATTTAGAGGATTTGGGTTTGTTAATATAGTAAATAGATAAAAGCAAGAAACTTCAAAATGGAGGATTGTTGTTGTTCTCCAGACCTTCTTCTTCTTTTTCTACTAGTCCATATTCTGCTGTAGAAGTAGTTTGGAATGATTGGATAAAGAGTTCCACAGTTCCTGTCTATGTGACTAGATGATTTCTTATACATTGGTGGAAAAGTAAAACTAATGTACATTTTTAGTGACCATTGGCTAATTTACCTTGGAAAGACTGTAAATCTTGATAATTTGGCATTCTCCTGCATTCTCTGCTCTGTGCTATGTCTAGGTCACATTAAGTGGCCCTATTTCTCAGATAAGACTTAAACAACTATCTGAAAGCAAAGAAGGCTGAAGGTCCCATTCATCTCTTGGACTCGTGGCAAAGACTAAAATTCTCTCTCATCAGGGGAGGCATAATTATGGCACGGACAGTGTCAATGGGCTTCCCACAGGATCACAGCCTTCTCTGGGCTTCCACCCGCTCTGGTGTGGGCGCCTCCCCCACAGGCTGTGAGTGGATCTCTGTATCCCTTGGGGCCCTCCATGGGATGCAGGGGGACAGCCTGCTTCACCATGGTCTTCACCACAGCCTGCAGAGGAATCTCAGCTCCGGCGCTGGGAGCACCTCTTCCCCCTCCTTCTTCACTCACCTTGGTGTCTGCATGTTGCTCTCCTCCCATATTCTCACCTGCTAGTCTTCTCTGGCTGGAAAATTACAACTGCTCCACCACCTTTGTTTTGATGTCTTCTTAAATATGTTATCATAGAGGCATTACCATCATTTCTAATTGGCCCAGCCTTGGCCAGCAGCACGTCCATCTTCAGAGCCACCAGCGATTGGCTCTGCCGGACATGGTGGAAGCTTCTAGCAGCTTCTCACAGAAGCCAACTGTGGCCCCACCTGCTACTAAAACCAGGCCATGCAAAACCAATACAAGGTGCTAACCCCTGCATGATCTCTTGACATCAATAAAGGTGTGCTTTACTTTACAGTACCTGTTGTGGAGTAGATTCCTTTGAATCATTTTGGCAAGCCAGGCAGGAGCCTCTCTGTTTGGCTCCGAGACCCTCTGGAGCCAGGGACAACCTAGGAGCCACTGGAGATTTCTCCAGAGAGACTCCCTGTGCTCCAGTGGATCACTGTGGGAGCAGACTGTAGGTACAAAAATGCTGCTAGCAAGGATTTTCTTGTTATTTTCTAAGTCCGTAAGAGACTTTTCTCTCTCACAGAAGAGGTAGCAGGGAATGTAAACAACCAAGCCACCTGCAACCTTGAAAAGTCTTGTTTATGGTATAGTAGAAAAATATTTTGACAATGGATGTTTTAGGATTTTAGCCAATCACCCCCAAGGGGTGGCTGGTCCTTTGTCCAATTAGACTATGAAGAAAAAAGTCTATAAAAGCATTTGTAAAATAATTAAATGGATCAATCTTGCTGCACAATTCCTGCCTGCTGGATCTTCTCTCCTCCTCCTCCCTATGGCTGCGGGACATGGTGATATACCGTAGGAACCAGGCCTGCAGTAATAGCAGACAAGATCCTGACATTGAGGCATGCAAACTTTAAAGCACCCTTTACCTTGTTCTAACTTGACTACTCAAACTAGTACACTCCTTAAGCTGTACGCTGGATGTGGGTATACCAGGTTTCTGGCACCTTTTAAGGTATACATCAGGTTTTTCCTTTGAGTGGGGAGTTTTGTATTGAGCCCCTTGAGTGGGGAGTGCAACACTCAGCCCCTTTTGTGGAAAACTGGTATTTTGTAATTGGTATTCCGTATGCTCCATTAATAAGGACTGCGGACTTCATTCCCACCCCTTTTGGGCACAATAGAGGTATTTGACTTATTGGCATACATGACTTTTGGCTTGTTTTTTGGAACTGGTTTTTCTGAATGCATTGATGAATTTTGTCTGATTGATTTTTATGGTATTGGTATCAAAGCAGCATGAGTGGTCATTTTTACTACTTTGGTTGGGTATTATTTTTTCAATCTACACGTGCCACACTTCTGCCTCTTCAACAGTATTGATGTTGTGGTCAGAATTAGGACTAGGAATTGGACTGGCAATCTTATTAAGTCTTGTAAACTATTTTGTCTATACCTGTTTTAAACCATCCGTCGCTGTCCCCTGTGTATGTTAAATGCTAATAGAAGAAAGTCTGACTCAACTAGTAGAAGTAGCGGATGACAGAGCACCCCCTTCCTTGTGTTTGTTGTGTGGGGAATGTCATCTGATATAGTTATGTGTCATCTGTATACAGTGTGGTCACATTAGTAATTTCAACACAAAAGAAAGGACTTGTTGGTTTTGTCCAGGTCATCAGAAGGAGAAAACCTTTAACAAGTTTTGTATTATACCACATAGCATGCTTTGTAGGACAGAACTGAACAGGTTTAATTTAGAACAAGGACTTTGGGAAGAAGAGGGGATACTCATGTTCCAGGAAGCAGTACTAGAAGAAGCAATAAACAAATCCCTAGAAGAATTACAGGAAATGCCTTTAGCTGTTGCTGCTCCAGCATAAAGACGTTCATGGGGTGTTTTTCTTTTCCTATTTAAACCTCTAGAGAAAGGGTTTTTTCTCTGATGAAAATTTTATTGATGAAAGTGAATGTGTGTGACTGAGACATGCAATAGTGCACGAAGCAAGTGCAGAGCTCCAATCTGTGGTTCCGTTGTCCTGCAAGGGAAATGGCCAGAGACTAGCAAAGGGAGTCCCCGATTAACTGAGTGAGAGTAAAAGACATGACTGAGGCACACAAATAAGTGCAAAGTGAACGCAGAGCTCAAATTTGCATTTCTGTAGCCCCGTGAGGGGAGCTGCCAAAAAAGAGCAAAGCGAAAGAGGAGCAAAATGGGAAATAAACAAAGCCAAGAACTAGTAGCTAAAAGCCCCTTAGGATGTATCCTAGTCCATTGGAAGGAGATCAGGGGGGCACCAGGGGGAATTGTTAGTAAAAAACACTCCATAAGTGGTTGTGGAGAATAAAACCTGCCTTCTCCCAGGTTATTGTTAAATTTATCATGGTGCGAATTTGTTTTGGTCTCCTTAATAACTCTGAATGTTCAAGTGTATCCTCAGTGGCATAAAGATTGAATATATATCCAGAAGTGGAATAAAGAGCTGCTTTAACAGAAGTGGAAAAGACTTTTGATTACCCCCACACGACTGTGAGATCTATGGCCAGAGACTCCTAAAATTACGTGAATAAAATCAGCTCCAGGAAAAAGAACACAGAGGAACTATACTGGACAATATAGTAAACAGTAAATCTGTTAAAAACTGTAACAAAACACAAAATTCTAAAATGAAATGCACTAAATGGTTTATCTTTTTGTATTTCCAGAAGTGTTTCCAGTATGCCAGCACAGTTGTTTCTGAATTGATTAGTCAACCATCCTAGCAAAACGTTGTAAGAACTGTAATAGAAAGTATAACTTCAAACTGTTGGAGAATAGAATTATTGGGATCAATAAAAGAACTGTGCAAGCTATTGAGCTGGAGGTTTTTGGGCCTGTGTGTGTGAGACACTTTCCGTGGGAAAGTCCCTGTTGTAAAGCTATACAGTTTCAGCCTGAGAAATTTCAGGGAGTAACGTACTTGCAGGTGTGATATCTAGGAGTATAAGGGAGGCAAGGGCAAAATTCTTTTGATCATAACAAGACTGTGGAAAACTGCCAATGTAGTCCAATTGTGTAGAAATAGAAATATGTTGTGATAAGCGTTAAGCCACTTAGGAGCTAACAAGCTGGTATACTATATAAGTGTCTTTAGACTGCTAATAAATGGGAGTGTATTTTTCAACCATATTGGTTTGGCTTCTGTTCTTCTCCCCCCTCCAGGGATCCGGGCTCCCCGTCCCGCTGCGGCTTCCGACACAAACATCAGAGGAATAAGTAAGCAAGTAAAAGATAAGAGTGTCCTTTTCTCTAAGGACCACTCTAACATTGTGAAGGGCTGGGAGCCCTTGGCACAGGAGCCCTCTGCTCCTGAGGGCAAGACGATCTTCTCCAGAGATAAGCAACCTTCCTCTGGGTCATGGCGAGAAAGTGAATCACCCCGAGCATGCCTTATTTCTATATAGTAATATCCAGTACCCAGTTGGCTAGTTGGTTTCTGCCCCACCCCCTGCCTACCCCATATAACCTCTGCCCTCTAGCCCTGATGCAGGGAGCCTTGTCCCTAGCCACCCGTTCCCAGGGACTGCTGGACAATAAAGACTACCTCTGTGGAACTGCTATACAAGGCTCCCATCTCTCTATCCCCGAGGTCTCCTTGGGTGATTTCACAAAGAGCTTAATCACAAGAGCTGGAATCACTTGTAGCTGAGAAATCACTATGTGGAAGGTATCTTTTCAGCTTTATACTGGCTACCGCTTGTATTTCAATGCCTTAGAAAGCCTCGAGCAGCCTAGAGAGGTAGCATGGGCGATCTAGCACTTTAGTAGCTCTAAATCGGTACCTGTATCAGCTGCAAAGCAAAAACCATCAGCAGAAGCAAAGAGGGAGAAATATAGCTCCCTGCCTGCTCAATTTCCTGCAGTTAGAAGCTTTCAAAAAAGAGACAGAAAACCGGAGATGTTCACAGGAAGATAGCTGAGCTGAGAGAGAGAGCGGAGCCTCCCCTCGACTGTCCCTTTTATTCGGAGAAGGAGAAAGGGGAGGACTGGGGGCAGACCCGGGGTGACCGGCCAATCAGACACTGCATAAGAGTCTGAGTTACATTTGGTTTTGCTCGCGCTTAGAACAAAGGAGCTCGGAGCACATGGGCAGGAGCACGTGTCTTTGGGAGGGGGAGGGGAAGCTCAGAACAGGCAGCAACAATTCCCTATTTTTTGTTCTTAAAAGCTGGGTTGTAACTCTTAGTAACTTAAAGTGCATAGAACAGTAACAAAAAACAGTGCAAAATATAATTGGAATCTCGCGTCCCTACAACTCGACAGTACCTAGGATGCCTTTAAACTAGTTCCCCAGCAAAAACTCAGGGGGTTAGTCACTACATCTATGGTATGGAGTATCAGGACGAAGATTTACAGAGTACAGTGCAAAAATCTGAGTGCAAAACAATAAAACTTAACTTAAGGGATTAACATCAAAATTTGCAGTAGGGGGCTTACATGAGGGTGCAAAATCAGGATCCTTTTTTCGGCATCTCTTCCAGGAGGCAGTTTTAACCTCCTTAATTTTTGAGGAAGTGACAAGGTTTTACCCATTTCCCTGGGATCCACCTCAGTCCTTGAGGGGTAGATACACTGGCATACCCACGTCCCCAAGTTACAAGTTTGTATGGTCCTTGGATCTTTTGAGTCTCTGGGTCCCGAATCAGGACTTCTGGATTTTCCTTCAGTTTCTGTCTCCCGGTGTTCTGGAAATGACAATAGATGGGAGGGTTTGGATCCTCAAAGGTGCCATTCAGGAAGTTTATGGTAAACAGTGCTTTGCTGAGTCTGAGGACAGGTGAGTTGATTTTGGTGGTCCCTGATTGTTGTAGCAGCATTCACTTGAGGGTTTGATGGGCACGTTCAACAATGCCTTGTCCAGTTGGGGAGTGAGGAATACCTGTAACATGTCGAAATCCCCACTGCTGACGAAAGTTTTTAAACTCCTGAGAGGTGTAGGCAGGCCCATTATCAGTTTTTATCTCCTCAGGTATACTGAGCACAGCAAAGGCTTGGACAAGATGTTTTCCAACATCCTTAGCTTTCTCACCTGCATGTGCAGAGGCATACATAGCACCAGAGAAGGTATCAATCGAAACATGAATGTATTTTAATCTCCCAAATTCAGGGAAATGTGTGACGTCCATCTGCCACACTTCACCGCTATTAATGCCTCTGCGACTGACTCCCATGCCCAGTGATGGAAGCTGTAGCTTCTGGCAGTTGGGACATGTTGCCACTATTGCTTTTGCCTGCGTCCGCGACAGATGGAACATGCGGATGAGAGCAGGAATATTTTGATGGCACATGTAGATACAAAATGCTGCTAGCAAGGATTTTCTTGCTATTTTCTAAGTCCATGAGAGACTTTACTCTCTCACAGAAGAGGTGGCAGGGAATGTAAACAACCAAGCCACCTGCAACCTTGAAAAGTCTTGTTTATGGTATCGTAGAAAAATATTTTGACAATGGATGTTTTAGGATTTTAGCCAATCACCCCCAAGGGGTGGCTGGCCCTTTGTCCAATTAGACTATGAAGAAAAAAGTCTATAAAAGAGTTTGTAAAATAATTAAAGAAATCAATCTTGCTGCACAACTCCTGCCTGCTGGATCTTCTCCTCCTCCTCCTCCCTATGGCTGCGGGACACGGTGATATACCATAGGAACCAGGCCTGCGGTAATATTTGGTGCTGCCCGACGTGATCTGCACTCTCTGACGTGTCCTGCCGCTGTGAGCCAAGCTGAATTCCTCTAGAGGTACGCTGTTCCCCTTCCCCCCCCGGGATCGGGGGGTCCGACAGAACTGAGAAATGGCGAACAGCGGCTCACAAATCGAAGCTGCGGTGCAGGTCTGGGAAGGTGTGTTTAGTATAATGCATACCTCCATTCCTGAAAACTCAGTTCGGGATTATTAGACTGGACTACTTTAAAGGGATTACCATGGACAGAGATAGTGCCCTGGACTTTGCCTTATGACGGGAACTCGGATGCGCTGTACGACAGGAGCTCCCGACTGGGAACCCAACAGCGTTAGAATTATACAAAACCTGGCATTCATTATTTTTCTTGCTGACAGACCTTGACTGTGATAGCAGGGCTGGCTCGCCTATCTAGGTGATGAGTGACCGAGGAATGTCCGAGGGGGGCCCCGCTGACTGGGCTTCCGGGGTAAATGATGGTGGATTCGGAAAAACCCCCCCGGCTCCACAGGCAGAGCCTGCGACGGCTCACCCTGCACAATCGCAGGACTCCACAGCCTCCAGGAATCCCGAGCCGCCAGAGGCGGGGGGTGTCGGGGCAGCGGCAGGGCACACAGCCTGCCTTGTCGTTCGGCTGGGCGGCGGCCACGGCTTATCCAGGGCCGCAGATCAGCGTCTTAGCCACTTGGACGCCCAGAGAGGCTCCTAGCTCGTTTCCCTATGGACCTGGATCTAACTTCTTAGCCGGCGTAGCGCCGCGCGTGCCTGCACCTAGACTCCCTGGGTGTGGTCCGCTGCCCTCCCTGGCACTGGACTGTTCTGCACAGTCGCAGAACCGAGCCATCGACCTCTTAATGCAGCATTTGCCTTTGCTGATGGAGCCGCTGAACGTATTCCGAATGATGGAGGAACTCCTCCGCCTGCTAGAACGGCAGATGCCGGAGCCCGCGCCGCCTGCCCCCCCCTGCCAGCACAGTTTGTGCCCCCCCCGCCATCCGCGGCAGACGCGGCTCCGAGCCGAGAAACGGCGCTGCCGGCGGCGAACCCTAAGCGGTGGAGCCGCGGGAAAACCTGGCAGCGGCGGCGGCTACGGAGCAGCAGGCAGGGGCGTCAGCGCCCAGAGCGACCGCCAAGAATGGGCCAGCGGCGGCAGCGCAGGGCGTGGCTGGGGAGCGCAAAACAGCAGCGGCGGTGGCGCCACTGCCGAACGCAGCTGCTGTGCCAGAGGCGGCGGCGCCGAGAGCAGCTGTAGCCCCAGGGACGGCGACAGCGGTTCCAGTACCAGTTCGGTCGGGGCTGGCTGAGACGGCCTCCCGTATAGAAACTGGTGTAAAACTGCCGCGCAGCCAGCTGTCGTCTGTCCTGTCTGTTCTGCCTCTAGCGAACTTAGCCAAAGTGCCCCTCCACGTACATTTCTGTTCACTCCCATCACCCCAAAGTTGCCTTTGCCTGATGATTCCTCGTCAGGCAGTGAGGCAGATGAGGTGCTGGCCCCAGGTCGTCAGGCGGCTGTAGCCGCGCGGCGAAGAAAAAGGCTGCGCCGGTCTCGCCCCTGGACCTTTCAGGACTGCACAGTAACAGTGTGTCCGACGCATTATAATAGCTTCTTAGAGTCTGTTAGGATGCGAGCATTGGAGGAGGGTGACTGGAGGTTGTTAGAAGTCCTTGGACTGCCAAATGGATCTGAGGATTCTGGGGGTAACCGGGGAGCTGTTACACTCCATCCACAGGCGGTGCCAGAAGTTCAGGATGGTAGTGCTTCCCCTAAAGGGGAGATCCAAGCTTTCCCAGTGTATAAGGCTCTCCCAGATTCAGGGGAGCATGACAAGCATGAGGTAATTGCCTGGAAAGTTGCCCAGGACCTCCAATCCAAGGTGGCACAATATGGGTGAGGTTCTGCTGAGGTTATGCAGATAATAAGGGTGATAAATACAGATTTGCTTTCTCCATTTGATGTCAGACACTTAGGTCAAATTCTATTTCAACCTGTACAATTTACAGCTTTTGAGAAAACCTGGAGAAAGCTGGCCGGCAAGACTGCATTAGCAAATATGCAGTGTGAGAGACAGAGGAGTAGAAACTCCTGCAATTAAAGGAGGCTTTGATTTACAACCCTAGAAGAGACTAGGTCTGGCTTAATTGACAGAGATTTGTGGACTTTAAGCCACAGGATTACAAACTTGTGTTCCTATCATTATAAGTAAAATTGTACACTGGGTGCTTTAGTGAAGGGTTTTAAAATATAATAGTGTGATTTTATATAGTTTAAGTTAAGAATTTAGATGGTATAAGAGAGACATCTGTGTGTACGTGACATGAGAAGTTATTGGTCAAAACATAAGCTGCATTGCAGTGAGAAGTGCCACAGGTGATAGGTCATTAATCTAAAACAAAGTGTCGTTTTAAGTATCTATTGGATTAGAAAGTTATAAATTACGATGTAACCCTAAATCTTGTGACTAGTCGCCATTACTCGGAGGTGTTGTAAAAGCTCACGCCTCGACTGATGCGTTTGTTATTTTAAACAATAAATTCGTGTAGTTGCATAGTCCCATCCCTGAAAAGTTATTTTCCTCCGACACGTGAAGCGCGAGAAACGGACAAGTGGTGACCCGGCAATGCAGCTCCCTGCTGCTGATCCTAGACAGACAGCAGGAGTGGATGCTTTGATGGGGACTGGTCCCTTCTCTGATCCCAGTCTACAGGGTAACTTGCCCTCTAGCGTCCTGCAGCAAGCTCAACAGGTCGGCATGGCTGCCCTGTTGAAAACCATAGAGATGTCAGAGCCCAGAAAGCGATATACTGAAATAGTTCAAGGCAAATCAGAGTCATTCCTCTCTTTTGTAGAGAAACTCGCTGCTTCTCTTGAGAAGCAGGTTGAGGATCACGGGTTAAGACAGATGTTGTTAAGGCACTTAGTGAGAGATAACGCAAACGAGGAGTGCAGAAAAATCATAGATGCCTTACCAGGGGACCCTGAGGTAACAGACATGGTCGAGGCCTGTGCTAAGGTGGCATCTGGGAACCAGAAAAGGTCTGCTTTGTCTGCTTCCCTGCAGCCTGTTCACGCATCTTATGGTCGTGAACCAAAGCAACTAAAACAGGTGAAGAAATGGAAGCGGCCCAAGCCGAGCCAAAAAGAGAACACACCGATCCACCAGTGCAAGAGGTGTGGCAGGCCAGGCCATTGTATGGGCTACTGTAGATCCCGGACTCATGCCGATGGTCGGCCTTTGTCGGGAAACTTCCGCCGGGGTGCAAGGAGGGGGAATTGCTCTCCGATGCAGTCGCTCCCCCAGAGAGTGGCACAGGTACTGGCACAGGCCTACCCAGTCACCCTAGAGACAGCACCCAGGGATCAGACGGGTTGGACGTCCACACCGCAACCGCAGTCGTCTTAGACTCTAGCGGTATTTATAAGGTTCCCTTGGATGCATATGGACCCTTAGCCCAGGGATCCAGTGCGATGCTGGTGGGAAAACCTGATGTTGCCCATCAAGGAATCTTAGTGCACTCAGGAGTTATTGACGCTGACTTTAAAGGTCAGATTTGTGCTATGGTCTCCATGCAAAAACCCCCTGTAACTATTTCTGAAAAGACCTGCCTTGCTCAATTAGTGCCTTTTAAGTCTTGTGTCCCCACGGTAGAACAAACTCAGGAAGATAATGGCAGTGGATCTATGGGACTTCCGCAGGCCTTCTGGACTGCAGTTATCTCTGACCAAAGGCCACAGATGACATGTACCCTGATCCTGCCGAAAACCCGTCCCCCCCGGATTCAGCTTCGAGGTTTGATTGACACGGGTGCTGATGTAACTATCATCTCCTTCTCTGCGGGGCCTCCCTCATGGCCTTTAGCCCCAGTGGGATCGGCCATTGCAGGATTAGGAGGAACCACACAGAGCTGTGGTGGTGAAGGACTCAGAGGGGCACACAGCTACGATTAGGCCTTATGTTGCTACCACTTCCTGTAACCTTTGGGGACGGGATGTGTTGGCAGCTTGGGGCGTACGGATTGGGACAAATTTTTAGCAGGGGTCACTGTGTGTAAGAGCGCACAGTATCCTACTCTGCCTTTGCAGTGGTTGATTAACACACCAATCCGAGTCAGACTCTGCTCAATTAGTTGAATTAAGGGCTGTTACCATGGCTTTTCAATGATTCTCACAGGAACCTTTGAATTTGGTTACTGACTCTCCTTATGTAGCAGATATTACCCAACGCTTAGATTGTTCCCTTCTGAAGGAGGTGAACAATGCGGCTCTGTTCTTGCTGTTGCAAACCTTGTGGTCTGCAATTCAGGCTCGAGTGCATCCGTATTACATTCTGCACATTTGAAGCCACACCAATTTACCAGGGTTTCTAACGGAAGGCAATGCCAGGGCTGACATGCTGGCCAACCCTGCATGGGTAAGGCCTCAGCCTGACAAAATTGCACAAGCCAAGGCATCGCACGGTTTCTTCCATCAAAGTGCACATACCCTGCAGAAGCAGTTTCATTTAACGCCAACCGAGGCGCGCGACATTGTCAGCGCTTGTGCTGACTGTCACGGACTCGCTGCGCCTTTGCCAGAGGGGGTAAACCCCAGAGGGATAAAAGCCTTTCAGATTTGGCAAACGGATGTAACTCACATCCCAGAATTTGGTCGGCTGAAATATGTGCACGTGTCTATTGACACTTTCTCCTCAGCTATGTGGGCTACTGCTCACACTGGAGAGAAGGGCCGTGATGTCATGGCCCATTGGAAATTGGCTTTCTCAGTCCTGGGCGTGCCAGCTTCTGTGAAAACCGATAATGGTCCTGCCTATGCCTCAGAGAAGATATGGCAGTTTTTACACCTATGGGGTGTAGACCATACCTTTGGTATCCCACATTCTCCTACTGGCCAAGCCATTGTCGAACGCGCTCATGGTACCTTGAAGCATGTTTTGGGCAAACAGAAAAGGGGAATGCATGGAGAAACCCCACAGAGCCGACTAGCAAAAGCTTTGTATACAATTAATCACCTTACAGTACCATAAAATTCAAGTAATCCTGTTATTCTGAATCATTTTCTCTCATTGCAGTCTGAAGGCGACAGACAACTGCCCCTGGGCAAAAGTCTGGGTGCGGAATTTACTCACTAACCTGTGGGAAGGCCCTCATGAGCTTATCGTTTGGGGTCATGGGTATGCTTGCGTTCCCACAGATACTGGGGTACGGTGGCTACCTTCAAAATGCTTTCGACCTGACCTACAGCGCCAGAGGCAGAACAGGCAACCACCAAATGATGACCAGAATGCCAATCATCCAAATGGCGACCAGGATGTCAACCATCAGGCAGATGGTCCTTCTACAAGCAGAGACTGAACTTTATATTTCTTGTTATGGAGACAGATAGTTAAAGCCTTAAGGACATATTAAGAATTAATAACTGATGGAGATTTCTATTTGGCATTAATAGTAGCGTTTTTATCTGATAAAACAAAAAGGGGGTATTGTAGATACAAAAATGCTGCTAGCAAGGATTTTCTTGCGATTTTCTTAGTCCGTGAGAGACTTTTCTCTCTCACAGAAGAGGTGGCAGGGAATGTAAACAACCAAGCCACCTGCAACCTTGAAAAGTCTTGTTTATGGTATAGTAGAAAAATATTTTGACAATGGATGTTTTAGGATTTTAGCCAATCACCCCCAAGGGGTGGCTGGTCCTTTGTCCAATTAGACTATGAAGAAAAAAGTCTATAAAAGAGTTTGTAAAATAATTAAAGAAATCAATCTTGCTGCACAAGTCCTGCCTGCTGGATCTTCTCCTCCTCCTCCTCCCTATGGCTGTGGGACATGGTGATATACCGTAGAAACCAGGCCTGCGGTAATAGGTACATAGCATGGCTCAATTTTGCCTCTTCAAAAACTTGGGGGAGCTTTGGTAAGTCGGCTGATAGAGAACTATGTCTGCTGGCATAGCCAGAGCATCAGCTCTACGATTACCTTCCGCAATAAATCCGGGCAGTTTTGTATGCGATCTCACATGCATAACAAAATAGGGATGCTCTCTGTGTGCTGAGTCTGTGACCAAATTAAAGGGTTCTTTGAACCTCTCAAAGGCTCTAATGACAGCTGCTAATTCAGTTACTTGTTTTGATCCCTGGATTACCTTGCTGTCAGATTCCCACTTTTGCATCTTTGGATTTTTCCATGTGACCACGGACTTCTTACTTTTCCCTGACGCATCAGTAAAAACGGTAATCGCATCGAGGGGTGTCCTGCTTTGAATCTCTCAAGGGATGAAAGAGAATGCCAGATTAAACATGCCATGTTTTGGGTAATGATTGGAGATTTGGCCTGAGTAACTATCTAATGCAAATTGTAAATTTATATTATTTTGGAGTAGGCGAACTAATGTGTCAGTTGTTACTGGTAAGTAGATGCATGCAAAGCCACATCCTGCCAGGGTGCGGAGCCTTGCTCTACCCTTCATGATAATTTTAGCCATTAGTTCTTGTGGCTGTCTGATGGTTTTAGGAGGTTGGAGTGGAAGGAAAACCCATTCAATTATGATGAGGGGTTCCTTCTGCTCCTTGTCCCACTGAAATATGAGGCCGTGAAAGCATGGTACCTTCTCTAGAATGACAAGCTTAAAGGGTAGGGAGGGCTGATACCTGTGTGCTTGTCTTGTGGAAATGAGCTCTTGTATCTTTTTGAGAGACTGCCTTGCCTCTTCTGTCAGGGATCATGGGGATGCTGGACCGCCTTCCCCTTTTACCAGGTTTGCAATAGGAGCTACATCCTCTGTGGTGAGTCCTAACAAGGACCTTAGATAGGTCAGTGTCCCACAGATTTGTTGCACTTCCTCTAATGTTTTTGGGTTATTGTTAATGGTGACAGGTGTTGGGGTGATAGAGGTTTCTGTGATTTTGAGTCCAAGGTATTTCCAAGGGCTTGTTCTCTGCATTTTTTCAGGTTGTAATTCAAAGCCCTTGGCCTCTAGGGCCTCAATCACCATGTTAAGTGTCTGCTCAAGATACTGATTATTGGGAGCACACACCAGCACATCATCCATGTAATGTAGGATGATGGCTTTCTCTGCTTTGGCACGGATGGGAGATTGAATTTTAGCAATATACTCTTGACAGAGTGTTGGGGAATTTTTCATACCTTGGGGAAGTACAAGCCAATGATAACGTTCCATGGGAGTTTCACGATTAAGAGATGGTACACTAAATGCAAATCAAGGGACATCTGCAGGGTGGAGTGGAATATGAAAGAAGCAGTCTTTAATGTCAAGAACAGCTAAATGCCAATGTTGTGGGAGCATTGAAGGTGATGGCATACCTGGTTGAAGGGGTCCCATGTCTTCAATAACCTTATTAACTTCTCTAAGATCTTGGAGTAGCCTATATTCGTTCTTTCCCGGTTTTTCTATTACAAACACGGGTGTGTTCCACGGGCTGTTAGTTGGAACTATATTTCCTTTAGATAACTGATTAGCTACTATTGTTTTGAGTGCCTCTATGTTTTTTTTTTTTAGCGACCACTGGTTAACCCACACTGTTTCATCTGTTTTCCAAGTAAATTTTCGTGGATGGCACTCAACTCCAGTGGCCGCAAGGGAAAATTTTGATGTCTAGGTGTGATATCAATTTTTGTTCCCCACTGAGACATGGCATCCCTTCCCCACAGGGTGAATTTTGTGTCTAGGACATATGGACGAAGTGTCACTATTTGTCCTTCAGGACCTTCAATTTGGATTGTGTGTTTGGATTGCTTTGCAATTTGGGTACCTCCAATCCCATGTATGATGCCCTGAGATTGCAACTCCTATTGCTCAGGCCACTTATCAAATGCAATGACAGACACATCAGCACCTGTGTCTATCATTCCCATGATACTGATTTTATGCTATTTGTGATGGAGCTTACATTCTATTACAGGTTTGTCGTTTCCCAAAACCTCAGTCCAACAGATGGCTGGGATATGACCATCTGTGGGCAGGTATTTGGGCAGTGGAATGGCCTGGGCAATGACTTGACCCTTTTGCATAAAGTACCGCAGATATATACATTGTACAATTAGGTTAGAACACCCCTTCTGATCCACTTTCATGAGTGTGGGTGTAACCTCTATCGCAGCAGGTGTTTCCCAAGTGTCCCCAATAACAAAAAGGTATGTAAAGTCTTGCATGTGGTCCGCATTCTGGAATGGGTATTACAGTCTGTTTGTTGTTGTTGAAATGGTGTGTTTCATCACAGGTTACCTTAAACCTGAGTCCAGAAGTCCAAGTTGCTCTGTCTGAAGTCCTATTTATGTGTGAACGCGGAGCTGTTAGGATGCGTTGGGTCGCAAGTTTCCCTGCTGTTGACCTGGGAAAACAGTCTTTGGAGAGTTTTTATCAGCAGTTATAATCGCTCTGCAATTGCCAGCTACATGTCCCATTTTCTGACAACGATAGCATATAAGGTTACCACGCGATTGAGTTTCCCCTGTACCCGTAGCATTCTCCACAACTTCCCCAACCATCCCCACTTTTCTCAAAAAGGGAGCAGCTGTGTTCAGCTGCACCTTCATTGTACAGACTTTGAGGATGGATTCGACAGTCGGAGGGGGATGAAGAGGAAGAGTGAGGATGACTTGTTTGCAAGCATCATTTGTATTAACTTGGAGAAGTTCGAGAAGGAGCGCTTGTTGGAGGTCAGGATTAGGGACCTGGGAAGAGAGAGCTTCGCACAAACGGTTATAAAAGTGAATAATATTTTCATTTGGCAATTTCTTGATGGTGGTATAATGAGAGTTAGGAGTCTGAGATGGTAGTAATGTTAAGGCCCTTTCCTCAGCACGTGTGATTTCAGTAAGATCTGGACAAGGGATAAGCATTGCTTGTTTTTGAGGATTTTCCATATTATTGTCACCAGATAAAAGGTCTAATGTGATATAATTATTCTCAAAGTCCAGGTAATTATCTGGAGTTTGCCACAAAATTTTTAATAAATCAGATAAAATTATTTTCCATTGCTTTTTCCACATCATAAAATCACCAGGTGTGAGAAGAGTTTGCATCAATGTAAGTAAACCATGAGGTACAAGTAAGTGAGTTGCAAAAGTAGCACTTAAAAGGCTCTTAAAATAATTACTATGCATCCCAAACTCCTTAATTGCCTTGCACAAATCCTTAATATTAGAATAAGGAAAGGGTTTCCAATCAGGGTTTGCTCCATTGCTAGTACGGGAAAGTGTATTAGAAGCAGTTGGAGTTACTTCCTGGTAGCCCTGGGTTCCCGGATTTAGAGAGGTATTTCACAGGATTGTGGGAACCTGGGGCAGGACAATGGGAAGCAGGGGCGGGGAGTGGAGGGGCAGGGGCGGTGAGTGGAGGCGGGGACATGGCTGGAGGAGGGGAGGGGTTGGGGGCGGGGTTGTGGGAGGCAAGGGCGGTACTTGAGTCATGGGCGGGAACAGAGGGAGGGGTGAAACACGACGCTGTGGGGGCGGGGTGGGAGGCGGGGTCAGGTTGTAACACAGGAGTGGGAGGGGATGGGGACAAGAAGGGATTTCTGGGGTGGGGGAGACAGGGATTGTGGGAGGTGTAGTTTGGAGAGGAAGGAACATTGCGTCCGCCATTATTGGAGGCAAACAAACTGGGAGAAAAGGGGTTGGGGGGAGGGGGTTTTTCCCGGGCTGCGAGCACATGGCAATGGCTGTCCCTGGGAACAAAGAGATCAGGGGAGAAGGGGTTTTTACGCGCGCTTTAAACATGAGGGCTAGAAACGGGGGACAAGGGAGTGGAGAAAAGGAGTTGGGAAGGTCCTGGGATGGGCTCCAGATTCCCGTCCAAGGCAGGGTGCTGAGGAAACACGGGTGAACCAGGAGGACGATAGCTCTCCTGTGCTAAAAAGCAATCTGCTCTAGCTATGTTTTCCAGGGTAGGGGAAGAGGGGTCTGGGACACAGGGGTTGGAAGAGGGTATAAGGGAATTAACAGGGGGTTTTTGTAGAGGCTTTTCATGTACTGCTTTTTTCTCCTGCAAAGTGTAACTTAGTAACAGGAGAGGAAAGAATTTTGAAACTGTTTCATCTCCTGCACGCCTAAGAGAGGAGAGTTTCCTCCCCACCTTATCCCAAAATTCAGCAGATCTTATGTCCTCGGAGGTCAGATTAGAAAAGTACTGAAAAAGCCATTGTACAAAAGATTGAACTAGATTTTTAGGGCATTTATGCCCAGTTAAAGAAAGGTAGCTTTGAACTTGGTGGTATATTTCTCTATGGTGTGCAGAAACTTCAGATCCCATTATGAATGCACTACCACTTTAAACCTCAACCCCGACTCGCAAAAAAGGAGGAAAAAAAGAGAAAGTTTGAACCAGCACTAGCTTAAGACAGGAGCCCCTAAACCAGCAGGCAAATACTCACCAGAATTCTGGATTTATCACAGGAAAGCAGGTCGGGAGAAAAAAAACATGCGAGAAGGGTCTTCTGCTTTCCAGCCGTTCCCTCGCCACGTGGTGTGGGGGAGGGTACAGGCTGAGCCTCTGGGCTCACTGTTACGCAAAAAGTAACAGCTCGCTACACAGAGCTGGCACAGCAGGACGTGCAGAGCTAACTCCAGCAGACACACAGCTGCCGGGACACCCTGAAAGTCTCTCAGAACCGGAGTTCAGAGATAGCATGTTAGGCGCCAAATGTGGAAGGTATCTTTTCAGCTTTATACCAGCTAGCGCTTGTATTTCAATGCCTTAGAAAGCCTCGAGCAGCCTAGAGATGCAGCACGGGCGATCTGGCACTTTAGTAGCTCTAAAATCGGTACCTGTATCAGCTGCAAAGCAAATACCATCAGCAGAAGAAAAGAGGGAGAAATATAGCTCCCTGCCCGCTCAATTTCCTGCAGTTAGAAGCTTTCAAAAAAGAGACAGACAACCAGAGATGTTCACAGGAAGATAGCTGAGCTGAGAGAGAGAGCGGAGCCTCCCCTCGACCATCTTTTATTCGGAGAAGGGGAAAGGGGAGGACTGAGGGGCAGACCTGGGGTGACCTGCCAATCAGACACTGCTAAAGAGTCTGAGTTACATTTGGTTTTTCCTGCACTTAGAACAAAGGAGCTCGGAGCACATGGGCAGGAGCACGTGTCTTTGGGAGGGGAAGGGGAAGCTCAGAACAGGCAGCAACATCACTACACTTGCTGAAATCACTTGTTGCCCAGGAAAGCCGGCCACCGCCCCTGGAAGAGTTGTTCCTTGCAGGACACTCTTTCTAGGAAGGTCGTGGCATACCGGCTTGCCCTTCCTCCAGCTCCCTTTGGAAGTAACATAACATCACATTGATAATCAATTATTTAACAAATTAGAAGATCTCAAAAGGATGTCTGGCTACTCCAACTTGTTTACCTAATAGTACTGGGAATATTCGTCAGTACTATTAAAGTACTAAGTTCATTAGTAATTGTAACATTTCTAACTGTGGTTGTTACTATGTATATTTATAAAAATTTATATTTTTTTTTTTACTGGTTGCCACAATGAGTGAAAAAGTTCCTCCCTCAATTTAGTTTTGGGAGCTCATATTGTTGCCCACCGACCACAAACACAAACCAACAGAGAGTCAGTTTATGCGGTGCTTTATTCAGGGCCCGGGGACCTGGGGACTAGTGTCCCAAATCAGGCTTCCCAAAGGCCTATCGTTTCACTCAGCTCTTTATACAGTTTCAAACATTGGCACACATACAAGATTTAATCTTCAAAGTAAAACATACATCACAAGGATTAACAATTGATAATCATACCCTAAGCCATATATCTTCATGGTTGTCTAGTCTTAGATAATGCTCAACGAGCTCCTACCACTGAAATCCCCCTTGCATGCAACATATATCAACCCAGAACAATTTACTTTTAGACAGGTTCACCATGCCCAGCTAATTCACTAACGGGTTCACCATGCCCAGCTAATTCACTATTCCTAACCTCCCCACCCAGTACATTCCATTCCTGTTTCCTCAGAGAACTATTTCTACACCTGAGGCCTTACAGCCTAGCAGAGCCTTAGCCTTACTACTTCTAAAATCCAATATCCTATCCTTTTTGTAACAAGTCCCCCCTTTTGAGCATCCTTCGAGCTTCTTCTGGGTTCGCAAGGATGCTCAACAATTCATGTCGCTGTTTCGCGATAAGCAGGAGGTGGAACGGCTGGTTCTGCCAGGACTTCTCTTCGCATTATCGCCTTCATTATTCGCCGAGTATGTTGACCTTCTTTGACAATCATTCCTAAAAGACACTTATATACTATTAAGGCAACTAAAATGATTATAACAATCATGATTCCATATTGTACAATTGAGGATATCCATCTGGACATCCAAATTCCCAGGGAGCTGAACAGTTCTCCAACCCAATTGTGTTCTGCCTCTTTCTGAATATCATTCACCTTTCCTTCAATCCGTTCTAATTGACTTATATCCTTTTCTACTTCTTGTGTAACATTCGGGATGTGAATGCAGCAATGGTCGTCTCTACCATGCAGATATCCACATACGCCATGCTCCTTCAACAATATCATATCTAGAGCCATCCGATTTTGAATTGTCATTCTAGACGTAGCTTGTAACTGCAGATTTAAGTCCTTGAATCCCTTCTTAGTCACAGCCGCTAACCTTTCTGTTTGTCCCAACAATTTGTACAACATTTCCCTGTTTCGATATGACGATATTTGTGCAAAGAGAGATTCTAATACCCACCCAAATTTAATTCCTGAAGAAGGTTCATGCCAATCTTCCCCTTCTTCTAACCCTATGTCCCCAATTTCCTGACTTATATCTCGCTTATGTCTTATTTGTATTTCTGAGGCCGTCAATTTTGTCGATTTCCAGAAAGGACAAAGAGTTGGAACTCCTAAAGTAATTTGTGTAGTTGGACCATCTACCGGCATATGAGTGGTCCAATGTCCATGACCCATTACCCAAACTAAATTTCCTGGAGCTCGGATTGATGTAGTTTTACAGTTTAACTCTCCTTCTGTATTTTTGTCTTTTATCGTGTGGTTATATCCCCTACATTCACAGCCAAATCTCAAAAGTACCTTTACCGGCAGTAGACTCACAGACTCACTTGGGCTGTCACAAGTGAAGACCTCAGTGCAATTCCAATCGGTCATCCTAGGTGCATCTTTCCTCCAACTATCCTGTCCTTGATAGGTCTTTGAGTAAGTTTGATTTTTCCGTCCCTTCCAATGAATACGCCATTGAACTGTTCCTATATAACTATAAGTTTCCAACAAACTAGGTCCCCAGATTGTCTGCCATTGTTCCATGGTAGTTGTGTTTGTAACATTCTGGCATATTATTTCAAAATATTGTTCAGTTGCCGGGACTTCTCGTGTTTGCCTCTCATCGTATTCACACCATCCTACTCCCTGGAATCTTCCGATTCTGGTA
Organism: Aphelocoma coerulescens; assembly: GCF_041296385.1. Taxonomy (NCBI): domain Eukaryota; kingdom Metazoa; phylum Chordata; class Aves; order Passeriformes; family Corvidae; genus Aphelocoma; species Aphelocoma coerulescens. The sequence continues at coordinate 5,396,211 of NW_027184080.1, read as the reverse complement.
AATACAGCATTCGGAAGCTTGTAACAATCTGCTCGGGTCCTCGGGGTTTTCCTCCTTATCACATTTGTCCGATTAACCAATTTAGTTCGGATCCTAGTCTCCTTGGTACAACTTAAGGTAACTGTTCGATTAGATGCAGGCATGTCTGGAGCTGGTATAATTCCCCATGGTATAGGATCTCCTGCCGCATGGGGCAAAGGCAGACATGCAGTGATTGCTGATACATTTTGTGTTTGCCCAAAATCCCTAATTAAACCCACAATCAGATTCTCTGGTTTGGTTTGGATTTCATCCTCTGGTACCTGCCGAGTCACCCTTGTTCTTTCAACATAAACACTAATCATCCCGGCTGCCCACCAATCATCTCGAGCAACCCAACACCAGTATTGTCCATTATCTTGCTGTTCTAGGACCTCTTTAATTACTAACACTATTTCTTGGGGTTTTCTTCTAATTTGATATTTCCCTTGAGCCACCAAGCTTTGTCCTCCAAACCACCATTCATACTCAGTGTAGCTTTCGGTTGGTATCCTACATCTTAAAACCAAATCCTGCCCTTCCTTTGCGTTATATATTTCCTGTTCAGGCTTGATTCCTCGCTCCTGTTGTAATACCACTTCTACCTTCCTGACCCCATAACCTCCACTATTACCACAAATGATAACACAAAGGTATTTACCCTCCGATCTACCAATCTCTGAGTTCGTTATATTCAACCATCCTCTGCTCTCATTTCCCAGCGTCCACCAACTTGTCCCTTGTACCTGTGGATTCCACATTCCCTGTGTCGTGTTCCATTTCCACCATTTCATTCTAATCTGTTTCTGACACCCTGTCTTAAATCTATGAGTACATTTTATTCTGAGGGGAGGTCCGTCCCACATATCTACTTTCCCATTTGGGAGATTCACCTGGACCTTATTTTCCGATTCTGTTTGGGAGATATTTAAAATGTCAAGATTTACGAATCCATAATCATAACTCCCTTTTATCCAAACCACACAAGCGTATTTTCCTGTTCTGGCCTTTGTTATATTGGATATCTGCAGGGTAATCCTACCTTTTTGCTGCTTCTCATCCCAGACCGTTTCTACTCCTTTATCTGGAATTTGATCCTTGGTGATCCATTTCCATTGTGCCCTGACTCTGTCCCATCCAGCTCCCTGATCATCGACAAACAAACATGTAAGATTTACATTTGAATTCTCCGGTACCCACACCCTCGATTCAGGTATTGTGATTTTAACAAAGGTTTCAACAATTATTATTTTACTCAAGAGTAACAACGACAGCATTAATTTTCGGCTTTGAACACCATTCTGGTGGGAGATAGGGGTTCCACCGACCATCGGGAGGGGACCTTTTTGACCCGTGTGTAATGGATCCAGCTGTTGATCCCGTCGACCTTGACGGCGGTGTAAGTTGTCATTATCACTTGATGGGGGCCGTCCCATGTTTCCTTCAGAGGCTCCACCGACCAGTTCTTCACGTAAACTTGATCTCCTGGGTGAATATCGTGAGCAGGAGTGTCCAGAGGTAACGGTCGATTCCACTCCAGCGTGGATCTCAGTGCTGCAAGGGTCTTATTTAAAGACAAAACATAATTTACAATCATCTGATCCCCGATTACATGTGGGTCCCCTTGATAGGTTACAGCATGATATGGTTTGCCGTACAAAATTTCATACGGACTTACCCCTATCCTTTCTCGTGGCTTAATCCTAATCCTCAGAAGGGCTAGAGGCAATGCTTGGGGCCACGGTATTTTAGCTTCTTGACAAATCTTTTTAATTTGATTTTTCAGAGTTTGATTCATTCCTTCCACCTGACCACTAGATTGAGGTCTCCAGGGGGTGTGTAAGTGCCACTGAATTCCCAGAATAGTAGAAACTTCCTGCACGATCCCTGCAGTAAAATGTGGTCCTCTATCTGATGATATTCCTAAAGGAACCCCAAACCTTGGAATAATTTCCTTGAGAAGGGTTTTCACTACCTCCTTGGCCTGGTTCGTCCTGCAAGGGAAAGCTTCGGGCCATCCCGAAAAGGTGCACACATAAACTAGTAAGTACTTGTATGCCTGAGATTTTGGTAACTCGGAAAAATCTATTTGCCAATAATCCCCTGGTTGTGGCCCTACACGTATTTTCCCCATTTGGACCTGTCTTCTAACCAACGGGTTATTTTTAATGCAAATCGGGCAGGTGGCATTTATTCTTTTGGCCATTGTTATCATCGAATTAGAGAGTACTATTTTCTTTAGATATTCTACCAATGCTTCTGCACCACAGTGGAGTTTGTTATGTTCAGTTTCCATGACTACTTTCATCAATCCTACTGGCAGTATAACTTGTCCGACCGGTGTTACATACCATCCTACAACATTCCTTCTTGCTCCAGTGAATTGTGCCAACCGTTCATCCTCCGGAGAGTAGCACGGTTTCTCTTCTAAATAAGGTGCAGCGGGATTTTCTCTTGTCGGTATCAGAGCCATTTGAGTCCAGACCAATCTGGCTGCCCTTTTTGCAGCTTCATCTGCCATCCGATTCCCCTGAAATTCTTTCCCGGAGTCTGCTTGATGACCTTGGACATGCATGATCGCTACTGCTGTAGGTAAGTGTACAGCTTCCAACAACTGAATTATTACTTCCTTATGTTTGATCTGTGAGCCTTGAGAGGTCAAAAGTCCTCTTTCTTTCCACAAAGCCCCATGGATGTGAACCACACCAAATGCATACTTTGAATCAGTCCAAATGTTCACTTTCCTGTCTCTACTAAGGACCAATGCCCTTACCAACGCCCATACTTCTGCTTTTTGCGCTGAAGTTTCCGGGGGCAGTGCTTTAGCTTCCACTATTTCTTGGAGTGTCACCACAGCATACCCTGCATACCTGGTTCCATGCTCCATAAAACTGGATCCGTCCGTGAACAGCTCCACATCGGGATCTGCCATCGGGACATCTTTCAGATCTTCACGGCTGGCATACACTTGTTCGATCACCTCCACGCAGTCATGCTCCAGTTCTCCTTCCTCTTGGGTGGACCTGAGGAATTCTGCTGGATTGAGATGGTTGGTTATTTTTAATTCAACATCATCTTGTTCCCGCAACTGAGCCTGGTACTGCATCATTCTGCTGGAGGAGAGCCAATGCCCCCCTTTTTGTTCCAAGACGGCTATGACCATGTGAGGTACATATACCGTGATGTGTTTTCCCAGTGTCAGTTTCCGTGCCTCCTGAATTAGGATTACCGTAGCAGCCACTGCTCGCAAGCACCCTGGCCACCCTCCGCTCACCATGTCCAGCTGTTTCGAGAAGTACCCCACGGGCCTCTTCCATGACCCCAATCGCTGTGTGAGTACTCCTAAAGCTAATCTCTGCCTTTCATGCACATACAATTGAAAGTCTTTTGTCAAGTCAGGCAGACCCAGGGCGGGGGCCTCTTTGAGTGCTTGCTTTAATTCCTGGAAGGCCTTGTGCTGTGTCTTACCCCACTTGAATTCGGGTTCCTTGATTGTTTCGTACAGTGGTTTGGCCATGAGTCCGAAATTCGGAATCCACAGGCGACACCAGCCGACCATTCCTAGGAAAGATCTTAATTCCTGATTATTTCGTGGTACAGGGATTGCACAGATGGCTTGTATGCGATTCACCCCTATTCTCCTGACTCCTTGTGATATTTCACATCCCAGATAAATTACCTTCTGTCGCACCAGCTGCGCTTTTTCCTTGGATACTCGGTATCCTGCCTGACCCAACATGTTTAATAGTTCAATTGTTAACTTTGAGCACAGTCCCCGCTCCTCTGTTCCCAGGAGTATGTCATCCACATATTGTAAAACAACATAAGAAAAAGGAGACTCTTTTACCTTGGTAGTTTTCCATTCCTCTAACTCCTTTGCTAGCTGGTTTCCAAAAATGGTGGGTGAACACTTAAATCCTTGTGGCAACCTGGTCCATGTTAACTGTCGCTTGCGGCGAGTGTCTGGGCTTTCCCATTCAAAGGCGAAAATGTATCGACTCTCAGGGGCCAGTGGGATGCAGAAGAAGGCGTCTTTTAGATCAATTACTGTGAACCACTGAAAATTCTCAGAAATCGATGTTAACAATGTATATGGATTGGCCACCACCGGGTGTATATCTTTGGCAATTGCATTTACTGCTCTCAGGTCCTGCACCAACCTGTATTTCCCATTTGGTTTCCTTACCGGAAAGATTGGAGTATTAAATTCCGATTCGCATTCTTGTAAAATCCCTAATGCTATAAATTGCGTGATCATTGGGGCAATTCCTTTCCTGGCTTCCAAACTAATAGGGTACTGTCGGACTCTTACCGGGTGTGCCCCTTCCTTTAATTCAATTTTTACAGGAACGGCTACTCTGGATCTGCCCGGGGTCCCTGTTTCCCATACCCACGGGACTACTGCCTGCTCTATTTCCTGGGGTATCTCCTCTGTCTTTGTCTCTTTAATCACAAAAAGTTTTGCCAGATTCCCCTCCGGGATTTCTAGTTTAGCACGCCCTTTCTCGAATATGATTTTTGCATCCAGTGCCGATAATAAATCTCGCCCCAACAAGCATTCCGGGCTGCTTGGCATATATAAAAACTGGTGATCCAATTCTTTGTTTCCAAATTTGATTTCCAGTGGCCGCAAGAATGACCTCTCCACCACCTCCCCCGACACCCCTACTACTTTCACAACTGAATCACTTAACGGTCCTATTTGTTCATTGATTGCAGAGAAAGTGGCTCCTGTATCTACCCTAAATTCCCTGGGCCCCCCGTCAACTTCCAGGACCACTTTTAGATCTTTATCTAGTCAGCTCTGATTTTGATAGTTCCCCATCATAAAGGCTTGAGCGACACCTTGTGGTCCTGGCGCGAAAGGGTTTAACCCATCATTCGCATTCATTCCCTGATTCATGGGATTCCTTCCTGGAAAGTTACTCATCGGTGTCCCCATCCCCAAATTGAGGGGGCACTCATTCTTCCAATGACCTTCGGCGAAGCATCGGGCGCACTGATTGGGCCCCAATTTACCTCTACCCCTACCCATCATCTGGTTCCCTACATTCTGATTCACAAAACCTCCGAAACCACCTCTTCCCATGCCCCCGTTTCCTCTGCCTCGTCCCCTCCCCCGGCCTCTCACATTCATCTGACTTGCCTGTTGTAACACTGCCAACATGCTTGCTTGTTGCTTCTTCACTGCCTCTTTCTCTCTATTATTATACACTTTCCACGCTACTTCAAGCATTTTCTCCAAGTCCCGAGTGTCATTCCCTTCTAGCTTTTGTAGCTTCCTCCTAATATCCTCCTGTGACTGTCCCATAAATATCAAGGCCATTTGTAGTTTTCCTGCCTCCGATTCCACGTCTAAGTCTGTATACCTCCGTGCTATTTCTTTCAGCCTCTCCAAGAACGCAGATGGTGACTCTGCCTTATCCTGTCTTACCGCATACAACTTAGACCAATTTAAAGTCTTTGGGATTCCCCTCTGAATTCCTTCCACCAACAGCTCCTGATAAACCTGCAACCTATGATACTCTTCTGCCAAATTAGGGTTCCATTCTGGATCTTCCCTTGGTACTATTTCATTCACATTCCCTATTCCTTGTAGTGCTGGTGCTTGCAACTGAATCATGTCCCTTGCCCGATTAGACATAGCTTTAAATACCATCTCCTTTTCCGTAGAATCCATTATCGAGTCTAGCAACACCTGTAGGTCATTCCAGTCCGGATTCTGTGTCTTTATTACCATTTTCACCACCCGAGCCACCTTTTCAGGATTTTCTCTATAAGCTCCCGCAGATTGCTTCCAAATTATTAAATCATTGGGGGAAAACGGAACTTTCACTCTGACCCGATCCCCTGTTGGTCCAACTGCTTCTCGCAATGGGGCCATTAGATGTGCTCGAGAAGCGCTTTTTCCCCTGTCCAGACGCCCTCTGCGAGTACGCTGGGAGAGCGGAGTTCGGGATTGTTCCCTCCCTCTCTCCCTGGGTTCGGGAGTTCGGGATCGTTCCCTCTCTCCTTCCTCGGAGTCAGATTCCTCTTCCGAAGAATCTGAGTCCGGGAGGGGGAGGTTGATTGGGTCGGATGGTGATACCAACAAAGACACATCCTCCTCAGGCTCAGAGAACCGTACCCTTCGTTCTTTACAACCCACGCATTCTTCTGGTTCCGTTTCTAACACCATCATTCCACATTTCCTCTGCCAATCCTTTTTTCCTATTAGCTGATAGAACAAATCCAAATAGGGTATCTCATCCCACTTCTCATTTTCCCGTAGGTACCGCATCATGGGGGTTATAATTTCAGAATTAATAGTGCCATTCCACGGCCACTGCATCCCCCCAGTTTCATATTCAGGCCATACCTTATTACAATAATCAATCAATTCTCTTTTCCGCAGCTCCCGTCCCAATTTACCCTCCTTCCAATGACTTAGCAAACACCCGAGGGGAGATTCCTCCGGAATATCCTTATCTGAACTTGACAAAGCCCGAAACACCCGCAACGGCATCATTCCAGAGATATGCAACCACACAATAACACACACACACAGTAACACACAGATTAATACCAATACTAATTACCACAATGTCCAATTCCCTCCTTGCTTATCTCGTCGCCGCGAGAAGCAAGGGCTGGCTCTGCAAAGCTTTCGCTCTGTCTGACGGCCAGCGCCTAGGCTTTATAATCCAAACCAATGCCCCAACCCTGCGAGTAGAGACTCGTCTTACCGGGCAGGCTACCACCACCGGTTTAAAAGGAATAAAGCACCTTGTGGGCTTACCTCACGGTTGTCCGTCGGACGCGGGATCGGGCACGGGCTGATGTCTCCCCAGAAATCACCTGGTGCCGGCACGGAGCAGATCACCCCGCGAACCGCCCCTACGACCCCCGGAGTCCCACCTGGGTCGCCAGAAAACTGTTGCCCACCGACCACAAACACAAACCAACAGAGAGTCAGTTTATGCGGTGCTTTATTCAGGGCCCGGGGACCTGGGGACTAGTGTCCCAAATCAGGCTTCCCAAAGGCCTATCGTTTCACTCAGCTCTTTATACAGTTTCAAACATTGGCACACATACAAGATTTAATCTTCAAAGTAAAACATACATCACAAGGATTAACAATTGATAATCATACCCTAAGCCATATATCTTCATGGTTGTCTAGTCTTAGATAATGCTCAACGAGCTCCTACCACTGAAATCCCCCTTGCATGCAACATATATCAACCCAGAACAATTTACTTTTAGACAGGTTCACCATGCCCAGCTAATTCACTAACGGGTTCACCATGCCCAGCTAATTCACTATTCCTAACCTCCCCACCCAGTACATTCCATTCCTGTTTCCTCAGAGAACTATTTCTACACCTGAGGCCTTACAGCCTAGCAGAGCCTTAGCCTTACTACTTCTAAAATCCAATATCCTATCCTTTTTGTAACAATATACTTATGGAAATTAATCTATATACCTCTTCCTATCTCCTCAGGGCAAAGCATAAAATTACCAAGGGAAGGGCATGTAATAATAGTAAGAAATATGTAATCGTACAAAAGTGGCAGCTGGAAAGTTCTCTCACACTGTGAAAGCGACTAAAAGAAAAATTTGGGGTTGGAGAATGACTGAAGGTTTTCATTAAGTTGGAAAAATTTTTAGTCCGAAATCAGGACCCTGAAAATAGTATGCTGAGGAGATCGGAATGAGTGAGTATTGTTATACCCCCAACCCTAAGGCAATCCAGACCATTTTGAATAACAGAATTATGCTGTATGTTGTTCCCCATGATTTCCACTGACCTCTTCTCTTTCCCTGAGTACAAGTTCTGGGAATCCCTCTGAAACCTGGTTGGTAGGAACAAGTTTAATTTACCATTTTAGATTCGAAGATGCCTTTTTCTGCCTGCCTCTGGCTCCTAACAGTCAAAAGCTTTTTTGCTTTTGAGTGAAAAAATCCTGAAACATGACAAAAATCCCAGCTAACCTGGACCATGTTACCACAAGAATTCAAAAACAGCCCAACCCTCTTGGGAAATTGTAGTGGTTTGGTCCAAAATACTCATTACTATTTACCTTCTGTGAGATAAGAATTAGGAGAAAAGCAAAGCAGACACAAAACCTGAAAAAATATAAAGAAATTTATTAACAGACCTAAAAGAAGGGAAAAAGAAAAAAAAAAATCATACCACACTTTCAGAACACTTCTCCTCCCCCCACCTTTCCCCCTTCTCCCACTAACAATGTAAAAAGACAACCCTTGAGATGTTCATTCTGTTTACCACTTCCATAATAACCTTGTTCAGTTCATTTAGGAAGAGAAGTCTCTCTTGCTCATACCATGGAGACATTGTCACAACGAGACAGCCGCCGGGGTTGGTTCTCTGCTCGTATCATGTGAGAGTCCCCTCCCACGACTTGCAGCTTTTCCCATGTGCTAGTTTGAAAACAAACCAGTGGGAGGCACCAAGTCAGAATAACAATTTAATGGAAATTAAAGAAAAGGAAAAGAAAGTAAAAGAAAACACTGACTGAGTCAAGATACAACCTGAGTCCCTGTTAGGCAGGGTGGTGGTAGCAGTCCTCTGAAGTGGTGATCCTGTAGTAGAAGGGGTCTGCTCTTCCTCAGAAAGTCCAGTGGTGGCTGTGGGGCTCCTGTCCTCTGGAAATCCAGTGGAAAGAGTGTCTCTGGTGTTTAGAGCCCCAGATTATATCCACGATGGGATGCTTGGTTCCTCCCTCTGGGTGGAGCATCTCACAATAGGGTAATGAGTCATGAGGCCAAGTGTTGATTAGGCTCATTAACAGCAGATGGTCCGGAGGGAGTTATCTCTGAGTCATGCAGCAGGACAATGATGGGCCATTAACAGCAAGATAGTCTGGGGGGAGGAGGCAAGGAAACACTGCCCCACCTGATTTCAACAGCTCATGAGGATGGTAATAGAATACACCTCAACCCAGGATATCCCACAACTGCTTTCGAGGGTCCAATCTTGAGCTACTGGGCTACCATTTTAAGGTTGAGCCGTTCAGAAACAAAAGTTCTCTTCACCCATCTCTGGGAGCATTTTCATTTCTGAGAATAGAGGCCCTCCCCCTTCCCTGGGAGAAAAAGGGTCCTCATCATCTTCATCTCTAGGACTATCTCTGGGAGCATCTCTAGGAACTGAGGTCTTCTCCTTCCAATTTGGAGCAAGAGTCCTCATCCCTTCCATCTCTCCCTGTTCAAACTTCTCATCAAATTACAGTTGCTTCAGCATTTGCTTATTCCAGCACCGGTGCTTTTGCTCACAAGTACAGTTTGAACGCTCCACCCCCCATGCTTTCATGAAATTACAACGAGTACTCTGATATATCATAGTCTATCACCACCCTAGCTTTACAACAGAATTTCAGCTTTAAGCATCTCCTCTTTCTCCTTCCTCAGGTTTTCAGCTCTTCACAGCACTAAAAGGGTTAATCTCACCCAGGCCTTGCAGCTGGAATTTTGCTTATCACTGTTGGTCACATGATCTTTGCCAGGCATCGTTGGGCAGCTTCAGCTGAATTAGTCGACCGCATTGGAGAGGGGGGCCGCACCGTCTGCACGTAGGAGGACTGGGGGGACGTGGGTGGAACAGGGCTGCACGGCTCCAGGATGGCTGTAGCCCCACCTGGCCCGAGCAGGGCCTGGCCCAGGCCCTGTGGGCCTCATACAGGCCCTGCAGCTACATGTCCCAGCACCAGAAATGAGACAGAGCTCCCCCTAGCTTTGTCCATTCTTAAATGTGGACCACAGAGGCGGTCAAAATTTTAAGTGGCTTCAAAAATTGTCCATATTCAAACTAGCCAGCTGAACTAGCCAGCTGACAGGCTCTGTCAGGTCATAGAGAAGGTGTAAGCGCCCTTTTGCAAGAACATTACTTCCGGGACTATGCTTGCTAACCCATGACAACTAGCAAAAAATTTGGAAAAATGGACCTCACCAACAGAAACCAGATGAGACTCAACTACGTAGATGACCTTTTGATCACAGCAGAAACTGAAGAGGAGTGCAATGAATAGGCAGCAAGTTTACTCAATTTCTTAGGATTCAACAGATATAAAGTTTCTCAACAGAAAGTCCAAATCACAAGAAAGCAAGTGATATATCTAAGATATGTGATTTCAGGAGGGCAATGCGAGCTGGGACAAGACCAAAAAGAAACCATTTGTCGAACTCCTCAACCACAGACAGTGAAGGCACTTTGAACCTTTTTAGGTATAACAAGATGGTGTCGACTGTGGATTTATAACTTTGGACTGCTGGTAAGACCTTTATATAATACACTAAAAACTGAAAGTAAACATTTGGTCTGGACTGGAGAGGCCAAGAGAGCATTTACTCAACTTAAATATGAACTAATGAGGGCACCAGCTTTAGGCCTTCCAGATGTGACAAAGCCCTTCTGGTTGTTTTCTCATGAATGCCAAGGCATAGGTCTAGGGGTATTGGCCCAACAAATAGGTCCATACCTGAGAGCAGTAGCCTATTTCTCAAAACAACTGGGTGAGGTAAGCAAGGGTTGACCAGGGTGCCTCAGGGAAGTTGCTGCTCTAGTACTCAACATACCAGAAGCCTGAAAATTCAAGATGGGTCAAAAGATAACCATCTTAGTCTCACATACGGTATTGGAAGTGCTGAAGCAGAAAGGGGGACACTGGTTGTCTCCTTCTCGGTTCCTTAAGTACCAAGCCATACTGGTGGAACATGATGATGTGAACATCATCACAACTAACATTGTGAATCCAGCTTCTTTTCTTAGCGAAACATCAGCAACCTGGAACCCAGTGGTTCATGAACCATTTATTCCAGCCGACCAGACCTGAAAGAAACACCTCTGGAAGATGCTGAGGATACATGGTATACAGTTGGAAGCAGTTTCATTAAAAACGGGACCCAGAGGGCTGGATATGCAATCATTGCTACTAAAAAGGTAATTGAAGTTCATCCCCACCCAGCAGGAACCTCAGCTGAGAAAGCAGAAATCATAGCTCTGATCCAAGCACTAGAACTGGCAAAAGGGAAGATTATCAATATTTGGACTGATTTGAAATATGCATTCAGTGTGGTGCATGCTCATGGAGATGTGTGGAAAGAAAGAGGACTTCTGACAACACACAGAAAACAAATCAAACATGCGGAAGAAATTCTATGACTACTGGAGGCCATCAATCTACCCTTATGAGTGGCGATCATGCATTGTAAAGGGCATCGAAAGGGTAACATGGAACAGGAGATGGGAAACAGATTGGCAGATTCAGAAGCCAAAAAGGTGGCAGAAAAGGGACAGGTACAGCCATTGGCTCTGATACCAGATGGTAAGCCCATAACTTGGGACAAACTTATCTAGATGCTCAGTTGAAAAACAACTTTTACATTTTTTCTAGTAGGAAAACTGTAGTAGTGTTGAAGGTTAGGTTTTTTCCTTTTTTTTCTTTCTCTCAGCAAATTTCTCTCCCATTTGTTGCCTAAGAGATGGTGAATGACCATACTTAAGAGACAGAAGATGTGGCCGGAATGGGGAGGAAGAGGGAAGGGGTGCAGTTTGCTGCAGTCTCTTAGCTGGGGAGTGAGCTCGCTGGCTGAGGGGTTTTCTCTTGGGAAGTGCAGAGATACCACGATAGGTGGGGAGGTGGGGGCTGACCAAGACTTGGCTGGGGGTCAGGGGCTGGGCTCAGCCCTCTCTCTCTCTCTCAGATTGGAGGGGAGACAGTTGTGGTTTTGGTTTTGGACTGCTGCTGCAGAGAGGGTTCACTGCTACTGTGGAGTTTTGTCCTTCGCCGCTTCTCCTTTCTGTGGATGAGCCTCTGCTCACAAGACCAGCTGTTGAACTGGGACCTTTCAACACCTGACCTCACTGGGAGGATGCCCCATTCCACTATAAAAGAGGAAGCCGGGAAAGCTGCAGTACCGTCCCGAGCTAGTGCGTTGTCCTGGTACCAAGCAAACTGCTGCCTGCCTCGAGTGGGACAGATGGAGTCCGATCACGGCATGGAGGAAGCCGGTGAAGCACCTGCTTGTGTTTGCCTGGCCCCCCGATGGCTAGGTGCGCGAAGGAGGTAGGATAAAGCAGAGGGACTCCATGTGGGGGAAGAGAGATTATTGCAGGGTAAAAACCCACAAGGAGAGACAAACCAGGTGGCCGGGCAGGGTGGTTTTGTACCCTGACAAACAGGCATGGAAAACAGACAGTAACCAATGATATATCCAGGGCAGGGAGAAGGGGTTACAGCAAATGGGAAACGGGGTAGGCGGGGAGGAATAACAGAGACCAATCAGCTACCGAAGAACCTAGAGAAGAACCTAGATCACTCTGGGGAAGCGGCTGGATATGAGAAATATGAGGGAAGGCAGATCTGGGGCTAAAAGGTGTGGTGGTTTGGGCAGATTTGGAAATATATATCCTCTGAGAGAAGGCAGGTTACAACCAGCCCACCCCCACGAGGTTCGGGAAAAAATTAATTTTCCTCAAAGGAAAGTGAAAGAGATAAAAACGATTTATTTAACAAACACACAGGAAAAGGATAATGCTAAAAAATAAAACCTCTCGCTCTGCTGAGAGAAACCTGGGAAAATTTCAGAGTCCTTCCATAGTCTCTGTCTCCCCCTCCTTGGAGCTGGGATGGGGCAGTGGGCCCACCTCCAGGGCCAAGGCCTCGGTGGAAAGTCCTTCTGATGTATTCTGATGTTGAAACCGTCCAGCAGAGAAGAAGGGAAAAAATCGGAGTCCCAGGAAAACAAAGTTCAACTCTCCGGAGGAAAAGGAGCTGAAAAAATGGCCGAAAGCTGGCTGGAAAGAAGCAAGCTGGGTGCTTCCCTCCACTCTTGCTCTCCTGCTGCAGCTGAATGTAGAGAGCCATCTCTATCTCTGTGTGACCTTGAACAAGCTGCAAACTGCTTTGAGGAAGTTTTGCTCAGTTTTTCCTCCCCCCTCTCAGGCTCAGTTTAAAGGCATAGAAAGGCAAAAAATTAATTTCTGGGCATGGGGCAGTGATATGGGATACACATCACAAAGTCACGCCAAGACAAAAGGTAAGTCACAGATTTATGTATTTTTCACAGCCTTATGAATGCTCAAGGCTTTTGGGGCTGGTCCTGGGGTTAGTCATGGTTCACTGCAACACGGGAAGGATTCTTTTGATAGATTTTTCTGATGAAAAATCAAGCACAAACACGGCAATATTATATCTGAGAACCGTTTATTGAAAAAGAAAAAGACAAACAAAAAAACAAATAAGTAAGTGTTCTTATTAAAAAAGGGGGGGGGGGGGGAACAGAAAAAAGGAGCAGAGAGAGAGAAAAGAGCAAGAGTAGGAAAGAAACAGAAGACAGGGGACAGCGTTACCACAGAACCCTGGCTATCTGTCAGCATCGGTTTGGCAGATGGAGCATGCGTGTTGCAAACCGCGGGGCGTTTGCGTAGCTTCCGTGGCAGGCTGGATGCGATTTCCAAGTGGCGGTGGCAGCGTGCCTCCGACAATGGCTGCAGATTGCGGCTAGAAGCTGGGTGAGGGCAGTGGCTGCGGACGGAGGCCATGAGCAGCAGATGGCGGCTGCGGATGGCGGCTACGAGCTGTGGACGGCAGCTGCGGACGGCGGGCAAAAAACACAATGGCAACAGCAGTCACAGTCAAATGCCGAATGCAGGCAGCGGCGACTGCGGAGCACGAGATCGTCACGGCGACAAGCTAGTTCCCGGAATTGGCACAGCAGGGCAAAGCAGGCACGGGCAGGGAAATAGGACCACAGGGAAGAGGGCATGAAGGCGGGAGCAGAAGGGGCCAAGCTGACCCTCCAAGCAACCCAAAGCAAAAAGACCTTGTGGTGTTGCGGCTAGCTGCTTTTATGTGCCCCCAAACTCCTACCCCAACTCGGCTTCGCGGGCCCGTTTTTGGTGGGGATATTTTGCGGGCATTGTTTGCGGGCATCTGGGTACTTGCCTTCACCAGCAAGTGGAGGGCGGGAAGCTGCTTGCAGTCTAATCATGGAAGTTTTCTCTGCCCTGATTGGCTGCCAGATGAAGCCTCTCTGGGGACAGGGCAACACAGTTTTTTTTATAGGACTTTTCTTCACCTCATTTGTGACATATGTTGAGGCATATATATTGGTCCCGTTCACCACCCCGTGACTCAACATTGTTCACAATAACAGAGGTGGAAAAAATAGAAAGCTACTGAGAGAGAGAAAAAGAGACAGAGAGGGTAGGGGTATCTAATAACTTGGATATAACAACAGAATTATACAATTCACAGGTGAATTCAAGTTTTTGCACCGTTATTTAGGAAACTTGCTGGGCTTATGTGCCAAGTCTGAGTGCGTATTGTCCAAAAAGTTGTCTTACTTCCAAAACATAACAATAACAACAACAATAATAACTGTTATTAACTCTGCATACAGTTATCTTGTGATATAAGCAACCGGGTCCTCAATTCCTTCAAAGCCAGGATATAACTATAACTTCAGAACGAAGGAATAATCCACCTAGAGTTAATTTTATGTTCTTTCCAGTGGGCATCTTTTGCTTTCCAGGTGTATTCGTTTAAAGGGGTATCAAGAACTAATAGCACTTTCCCAATAGTTGGGAGTTCTACTAGCACCAGCTGTCCAGGGGAAAAAGTTGGATTAGTAGAGTGTTCTGGGCTGGTATAGACAGGCAGAGTTGTGGGTGCCTGGGGGCAAAAGGCAGTTACCTTGGGGCAACCATTCGCCCCCCACCTATTGTTCACAAACGCCACTGCCTCTCCAGTTGCGTTGCCCATTCTGATTTCTGGGGTTTCAGGTACCTTTTCAGTAGCCCATTTGTTCTTTCAACTACCCCATTGGCTTGGGGGTAAGAGGGTGTGTGAAACACCCACTTTATTCCTTCCTCAGTAGCCCACTCTTGTACTACTTTTGCTGCAAAGTGGGTACCATTGTCGGACTGGATAGTTTGGGGTTTGGGAAAGGTCCCAAACCACTCTTTCAGGGCTTTAACAGAGTTTTCATCTGTAGCTTGGGCAAAGGCCTTGGCTTGGGTGAGTCCTGAAACTATTTCCACTCCCACTAGTACATACTGTTTCCCTTCTGATTTCTTAAAGGGTCCAATATAATCAACTTGCCACGCCTCCCATAGACCTCGTCCTTCTCTTAGACATAACGGAGGTCCTTCTAAGGGGGGGGTCTCTCAAGTTGGACTCGACATTCTTCGCAAGCTGAAATGCATGTTTTGCAATTTTCTTTTGTTACAGGCCAGCCTCAGGCATGACCTTCTAGGTACAAGTCCTTTGCATCCCAAATACGGACCATCCAACTTATTATGGATTCGTCGGACCGTCGGGTGTAATCCTTTCTTAGGCTGTGAAGGTCCTTTATGGACATGGACTCAGTAATGGTTTCTGTGCCTGAGTCCGTTGGTGGTTTTGAGGTTCCTTCCCCTGCATCTTTTGAGGTCCCTTCCCCTGCATCATCATCATCTTTCACTGGGCGATCAGTTTTGGTGGTGTGCTTCTTCCTCGTGACAGGAGCCACTGTCAGTGGCTTAGACTCTCCATCTGGTGGAGAGTCTTGTGGCCTTGGTTTATATGCAGCCACTCTAGGAGATGCTGCCAGTCATCAGTTACTGCCTCTTGGTTTGATGGGGCAAGTCTGGTCAGTTCATCTACCTTGTTGTTCCATTTGGCTGTTGGATCATTCCCTGTCTGGTGAGCAGCTATCCATGCCACCGCAAAGTCATCCTTTTTCGCAAATGCTAAGATGTCTTGCCACTTCCCCTGCCAAACAGGAATCCCATTTACCTTCTGTGGGAGACAGGGGAGTAGAAACTCCTCTGAATTAAAGAAGGCTTTGATTTACAACCCTGGAAGAGACTAGGTCTGGCTTAATTGACAGAGATTTATAGATCTTAAGTAAAAGGATCACAAGCCTGTGTTCCTATAGTTATAAGTAAAAATGTGCACTGGGTGTTCTGGTGGAGGATTTTGAATATAATAGTGCGATTTTATATAGTTTAAGTTAAGAATGTAGATGATACAATAGAGACATCTGTGTGTATGTGACATGAGAAGTTATTGGTCAAGACATAGCTGCATTGCAGTGAGAAGTGCCACAGGTGATAGGTCATAAATCCAAAACAAAGTGTCGTTTTAAGTGTCTATTGGATTAGAAAGTTATAAATTATGATGTAACTCTAAATCTTGTGACTAGTCACCATTATTCGGAGGTATTGTAACATCTCACGCCTCGACTGATGTGTTTTGTTATTTTAAACAATAAATTTGTGTAATTGCATAGTCCCATTATTACCGCAGGCCTGGTTCCTACGGTATAGCACCGTGTCCCGCAGCCATAGGGAGGAGGAGGAGGAGAAGATCCAGCAGGCAGGACTTGTGCAGCAAGATTGATTTCTTTAATTATTTTACAAACTCTTTTATAGACTTTTTTCTTCATAGCCTAATTGGACAAAGGGCCAGCCACCCCTTGGGGGTGATTGGCTAAAATCCTAAAACATCCATTGTCAAAATATTTTTCTACTATACCATAAACAAGACTTTTCAAGGTTGCAGGTGGGTTGGTTGTTTACATTCCCTGCCACCTCTTCTGTGAGAGAGAAAAGTCTCTCACAGACTTAGAAAATAACAAGAAAATCCTCGCTAGCAGCATTTTTGTATCTACATCCCATCCCTGAAAGTTATTTCCTCTGACAAGTGAACACGTGGGAAATTTGACACCTAGAAATTGTACTTCTTCTGAGGGGGTTTGGATTTTCTCTGGAGGGACCTCTAGCCCTGAACTTTTGAGGTGAGTAATGATGTTGTCCTGGGTAGTCCCAACATCTTCCTTCTGATTGCCCCCTATAAGGATATCATCAATGTACTGATAAACTTTCACTCCCTCTTGTACCGGTATTTTCTCTAATTTTTTCCAGAGCATGGTGAGCTAAGGTAGGTGAATGCTTGTATCCCTGGGGAAGCCTAGTAAAGGTATGTTGTTGCCCCCCCCCCCCCCCCCCCCCCCCCCATGTAAAGGCTAACTGATCTTGATCTTCTGGCTGCAACAGCACCATAAAAAACGTCTTTAACATCAATAGTGGCCATGATCCTGTGTGCCTGTTCCTGGATGGTGGCTGTGAGTTCAGCAATGTTTGGTACAGCTGCTGTTAAAGGGTCTGTATTAGCATTGAGGCGGTGGTAGTCTACAGTGAATCGCCATTTGCCGTTCGGCTTTCGCACAGGCCATACTGGAGAATTGAAAGCTGAATGGGTAGGTGTCGCGGGTTGGGTTTGTAACCGGGCGGAAACACCAATTTAGTGTAGTGGTTTGGTCTAAAATACTCATTACTGTTTATCTTCTGTGAGATAAGAATTAGGAGAAATGCAAAGCAGGCCCCAACTTGAAAAGAGTATAAAGAAGTTTATTAACAGACCTAAAAGAGGAAAAGAGAAAAAAAAATTATACCACCTTCAGAACTCTCCTCCTCCCCCCACCTTCCTCCCTTCTCCCACTGACAATGTAAAAAGACAACCCTTAAGATGTTCAGTCTGTTTACCACTTCCATAATAACCTTGTTCAGTCCATTTAGAAAGAGAAGTCTCTTCTTGCTCGTGCTATGAAAAACAGTATCCACAACAAGACAGCCACCCACTTCCAAATATTGTTCAGTCCATTTAGGAAGGGGAGTCTCTCTGCTTGCAATGTGAGTCCCTTCCCCCGACTTGCAGCTTTTCCCGCAACTGCTTTTGAGGGTCCACTCTTGAAGTCTTTTGGGGTACAATTTTAAGGTTGAGCCGTTCAGAAACAAAAAAAAACAGAGGCCCTTCTCCTTCCCTGGGAGCAAAGGGTCTTCCTCATCTTCATCTTTAAGACTATCTCTGGGAGCATCTCTAGGAATTGAGGTTTTTCTCCTTTCCCATTTGGAGCAAAAGTCCTCATCTGGTTCATCTGGTTCATCTCTCTCTGTCCAAACTTCTCATGAAATTACAGCTGCGTCAGCATCTGCCTACTGCTTACGAGTTGAACACTCCACCCCCCATATCTCCATGAAATTACAACGGGATACTCTGATATATCATAGCTTCACAACAGAATTTCAGCTTTAAGCATCTCCTCTCTCTCTTCCCTCAGGTTTTCAGCTCTTCACAGCAATAAAAGGGTTAATTTCACCTCGGCCTTGCAGCTGGAATGTGGCTTATCGCTGTTGGTCACCTGACCTCTGCCGGACAGAGGTGCCGCTTTGCTGAAATCTTGGCCGCAGTGGAGGGGGGGGTTCCGAGCCGCCCTGGCCACCCACCGCAAGGCAATGGCGGGGGGGTTCCATGGCTGGAACAGGCTCATGGCTCCAGGCTGGCCATGGCCCGGCCCGGCCTGGCCCAAGCAGGGCCTGGCCGGGCCCGCTGGCCCCCGCACGGGGCCTGCAGCCACCTGTCCCAGCGCCGGAAACGAGAGAGAGCTTGGGGCGGAGTTTGTCTATTCTTAAGTGTGTATCACAGAGGCGGTCACAACTTTAAGTGGCTTAAAGAATTGTCCATATTCAAACTGGCCAGCTGATAGGTTCTATCAGGTCCCAGAGGAAGCTGTAAGCACCCCTTAGCAAGGATATCCCTTCCGGGACTATGCTTGCTAACCTATGACAGTAGGGATGACAATTTCCCGTTTTTTCAAATCCTCTAGGACCGAGGCAATTCCCTCCCGGGCCCCCAAGGGCAGTGAGTAGGGTTTGACATTTGTTAGTTTTGAAGGGGGAAGGTTTGGGGCCATCTGCAACAGTCTAATTTGGTGGTGGGTGGTTCCAAAGGAACACTGTCGCCCGAGATTGTCATGCCAAGTCCTCCCCTTCAAAACATCCAGTCCCAGCAAGCTCAAAGGGAAGTCCCCTATTGCCATATTAACAATTATGTTGCTCTCCTCACCTGGTAATATAAGACTAACTGCAGCAGTAGTCACTGGTTGTGACATGCCTAATGCATTTACTACAAGCAAGGGCCATGTGGATGGGACAACCCTCACAAGCGGCGGCATCTTGTTTAGTCAGAGCCGATATCTGAGCTCCAGTGTCCACCAAAAATGTTAGTAACTCTTTTTTAGGTCCGGCCACTACCGTCAGTAAGATAGTTCCATGTCCATTATCAGTGAGCTGTCTAACATAAATCCAGCCTCCACTTTCCCACCCACTCAGGGAAAGCGGAGCTTTTAGTTTCCCTGCTCAGGCTTGTTCATCATACTGTATTTCCCCATGCCTGTGCCCTTGGATGTTTTGTCTGGCCATTCTAGCACTATTTGTTCTAGTTTATCTGTGGGGACACCATCCATTAGGCTCTTTGGGATTCCCTTCTGACAACCTTGTGACCAAAGTGCCTGTCTTGTGAATGGACGGTGTTGCCCATTCTGATTGGAACACGGGGGAAATCTTGGGTGATGTTCCTGGACTAAGATACGTATGTCTCACCCGGCGAGTCTCTGACTTGCTCACTACTGGCTTTACTGGACCATACTTCTATCCAAAATTAATCAATTCCTGAGCTACGTCCCCCCAGGTCCATACTTTGCCTCCCCGGATAGTGGTATCTCCTGTGGGAGAGGGGGTGGTGTTGTCCAAGGCAGCAGCAACTCTCTCAAGTGGGGCAAATCTTGTATTTTTCCTTGTAATTGTATTGCCACCCGCTTTAGGGAGTCAGGGAGTTCTCTTATTAACGGGGTAATTCGGACAGGATCTACTTTTAACATCATAGGTGACTCTTGCAAAGGGGGACAGCTTACACTTGTACATCATCTGAATGCATGCCCCCTTCTGGACACTTTCTACTAACTCATCTGAGATGCTTTCTATGGCTAGAGGGTCACCTCTCTCTAAAGGGTTTAAACTTCCAGCCCAGAAGGCTGTTGTCTGGGTTAAGGATCACAGGGCTTGGTGGTTCCCAGTAGTAAGGAAAACTCTGGGACCCCAGTAACCCTCAGCCTCCTTTTCACTTAGAAGGATTTGGTCCCCCCCAGTCAAAGAAACTCTCCAAACAAATTCTGTTTCAGATTCTCAAGGATTACAGCTGAAATCCTTTTTTAATTTGGACAATTCAGTAGCAGTAAAGGGCACCTCTTTAGTTGTAATCACAAGGGCCTGATCTTGGTCATTTTCATATAAAAACTCAGTTTTCATTAGTGGGCAGAGATGGACAGCACTGTCAGCCCAGCTCTGTGAGCCTGTCAGCTCCCTTCTAGGTTCTGTGAGAGTGACTGCTCTGCCTGTGACATCATCCAGCTGTGCCCCAGCAGTAGCCAGTGTTCCGGGCTCCCGGACTAGTTCCTTTTGTAACACTTGAATTAGATTGCTGTTCTGTTTTTTTTCTTTTCTAACTGTCCTTCCAGGTCTGCCACTTGGGCTTGCAGGGACTGAACCATTGTCTGCAAAGATTTAATTGTGGCTGTCTCCTGATGTCTGCGGGCTGCTCTTTCTCACACAGCTGAAGCAAGTGCTGCTCCTAAGACTGCACAGACCACGGCCTCACCTTTCTTTGGTTTAAATTTCGCTTTCAATCGCATAACCATGGTATCATCTATCAGGCTTTGCATGCTGTGCCAGTGTTCTGCCACCCACTCTAGACCAGGCAAAGAGGGTCTAGCTTCAAAAGTTTCTAGAAATTCAAGTAAGGGGGCAGATGGATCCTCACTCTGCTTTTCTTGCTGGGCAACGATATTGATTGCTATGGCTTACTAATTCTCGGGCAGGCAACCTTTAGGGGAGGGTCACACTTTATTTCAATGCTCAAACCAAGCACTCCCCAAACACACACAGAGGTTTTCACTTAAGAGCACACCACGTCTGGGAAAAGGTAACACTGTTGCACCTTCTGGGATAAACACTGCAAGAGACCTCCTGACACACTGCAAAAAGGGGCAAAAAGGCTTCTCGAGTGGGGTCCCACTGTAAGATTTCCAAGTACCCCAAAAAGCACCACCCAAGAGAACACACCTTCAGGCACAATGGCAATTACACAAATAGCTACGGAAAGGGGGCAAGATACTTCTCAGAAAAGGCCACACTGTAACATGTTCAAAATTGCCCCTAGAGAAAGAACACTTTCTGAGAGGACACACCTTAAGTCAGTTGAGGGCCTCAAGTTTCAGGGAGGGCCACACAGGTTTATTTTCTTTCAAAGCCCAAGTACATCTCTCCCTAAAACACACACACTAAACAGTTGAAAGCAGATATAATATTTTTTTAGTCAGAAATAGCCACTTCTGACACCAATTTATGGTCCCATTCCACTATAAAAGGGGGAGCTGGGAAGGATTCTTTTGATAGATTTTTTCTGATGAAAAATCAAGCACAAACACAGCAATAGTATATCTGAAAACCGTTTATTGAAATAAAATAATAATAATTTAAAAAGACAAACAAACAAGCAAGTGTTCTTATTAAAAAGGGGGGGGGGGGGGGGGGGTGATGCCTTTTCCAGTCTTAAAATCAAGAGTCATACACGGTTAGAAGGGGAAAAGGGATTTTACCTTGGTGTTTATTTTAAGGATCCTTAGGTGTACACATCCAGGTCATATGCATCAAGATGCACCCTGCCGAGTCTATCTCTGTGTCTCCGTTTCTCATGAAGCTGCTCCCATCAGTGTACAATTCCCAGTCTGGATCTTTCAAAGGAACATCTTTCAGG
Organism: Aphelocoma coerulescens; assembly: GCF_041296385.1. Lineage (NCBI taxonomy): Eukaryota > Metazoa > Chordata > Aves > Passeriformes > Corvidae > Aphelocoma > Aphelocoma coerulescens. The sequence continues at coordinate 5,374,551 of NW_027184080.1, read as the reverse complement.
TCTGGTCTGCTGGAATAAGTTTCCTCTATTGTCTGCAAACAATCATGCTCAGGCACACTGTCAAGTAATGTGGATGATAAAAACATTGCAGGGTTTATCACAGAAGTTGTCTTTAGAGTAACATCATCCTGTTCTAACAACACAGACTGGTATTTGAGCATCCTTCTAGGGGAGAGCCAGTGTCCCCCCTTTTGCTCCAGCACATTTATCACTGCATGGGGTACATACACAACAATGTGCTGCCCAAGGGTGAATTTACGGGCCTCTTGTATCAGAAGGACTGTTGCTGCCACAGCTTTCAAGCATCCTGGCCAACCCTGGGCTACATTGTCTAGTTGTTTTGAGAAATAGGCCACAGCTCTTCGCTGGTCTCCAAGGTGCTGTGCCAGTACCCCCAGAGCAACATTCACACACTCATGTGTAAAGATTTCAAAAGGTTTAGTCAAGTCCGGCAGCCCCAAAGCTGGGGCTGACATCAAGGAATGTTTCAGCTGTTTAAATGCAGCCCTGGCATTCTCTGTCCACATAATTGTCCCCTTTTCTGCTGCTTTAAGGACCTCATACAGAGGTCTTACCAAGAATCCATAGTTTGATATCCATAGGCGACACCAACCTACCATTCCCAGGAAGGCCTGCATCTCCCTTACGGTATGGGGCTCTGGAAGTCGGCAGATGGCTTCCTTCCGCTCTCTGCTGAGTTGTCAATGTCCACGGAAAATTTCCAGGCCCAGGTATACTACTGTTTCCCTGGCAATCTGTGCCTTCTCTTTCGAGACCCGATACCCACTTTGGCCTAAAAAGTTCAACAGACTTACAGTGAGCTGTATGCAGTCATTTTGTGTCTTGGCCACTATCAAGATGTCATCAACATACTGGAGAACCGATCCTCCTGGTTCTTGTTTCCTCCAGTCCTCAAGCTCCTTTGCCAGCTGTTTTCCGAATATGGTCGGGCTGTTTTTGAATCCTTGTGGTAAAACTGTCCAGGTGAGCTGGGTCTTCCTCCCTGTTTCTGGATTCTCCCACTCAAAAGCAAAGAGTTCTTGGCTATTCTTATGCACAGGAATGCAGAAAAAGGCATCCTTGAGATCTAAAACAGTGAACCACCCTAATTCATTTGTTAGTGTTGTCAAAAGTGTGTAAGGATTCGCTACCACTGGGTGTATGTCCTCTGTTATCTTGTTGATTTCTCTCAAATCCTGTACCAACCTGTAGCTTTTACCATCAGCTTTCTTTACTGGCAAGACTGGTGTGTTGTACCTGGATTCACATTCTACTAACAACCCAAATTTGAGAAACTTTTTAATCACAGGTACTAATCCCTTGCAAGCTTCTAATTTCAGAGGATATTGTCTTTGCCTTACTGGTGTAGCCCCTGCTTTGAGTGTGATACTCACAGGTTCAGCTTTTTTGGATCTACCAGGAGAATCATTGGCCCATACTATTTGAATGACAGCCTCTTCAACTTCTTTGGGAATTTTTCCATGGCATTCCTGTACAAGTATAGCAGCTGCTTCGATAATTTTAGATTCTGGAATTATAACTTTCACTCCCCCTTCCTTTGAAAACTTAATTTCTGCTTCCAATTTTTCCAATAAATCTCTGCCTAACAATGGCATTGGGAAATTTGGCATATACAGGAACTGGTGAGTGATCCAGATTTTTCCCAATTTAAATTTTAAAGGTGGGAAAAAAGGCCTTGTTTCACTTACCCCTGTAGCTCTGATCACATCCACTGTGTCTTGACTCAGTTTACCTTTTAAAGTATTTAACACAGAATATGTTGCCCCTGTATCAACCAAAAATTCAACATCATGATTCCCCAGCTTAGCTACAACCGAAAGCTCTGCTGGGGTAGTTACCTTCGGTCCCCATCAGTCATTTCCAGTGTTTTATTATCAGCTCTAATGGGCTGTTAGGAGGGATTTTTTCATTCACACCACCCATGTTTTCTCACAGACAGGAAAACTCTGCCAGAGGAAAGCTCTTAACTCCGGAATTCAGCCTGCAATCTGGCCTTGGAATTCTGATTTCCCAGGCAGTTTATCTAGGTTACTACACAAACACTTCAGAACAGCACTTTAAAACACTAAAAAGCAACTAGTTTCAGCAAGCAGTAAATGCGCGCGCGCGAAAATCTGGTCTCTACAGGATTCGAACCCTCAACTTCCCGTCGTCCCAACCAACCAACCAACCAACCTCTGAGCCACTCCTGCGGCTGCGTAGGGTGCAGCCTCTGGGCTCCTGTGGATTCCATGGAGGGCGTCCCCTCCTTTCCACAGTTCGCAGGTGAAAAGTTTAAGCTTTCCCCTTTTGTGGGCTTTTTTGCCCCCAGCCTTTCCAACCCCCTTGGAGATCTCCTCCCCTAGTGCTAGCACCGTCTCAGTAGTACTGATCCCCTTTTCACGCACCTCTTTCCGTGCTTCTGCCTTTCCGTGCTGGATCCTAAAGTCCTGGTCACAGTCTTAGATTGTTGCTCCGGCCCCTCTGTAATTTGCCGGCAGAGAGAGGGGCAAAGCAAGATGTGTTCCAACCCAAGACTGTGAGTTTCAAGGTCTTTAGGGTCCCTTCGTGGTCGCCAGCAACTGATGCCTTATCCTGGTCTTAAAATCCCTTTTCCCCCTCTAACCGTGTGTGACTCTTGACTTTAAGACCAGGATAAGGCATCAGGGGGAAACAGGAAAAAGGAGCAGAGAGAGAGAAAAGAGCAAGAGCGGGAAAGAAACAGAAGACAGGGGACAGCGTTACCACAGAACCCTGGCTATCTGTCAGCATCGGTTTGGCAGATGGAGCATGCGTGTTGCAAACCGCGGGGCGTTTGCGTAGCTTCCGTGGCAGGCTGGATGCGATTTCCAAGTGGCGGTGGCAGCGTGCCTCCGACAATGGCTGCAGATTGCGGCTAGAAGCTGGGTGAGGGCAGTGGCTGCGGACGGGGGCCATGAGCAGCAGATGGCGGCTGCGGATGGCGGCTACGAGCTGTGGACGGCAGCTGCGGACGGCGGGCAAAAAACACAATGGCAACAGCAGTCACAGTCAAATGCCGAATGCAGGCAGCGGCGACTGCGGAGCACGAGATCGTCACGGCGACAAGCTAGTTCCCGGAATTGGCACAGCAGGGCAAAGCAGGCACGGGCAGGGAAATAGGACCACAGGGAAGAGGGCATGAAGGCGGGAGCAGAAGGGGCCAAGCTGACCCTCCAAGCAACCCAAAGCAAAAAGACCTTGTGGTGTTGCGGCTAGCTGCTTTTATGTGCCCCCAAACTCCTACCCCAACTCGGCTTCGCGGGCCCGTTTTTGGTGGGGATATTTTGCGGGCATTGTTTGCGGGCATCTGGGTACTTGCCTTCACCAGCAAGTGGAGGGCGGGAAGCTGCTTGCAGTCTAATCATGGAAGTTTTCTCTGCCCTGATTGGCTGCCAGATGAAGCCTCTCTGGGGACAGGGCAACACAGTTTTTTTTATAGGACTTTTCTTCACCTCATTTGTGACATATGTTGAGGCATATATATTGGTCCCTTTCAGAGGGCCCCTCACCATCTGCTTGAGTGCCTCAGGGGAAACCCGGGACCCCCATCTCCTCTCTCTCTCTAGAGGGAGTACCTCCCAGCTGCTTGCAGGAGCCTGGCTGCTGCTGCCATCACCAGGACATCACACGGGACACATGAGAGCAAGGGGAAAACCTGAAACAACCACCCCCTCCACCTTCTCTGTCCTCCTGGGGCCACCCAGCCCCTGCTGTTTTCTGCCGCTGTTTTGGGGGTTTTTGCTACACTTTAACTCAACACCTTGGGTCCGCCCAGACCCCCTGCTGCTCCTGCCACCCCTTTGGGGTTTTTGCTACACTTTTTTTGCCACCCCGACTGTGCTTTCCTCTGCTGTTCCAGCCTGCCACTCCGAGGTTCCTGCTACAGTCCAGCTGGCCACCCAGAGTGGCAGTGAGACCCTCTGCTCCCTGTGAGTTTTGGAAGGGGAGCCATCTCCTCTCTCTTCCCGGTGGCCTGAGCCGCCATTGTCACATGTTGAGGCTCCTGAGCTCACGCCACAGCCCCCCCTGCAGCCGCGGGGGAATCATCGCACCTGCCCTGCCTGGCCAGGAGCCAACAGCACCCTCTGCCAGCTGTGGTCATAACTACACCTAAGGGGAGGTTGCTTGACAGCCAAGAGAAGGCTGTTATTGGGTTTCTGGTTTTGTTGTTGATGCTGTCGTTGTTTGTTTGTCTTGTTATATATATATTCTAGTAAAGAACTGTTATTCCTTTCCCTATATCTTTGTCTGAAAGACACATAATTTCAAAGTTATAATAATTTGAAGAGAAGGGGGTCATATCTTCCATTCCAGGACGGTCCCCACATTCCTTGGCAGATACCTGTCTTTTAAGCCAAGACAAGTACCAAGCAGAATATTGTGGAAAATTGCACAAGGGAAACACAACAAAACTCACTGGAGGTCAAATGCCTTATATAGTGACCTAACAAAAAGTGACAACAACAAAAAAATAGTAGGAAGATATTTATACACTACAGTACATCAGGTCACTAAGCAGTACAAAGTGTGTTTGCGAAACAGCCCGCAGACCACTAAAAAGGTACAGTTAGGAGCTATAGGAAAAGGTACACTCCCAAGACAACAGTGGCAAATTGATTTTTCAGAATTGCCTAGAAAATGGGAGTACTGCTACCTTTTGGTACTAACTGACACTTTCTCTGGTTGGGCAGAAGCTTTTCTGTGTTGAACCAATAAAGCAAGGGAAGTTACTAAAGTTTTACTAGACCAAATCATTCCTTGATTTGGAGTGCCTGCGACCATATCCTCTAATAGAGGATCACACTTTTGTGCAGTTGTCGTAAAAGAAATCAGTAATGTGCTTGGCATAGATTGGCAACTACACACCCCTTATAGACCACAAGCAAGTGGACAGTGTTATGAATGGAGACGAGAGCTTAGACAAGTCCTGCCTTTGACTCAGATTTATGGCAGTAGTTCTGTTTGAGGTGGCCTGCACCCCAAATGTCTCCTTGTTCCCAAATTCTTAATAATGGCCGATCAGTCTATTACAACATGAATTATTTATTGAACAGACACAAGGAAAAAACAGACATAAGACTTTAACAGACTTCTTACTACAGGGAATAAACAAAAGAAACACTACTAGTAGGTATATAAGACAGTGCATGAAAAAAAAGGTACCTATATTACAGCTAGGGAAGAAATAGTATAAGTTAGGAGCCAATGTAACTTACCAATGGATGATAGTGGTGTACAGCAGTCTCCTTTCACTCAACTTCCAGAAGAGTAACTCGAGGCTGACATCTCGACTTCGAGGAGAACTCCCCCCCACACAGTGTGAAAGAGATTTCTGATTTTATGAAAATTATAGTGGTCTTTTATAGTTTGTAAAAGTACTGTGTCTGTCAGTCACAAATTTTTGCTTATCCTTTCCCATGCATTGAGGGCAGGATGTTTATTGCTGGCTAAGGATGTTTTTCAGTCAAGATAATTCACCACAAGGCAAGCTTATTCCAGCTTGACTGAGTCATGGGGGGAAACCGATAAGCTTCTGCTGTATCGGGGTGAAAGGTCCTGTCACAGACAGGCAGAAAAGATGAATCATTTAATCAAATAACAACTGTATAAGATATGCCAAGAAACCAATTTATATTGGTACCAAGCTCTACCCCTTGCTGTATTGAGAATAAGAACTTGTACTAGTTTGAAAACAAACCAGTGGGAGGCACCAAGTCAGAATAACAATTTAATAGGGAAATAAAAGGAAAAGAAATAAAAATAAAGGCAGAAAAACACTGGGTTAAACTGACAGTCAGGATACAACCTGACACCCTGTTAGTCAGGGTGGCGGTGGCAGTCCGATAAAATGGTGGCTGCAGTCCTCCTGAAGTGATGGATGTGGTTCTGTTGAAGCAGTGATCCTGTAGAAAGGGCCTGCTCTTCCTCGGAAGGTCCAGTGGTGGCTATGTAGCTCTTGTCCTCTGGGAATCCAGTGGAAAGGGTGTCTGTAGTGTTCGGAATCTCAGATTATATCCAGGATGGAATGCGTGGTTGGAGCCTTTTGGGTGGAGCATCTCACAATTGGATGATGAGTCATGAGGGCAGGCGTTGATTGGGCTCATTAACAGAAGATAATCCGGAGGGAGTTATCTATGAGTCATGCGGCAGGGCATTGATGGGCTCATTAACAGAAAGATAGTCCAGGGGGAGGAGGCAAGGAAACACTGCCCCACCTGGTTTTTTACAGCTCATGAGGATGGTAATAGAATACACTGCAACCCAGGACAGAACTAAACCATGACAGAAAGAAGGATTCAGTCCCTTTACAATTCTGTACAGAAGGCCCTATTAAACTCAGTATTATGGTAAGAACCTTCACCAAATAGGGGAATGTAGGAACCCAGAGTGCAGGGAATATTTCTCTGCCTGTTTTGAAGGGTTCTACCCCCCTGGACAACACCTTTTTGGACCTTCATCCTTGGAGAAAATTGCCTACCCTCTGGGAAGAATTAGAATCTACACTGGTGTGAACTAGGTGATAGAATATTATGTGAGATTGTCACAGGGTGAAAAATTTAGAGGATTTGGGTTTGCTAATATAGTAAATAGATAAAAGCAAAAACCTTCAAAATGGAGGACTGTTGTTCTCCAGACCTTCTTCTTCTTTTCCTACTACTCCATATTCTGCAGTAGAAGTAGTTTGGGATGATTGGATAAAGAATTCTGCAGTTCCTGTCTATGTGACCAGACAATTTACTAGACATTGGAAGAAAAGTGAAAATATCTTTCGTTTTAAGTTTTCATTGGGTGATTTACCTTTAAAAGACTGTGTAAATCTTGATAATTTGGCATTCTCCTGCATTCTCTGCTCTGTGCTATGTCTGGGTCATGTTAAGTGGCCCTATTTCTCAGATAAGACTTAATAAACAACTATCTTAAAGCAGAGAAGGCTGAATGTCCGTTCGTCTCTCAGACTCGTGGCAAAGACTCTATATTTCTCCCTCATCAGGGGAGGTGTAATTACGGCACGGTCAGTGTCAGGGAAAAATTACCTAATAAATTCTTTACAGCAACAACTTTAGTAGTAGGTCAAAATAATTTATCTGTAGCTTTGGGATGCATCCAAGCACAGCAGTAAGTACAAACAGCAGTGTCTGGTGTTATTGGAGAAGGAAGATTGGGAGTTCTACCATATGAACTATGAGAAATAATTGCTAAAAATGTTACTAAATTTGAAAAACAATACCAGTCGTGGTGGAAACTAGTCAATTTTACCCATGAAGCACATAGTGAAAACACTACAGCTTACGTACTAACCATACAAAATGCTTCTGTCACCAACATTTTCCCTATTGCTGCTCTGAGAGCTGAACATAACAGAACCATAATAAGGCCTATAGGCCACAATGTCTGGGGAAAATAGAACAACAAAACTAGAAAATGGCAGACCATAAGCCCAAAAGGATGCATTCCTCATAATCACCTGGGCTTTATTTGCAAAAATGCAGTGCTAGAAAGAGAAAACATATCTAGATACACAAGGTAGCACATGTACCTTTGAAATGTTCCCTTCTGGGAAAAATAAATCCCAGGCGTATTATGTAGGAAATGGGTGTGCATGTGTTCGAACAAGTTGCCCTAATGTAACTGTAGATAATTGTGTTGAACCTACTAACCATACCAATTTTTATGTTTATAATTTCACAAAAATAGTAGGATGTGGCTTTATCAACTGATGCAAGATGAATATATATACTATCACAAAATCCCAACTTTGAAAATTGGAATGGACAATAGTGTATTGAAACAAATGCTGCAACATCTGAACCTGCATCTCATGGCAACATGTGTTAAAGAGACCAGTCAATGAGCAATATTGACTGTTAAACATGACCTGGAACAGATCAAAGAAATAATTTACTCAATCAGAAAAGCAGGAGAACACCATTGATGGGCTATTTTTCTTGGATGGTCACCCATAGCCACTCAACTCTTCAACCTTTTAATCCACCCAGTTTTGATTTTACGGCTGTAAATTTATGGATGTAGTATAAAATACAGACCTTAACAAAACAAGTATGGATGACATCACAATTGCAAAAGAATTTGCAAAAAAAAAGGAGGGACTTGAAACAGACCTCACTTGGCATAAGCACCTTAGCATAAGTTAATGATGCCTTAGCACCATCTGATGTTGATGTTCGGGTGGAGGGGCATTCACTGCGTTTTCCCTTGAAGCATCCCTGGCAAGAGATTGCTTAGGGTGCAGCTGTGTAGCACGCTAGCTAGCTTACTCCCTTCCCCTCTGTGTAGCTGTTTAGGCGCAGATCTCACACACACACACGCACACACTCAAGCCAGATAGCTCAATATTACCAGAGATAAGGAGTCAAGGAGGGCTCTCCCGCATGGTAATTCCATGGACTGGGTTTATTTCAGTCTCACTGTGAAGGGTGACCAGATAGGAAAGAGAAAGTAGCCTGCTCAGAAGCAGGCTTACATAGTGTTACAGAGCCAATGATCTGAGGCCACGGGGACAGTACAAAGGCAGGACTAGAGAAGGGAGCCAATGAGGAGAAGGAAGGGGCAGAGTGGGGAATCAGGCCAAGCATGCAGCCGCACAGGCAATTGGGAGATGTAGTTTTCCTTCTATCCAGTGTCTGGGGAGATATTTACACTTTGCTATCCCACCAGCAAGTGGTCTCACCAGAACTCTCTGGTTCTTCGACCTTCACTACAATATCTCCCCCTTCTCTGTTTAAAGGAAAAGCCTCTCCTATTTGCTTAGTCAGGCACTTCTTAAGGCAACCAAACAAGCTTAAAACAATAACACTTATTAGAATTACCCACAGTCCAGCTTTGACTAAAGATATCAACCATCCTCCAAGGCCCCATTGTGCAAAAGTTTTCTGAGCCAATCTGCGTCTCCTTCTACCTTCAGTTCTTTAATTTGGTCCTTCATTTTCTGTATTGTGGCGTGGATGCTTTGGCTATGAGATGACAGGTTAAAACAGCACAGACCTTCAAATTCCTCACAGCCATGTCCATGGGTCAATAAAAGAAAATCGATTGCTGCTCTGTTTTGCAGTGTGGCGTACCTGGTGGTTTCTTCATCCTCAAGTAGTTGAGAGAGGGTACTCGATCTTACGTTAGCATGCTTTCCCAGCCAGCACTCAAGGTGGGTGAGTTCACCCAGGGCCTTTGCTGCTTCTACCCATGGCAGAAAAAATGATGCAGCGATCCTTTTAGACAATGACCAATTAACAATTTCACTATCACAATTTGGGTCTAATTGCTGTATTCCCCTCTTTTGGCGGGCCAATTGAGTATGGTTTCTCCAATACAAAATTTGGGTCTTATTGGGTGCTAGTGCAGAAAGCCTGGCGAGAGTGCACGGTCCCCCCCGAAACCAGGATAGAATTCCAGACCATGCCCGATTCCTGCAAATCAGGAACCTACCCGTAGGAAGTGCTTTGGGATATATGGGTGACTCAGCTGGGATGAGGTGCTCATCTCGTCACCAATTGTTAATGGAATATCCTTTATCACGAGGTGTCACATCTCTATTATAACTCAATTTCTGGTGGTTTGGCCGAGATAATGCCACTCCATTCAGGTTGAAGAAAAACCTGAGGCAGTGGGTAGCCTGTGAGGACCCCAGTAGTACCAATTTGTGGGGTTCCTCTGGTGCTGTCACCAGCATGTTCATCCATTTGTCCCAAGCGTCCACCAGGTAGGGTACCTGACCTGAGAAGGGCGGTTCATCCCCATGGAGAGGGATACCCACCAGGCACGACGAAAGTGGGTCATCTACACTGCCTGTGGACAGGCACATGTGGTCTTGCTGGAGTGCTTTTGCCAGCGTGACCCCCACATTGACCTTTGGCTGTGGGACAATCCACGCGATGACCTCTGATGGTAACAGGATCCAGGAGACCAGGAGAAAGCGGAGGTAGGCAGTTACGGGCATGGTGGTGAGTGAGGTATGGGTAGTCCTTTTTCTGTGGGATTTCAAGCAAAAAGTATTAAGGAAGGGTTTTTCATTATTTTTTCTTTTTCCCTCTCACCCCCCCCCCCCTTTTTTTTTTCTTATATTCATGAGGTAGTTAACACATGGGTAAGGGGGTTGTGGGGTAGGGAAACACAAAAGGGTAACATATAAGGGGTCTTGGGGTTTCAGATTTTTGGGGAACAGCTTGGAGGTAGCACAACTTGATGTTCACGTGTCCAGTATCTTGCGTCGATGTCTTCTCCAAGCGGCACTTGTTTTCTTGTCTGGGGTTTCTTTGTCACAGTCTGGGGCGTTGTCTGTTGTCTCCACAGGAGCTGTCAGTGATGGTCCAAGGTAGGGCTTGACATTCTTTCCAGGTATCCACTTGGGTCCTGAAGGTGTGGAAACACAGGCGTATCCCCTCCCCCATACAATTAACGGGAAAGGGCCCAAAATTTGATGGCTTTTCAGGTCTTTGATCAACACCGGTGGTTGTTCTTTTAATTTGGCTTGGGTTGAATTAGTGAAGTGCCAGAATATGGGGGGGGGGGGGGGGTAGGCTCCGAGAACAAATTATTCAATAAATTTATTGTGAACAGGGCCTTACAGAGTCTCACAATGGGAAAATTGACCTCTGTCCCTCCCCGCTGTTGGTCCAGGACTCTTTTAATAGTTTGATGGCCTCTCTCAACTATAGATTGACCTGTGGGGGAGTGGGGAATGCCTGTGGTGTGCTAGATACCCCACAAGCTAAAGAATTCCTTAAGTTTGCTGGAGATGTAAGCTGGGCCATTATCAGTTTTTATTTCTGCAGGGACACTCAGGGTAGAAAAAGCAAGGACAAAATGTTTCATAACATCCTTTGCCTTTTCTCCTGTATGGGGGAACGCGAACACAGCTCCGGAAAATGTATCCACAGAGACGAGTACATATTTTGATCTTCCAAATTGAGGGACATGGGTTACATCTGTTTGCCAGATTTCACAGCTACCTAGGCCCCAGGGGTTAACCTTGGAACCTAACGATGGCACCTGGTAGCTCTGGCAGTTGGGACAGGTTGCCACAATTGCCCTTGCCTGGTCTCTAGGTAGTTTAAACATTCTCACAAGGGCTAGAGCATTTTGATGGCAAAACTGACAGCTCAGCTTTGCTTGAGCGAATGTGACTGGTATGTTGGAAACTTGTACCAGCATTGCAAGATCGTCTGCCCTCTGACTCCCTTTGGCAACAGGCCCGGGGATATCAGTGTGTGATCTCACATGCATCACGTGGAATGGATGCTTTGGGTGGGAGAGTAGAAAAGCAAGCTTCAAAAGCAAGCTATACAATTTAGGGTTAGACACCTCCTTTAACAAAGAGTGTTCTGCTCTGGCAATTACTACAGCTACATAAGCTGAATCTGTCACCAAATTAATAGGTTCCTCAAACCTCTCGAAAGCTCTAACTACGGCTGCCAGTTCTGCAATCTGTGGGGAACCATCCACTACCTGGACGTCAGACTCCCACATTTGTGTCCTGGGATCTTTCCAAGTCATCACAGATATATGAGAACTCCCTGAACCATCTGTAAAGACTGTTAGAGCCTTGAGAGGGGTTCGACTTTGAAGTTCTTTTGGAGCCAAATGAAATGCTGAATTGAACAATTTATGTTTTGGGTTGTGAATTGAGACTTTGCCTGGGTAGCTATCCAGAGCAAACTGGAGGTGTTCATTCGTCTGGAGCAAGTGCTCCAGGACACCAGTTTTCAATGGCAAATAAATGCATGTGAAATCACACCCCGCAAGGGTACGGAGGCATGCTCTGGCTTTCATAATCACTTGTGCCATCAGTTCCTGTGGTGTGGTGATAGTTTTGAACGGCTGATGCGACAAGAAGATCCACTCTATTATAAGAAGAGGGTCTTTTTGTGTGGCATCCCACTGAAAAATCAGCCCACGCAACTTGGGCAACTTACCCAAGATGATGAAACTAAAGGGCAGTTCAGGGCTGGTCTGGTGGGCCTGGTGAGAAGACAGGGCAAGCTGTACCTTTTCAATGAACCCTCAGGCTTCCTTCGTGATGGCTCGGGGGTGCAGCGGTACCGTCTCAGCACTAGTGCTTGTCCTGGTACCGTGCAAACTGCTGCTTGCTCCAAGCGGGACAGATGGAGTCCAATCATGGGGGTGCAGGAGGGCGGGCAAATCTCCGGCTCAGGTTCACCTCACACCCCAATGGCTGATGCACGCGGAGCAGGTAGGAAAAAGCGGGGGACCTCTCATGGGGGAAGAGAGTTTATTCCAGGGTGAGAGCCCATGAGGAGATCCAGACAGAGAGAGAGAGAGCGAGAGAGACCACGTGGCCGGGCGAGGCAGTTTGTACCCCGACAAGCAGGTGTGGAAAACACACAGTAACCAATGGTACATCAGTTAGGGGGTGTTACTGGGGCAGGGAGAGGGGGTTACAACCAATGGAGGAAGGGGTAGGCAGGGAGGAGTAACATGGGCCAATTAGCTGCTCAAGACTTAGAGCTTGCCCTGGGTCACTCTGGGAAAGCAGCAGGATATCGGGGAAAGGAGATATGCAGCTAAAAGGTAAGGCACGGATTTATGTATTTTTCCCAGTCTTATGAATGCTCAGGGCTTTTGGGGCTGGCCCTGGGGTTGGTCATAGTTCACTGCAACACGGGGGGAGTCCAGGTCCTCGCAGCCTTTCAGGAGGTTAAACAGCGGAGCCAGATTGTCTGTCGTTAGTCCCAGCAGAGGATGAAACCAGTTAATAGAGCCACACAGCTGGTGCAGGTCCCTGAGAGTCTTTGGGTTGTCCTTGATGGGAAGCTGCTGGGTGTCATGGGTTAGCAAGCATAGCCCCAGAAGTGAGTCTTTTGCAAAGAGGTGCTTAGAGCTTCCTCTATGACCTGACAGAACCTATCAACTGGCTAGTTTGAATATTGACAAATTTTTAAGCCACTTAGAATTTTGCTGCCTCTGTGGTCCACATTTAAGAATGGACAAACCCTGGGAAGCTGCTCTCTCTTGCTTCCAGCCGGGGGACAGGTAACTGGGCTGGGCCCATACAGGGCCCAGTGGGCCCTGCCGGCTCTGGGCCAGGACCTGCTCAGGCCGGGCCTGGGCCGAGACACACCCATCCTGGAGCTGTGCAGCCCTGTTCCACCTGTGCCCCCCCCCCCCAGCCCTACTATGTGCAGACGGTGCGGCCCAGCTTTCCCCCTCTCCAGTACAGTCGAAGATTCAGCTGAAGCTGCCCTGCTGTCCGGCAAAGTTCATGTGACCAAAAGCAATAAGCGAAATTCCAGCTGCAAGGCCCGGGTGAGATTAACCCTTTTAGTGCTGTAAGTTTCCTCCAGAACAGATGGAGCCTGCAGACATTAAGTAAAGAAAGAAGAGCTGAAATCCTGAGGGGGGAGAAAGAGGAGATGCTTAAAGCTGAAATTCTGTTGTAAAGCTAGGGTGGTGATAGACTATGATATATCAGAGTACCCGTTGTAATTTCATGAAAGCATGGGGGGTGGAGCGTTCAAACTGTACTTGTGAACAAAAGCACCTGTGCTGGAATAAGCAAATGCTGAAGCAACTGTAATTTGATGAGAAGTTTGAACAGGGAGAGATGGCAGCGAGGACTCTTGCTCCAAATTGGAAGGAGAAGACCTCAGTTCCTAGAGATGCTCCCAGAGATAGTCCTAGAGATGAAGATGATGAGGACCCTTTTTCTCCCAGGGAAGGGGGAGGGCCTCTATTCTCAGAAATGAAAATGCTCCCAGAGATGGGTGAAGAGAACTTTTGTTTCTGAACGGCTCAACCTTAAAATGGTAGCCCAGTAGCTCAAGATTGGACCCTCGAAAGCAGCTGTGGGAAAAGCTGTAAGTCGGGGGGGGGGGGGGGGGGGGGTAAGGGACTCTCACATGCGAGTAGAGAACCAACCCGGGCGGCTGTCTTGTTGTGATACTGAGCCATGAGAGAACCTCTTGTGGAGATGTCTCCATAGCATGAGCAAGAGAGACTCCTCTCCCGTGAACTGAACAAGGCTATTATGAAAGTGGTAAACAGACTGAACATCTCAAGGGTTGTCTTTTTACAGTGGGAGAAGGGGGAAAGGTGGGGGGAGGAGAAGAGTTCTGAAGGTGTGGTATGGGGGGGGTTTTTTCCCTTCTTTTAGGTCTGTTAATAAACTTCTTTATATTCTTTCAAGTTTTTGCCTGCTTTGCTTTTCTCCTAATTCTTATCTCACAGAAGGTAAATAGTAATGAGTATTTTAGACCAAACCACTACACTGGGGCACGATGGTCTGTTTGCTGATGCGGAGTCCCAGGTAAGTCCATGGGCAGATACGCTGGATCTTTTCCTGCTGTATTTCAAACCCTGCCTTTTTGATTTCCCGAACAGCTTTTTCTAGGGTCAAGTCCAGGTAAGCATTGTCCGGTGCACAGATTAATACATCATCCATATAGTGGAGGATAATGGACTTTGAGAATTCTTTGTGGACAGGGGACAGGACACGGGCAACATACCATTGACAGATTGTGAGCGAGTTCTTCATTCCCTGGGGAAGAACCCACCGTTGGTACCTGCGCAACAGGGCTTGCCGGTTGAGAGATGGGACAGAGAAGGCAAACCTGGGAGCATCACGGGGATGCAGGTGTATATTGAAAAAACAATCTTTGATGTCTAAGACAGCGAGCTTCCATTCTCAGGGAAGCATAGAGGGCGAGGGCAACCCTGGTTGCAGGGGACCCATGTCCTCGATTACTTCGTTAATTTTTCTGAGGTCATGGAGAAGCCTCCACCTCTCTTTGCCTGGCTTTTTTATTACAAAAACAAGGGAGTTCCAAGGGCTATTGATGGAAACTATGTGGCCTTTGGCAAGCTGCTCTTCCATGAGGGACTCGAGAGCGCATAATTTTTCTGCTGACTGGGGCCACTGTTCGATCCAGATCGCCTTATCTGTCTTCCAGGTAAGACGTGGGGTGGCGCTCTCTACAGTGGCCCCTGCCAGAAATCCCATGGTGTTGGGATTTCCAGCCCAGTTCCCCAATGGGATAGAAGGTCTCTGCCCCAGAGTGTGAAGCCCAAGTCAATTACAAAGGGTCAGACTGTGGCTACATGACCATCAGGTCCTTCTACCACGATGTTATTAGCACTCCTCATGGAAGTAGCTGATCCCCCTGTTCCGGGGATCCTCCCGTTCATCTGTTTGACTTTCCATTCTCTGGGCCACTTAGCCTGAGAAATGATAGTTACATCTGCTCCTGTGTCTACCATCCCCATCAAGTAAACAGTGGCTTTCCCCTTGCGCAGTTTACAATGTAACATGGGTTTGTCCCTGCCCACAACCTCTGCCCACCATATGGATGGTGGTCTGTGGCACCGTGGGAATTCTTGGGGGAGTAGGATGGCCTGTGCGATAGTAGCCCCTTTGTTCATGAACCGTGGAGGGTTGTTACAGGAAACAGTAACAGTAATTTCACTGTTTATGTCCACAGTCTATACTTCGGGACAGATAAAAAGTTCAGGTGGTCCATGCACAGGGTCTCCCCTGATCAGAATGTCTGTAGTCCTGTCCAGAAATCCAATCTGTTCCACAGTTATTGTGTGTGGTGTATTGTCCTCAAAGAGAAAAGAAATCTCACTCACCAAGACCTGATGAGTCTCTGCTTACAGTTCTGAGGTCTGTCCTTGAGGCTGGAAGCGTGGTGGGGGAAAACAGCTCGATGCTTGGTGTTGCCACACAGGGCTGTTCCGCGCTTCATCGCCCGTTTCCCGACTGTTTCTGGTGGTGCTTGCATTTGGGACAGTCTGGGGGGACAGGTTTGGAATTCTTGTTATTATCCTTAGGTTCAGGACAATTTTTAACCAGGCGTTTAAAGCTTCCACAATTGAAGCACCTTGGCTTCTCTCTTTGCATCTTATTTGAAACTGCCAGTGCCTCTACCACCCCTTTTGAAACAGCCTGGGCTATTGTCACCTCAAGAGATGTCAATTTGGTGCAGGCTTCGACCATTTGCTCAATTGTAGGAGCAGGGTCGAGCGGTAGAGCCTGAAGGATTTTTTTACAATTTTCATTGGCATTTGCCATAGCCAATACACATAACAGCTCTTTCTGGGCTTCTAAATTTTCAACCTGCTTTTCAATTGACTCTTTAAGTCTGTCTATAAACTTCATGAAGGGTTCCTCTACTGCCTGCTTTATGGTGGAGAAATTATGAGAGGGGGTGGAGCCACAAGGCATTAGCAGCAAAGCTCTCTCAGCTAGTCTTTTAATATCTTCCAGGACCAATTCAGAAAGTATTCTGGCTTGATCCTGAGGCTTTTCCAAATTACCCTGGCCACAAAGCTGGTCTAATGTCAGATTAGGTCTGTTTGGGTCTCTTAGATAACCTTGGAGGAGGTCTTGCAACAACCTCTTCCAAGTTCTTTCCCATAACATGTACTCTGCAGGGGAAAGAAGGCATGACATAATGTTTTTTATGTCATGAGGGACCAAAGTATTTGCAGCAAAGGTAGCTTGGATTAGGTTTTTAAAATAAGGAGAATTCCACCCAAAATCTTTTCCTGCTTTGCACAGCTCTTTTAACTGTTCATAAGGAATTGGTTCCCACCTCGGGTTCCCCTCCCTCTGTCGTACCGGACTGCGGCTGCTTTTACCTCAATCCTGCTTGCCAGCTCCCATTCTTCCCCCCCTCGCCGCTTTTTTCCTTATTTTTGCCCAATAATCTTCAGCGTCTTAGAGGTCGCTGTCTCTCTCCTCCGAGGAAGATGGGTGTGGAATTCCCGGTGTGGAATGCGGAGGGCCGCGCGGCTCTGCCACTGCGGCCCGGTGGGGGCCGGGGCCTCTCCTGCTGGGCCGGCGCTGCTCCCACTTCTGGGTTCAGGAGCGAGGAAGCCGGCGGGGGCGGCTGGCCAGGGGCGGCAGCAGGGATGGGTTGGCCCGGGGCAGGACAGCCGGTGGAGGGAGCTTGAACATGGGCAGGACCCATGGCCGAGTGGGGAGGGGCCCACGGCTGGAAGAGGACACCCAGTGGCGAGGGGAGGGGCCACTGCGGGCACACGCGCTGCTGGGGGGGGGGAGGGGTCTGACGCAAAGGCACGCCCTATCCCTGGGGGGGGACCGACGCAGGGCCACACAGCGACACAGTGGGCGGGGTTAGGGAGGGGCCAGGGGTTCCCGTGGGAGCGGGCAAATTCAAAGAAGAAGGCAACATGGTGGAGCTGAACACGCGGCAGCTGCCATCTTGTGAACTAACTAGGGTCGACACTGTGGGTCTTTGGGGGGTCTTAAGGAGGGTTAGGGGTTTCTCCGAGGTGGGGTGATCAATCCCGACCTGAGGAGAGACTAGGAGGGACCCAGAAAGATCAGGGGGCTGGTGGTTCCCCTGCACCGTGTGGTGGCTTGTACTTTCTGGTGTCCCTTGAGGGTCGGAGGCGGGGAACACAGGGAGAGGGAAGGAACAAAGAGGCACCATCACCAAAGGGACCCGGATTCCCCGGCACTGCTGATTCAGTCTCTGAATTTTTAACTGATTTATAAATAGCAACTAACAAAGGGAAACACCTTGCAACTGAGGTATCTCTGCTTTGTCTGAGAAGGGTTAGCTTCTCCCCAACTTTATCCCAGAACCCCAGAGACTGGACAGAAGCCTTAGGCAAACCCGGGAAAAATTCAAACAACCACCGGACAAAACTTTTCAGGTTTCTCTTAGAAAAAGGGAATTTTCCTGCCTTAAGATAAATCTTAACTTGGGTATATACCTCTGTGGATACAATATTGCTGCTAGCAAGAATTTTTCTTGCTTCTTTCCAGTCCCGTGAGATACTTTTCTCTCTCACAGAAGATATTAGCAGAGTTCTATAAAGTATGGACACCTGCAACCTTGCAGAGCTTTGTTTGTGGTACAGTAGAAAAATATTTTGACAATGGATGTTTTAGGATTTTAGCCAATCACCCCAAGGGGTGGCTGATCCTTTGACCAATTAGACTGTGGAGAAAAAAGTCTATAAAAGAGTTTTTAAAATAATTAAATAAATCAATCTTGCTGCACAATTCCTGCCTGTTAGATCTCTTTTCTCCTCCCTACCACTGCGGGATACCATAATATACCTCCTTTTGGGGAAGGGCTACTTTCCCACCCATCCTTCCCCAGAAAACTCTTCCAAACACTGAGAGGAAAAGGTAAAACAAAAGTGTGCAAAAAGGGACCCAAATGGAATGCCACTTACACAGCTCTGGTGTTCCGGGGGTCAAATAAAACTCCCAGCATGGTCTTCTGGTGTTTGGCTGGTCCTCCTGTATCTGGAAGGGTCGCAGCCACGCTTCGAAGCAGGCCTAGTAAAACTTAAATCTGTTCCTCGGGAGCAGCAGCATCACAACACGACTCCTGATAGTGTTACAAAAAGGATAGGATATTGGATTTTAGAAGTAGTAAGGCTAAGGCTCTGCTAGGCTGTAAGGCCTCAGGTGTAGGAATAGTTCTCTGAGGAGACAGGAATGGAATGTACTGGGTGGGGAGGTTAGGAATAGTGAATTAGCTGGGCATGGTGAACCCGTTAGTGAATTAGCTGGGCATGGTGAACCTGTCTAAAAGTAAATTGTTCTGGGTTGATATATGTTGCATGCAAGGGGGATTTCAGTGGTAGGAGCTCGTTGAGCATTATCTAAGACTAGACAACCATGAAGATATATGGCTTAGGGTATGATTATCAATTGTTAATCCTTGTGATGTATGTTTTACTTTGAAGATTAAATCTTGTATGTGTGCCAATGTTTGAAACTGTATAAAGAGCTGAGTGAAACGATAGGCCTTTGGGAAGCCTGATTTGGGACACTAGTCCCCAGGTCCCCGGGCCCTGAATAAAGCACCGCATAAACTGACTCTCTGTTGGTTTGTGTTTGTGGTCGGTGGGCAACAGTTTTCTGGCGACCCAGGTGGGACTCCGGGGGTCGTAGGGGCGGTTCGCGGGGTGATCTGCTCCGTGCCGGCACTAGGTGATTTCTGGGGAGACATCAGCCCGTGCCCGATCCCGCGTCCGACGGACAACCGTGAGGTAAGCCCACAAGGTGCTTTATTCCTTTTAAACCGGTGGTGGTAGCCTGCCCGGTAAGACGAGTCTCTACTCGCAGGGTTGGGGCATTGGTTTGGATTATAAAGCCTAGGCGCTGGCCGTCAGACAGAGCGAAAGCTTTGCAGAGCCAGCCCTTGCTTCTCGCGGCGACGAGATAAGCAAGGAGGGAATTGGACATTGTGGTAATTAGTATTGGTATTAATCTGTGTGTTACTGTGTGTGTGTGTTATTGTGTGGTTGCATATCTCTGGAATGATGCCGTTGCGGGTGTTTCGGGCTTTGTCAAGTTCAGATAAGGATATTCCGGAGGAATCTCCCCTCGGGTGTTTGCTAAGTCATTGGAAGGAGGGTAAATTGGGACGGGAGCTGCGGAAAAGAGAATTGATTGATTATTGTAATAAGGTATGGCCTGAATATGAAACTGGGGGGATGCAGTGGCCGTGGAATGGCACTATTAATTCTGAAATTATAACCCCCATGATGCGGTACCTACGGGAAAATGAGAAGTGGGATGAGATACCCTATTTGGATTTGTTCTATCAGCTAATAGGAAAAAAGGATTGGCAGAGGAAATGTGGAATGATGGTGTTAGAAACGGAACCAGAAGAATGCGTGGGTTGTAAAGAACGAAGGGTACGGTTCTCTGAGCCTGAGGAGGATGTGTCTTTGTTGGTATCACCATCCGACCCAATCAACCTCCCCCTCCCGGACTCAGATTCTTCGGAAGAGGAATCTGACTCCGAGGAAGGAGAGAGGGAACGATCCCGAACTCCCGAACCCAGGGAGAGAGGGAGGGAACAATCCCGAACTCCGCTCTCCCAGCGTACTCGCAGAGGGCGTCTGGACAGGGGAAAAAGCGCTTCTCGAGCACATCTAATGGCCCCATTGCGAGAAGCAGTTGGACCAACAGGGGATCGGGTCAGAGTGAAAGTTCCGTTTTCCCCCAATGATTTAATAATTTGGAAGCAATCTGCGGGAGCTTATAGAGAAAATCCTGAAAAGGTGGCTCGGGTGGTGAAAATGGTAATAAAGACACAGAATCCGGACTGGAATGACCTACAGGTGTTGCTAGACTCGATAATGGATTCTACGGAAAAGGAGATGGTATTTAAAGCTATGTCTAATCGGGCAAGGGACATGATTCAGTTGCAAGCACCAGCACTACAAGGAATAGGGAATGTGAATGAAATAGTACCAAGGGAAGATCCAGAATGGAACCCTAATTTGGCAGAAGAGTATCATAGGTTGCAGGTTTATCAGGAGCTGTTGGTGGAAGGAATTCAGAGGGGAATCCCAAAGACTTTAAATTGGTCTAAGTTGTATGCGGTAAGACAGGATAAGGCAGAGTCACCATCTGCGTTCTTGGAGAGGCTGAAAGAAATAGCACGGAGGTATACAGACTTAGACGTGGAATCGGAGGCAGGAAAACTACAAATGGCCTTGATATTTATGGGACAGTCACAGGAGGATATTAGGAGGAAGCTACAAAAGCTAGAAGGGAATGACACTCGGGACTTGGAGAAAATGCTTGAAGTAGCGTGGAAAGTGTATAATAATAGAGAGAAAGAGGCAGTGAAGAAGCAACAAGCAAGCATGTTGGCAGTGTTACAACAGGCAAGTCAGATGAATGTGAGAGGCCGGGGGAGGGGACGAGGCAGAGGAAACAGGGGCATGGGAAGAGGTGGTTTCGGAGGTTTTGTGAATCAGAATGTAGGGAACCAGATGATGGGTAGGGGTAGAGGTAAATTGGGGCCCAATCAGTGCGCCCGATGCTTCGCCGAAGGTCATTGGAAGAATGAGTGCCCCCTCAATTTGGGGATGGGGACACCGATGAGTAACTTTCCAGGAAGGAATCCCATGAATCAGGGAATGAATGCGAATGATGGGTTAAACCCTTTCGCGCCAGGACCACAAGGTGTCGCTCAAGCCTTTATGATGGGGAACTATCAAAATCAGAGCTGACTAGATAAAGATCTAAAAGTGGTCCTGGAAGTTGACGGGGGGCCCAGGGAATTTAGGGTAGATACAGGAGCCACTTTCTCTGCAATCAATGAACAAATAGGACCGTTAAGTGATTCAGTTGTGAAAGTAGTAGGGGTGTCGGGGGAGGTGGTGGAGAGGTCATTCTTGCGGCCACTGGAAATCAAATTTGGAAACAAAGAATTGGATCACCAGTTTTTATATATGCCAAGCAGCCCGGAATGCTTGTTGGGGCGAGATTTATTATCGGCACTGGATGCAAAAATCATATTCGAGAAAGGGCGTGCTAAACTAGAAATCCCGGAGGGGAATCTGGCAAAACTTTTTGTGATTAAAGAGACAAAGACAGAGGAGATACCCCAGGAAATAGAGCAGGCAGTAGTCCCGTGGGTATGGGAAACAGGGACCCCGGGCAGATCCAGAGTAGCCGTTCCTGTAAAAATTGAATTAAAGGAAGGGGCACACCCGGTAAGAGTCCGACAGTACCCTATTAGTTTGGAAGCCAGGAAAGGAATTGCCCCAATGATCACGCAATTTATAGCATTAGGGATTTTACAAGAATGCGAATCGGAATTTAATACTCCAATCTTTCCGGTAAGGAAACCAAATGGGAAATACAGGTTGGTGCAGGACCTGAGAGCAGTAAATGCAATTGCCAAAGATATACACCCGGTGGTGGCCAATCCATATACATTGTTAACATCGATTTCTGAGAATTTTCAGTGGTTCACAGTAATTGATCTAAAAGACGCCTTCTTCTGCATCCCACTGGCCCCTGAGAGTCGATACATTTTCGCCTTTGAATGGGAAAGCCCAGACACTCGCCGCAAGCGACAGTTAACATGGACCAGGTTGCCACAAGGATTTAAGTGTTCACCCACCATTTTTGGAAACCAGCTAGCAAAGGAGTTAGAGGAATGGAAAACTACCAAGGTAAAAGAGTCTCCTTTTTCTTATGTTGTTTTACAATATGTGGATGACATACTCCTGGGAACAGAGGAGCGGGGACTGTGCTCAAAGTTAACAATTGAACTATTAAACATGTTGGGTCAGGCAGGATACCGAGTATCCAAGGAAAAAGCGCAGCTGGTGCGACAGAAGGTAATTTATCTGGGATGTGAAATATCACAAGGAGTCAGGAGAATAGGGGTGAATCGCATACAAGCCATCTGTGCAATCCCTGTACCACGAAATAATCAGGAATTAAGATCTTTCCTAGGAATGGTCGGCTGGTGTCGCCTGTGGATTCCGAATTTCGGACTCATGGCCAAACCACTGTACGAAACAATCAAGGAACCCGAATTCAAGTGGGGTAAGACACAGCACAAGGCCTTCCAGGAATTAAAGCAAGCACTCAAAGAGGCCCCCGCCCTGGGTCTGCCTGACTTGACAAAAGACTTTCAATTGTATGTGCATGAAAGGCAGAGATTAGCTTTAGGAGTACTCACACAGCGATTGGGGTCATGGAAGAGGCCCGTGGGGTACTTCTCGAAACAGCTGGACATGGTGAGCGGAGGGTGGCCAGGGTGCTTGCGAGCAGTGGCTGCTACGGTAATCCTAATTCAGGAGGCACGGAAACTGACACTGGGAAAACACATCACGGTATATGTACCTCACATGGTCATAGCCGTCTTGGAACAAAAAGGGGGGCATTGGCTCTCCTCCAGCAGAATGATGCAGTACCAGGCTCAGTTGCGGGAACAAGATGATGTTGAATTAAAAATAACCAACCATCTCAATCCAGCAGAATTCCTCAGGTCCACCCAAGAGGAAGGAGAACTGGAGCATGACTGCGTGGAGGTGATCGAACAAGTGTATGCCAGCCGTGAAGATCTGAAAGATGTCCCGATGGCAGATCCCGATGTGGAGCTGTTCACGGACGGATCCAGTTTTATGGAGCATGGAACCAGGTATGCAGGGTATGCTGTGGTGACACTCCAAGAAATAGTGGAAGCTAAAGCACTGCCCCCGGAAACTTCAGCGCAAAAAGCAGAAGTATGGGCGTTGGTAAGGGCATTGGTCCTTAGTAGAGACAGGAAAGTGAACATTTGGACTGATTCAAAGTATGCATTTGGTGTGGTTCACATCCATGGGGCTTTGTGGAAAGAAAGAGGACTTTTGACCTCTCAAGGCTCACAGATCAAACATAAGGAAGTAATAATTCAGTTGTTGGAAGCTGTACACTTACCTACAGCAGTAGCGATCATGCATGTCCAAGGTCATCAAGCAGACTCCGGGAAAGAATTTCAGGGGAATCGGATGGCAGATGAAGCTGCAAAAAGGGCAGCCAGATTGGTCTGGACTCAAATGGCTCTGATACCGACAAGAGAAAATCCCGCTGCACCTTATTTAGAAGAGAAACCGTGCTACTCTCCGGAGGATGAACGGTTGGCACAATTCACTGGAGCAAGAAGGAATGTTGTAGGATGGTATGTAACACCGGTCGGACAAGTTATACTGCCAGTAGGATTGATGAAAGTAGTCATGGAAACTGAACATAACAAACTCCACTGTGGTGCAGAAGCATTGGTAGAATATCTAAAGAAAATAGTACTCTCTAATTCGATGATAACAATGGCCAAAAGAATAAATGCCACCTGCCCGATTTGCATTAAAAATAACCCGTTGGTTAGAAGACAGGTCCAAATGGGGAAAATACGTGTAGGGCCACAACCAGGGGATTATTGGCAAATAGATTTTTCCGAGTTACCAAAATCTCAGGCATACAAGTACTTACTAGTTTATGTGTGCACCTTTTCGGGATGGCCCGAAGCTTTCCCTTGCAGGACGAACCAGGCCAAGGAGGTAGTGAAAACCCTTCTCAAGGAAATTATTCCAAGGTTTGGGGTTCCTTTAGGAATATCATCAGATAGAGGACCACATTTTACTGCAGGGATCGTGCAGGAAGTTTCTACTATTCTGGGAATTCAGTGGCACTTACACACCCCCTGGAGACCTCAATCTAGTGGTCAGGTGGAAGGAATGAATCAAACTCTGAAAAATCAAATTAAAAAGATTTGTCAAGAAGCTAAAATACCGTGGCCCCAAGCATTGCCTCTAGCCCTTCTGAGGATTAGGATTAAGCCACGAGAAAGGATAGGGGTAAGTCCGTATGAAATTTTGTACGGCAAACCATATCATGCTGTAACCTATCAAGGGGACCCACATGTAATCGGGGATCAGATGATTGTAAATTATGTTTTGTCTTTAAATAAGACCCTTGCAGCACTGAGATCCACGCTGGAGTGGAATCGACCGTTACCTCTGGACACTCCTGCTCACGATATTCACCCAGGAGATCAAGTTTACGTGAAGAACTGGTCGGTGGAGCCTCTGAAGGAAACATGGGACGGCCCCCATCAAGTGATAATGACAACTTACACCGCCGTCAAGGTCGACGGGATCAACAGCTGGATCCATTACACACGGGTCAAAAAGGTCCCCTCCCGATGGTCGGTGGAACCCCTATCTCCCACCAGAATGGTGTTCAAAGCCGAAAATTAATGCTGTCGTTGTTACTCTTGAGTAAAATAATAATTGTTGAAACCTTTGTTAAAATCACAATACCTGAATCGAGGGTGTGGGTACCGGAGAATTCAAATGTAAATCTTACATGTTTGTTTGTCGATGATCAGGGAGCTGGATGGGACAGAGTCAGGGCACAATGGAAATGGATCACCAAGGATCAAATTCCAGATAAAGGAGTAGAAACGGTCTGGGATGAGAAGCAGCAAAAAGGTAGGATTACCCTGCAGATATCCAATATAACAAAGGCCAGAACAGGAAAATACGCTTGTGTGGTTTGGATAAAAGGGAGTTATGATTATGGATTCGTAAATCTTGACATTTTAAATATCTCCCAAACAGAATCGGAAAATAAGGTCCAGGTGAATCTCCCAAATGGGAAAGTAGATATGTGGGACGGACCTCCCCTCAGAATAAAATGTACTCATAGATTTAAGACAGGGTGTCAGAAACAGATTAGAATGAAATGGTGGAAATGGAACACGACACAGGGAATGTGGAATCCACAGGTACAAGGGACAAGTTGGTGGACGCTGGGAAATGAGAGCAGAGGATGGTTGAATATAACGAACTCAGAGATTGGTAGATCGGAGGGTAAATACCTTTGTGTTATCATTTGTGGTAATAGTGGAGGTTATGGGGTCAGGAAGGTAGAAGTGGTATTACAACAGGAGCGAGGAATCAAGCCTGAACAGGAAATATATAACGCAAAGGAAGGGCAGGATTTGGTTTTAAGATGTAGGATACCAACCGAAAGCTACACTGAGTATGAATGGTGGTTTGGAGGACAAAGCTTGGTGGCTCAAGGGAAATATCAAATTAGAAGAAAACCCCAAGAAATAGTGTTAGTAATTAAAGAGGTCCTAGAACAGCAAGATAATGGACAATACTGGTGTTGGGTTGCTCGAGATGATTGGTGGGCAGCCGGGATGATTAGTGTTTATGTTGAAAGAACAAGGGTGACTCGGCAGGTACCAGAGGATGAAATCCAAACCAAACCAGAGAATCTGATTGTGGGTTTAATTAGGGATTTTGGGCAAACACAAAATGTATCAGCAATCA
The DNA here is from genome assembly GCF_041296385.1 of Aphelocoma coerulescens. Taxonomy (NCBI): domain Eukaryota; kingdom Metazoa; phylum Chordata; class Aves; order Passeriformes; family Corvidae; genus Aphelocoma; species Aphelocoma coerulescens. The sequence continues at coordinate 5,348,937 of NW_027184080.1, read as the reverse complement.
CTGCATGTCTGCCTTTGCCCCATGCGGCAGGAGATCCTATACCATGGGGAATTATACCAGCTCCAGACATGCCTGCATCTAATCGAACAGTTACCTTAAGTTGTACCAAGGAGACTAGGATCCGAACTAAATTGGTTAATCGGACAAATGTGATAAGGAGGAAAACCCCGAGGACCCGAGCAGATTGTTACAAGCTTCCGAATGCTGTATTTACCAGAATCGGAAGATTCCAGGGAGTAGGATGGTGTGAATACGATGAGAGGCAAACACGAGAAGTCCCGGCAACTGAACAATATTTTGAAATAATATGCCAGAATGTTACAAACACAACTACCATGGAACAATGGCAGACAATCTGGGGACCTAGTTTGTTGGAAACTTATAGTTATATAGGAACAGTTCAATGGTGTATTCATTGGAAGGGACGGAAAAATCAAACTTACTCAAAGACCTATCAAGGACAGGATAGTTGGAGGAAAGATGCACCTAGGATGACCGATTGGAATTGCACTGAGGTCTTCACTTGTGACAGCCCAAGTGAGTCTGTGAGTCTACTGCCGGTAAAGGTACTTTTGAGATTTGGCTGTGAATGTAGGGGATATAACCACACGATAAAAGACAAAAATACAGAAGGAGAGTTAAACTGTAAAACTACATCAATCCGAGCTCCAGGAAATTTAGTTTGGGTAATGGGTCATGGACATTGGACCACTCATATGCCGGTAGATGGTCCAACTACACAAATTACTTTAGGAGTTCCAACTCTTTGTCCTTTCTGGAAATCGACAAAATTGACGGCCTCAGAAATACAAATAAGACATAAGCGAGATATAAGTCAGGAAATTGGGGACATAGGGTTAGAAGAAGGGGAAGATTGGCATGAACCTTCTTCAGGAATTAAATTTGGGTGGGTATTAGAATCTCTCTTTGCACAAATATCGTCATATCGAAACAGGGAAATGTTGTACAAATTGTTGGGACAAACAGAAAGGTTAGCGGCTGTGACTAAGAAGGGATTCAAGGACTTAAATCTGCAGTTACAAGCTACGTCTAGAATGACAATTCAAAATCGGATGGCTCTAGATATGATATTGTTGAAGGAGCATGGCGTATGTGGATATCTGCATGGTAGAGACGACCATTGCTGCATTCACATCCCGAATGTTACACAAGAAGTAGAAAAGGATATAAGTCAATTAGAACGGATTGAAGGAAAGGTGAATGATATTCAGAAAGAGGCAGAACACAATTGGGTTGGAGAACTGTTCAGCTCCCTGGGAATTCGGATGTCCAGATGGATATCCTCAATTGTACAATATGGAATCATGATTGTTATAATCATTTTAGTTGCCTTAATAGTATATAAGTGTCTTTTAGGAATGATTGTCAAAGAAGGTCAACATACTCGGCGAATAATGAAGGCGATAATGCGAAGAGAAGTCCTGGCAGAACCAGCCGTTCCACCTCCTGCTTATCGCGAAACAGCGACATGAATTGTTGAGCATCCTTGCGAACCCAGAAGAAGCTCGAAGGATGCTCAAAAGGGGGGACTTGTTACAAAAAGGATAGGATATTGGATTTTAGAAGTAGTAAGGCTAAGGCTCTGCTAGGCTGTAAGGCCTCAGGTGTAGAAATAGTTCTCTGAGGAAACAGGAATGGAATGTACTGGGTGGGGAGGTTAGGAATAGTGAATTAGCTGGGCATGGTGAACCCGTTAGTGAATTAGCTGGGCATGGTGAACCTGTCTAAAAGTAAATTGTTCTGGGTTGATATATGTTGCATGCAAGGGGGATTTCAGTGGTAGGAGCTCGTTGAGCATTATCTAGGACTAGACAACCATAAAGATATATGGCTTAGGGTATGATTATCAATTGTTAATCCTTGTGATGTATGTTTTACTTTGAAGATTAAATCTTGTATGTGTGCCAATGTTTGAAACTGTATAAAGAGCTGAGTGAAACGATAGGCCTTTGGGAAGCCTGATTTGGGACACTAGTCCCCAGGTCCCCGGGCCCTGAATAAAGCACCGCATAAACTGACTCTCTGTTGGTTTGTGTTTGTGGTCGGTGGGCAACAATAGGCCAGAGGCCCCAGAGATGTTTCCAGGGACTTTTTTAGCAAAAGTCCAAGTTTGGGCAGCCACTTTGCCGTGTGGTGATGTTCGGGTGGAGGGGAGTTCACTGTATTTTCCCCTGAAGCATTCCTGGCAAGAGATTGCTTAGGGTGTAGCTGTGTAGCACGCTAGCTAGCTTACTCCCTTCCCCTCTGTGCAGCTGTTTAGGCGCAGATCTCTCACACATATTCACGCCAGATAGCTCAGTATTACTAGAGATAAGGCGTCAAGGAGGGCTCTCCCGCATGGTAGATCCACGGACTGGGTTTATTTCAGTCTCACTGTGAAGGGTGACCGGATAGGAAAAATAAAGTAGCCTGCTCAGAAGCAGGCTTACATAGTGTTACAGAGCCAATGATCTGAGGTACAAAGGCAGGACTAGAGAAGGGAGCCAATGAGGAGAAGGAAGGGGCAGAGTGGGGAATCAGGCCAAGCATGCAGCCGCACAGGCAATTGGGAGATGTAGTTTTCCTTCTATCCAGTGTCTGAAGAGATATTTACACTTTGCTATCCCACCAGCGAGTGGTCTCACCAGAACTCTCTGGTTTTTCGACCTTCACTACAACACCTTAGCTTTTAACTTTTATATTTTTCAAATCCTGTACTGCTTATTAGGTAACTCTGAAGTTTCGTGTGGCCTGTTAACTACTGTTCTCTCATGCTGGTTAAACATAAGCCTCTCTAGGTTTGCTCTTCAAGGACACCTTGATTGTCCCAGGCCCCAAAATGTATAAACTAAAAGCCTCTGAAGAGGAGGGGCAAACTTGGGTTAATTACATCATTAACTGAGGTTATAATTGGAGAATTAACCCTGATATGCAAATGGACCAAACTTATAAAACTGTGAAGAACCTGTGACCCAGCATTCATCTTGGGTATAGGCTTTTGACTGCCCAGGGTGTACCTTTGAAGGCCCTTCAAATAAATACCTACTTTTATGATAGGGGCCAGAGAGTGACGAAAGCTGATAGCTGTGCAGACCTTCTAGCCTTGGTGCTGCAGAAGCCATGGGACAGATAGAAACTCAAGGCAAGAACAAGAAGCAGAGACAAAACAAAGCCCAAGGCAAGAACTAGAGGCAAAACACGGGGCAAACAGGATGACATGACCTGAGCCTCTGGTGCAAAAGGATGATTAGCCAGGACACCGCTGTCACAAGAGGGAATCTGCAAGGACTTGACAGTGTTGGTATGGGAATGGGGCAGGGGGGTTTGAGCCTATGGATCTACCCAGAAGTAGTAAACTATAAAATGCTGGTAACTTGTACAATAAACTGGCTTTGCTTGCAACACCCAGCAGAGTCCGTGCCTCTTCAATCTCCGCACTTTTATTCTCTTATTTTTGTCTAGCCTCTGCTTTTAGGTGGCCAACTCAAGGCATCAGTGTTTGGCACCCCCAGAAGGGACAATGAGGCTTCTGGAAATCTTCTGGACTGAGAAGGATCCAGCTCAGCTTCCCCCCTCCCTCTGCCGGCACTTCAGGGAGGGGAAGTTGCCACAGTCCAGGAGGCAGCAGAGCCCAAAAATTCCCCAGATTCAGCACAGAGGCACATGAGTAAGTGAATAAAGGCGGTATTTTGTTATTAGCACCTGGGTTGGGTGTTAAGAGATCTCTTATAGGTTTTTTTTGGGGACTCGAGAGGGTCTAAGGGGATTTTAGTTCGTTTGTGGATTCCCCCTTTTGTTTGCTGTCAGCTCGTGAGAACTTAGCACTGCAGTGACTTTTGCTGTTAGCTCGTGAGAGCTTAGTGCTGTAGTAACCACATTTTGGCCTGGAGCCAGTGGTGGCGCAGTGGTTTCACCTGCCACTAGCCGCCGTGTAGTAAATCCCAGCTTGCGGGTTCAAGGCCTACCTCCTTGTTCTCTCGGCTTCTTAGTGTGTTATTAGATTGCTTTGCTTTATTTCTGTGAACTTTTCTGTTTATAAGCATAAACAATGGGCTGTAATTTTTCTAGTACCAGTGGGATTGAAGTACCGGATAACATGCCTTTGAGCTTAGTATTAGAAAACTGGCAAAAATTGACCAGCCAATATCGATTTCTTACAAAATCAGAATTGATTCGGTTCTCCAGAATAATCTGGCCATCTTATAAATTAGACAACAATCAGAGGTGGCCTGAGTTTGGTAGTCTAGATGAAGAATTTATACTGAATTTGATGTCTCGCCTTCGTAAAGACCGCTGTTTCTTAGAACTTGATTATGCGAGGCTTTTTTATGGTTATATCACAGAATAAGCAGCTACAACGGTCTAAAGGGCATATACTGCTTTTAAAGAAAAAAGAGAAAAAGAATGGGAAAAGGGATCCGTTGTGGGAGGGCAGGGAAGAGGTGGAGGCGGACCTAGTGGCCCCTGAGAAAAATGAATTCAAGTGCTAAATTTTTAGCAATATAATAGTGAACATTTATTAGTATAGCAAAGTCATATCACAGAGCTGGGGGGCTTGGCAATATTGCCAGAGGTGCACCTCAATTCATTTTACTGTGGACTTAAGTACTCTCTTAAACTGTTACATATTCATTAAGCCCAGAAAGTAATTTACACTTCACTCAACTTTCCCTCCTCTCCGATTTCTGCCCCTTCCGCCAGCACACCGCCGCCTCGGTCCCCTGGATAGCTTCAGAATTGAAGACAGGCACCCTGTCTCTGGTGCCTCCCCAGTCTCTAGCCTAATTTGTAGCTGACAGTTTGCTTGGGAGGTGTGAGTTTTGATGAGATAACAGTCCTCCTGGGATACATGCGGTTTATCTTCTTTGTTTCTCTAAGATATCTTGGTTCCTGGCTCTGTAGTTTCTCAGCTCAAAAGACGTTTAATACCATGTGTTTATTAATACATTTCTTAACATATTACAACTAATTCGAAGTTACAATTTACCTTAATCTCGTTTCTACTTAACTACATTTTACCTTAACACTATTTCTACATAATACATCATCACTTATAAATGTTAAAATCATATATGCGAAAGACAACATTTATCATTCACTCATTTATCACACCCCCGCTCTGAGGCCTGGGCCACCGACTGCGCAGGCCCCTCCTCCGCTGCCCACAGCCCCGGCCCCTCCCCCGCCACCCGGGGCCCTGGCAGAGGTTCCGGCCCTGGCTCTAGTGCCTCTGCCGCCAGTGGCAGCTCCGGCCCCTACTCCACAGCCGCTGCGGCAGACGGGGGCGGGGGCAGCTGGGGTGGAGGGCGCAACTTTAGCAGGGCCCCTGCCCATAAAAGAAGCAGGGGGGGTGGCCCTGGCAACCGTGGATGGTGCAGGTGTCCCCGTTGGCTTCCGGTTGGACGCCCCCCTTGTCTCTCCTTCCTTTCCTCTGGTCTCTCCTGGGCGGGAGGGACAGAGGGGAAAAGACAGCCAGAGTGTGCAGCCCACAGCACCGCCCCTAGGGGTAGAGCCAGAGGGCAGAACCTTCCACCGAAGGGGCGGGGAGGGGACCTCCCACAAAGGGAGTGGTGCCCCTCCTGCTCTCAGCCCCTTGAGTCTCCATGACAACACTGTGCGCCGGGGGGCTGCTTAGGAAGATGATGCCATCAAAGCGAGCAGGGCCAGGGACACAGTCCAGCTCCTACAACGAAGCAAGTCCTGGTCAGTGATTCCTAGTACCAGGACTGGCCAAGGCAGATCTAACACAGTAGATTCAACAGAATCAGATAGCTCTCACTCAGGTAGCTCTTCTGAAGGGGAAGATGAAATAATAGCTGCTTTAAGCAGGCGAAAGAGAGGAAAGATAGCTAGAAGGGCCATAAGAGAATGTAGTCCAATAGCCAAACGTACTAGGTCAAAAAGGGAAGAACCAGTGCTTGCAAGGCCCTTCAAGGCAAGCAGTCGGCAATCAAGGACCCATCTATATAAAAGTTCCGTACTCTCTTATAGAGTTAGAACAATGGAAGGCCACCGTTGGAAAATATAAAGAAAATCCAGATAAAGTAGCTAATTTGGTAGATAGGGCAATTAACACACAAAACCCTGACTGGAGTGATTTGAAATCTATGATGGACACATTCCTTGATCCCACTGAGACACAGATGGTTAACTGTTGCAAAATGATTAAAGGATCAGGGGCATGGGTCATTGATAGAATTATGGGATCAATAAAAGAACTGTGCAAAGCAAAGGCCTGCAAGCAAAAACCTCCATGAGAAAATCCCTGTGTGAGAAACAGGCCTGAGAAACAAAAAGGGAGTTTTGAAGAGATGCAGCTGTGCAGATAAGATGTGCTTACCAGGAGAAGGGAGGGTGAACTCTGAATTCTTTTAATCATAACATAACTAGTAGAAGCTTGCCAATGTTGTCTAATTATGTAGAAGCAGAATGCGCTTTGATAGGTTTTAAGCCACTTAAGAGTTAACAAGCTGAGATACTATATAAGTGCCTCTGGATTGCTAATAAATGGAGCTTGCTTTTATCAGCCATATTGGCTGGTCTGCAATTTCTCCCCCGCTGGAGTCCACGGACCTTTTCCAACATTTGGTGCCCAAACTCGGACTGGCATTTCGTTCCTTTTGACTCGGCGGGAGGCCAACTGAGGCCCTGGAGCAGTGCCGGCAGGCATACAGATCAGCAGCTGCGGGCCGGCGCCTGATCCCAGCCTGGACCGCCCGAACAGCGGGGTCCGCCGTTTGGCTGACAAGGGCTAAACCTGAAAGGCTGCACGACCTTGACAGCAGGGACAGCGCAGTAAGACGCAGGATTGCAGTTAGACACAGACATTGCGGTGGGACGCAGACATTGTGGTGGGACGCAGACATTGCGGTGGGACGCAGACATTGCGGTGAGACGCAGATTGTGGTGGGACGCAGATTGCGGTAGGACGCAGATATGGAACCAGAGGTGGCCCTTGGTTTATTCTTACGCTTTTTAGAAAAGTGGGGACTTAAGGAAGTAAACCTTTATAAGGAACTAGCTAATCCAAGATCGTTTAAAAAGAAAGCTAAAGAAGCAAAAGCCCTCAAATTCACCTGGAGAGCAGTAACTGGCACTCTCGCAGAGATGAAAACAGAAAAGACAGTGGTCGCAGCCATCATAGAGACTTTAGAGAGTGGCAGCGCTGGCTGTAGCAGCTCCGAGAAAGGAACAGACAGGGGTCTTACGGAGCGGGGGACAGAGACTGGAGAGGAGCCAAACTCAGCAGGGCCAGAAGTTACCCCTCCGACGTCTGAGGGAGAAATGGCCATGAACGCGGCAGCAGAGCCACCAGACCCAGGGGGCGGGGCACAGGCAGGCCAAAGAGACACAGGCAGTCCTGGTGTCCTGCCGAAAGCAGCAGAGCAACCCAGAGGTCCTAAAACCCAGCCAAAAGCGGCAGAGAGCAACCCCCCCCCCCCCCCGCCGAACAGCAGAACGTCCGGCAGCAGAGCAGCTTCTGCGGTTTCGTCGCCTGCAAAGCCAAAGCCAGCCAGAGCTGCCGGAGCTCAGCCCCAAAAGAGGGAGAAACACCAACAAATGATGCAAAAAGTAATCAAAAAGCTTGCTGATTTATCTACACAAAGCATTTTGCAGTTTATCTTTACAGCAGATGTCTGCCGTTGTGTCCTCTGGGAACAGTTCCCACTCAGCCCGGCCAGCTCGGGACACAGCAGGCAACGGGGGCCAGCCTCTGATATCGGAGGAATTGGAGGTCTGGCTCGTGGGTCCTTCCAAGGGACCGCGGCGATAAAGGCAGACGGCGGAGGAAAGGGGGCAGGCTCAGAGTTGGGTTAAATCCAGAAAGTTTATTGGTCCTCCGAACGGGGGGACCTCAACCACCAGGGGTGCCCAACCCAGAGCACCTGCAGATTGCGCGCCGGGGCATTTTATGGCGGGGGGGGGCATGGGGGGGGTGTACAGAACAACCAACCAGGGAAGGGAAGGGTATGGCATACAGAACGAGGGACACATAAGGGAACCAACTATAACAGGGGAAGGGAGGGACTCCTTTCCCAGGACTAATCACCTGGCCCCCTGGCTAGAACTTTCCAGAAGCCTGGGAGGGGTGGCAGAGTGACAGACAGGGTCCTGGGAGGAGATAAAAATGACAGACAGGGTGATTTAAATAAAACAGGGGGGGGTGCCAACTGGGGTACACCAAACTTACAGAACATAGGGGGGAGACCCGGACTGAACTAAGCTAACACACTCCCACATCTCCTCCTTTTTTGGTTTTTTTTTTGGTTTGTTTTTTTTTTTTTTTTTTAAATGACATGGATCCGGGTTGGGGACAGTACTCTGAGTCTGGGTACAGGTCCCCGAACCACGTCATCTCCGGTGTCTCCAAACTAAAACACAACTTAGAAAAATAATGTTAAAACTGGGGATAGCAACTGGGATAAACTTGGGGCTTAGGGGTCAGAGAGGCACACGACTAACCTACCCCGGTCTTGGGGGGTATTTGATCTCCCTTCCTGACGGTCTGGGAGATACACGGTTTCACCCACTTTCATGGGATCCACCTAGGGCCCTCGGGGGTGGATACACATGCGTACCCTTTCCCCCAGGTAACTAGTTCATAGGGCCCTTGTATCTCCCTAGTCTCCGGGTCTTTAACCCACACCGGAGGCCTTTCTTTCACTTGCAACTGCTGAGACCGCCCAAAGTGCCGCACGATTGGTGGGTTTAGGTTCTCAAAGGCACAGTTGAGGAAATTCAGGGTGAACAATGCCTTTGAGAGCCTGACAGCAGGTGACTAGCTTTTTGGAGGAGCACTGGCTCTGGAGCATTCTTTTGATGTTTTGGTGGGCCCTCTCTACAATGGCTTGACCTGTCGGGGAATAGGGGATGCCAGTCTTGTGTTCTATTCCCCATTGCTGCAGGAAGCTCCTGAACTCCTTGGAGGTATACGCTGGGCCATTGTCCATTTTGATGACTTTGGGGATGCCCAGGGTAGCGAATGCCTGCACTAAGTGCTTTTGGACATCGCTAGCCTTTTCCCCTGTGTGGGCAGAGGCAAAAACTGCTCCCGAGAAGGCGTCAACTGACACATGTACGTACTTCATTCTGCTGAATGAAGCAACATGTGTCACGTCCATCTGCCAGACTTCGCAGCTGTTAAGTCCACGGGGGTTTGCGCCAGTACTAATGGCAGGAAGAGCTAGCTGGTGGCATTCTGGAAATGCAGCCACAATCGCCCTGGCCTGGTCGTGCTTTAGATTGAATTGACGAACCAGGGCAGGAGCGTTTTGATGGAACAGCTGATGGCTGATTTTGGCCTGCTCAAACACGTTTGGAGTCGGGGCCATCGCAGCTGGCGCAGCGAGGGCATCTGCCCTCCTGTTGCCTTCTGCGATGAACCCGGGCAGGTCCATGTGTGACCTGACGTGCATCACGTAAAATGGTTGCTCTCGGTGGGAGACTAGATTTATTAACTTTGAGAGCAACTCATATAAGGCCATGTTGGAGACCTCACGCAAAATGGCGTGCTCGGCTCTGGAGACGACCCCTGCAACATATGCAGAGTCTGTTACCAAATTTAGGGGTTCGGGGAACCTTTCGAAAGCCCTGATGACTGCGTCCAACTCAGCAACCTGAGGCGATCCTTCCACCTCTTTGATGTCAGCCTCCCACCGCTGAGTTTGGGCGTTTTTCCAAGTCACCATGGACTTATGGGACCCGGACGCATCAGTAAAAACTGTCAAGGCCTTTAGAGGTTCTTTGCTCCGAACACTTTTTGTATTTAATTCGAATTGAATCTCCGAATTGAAAATTTTGTGGGCTGGCCGATGCAAGGAAATTTGGCCTGTGTAGCCCTCCAGAGCAAACTGCAATGCTTCACAATCTCGAAGCAGGCTCTCCAACATTGCCTTAGTAATTTGGCCTGTTTTTGTCCTAATTGGCACGTGGATGCAGTCGAAGTCACATCCTGATAACTCTCTGATCCGGATCCTAGCCTTCCGGATCAGTTCAGCCATCAGCTCTTGTGGCTGTGTCATCCTCTTGGACCGATGATGGCTGAGAAATACCCACTCTATGATTAAGAGGGGATCCCTCCGGTCCTGGTCCTTTTTGCTCTTCTTTTTGTTGTCTTCCCATTGGAAGACAACCCTGTGCAAGTGTGGCAGATTACCCAGGATGATGAATTTGAATGGCAAGTCAGGCCTATACCTGCTTGCCTGCCTGGTGGACATTAGATGTTGCACCCTCTCCAGAGCTGTTTGGGCCTCTGGGGTGAGTGTCCGGGGAGAACTAAGCTCCTCTCCTCCTTTTAGTAAATTAAAAAGGGGGGCTAGGTCTTCGGTGGACAGACCCAGCCACGGCCTCACCCAATTTAAAGACCCACACAGCTGGTGGACATCTGCCAGAGTCTTGATGTTGGTATTGATAGCCAATTTTTGCGGCACAATGGTCCGCTTTGTTATTTCCAGGCCCAGGTACTTCCAAGGTGGCATCCGTTGAATCTTTTCCTCTTGGAGCTCGAACCCTGCAGCAACCAATGCATTGATTGTCAGGTCGAGCACACTGGCAAGCATGTCATTGTCGGGGGCACACACGAGGACATCATCCATATAATGGAAGACGATGGCCTCTTTTGCTGCTGCGCGAACTGGGGCAAGCAAGGAAGAGACGTATCATTGGCAGATGGTCGGGCTGTTCTTCATACCCTGTGGCAACACCTTCCAATGGTATCTTTTCCTTGGGGCTTCTCGATTGATAACAGGAATCGAGAAGGCAAAACGCGGGGCATCATCAGGGTGCAGGGGAATTTGGAAAAAGCAGTCTTTGATGTCAATTACTGCCAGATTCCAATTTTGAGGGAGCATCGTTGGGGATGGCATCCCTGGTTGGAGAGAGCCCATGTCTTCTATAACATTGTTAATTTGACGAAGGTCCTGGAGGAGCCGCCATTTGTCTTTGTTAGGTTTTTTGATAACAAAGACAGGGGAATTCCAGGGGCTGTTGGATTCCACGATATTCCCCTTTTTAAGTTGCTCCTCCACGAGCTTCTCGAGCGCCTTCAACTTCTCACCATGGAGCGACCACTGCTCCACCCAAATGGGGTGATCAGTTTTCCAATTTAGTTTTTGAGTAGGGCACTCTTCAGTGGCCGCAACCCAAAAAATTTTCTGGGGGTCAGGTAGGTCAATTGTGACTCCCCACTGCTGCATGAGGTCTCTCCCCAAGAGGGGTTCCTTGTAGTCTAATATGAACGGACGTATGTTTGCCAATTGTCCGCTCGGTCCCTTGATTTGCACGATGCTCTTAGATTGTCTAGCCAATTGGATGCCCCCAACACCTTGCACGTGTCCAGCCACGCTCTGCAGTTCCCAATGTGCTGGCCATTCCCGTGTGGGAATGATCGTCACATCTGCCCCTGTGTCCAGAAGCCCTCTGAGGTGCAGGACTTCCTCCCCTCTGTTGACCTCGCAGCCTACCCGAGGCTTCTCTGTCCCTATAACATGTGTGGCACACACCGTTGGGGGTGGCCTTTCCACAGGGATAGCCTGGGCGACTGTCTGCCCTCTGGGCAGGAACAGAAGTGGGTGGACACAGCGCAGCCAGAGAACGGGTCCTTCGGGACTAGATGTCATTAGTCCCGGAGCGACTTCGATCTCTTGTGGTGTGCAGGTAACACTTCCGACTATGACATACCTGTCAGGGCCTTGGTCTTCTGCCCACAGCTCACCACCAGTGCTTACGGGTGCGGTATGCCACTCTTTGGTTCTTAGGTGGAGCGGTGTCAACAGCTGCAACCTGAAAGAACCATCAGAAAAAGAAGTCAAATCCAGTTTTAAGGTCGTGTCCAGTTTAAAAGTCACGTCCGATAGTTTTTCCTCTCTAAGTTTCCCCTCCCCCTCGCGTCCCGTCCCTTTTTTGTCTTCACGCGGGGCGGGCGCGCGCTCCCCATTCAGTTTTTTTGGTGTAGTTGGCCCTCCTGTCCCCCAGGTTCATGTTCTTTTTTAAATCGCTGGAACTGCCGCTTGAGCGGGCAGTCCCTTGTCCAATGTCCAGGCTGGTCACATAGGAAGCAGGTGCTCCTGGCCTGCGGGGTTCGCCTGTGGCTGTTCATGGTTGGAGGTGGTTTGGTGTTCAGGCCCGTAGTCCTCCTCTGGTCCGCTGCAGAGCGATGCGTTGCTGTTCCCACTGAGGCCATTCCTCTGGGCCGCTGTGTCTCCGAGCTGGCAGGTTGCAGGTGTGGTGCCTTCACAGCACAAGCTTCTAACATGGTCTGTATGGTCGGCGGGGGGTCCAGGGGGAGGCTCAGGATGGCTGCCTTGCATTGAGGGTTAGCATTCACCATGGCCATCTCTGCAATGACCTCTTCCCTGGCCGCCGGCTGCTTAACCTGCAACTCTACAGCTCGGGTTAGTCTTTCCACAAACTTCAGGAATGACTCAGTGTGTTCCTGCCGGACTTGCGAGTAAGATTCTACGGGCATATCAGGCCTCAGACCAAGGAATGCCTCACTGGCTGCTTCCTTGATCTGTTGCAGAACCTCCAAAGGCAAGCCTTGAGCCTGCTTTGGTGCCAGAGCCCAATCCCCTTCGCCGCTCAGATGGTCCAATGTAAGTGCCTCATTGTCGGCATCAACGGCCGTATCAGACCCTTGCAAGAGCGCTGGAAGGAGTCTGCGGAGCTCCCTTTCCCACGCTGCCTTCCAGAGCAGAAACTCTGCTGAGGAAAGCAGGCATGAGAAAAGCTGACGCAGATCGAAAGGTGTCATTACTGCTCCGGAGAGATTTGCCTTTAAAAGGCCACGGAAATATCCGCTTTCTCTCCCAAACTCCTTCTGCGCTTTGCAGAGTTCCTTTATTGTTTGGTGGGAGAGGGGTTCCCAGCTGACGTGGGTTGTTCCTCCTCTCCGGGACCTCTGATAATAAACCGGCGTGGCTGAGGCAATGGGATCCAGTTCCCGGTTCCGGTCCTCCAGCCTTCCCCCTTCCGGCCAGACACCGTGGGAACCGGAAGGACAGGCGTGAGAACCGGAAGCAGGAAGTGGGTGGCAGCCAGGCATGGAGCCGCGATTTCTGGGGGCGGAGCACGGGGGCGCGCACTGGTGGCAGGTAGGAGGGGTAAGAGGGGTGGATCCAACTTGGGAGTAGGAGGGGTCGGGGCGAAAGGGGTTGGGACTCGGGAGAAAGGGATTTCAGGTGGAAAAGCGGGAGGGAAGGCAAGAGGGGGTTCTTTCCACATGGCGCCCGCCATCTTGTCTTCTTCGGGCAGGGAGGGCATTTTCTAAACTCTCTGGATCACTAAACCGAACTCGGGGTCTGATAACTGGGGAAGTCAGGGAACAGGATAAGCCTCGGGCAGTCTGGCCGGGACTGTCCGAGCGGGGACTCCGAGAACCCCGAGGAGAGCCAGGGAGACGGTAGCAGCCCTGCGTATCACGGGTTGCTCTCCTCAGGATGCCCGTTTGAGGGGACATGGGTTCAGGAGACGGGTTAGGGGTAACAACTGGGGAATTCGGGGCTGTTTGTCCTTCCCTCCCTTTTTTTAGCTAACGCCGATCGAATCTGCAAATACAGAAAAGAGAAATCTTTCTCTTTGGCAGAATTCGATCGAGGTAGTGTCTCTCCCACGGCGTTCCAGAAGGGAACGGTCAAAACCGAACTCTGAGAGCACTGAGGGAAGTGCAGAAACAGCCACCGAACAAACCATTTTAAACATCCCTTTGAAAAACTTATCCCCCCACCCTGAAGGAGTCCCGCAACTTGGAGAAATGCCTCCTTCTGCGCTGTGGACAGTCTGATGCCCATAGCCAACAGCACAGCGTCTGGAGCTGAATCTTTAAAGCCTAGAACACCGGTCTCCCAAAACCCAACCGGAGACAAGCGAACCGCGCTTGTTCTGGGGCTGCGCAGCCTCCGTTCGGCTCTTCGAGAGCCGGGGACCGTACTGGTCTGAAAGAAAAGCCTTTACCGGCTTTGAGGCAAGTTTCCCCCCCCGGGGAAAAATACTTACCTGACTGGCATCCAGGCACGCTCCAGGCGTTCGATTCCTCCGCCAAGAACGACTTCGCAGCGCGGGGGAAGCTACCGTTCTCACCCCCAGTAACGCCGCTCACTAAAACGGAGCGTGCTGCAGCTGGGGTAGCTTGACATCCCGAGGACGCACTTGCCGAAACAATCAGTCCCTTCCGTGGGGTCCGAGGGAAGCGGGGCCCCACGCCCGGGCGCCAAACTGCCTATGCTGAGGACGCCCCTTCCGTGGGGGTCCGATAGAACGAGGAACCCCACGCTCGGGCGCCACGCTGTTTTTGCGGTCCGATGGAACGGCAGCCCCACGCTTGGGCGCCAAATTGCCGTTGTGTCCTCTGGGAACAGTTCCCACTCAGCCCGGTCAGCTCGGGACACAGCAGGCAACGGGGGCCAGCCTCTGATATCGGAGGGATCGGAGGTCTGTCTCGTGGGTCCTTCCGAGGGACCGGGCGATAAAGGCAGACGGCGGAGGAAAGGAGGCAGGCTCAGAGTTGGGTTAAATCCAGAAAGTTTATTGGTCCTCCGAACGGGGGGACCTCAACCACCAGGGGTGCCCAACCCAGAGCACCTGCAGATTGCGCGCCGGGGCATTTTATGGCGGGGGGGGCATGGGGGGGGGTGTACAGAACAACCAACCAGGGAAGGGAAGGGTATGGCATACAGAACGAGGGACACATAAGGGAACCAACTATAACAGGGGAAGGGAGGGACTCCTTTCCCAGGACTAATCACCTGGCCCCCTGGCTAGAACTTTCCAGAAGCCTGGGAGGGGTGGCAGAGTGACAGACAGGGTCCTGGGAGGAGATAAAAATGACAGACAGGGTGATTTAAATAAAACGGGGGGGGTGCCAACTGGGGTACACCAAACTTACAGAACATGGGGGGGAGACCCGGACTGAACTAAGCTAACACACTCCCACAGATGTCCTGTGTCCAAATGATTGCATCAGCATGGCACAGTTGTTATTAACCCCTTCACAGTTCCTGCTCTTGGAACGAATGTGGACTGCAATGCTGCAGAATGTCCTGCAACAACAGGGACAAGTCATCGCTGCATCACTAACCAGAGAGATGCCCAGCAAGTGCTGCCATGCTACAGAACCCCGAAGCAAGAAGGCACAGTCAGCATCAGCTCCTGAGGAAAGTGATGCCACTACTTCAACAGCTGGAACTCTGAGACCTCTGTCCCGAGAAGCCTTGGGAGAGGCTGCAGACGTGGCTGAGTGAAGGAGCTGAGGACTTGCCAGGTCCACCACTCTCCATAGCAGGAGAAATAGCGAGACTCTGGGGCAAATGTGACAACTGCCCTAGGTGGTTGCTAGTGACTTGTGGTGGGTGTCGGGGAACTCTCTCCAAAGGCAAAACTAAGAAAGAGAATTGCATAAATTTTTGGGTATAACACCAAACACAGAAGTAGAGTGAAAAATTTTTTGACTGTCTTGAGACAAGAGCATTAGCGGACATTTTCAATCAGCTGTCCACCCATTTAGATTGACTGAAAGCAGTTAATTTAGCTAGCATTTATGTTTTTACCTGGTACTTTAGCAGCCAGGGTTTACGCTATTTTGCATAAACTTGCTTGCTGGGAGAGGGATAAGTATAATATATCTTTGCAAATGCTTAATGAGTTAAATGCAAATGTTATTAGTGTTAGTCATATAATATTACAAAATCAAGTAGCCATTGATTTTCTACTATTAGCTCACAGCCACGGCTGTGAAGAGTTCTAAGGTATGTGCTGTATGAATCTTTCTAACCACTCTGTCCTAATTTACAAGCAGATAAGTGAGTTACATCAATTAACCACCCAATTACAGAAAGAAGATGGTCTCAGCTTAGAAAGATGGTTAAAGTTACTAGGTTTAAAATCATGGCTAGTTTTATTTGTGTAGCATTTGATTACTGTAGGACTAGTAATATTATTAATAATAGTGTGCTTACCTTGCCTATGCCAATGCTTGCAGAAGATGATATACAAAGTCACTACATCTGTGACCAATCAAGTATTGCTTGCACAAAAAGAAAAAGGGGGAATTTGTTGCAAAATGATTAAAGGATCAGGGGCATGGGTCATTGATAGAATTATGGGATCAATAAAAGAACTGTGCAAAGCAAAGGCCTGCAAGCAAAAACCTCCATGAGAAAATCCCTGTGTGAGAAACAGGCCTGAGAAACAAAAAGGGAGTTTTGAAGAGATGCAGCTGTGCAGATAAGATGTGCTTACCAGGAGAAGGGAGGGTGAACTCTGAATTCTTTTAATCATAACATAACTAGTAGAAGCTTGCCAATGTAATCTAATTATGTAGAAGCAGAAATGCGCTTTGATAGGTTTTAAGCCACTTAAGAGTTAACAAGCTGGGATACTATATAAGTGCCTCTGGATTGCTAATAAACGGAGCTTGCTTTTATCAGCCATATTGGCTGGTCTGCAATTTCTCCCCCCGCTGGAGTCCACGGACCTTTTCCAACAGTTAACAAAGCTATTATAGATTCTGTGGAAGCAAATATAGCAAGCGGGGCGATACAAGGTACGGTTGTGGAAATTTTTCCAACAGATAATCCAGGGTGGGCCCCAAATGTGCCAGAACACATGGCAGGACTAAAACGATATCAAAATCTCATAGTATATGGGTTAAAACGTGGTGTCCCTAAGCTCTTAATTGGTCAAAACTCTACGAAGTAAAGCAAAATTATGATGAATCTCCCACTGATTTTTTAAAAAGGTTAAGAGAAGCTGCTATCAAATATACAAACCTAGATCCTGACTCAGCTGAGGGGAAAACAAACCTAGTTCTCGTGTTTATGGGTGTCATAGGCTAGCAAGCATAGTCCTGGAAGGGTTGTCCTTGCTAAGGGGTGCTTACAGCTTCCTCTGGGACCTGATACAACCTATCAGCTGGCCAGTCTGAATATGGACAATTCTTTAAGCCACTTAAAATTGTGACCACCTCTGTGATACACACTTAAGAATAGACAAACTCCCCCCCCAAGATCTCTCTCTCGTTTCCAGCGCTGGGACAGGTGGCTGCGGGGCCCGAGTGGGGACCAGTGGGCCCGGCCAGGCCCTGCTCAGGACAGGCCGGGCCGGGCCACGGCTCCAGTATGACCCCCCCCAGCAGGGCTGTGGGCAGCCAGAGCAGCTCGGAAGCCCCCCCCCCCCCCCCCCCGTCCACTCCCCACCCCTTCTTCCCATTGTCCCACCCCAAGTTCCCACAGTCATGTGACTACTCCCTTAAATCCAGGAACCCACAGCTACCAGGCAGTAACTCCGGCTGCTACTACATTCTCTCCTATTAGCAATGGAGCAAACCCTGGCTGGACGCCCTTTCCTTATTCTAATATTAAGGATTTGTGCAAGGCAATTAAGGAGTTTGGGATGCATAGTAATTATTTTAAGAGCCTTTTAAGTGCTACTTTTGCAACTCACTTACTTGTACCTCATGATTTAACTACAATTATGCAAACTCTTCTCACACCTGGTGATTTTGTGTTGTGGAAACAACAATGGAAAATAATTTTATCTGATCTATTGAAAATTTTGTGGCAAACTCCAGATAATTACCTGGACTTTGAGAATAACTATATCAGATTAGACCTTTTATCTGGTGACAATAATATGGCAAATCCCCAAAAACAAGCAATGCTTATCCCTCGTCCAGATCTTACTGAAATCACACGTGCTGCTGAAAAGGCCTTAACATTACTACCATCTCAGACTCCTAACTCTCATTATACCACCATCAAGCAATTGCCAAATGAAAATATTATTCACTTTTATAACCATTTGTGCAAAGCTATCTTTTCCCAGGTCCCTAATCCTGGCCTCCAACAAGCGCTCCTACTTGAACTTCTCCAAGTTAATACAAATGATGCTTGCAAACAAGTCATCCTCACTCTTCCTCTTCATCCCCCTCCTACTGTCGAATCCATCCTCAAAGTCTGTACAAAGAAGGTGCAGCTGAACACAGCTGCTCCCTTTTTGAAAAAAGTGGGGATGGTTGGGGAAGTTGTGGAGAATGCTACGGGTACAGGGGAAACTCAATCGCGTGGTAACCTTATATGCTATCGTTGTCAGAAAATGGGACATGTAGCTGGCAATTGCAGAATGATTATAACTGCTGATAAAAACTCTCCAAAGACTGTTTCCCCCGGTCAACAGCAGGGAAACTAGCAACTCAATGCATCCTAACAGCTCCGTGTTCCGACATAAATAGAGCTGCAGACAAAGCAACTTGGACTTGTGGACTCAGGTTTAAGGTAACCTGTGCTGAAACACACCATTTCAACAACAACAAACAGACTGTAATACCCATCTCATTCCAGAACGTGGACCACATGTCAGACTTTACATACCTTTTTGTTATTGGGCGTCATAGGTTAGCAAGCATAGTCCCAGAAGTGATGTCCTTGCAAAGGGGTGCTTACAGCTTCCTCTATGACTGAACAGAACCATCCTGGAGCCGATGGGCCCTGTTCCACCTGTGGAAACCCCCTCCCAGCGGCTCAGTTCCCCCCCCCTCCACTGCGATAAGCCACATTCCAGCGTCAAGGCCTAGGTGAGATTAATGCTTTTAGTGCTGTGAAGAGCTGAAAACCGCAGGGAAGAGAAAGAGGAGATGCTTAAAGCCGAAATTCTGTTGTAAAGCTATGATATATCAGAGTATCCGTTGTAATTTCATGAAGATATGGGAGGTGAAGTGTTCAGTTCAACTTGTAAGCAAAAGCACCTGCGCTGAGATAGGCAGATGCTGAAGCAGCTGTAATTTCATGAGAAGTTGAACAGGGAGAGATGGAAGCGATGAGGACTTTTGCTCCAAATGGGAAAGGAGAAAACCTCAGTTCCTAGAGATGCTCCCAAAGTTTTCTTAGAGATGAAATGCTCCCAGAGATGGGTGAAGAGAACTTTTGTTGGCAGCGAAAGCCATCATCCTACATTACATGGACGATGTGCTGGTATGTGCTCCCAATAATCAGTATCTCAAGCAGACACTTAACATGGTGATTGAGGCCCTAGAGGCCAAGGGCTTTGAATTACAACCTGAAAAAATGCAGAGAACAAGCCCTTGGAAATACCTCAGACTCAAAATCACAGAAACCTCTATCACCCCAACACCCGTCACCATTAATAATAACACAAAAACACTAGAGGAAGTGCAACAGATCTGTGGGACACTGATGTATTTAAGGTCCTTGTTAAGACTCACCACAGAGGATATAGCTCCTATTGCAAACCTGGTAAAAGGGGAAGGCGGTCCAGCATCCCCATGATCCCTGACAGAAGAGGCAAGGCAGTCTCTCAAAAAGATACAAGAGTTCATTTCCACCAGACAAGCACACAGGTATCAGCCCTCCCTACCCTTTAAGCTTGTCATTCTAGGGAAGGTACCATGCTTTCACGGCCTCATATTTCAGTGGGACAAAGAGCAGAAGGAACCCCTCATCATAATTGAATGGGTATTTCTTCCACTCTAACTGCCTAAGACCATCACACAGCCACAAAGAACTAATGGCTAAAATTATCATGAAGGGTAGATCAAGGCTCCGCACCCTGGCAGGATGTGACTTTGCATGCATCTACTTACCAGTAACAACTGACACATTAGATCACCTACTTCAAAATAATATAAATTTACAATTTGCATTAGATAGTTACGCAGGCCAAATCTCCAATCATTACCCAAAACATGGCATGTTTAATCTGGCATTCTCTTTCATCCCTTGAGAGATTCAAAGTAGAAAACCCCTCAATGCCATTACCATTTTTACTGATACTTCAAGAAAGAGTAAAAAAATCAGTGATCACATGGAAAAATCCAAAGACACAAAAATGGGAATCTGACGTCAAGGTAATCCAGGGATCACCACAAGTAGCTGAACTAGCAGCTGTCATTAGAGCCTTTGAGAGGTTCAAAGAACCCTTTAATTTGGTCACAGACTCAGCATATGTAGCTGGAATAACTGTTAGAGCTGAGCATGCTCTCCTAAAAGAAATCTCAAACAAAAAAATTTATGATTTGCTCTCAAAGCTAATTTATCTGGTTTCCCACAGAGAGCATCCCTATTTTGTCATGCATGTGAGGTCACATACAAACCTGCCAGGATTTATTGCGGAAGGTAATCGTAGAGCTGATGCTCTGGCTATGCCAGCAGATATAGTTCTATCAGCTGACTTACCAAAGCTCCCCCAAGCTTTTGAACAGGAAAAAATTGAGCCATGCCATGTACCATCAAAATATTCCTTCTTTTATCCGCATGTTCCACTTATTGCGGACACAGGCAGAAGAAATAATGGCAACATGTCCCAACTGCCAGAAGCTACAGCTTCCATCACTGGGCATGGGGGTCAATCCCAGAGGCATTAATAGCAGTGAAGTGTGGCAGATGGACGTCACACTTTTCCCTGAATTTGGGAGATTAAAATACCTTCATGTTTCTATTGATACCTTCTCTGGTGCTATGTATGCCTCTGCACATGCAGGTGAGAAAGCTAAGGACGTTGAAAAACATCTTGTCCAAGCTTTCTCTGTGCTCGGTGTACCTGAAGAGATAAAGACTGATAATGGGCCTGCTCACACCTCTCAGGAGTTTAAAAACTTTCATCAGCAGTGGGGATTTCGACATGTTACAGCTATCCCTCACTCCCCAACTGGACAAGGCATTGTTGAACGTGCCCATCAAACCCTCAAGCGAATGCTGCTACAACAATCAGGGACCACTAAACTCAACTCACCTGTCCTCAGACTCAGCAAAGCACTGTTTACCATAAACTTCCTGAATGGCACCTTTGAGGATCCAAACCCTCCCATCTATCGTCATTTCCAGAACACCGGGAGACAGAAACTGAAGGAGAATCCAGAAGTCCTGATCCGGGACCCAGAGACTCAAAAAATCCAAGGACCATACAAACTTGTAACTTGGGGACGTGGGTATGCCAGTGTATCTACCCCTCAAAGACTGAGATGGATTCCAGGGAAATGGGTAAAACCTTATGTCACTTCCTCAAAAGTCAAGGAGGTTAAAACTGCCTCCTGGAGGAGACGCCGAAAAAAGGATCCTGATTTTGCACCCTCATGTAAACCCCCTACTGCAGATTTTGATGTTAATCCCTTAAGTTAAGTTGCATTGTTTTGCACTCACATTTTGCACTGTATTTTGTAAATCTTCGTCCTGATACCCCACACCATAGATGTCCTGACTAACCCCCAGAGTTTTAACTGGGGAACTAGTTTAAAGACATCCTAGGTACTGTCGAGTTGTAGAGACGATAGATTCCAATTATGTTTTGCACTGTTGTTTTGTTACTGTTCTATGCACTTTAAGTTACTAAGAGTTACAACCCAGCTTTAAAGAAAAAAAAGTAGGGAAGTGTTGCTGCCTGTTCCGAGCTTCCCTTCCATGACACACTCCTCTTCCATGTGCTCTTGACCCCTTTGTTCTAAAGTGCGGGCAAAACCAAATGTAACTCAAACTCTTTAGCAGTGTCTGATTGGCCAGTCACCCCGGGTCTGCCCCCAGTCCTCCCCTTTCCCCTTCTCCCAATAAAAGAAGGGCCCAAGGGCGGCCCGCCCTCTTTGGCTTGCATCCCTTCTGCGGACATCGTCTCTGTCTCTGTTTGAAAGCTTCTAATTGCAGGAATGGGCAACCAAAGGCTATATTTCTCCCTCTTTGCTTCTGCTGGTGGTATCAGCTTTGCAGCTACTATTGCCGCTTTTAGAGCTACTGAAGTGCTAGATTGACCGTGCTACCTCTAGGCTGCCTGAGGTTTTCTAAGGCATTGAACTATCAGCGCTAGCTGGCAAAAAGCTGTAAGTATCTCCACAATCTTCTCCTCCTTAAATGGGTCTGTACTTTGTTGATGAAAATGTGTCTTGAAAAGCTGTGTTTTGTCCTTGGTTTCTAAGGAGTACTGATAGCATAAGTGCCCTGGAATCTGTTTTGTCTTCTTGCCTAAGAAAATGCTGAAGCTAAGCTACAATAAGAAACTACAAAGCTACAAATATATGTGTAAAGAATACAACGAATATATAAAAGAAAAAAGGTAAAAACCAGAACAGTATCAGATGAACTGACCATAACCCCTATTCCTTGTCTCCCTGCACCACTGAGGGAGAGGAATTAGAGCTTGGAAAGGAGGGAGGGGTGAGGGGAAGGTGTTTTTAAGATTTATTTTACTTGTCATTATCCTGCTCTGATTTTGTTAGCAATAAATTCAATCAATATCTCCAATTATAGTCTGTTTTGCCCATTACAGTATTTGATGAGTGATCGCTCCCGGTCCTTATCTCAGCCCATGAACCCCTCATTGCATTTTATCTCCCCTGTCCAGTTCTTGAGAGGAGTGATAAATCAGCTTTGGTGGGTGCCTGGCATCCGGCCAGCATCAACCCACCACATTTTCAGTGTTGAGTGGCTGCCTCCTCCAGCAGCTCTGGCCCAGGACTCCTTCCTGTCTGTCTGTTGGAGCCCAGTCCAGTGTGTCCTGGACTCAGGGTCTCTACTCAGGCTGAGGGACATGGCTGCCACTTTCCCATTTTCAGGTTTCATCAGTAGTGGAGCTGAGCACATATCACTGAGACACACATTCACAGACATGCACATAGATACACAAAGGACATTGACACAGCCAGTCACACAGACTGTCACAGACAAGGTGCTTTCAACAGCACCTACATCCAGGACCCACATAAAACTGAAGTATAGACGGCCACATCCCCTTCATCCTCTTTGACTGGCAGAGATAGTGATGCCTTAGGTTTTAACTTTTATATTTTTCAAATCCTGTACCTTTGAAGGCCCTTCAAATAAATACCCACTTGTATTCTCTTATTCTTGTCTAGCCTCTGTTTTAAGGTAGACACTTCAAGGCATCAATAGAAGTTCACTAGTGAAGGCACATACGCAACACTATAGATTCACAGGAACACATACATTTAGGGATCCCCCGAGTACTGGCACAGCCCCTCTGTCTGCCAGGTACCCCTGCTCAAATCCTGGGCTCTCTTACCCACTTTGTAGATCCCCTAAGCACTGGCTAGCCCAGATTGATGCTTGCTAACAAACACACACATACTCACACACTTGTCCCACAGGCACTCCACCTTCCTAAGTCCCCTTAAATGCCAGCATGGGCCCCTCACTACAAGAAAGGCATTGATGAGCTGGAGCATGTCCAGAGAAGAGCAACAAAACTGGTGAAGGATCTGGAGCACAAGTCTTATAAGGAGCAGCTGAGGGAGCTGGGGTTGTTTAGCCTGGAGAAAAGGAGACTGAGGTGAATCCTTATTGCTCTCTACAACTACCTTAAAGGAGGTTGTAGTGAGGTGGATGTCAGTCTCTTGTCCCAGGTACCAAGTGACAGGACAAAAGGAAATGGCCTCAGGTTGTGCCAGGAGAGGTTTAGAATGGATATTAGGAAAAATTTCTTTACGGAAAGGGTTGTCAAGCATTGGAACAGTCTACCCAGGGAAATGGTGGAGTCACCATCCCTGGAAGTGTTCAAAAATGTGTAGATATGGCATTCGAGGACATGGTTTAGTGGTGAACATGGTGGTGGTGCTAGGTTGATGGTTGGACTTGATGATCTTGGAGGTCTTTTCCAACCTTAATGATTCTGTGATTCTCTGGACCCTCTGCTCACCTGATACCTCTGTCTGGATCCAGGGTCTCATACTTGCTGACTAGTCCAGCTGGAAGCTTGCTAGAGAATTACACCTGCACACCCCTATGCACACAAGGTTTGGAGAAGACACAGCCACTCAGTCCCCTGCCAACAACTGTCACCAGGCACACAGGTGTTACAGTACGGATACTGCAACATGTGTATCAAACAACGAGGCCTGTGGGAAAGAAATATATATGGACCGATTCTTGATAGATGTTTCAGAGAGATGTTTATTTCCCCAGCCACATGGCTGAAGATCTGCTGAGGAACTGTGGCAATCACGGGACCCGAGGGCCCTTGCCCGTGCAGGGGGACACAAAACAACCAATGGGGAACTGGGCTGACCAGGGGCTAGGGAAACCCCATGTCTCTCCCCCAGGGCCCCTCTCCCAGGACCCCATGGCAGGGGGGAGGGCCCACACATCTCACCTGTTTATTTTTAACAAAAAGAGATTTAAAACTTAACATTGAAAATAACAAGGACAGTTTCAAAACAAAACAAGCCACCCTCCTGAGTCTTTAAATGTCCAAACAGATTCTCTGGAACATCTTAAGGCTGACACAAGGGAGACAGAACTCTCTGAGCATGCTTTGTGGGGAAACTGAGGCAGGAGAGGGTTTAATTTCTTCCTTCCCCCTTTCATCTCCCACTCAGCATTGGAAAGGGATTTTTGGGGAAACAATTGGCAAAGGCATGGTTTTGTGAGGGAAACCATGGATGAAAAAACAGATTGGGAATACACTGGGGGTAATAGGATATAGGGTAAAAGGGAAAGGTGGGATTAGGAAAGGGAGACTGTAGGGGGGGCTTATAATGGAGATATTGTCTAACATGACTACGATTTTTAGCATATATACTGCCTTTTACAGGAACACCATCAGGCCCAGTGACCTCTGATGCTTGTAACCCTTTTCTACCTTGTACAATTTTGAATTCTACCACCTCTCCATCTCCCAAGCTTGGGATGCATTTTTCAGGGTTATTCTTTTTAATAGCAGTTGTATGAACGAATATGTCTTCTTGGTTGTCACATCTTGTTATAAAACCATAATTTTGTTTAACATTATACCATTTTACTATTCCTAAAACCTTAGCTACGGTGATCTTTTCCTTTTTCCCAGTGGCTGCTGTTTTCTGTCTCGCTGTGTTTTTGCTTTCTCTTTCGCTTTCGCTCGCTCCTGTGTTGGAATTGTCGAGGCTGCTGGTGCCTGCACGCTCTTCCCAGGGTCACATTCGGGGCTGCATGGGCCAGGACGGGCCGCGCTGCTCAGCTCCCTGCGCACTGTCTCCTCTGCTCTCAGCTGTGCTGCCGCTGCCAGGCGCTGCACCCATGTCTCAGCTGGGCCCTCGAGCAACAGCCCCCCTGCAGCCTGCTCCAGCATGCGTTTCGGCTAGGTGCGGCTTTGCTCCACTGCCACTGCCGCCAGCCGCAGCCCACGTGCCGCCCCTCTCGGTCGGGGGTTCATGGGGCTCGCTCCACCATGCTCTGCGTGGGGCCGGGCGGGCTCCCGCCGTGCCTTGCTCCGCCGCCAACACTGCAGCTGGCGTTGCTCCACCCACGCAGGGGAACTGCCTCACTGCTGCTTGGAGAGGGCTCGGTCCACGTGGTCTGGGTCGCACAGACTCTGCGGCATGCTTCCCTTCACCAAGACAAAGCTGACATTGCTCAACAGTCTCGGTAATTAAATAATATTCATGAAAATATTCTTCCATCGGCATATATTTTGACTCAGAAATTAACTGTCTCCAACAGTCTTCCAAAAGTCTTTGGTAAGAATTAAATCCCAAGAAACATAGAAAAAGTTCTTAAACAACCATTCCAGGAATTGTTTCAGATCCTTTTGAGCTTGAATTAAGCTAAAATTTACAAATTGTTGTTCAAGAATCTTTTCAAGTTTAAGATAAATGTCCATATGCGGCTCTGAGAGCCAAGAGTCTTTCCACGGTTCCTCCATAATTTAGAGAGAATATCCAAACCAAGGCGAGGAGAGATCTAGAGTGGTTTTTACTCACGAATTTTCTGTCCTTAGGGATCAGTGTCTTGCCAGCATTTTACCACCATTTGTTACAGTATGGATACTGCAACACACGTATCAAACAACAAGGCCCGTGGGAAAGAAATATATATGGACCGATTCTTGATAGATGTTTCAGAGAGATGTTTATTTCTCCAGCCACATGGTAGAAGATCTGCCGAGGAACTGCTGCAATCACGGGACCCGAGGGTCCTTGCCCGCGCAAGGGAACACAAAACAACCAATGGGGAACGGGGCTGACCAGGGGCTAGGGAAACCCCATGTCTCTCCCCCAGGGCCCCTCTCCCAGGACCCCACAGCAGGGGGGAGGGCCCCAACACACAGGCTGTTACCTGCAGTCCCACTCTAGCCTCTGGTGCTGAGCCACTCACTTGCCTCACTGATGTCAGTCCTCCCCAATAGCTGGTTTTCAGGACACACATTTGTTGTGGTTTAGGAATGGTATTCCCCAATTTAGAGTTCCCATTGAAATTTTCCAAACCGTGTACCACTCACGCTCTTCCCCCTCCCCCTGCAGCAAGCTGGAGAGGAGAATTTGAGGCACAAAAGGTAAAGATCACAGGTTGAGATAAGAACAATTTACTGGAAACAGCAATGAAACTAATAGTAACAGCAACAATATTTATTAAAAAGGTATACAAGAAAGGCGAATGATTCACATGCAAAAAACACGCCTCACCATATGGAAACCCCTGACAATACCCCACTGTGCTGCCATGCTACCCTACCCAAAAGCCACTCCCTTCCCCCCTGCCACTGGCAATGACATGAGGTGAGGTAGTATAGAATAACTGCCCCTCCTGGCTACTATTACCACAAGCCTGGGCCCTAGGGTATATCATCGTGTCCCGCAGCCATAGGTAGGAGGAGGAGAGATGATCCAGCAGGCAGGAATTGTGCAGCAAGATTGATTTATTTAATTATTTTACAAACTCTTTTATAGACTTTTTTCTTCATAGTCTAATTGGAAAAAGGATCAGCCACCCCTTGGGGGTGATTGGCTAAAATCCTAAAACATCCATTGTCAAAATATTTTTCTACTATACCATAAACAAGACTTTTCAAGGTTGCAGGTGTCTTGGTTGTTTACATTCCCTGCCACCTCTTCTGTGAGAGAGAAAAGTCTCTCACAGAAACTAGCAAGAAAATCCTTGCTAGCAGCATTTTTGTATCTACAATTCCCGCTTTTTGTTTTATAAGATAACAACTCTACTATTAATGCCAAATAGAAATCGACATCAGTTATTAATTCTAAATATGTCCTTAAGGCTTTAACTATCTGACTCCATAACAAGAAATTTAAAGTTCAGTCTCTGCTTGTGGAAGGACCATCCCAGTCTCTGCTTGTAGAAGGACCATCTGCCTGATGGTTGACATCTTGGTCATCATCAGACAAGTCATTAGGCTGATGATCTACATTCTGGTCGCCATTTGGATGATTGGCATTCTGGCCATCATTTGGAGGTTGCCTGTTCTGCCTCTGGTGCCGTAGGTCAGGGCGAATGCATTTTGAAGGTAGCCACCATACCCCAGTATCTGTGGAAACGCAAGCATACCCATGACCCCAAACGATAAGCTCATGAGGGTCTTCCCACTGGTTAGTGAGTAAATTCCATACCCAGACTTTTGCCCGGGGCAGTTGTCTCTCACCTGCAGACTGCAATGAGAGAAAATGATTCAGAATAACAGGATTATTTGAATTTTGTGGTACTGTAAGGTGATTAATTGTATACAAAGCTTTTGCTAGTCGGCTCTGTGGGGTTTCTTCATGCACTCCCCTTTTCTGTTTGTCCAAAACACGCTTCAAGGTACCATGAGTGCATTCGACAATGGCTTGGCCAGTAGGAGAATGTGGGATACCAAAGGTATGGTCTACACCCCATAGGTGTAAAAACTGCCGCGTCTTCTCCGAGGCGTAGGCAGGACCATTATCGGTTTTCACAGAAGCTGGCACGCCCAGGACTGAGAAAGCCAATTTCCAATGGGCAATGACATCACAGCCCTTCTCTCCAGTGTGAGCAGTAGCCCACATAGCTGAGGAGAAAGTGTCAATAGACACGTGCACATATTTCAGCCGACCAAATTCTGGGATGTGAGTTATATCCGTTTGCCAAATCTGAAAGGCTTTTAGCCCTCTGGGGTTTACCCCCGCTGGCAAAGACGCAGCGAGTCCGCGACAGTCAGCACAAGCACTGACAATCTCACGCGCTTCAGTTGGCGTTAAATGAAACTGCTTCTGCAGGGTATGTGCACTTTGATGGAAGAAACCGTGTGATGCCTTGGCTTGTGCCATTTTGTCAGGCTGAGGCCCTACCCACGCAGGCTTGGCCAGCATGTCAGCCCTGGCATTGCCTTCTGTTAGAAACCCTGGTAAATTGGTGTGGCTTTGAATGTGCAGAATGTAATACGGATGCACTCGAGCCTGAATTGCAGACCACAAGGTTTGCAACAGTGAAAACAGAGCCGCATTGTTCACCTCCTTCAGAAGGGAACAATCTAAGTGTTGTGTGATATCTGCTACATAAGCAGAGTCAGTAACCAAATTCAAAGGTTCCTGTGAGAATCATTGAAAAGCCATGGTAACAGCCCTTAATTCAACTAACTGAGCAGAGTCTGACTCGTGTTCCTTCAGCACCTGCCATTCCGATCCCTCCTTCCAGGTAACAATGGCTTTCCCAGTTTTCCCTGAACCATCCGTAAAGACGGTGGGTCCTTGCAGCGGCACTCGGCTGTTTCTCAGCCACAAGGAAATTACGGTCGATTTTGCCAACTGCAGGAATTTATGACTGGGCACATGGTAAGTGATCTGCCCTGAAAAGTTTTGCAGTGTGCTTTGCAAAGGAGCACTATGGATAAGGCTCCACTCAAAGTATTCCTTTGAGATCGGAATGACAATTACTGCAGGATCCGCAGCCATCAGTTGCAAACATCATTGATGGCATTTGATTATCAGAGAAGCGACCAATTCAAACACTGTGGTCACAGTCCTTTTTGGCTGATGAGGCAAAAAGACCCATTCTAGGATATGCAAAGGATCGGGCCATTGAGCATTCCACTGGCCAATGATACCTGTAGGATGGAGGTCTGGAATAGTAATGAAAACAGTGATAGCAATGGAGGGATCTACTCGATAAACCTGACGAGCGGAAACAGCCCGTTGGACCTCCTGCAGCGCTCGTTGCGCTTCCGGAGTCAACTCCCGAGGCGAATTCAGATCAGGATCCCCTTTTAATGTATTAAAAATCTGGGAAAGTTGTGCTTTGCGGTTAGACCTAGATAAGGTCGTAACCAATTGATGACACCCAGCAGTTTCTGAGCATCATTCAAGGTTTTAATCGAATCCGGAAATCGCACCTCTTGTCGTTGGATAGTTTGGTTCAAAATTTTCACTCCTAAATATTTCCAAGGAGGATGCTGTTGAACTTTCTCCAGAGCTACCTCTAATCCATAGGCATGCAGAGCAGTGAGCAGCTGTGGCTGTATTCTCAGCAGCTCGTCCTGCGTGGATGCTGCCACCAGGATATCATCCATGTAATGGTAGCAGCGTGCATCAGGAAACTGATTGCAAACTCCAGCTAAAGCTTGGGCAACACACCACTGACAGATAATTGGGCTGTTCCTCATCCTTTGAGGGAGGACCTTCCTTTGGTATCTCTTAGCAGGTTCAGTATTGTTAATGGCAGGCACAGTAAAGGCAAATTTCGGTTTGTCATCAGGATGCAAAGGAATTGTGAAAAAACAATCCTTTAAATCAATTATGAGGATGTCCCACCCCGTAGGAATCATGGTGGGAGAGGGCATGCCAGGCTGCAATGCCCCCATACCTTCCATTACTGCATTAACTTACCAGAGGTCCTGCAATAATCTCCATTTCCCCGATTTCTTCTTAATTACGAAAAGAGGAGTGTTCCAGGGGCTAGTAGAAGGTTCAAGGTGCCCCTGTTGTAACTGTTCCTGAACCAGCTGATAAAGGCCATCTAACTTCTCTTTTGGTAGGGGCCACTGCGGCTCAAAGATTGGTGTGTTAGTCAACCACTGCAAAGGCAGTGTAGGATACTGTGTGCCCTTACGCACAGTGACCCCTGCTAAAAATTTGTCCCAATCTGTACGCCCCAAGCTGCCAACATGTCCCGTCCCCAAAGGTTAAGGGAAGTGGTAGTAACATAAGGCCTAATTGTAGCTGTGTGCCCCTCTGAGTCCTTCACCACCACAGGCCGTTCGCTTAAATAGCTCTGTGTGGTTCCTCCTACTCCTGCGATGGCCGATCCCACAGGGGCTAAAGGCCATGAGGGGGGCCATACAGAGAAGGAGATGATAGTTACATCAGCACCCGTGTCAATCAAACCTCGAAGCTGAGTCCGGAGCGGATGGGCGTTTGGCAGGATCAGGGTACATGTCATCTGTGGCCTTTGGTCAGAGATGTCTGCAGTCCAGAATGCCTGCAGAAGTCCCATAGATCCACTGCCGTTATCTTCCTGAGTTTGTTGTTCTATCCTGGTGACACAAGACTTAAAAGGCACTAATTTAGCAAGGCAGGTCTTTTCAGGAATAGTTACGGGGGGTTTTTGCTTGGAGACCATAGCGCAAATCTGACCTTTAAAGTCAGCATCAATAACTCCTGAGAGCACTAAGATTCCTTGATGGGCAACGTCAGGTTTTCCCACCAACACTGCACGGGATTTCTGGGCTAAGGGTCCATATGCATCCAAGGAAACTTTATAAATACCACTAGAGTCTAAGACGACTGTGGCTGAGGTATGGACGTCAAAACCATCTGATCCCTGGGTGCTGTCTCTAGAGTGGCTTGGTAGGCCTGTGCCTGTACCTGTGCCACCCTCTGGGGGAGCGACTGCATCGGAGAGCAATTCCCCCTCCTTGCACCCCGGCCGAAGTTTCCTGACAAAGGCCGACCATCGACATGAGTCTGGGATCTACAATAGTCCGAGCAATGCCCTGGCCTGCCACACCTCTTGCACTGAGGGATCGATGTGTTCTCTTTTTGGCTCGGCTTAGGCCATTTCCGTTTCTTCACCTGTTTTGGTTGCTTTGGTTCATTATCAGAAGATGTGTGAACAGGCTGCAGGAATGCAGCCAAAGCAGACCTTTTCTGGTTCCCAGCTCCCACCTTAGCACAGGCTTCGACCATGTCTGTTACCTCAGGGTCACCTGGTAAGGCATCTATGATTTTTCTGCACTCCTCGTTTGCGTTATCTCTCACTAACTGCCTTAACAACATCTGTCTTAACCCATCATCCTCAACCTGCTTCTCGAGAGAAGCAGCGACTTTCTCTACAAAAGAGAGGAATGACTGATTTCCCTTGAACTATTTCAGTATATCGCTTTCTAGGTGCAGATATCTCTATGGTTTTCAACAGGGCAGCCATACCGACCTGTTGAGCTTGCTGCAGAACACTAGAGACAAAGTACCCTGTAGGCTGGGATCAGAGAAGGGACCAGTCCCCATAAGAGCATCCATTCCCACTGTCCGTCTAGGATTGGCAGCAGGGAGCTGCAAATTTGCTATATGTAGCCTTGTTGGCCAGCTTTCTCCAGGTTTTCTCAAAAACTGTAAATTCTACAGGTTGAAATAGAATTTGACCTAAGTGTCTGATATCAAATGGAGAAAGCAAATCTGTATTTATCACCCTTATTATTTGCATAACCTCAGCAGAACCTAGCCCATATTGTGCCACCTTGGATTGGAGGTCCTGGGCAACCTTCCAAGCAATCACCTCATGCTTATCACGCTTGCCTGAATTTGGGAGAGCCTTATACACTGGGAAAGCTTGGATCTCCCCTTTTGGGGAGTCACTACCATCCTGAACTTCTGGCACAGCCTGTGGATGAAGTGTAACAGCTTCTCGATTATCCCCAGAATCCTCAAATCTATTTGGCATTCCAAGTGTTTCCAATAACCTCAAGTCACCCTCCTCCAATGCTCGCATTTTAGCTGACTCTAAGAAGCGACTATAGTGGGTTGGGCGCACTGTTACCGTGCAGTCCTGAAAGGTCCAGGGGTGAGGCCGGCGCAGCCTTTTCCTTCGCCGTGCGGCTACAGCTGCCTGACGATCTGGGGCCAGAACCTCATCTGCCTCACTTCCTGACAATGAGTCATCAGGCAAAGGCAACTCTGAGACACTGGGAGCGAACAGAGGTGGATGGAGAGGGGCACTTTGGCTAAGTTCGCTAGAGCCAGAACAGAAAGCACAGACGACAGCTGGCTGCGCTGCAGTTTGAACAGCAGCTTCTTTTCAGGATGCCATCTCGGCCAGTTCCGACCGAACCGGTACTGGAGCTGCTGCCGCCATCTCTGGGGCTACAGCCGCGCTCGGCGCCGCGCTCATCTCTTGCTCCGCGGCAGTGTTTGGTGCCGTCGCTGGCCCTTGCGCTGCAGCCGCATCCGGCGCGTTCGGGTTTTCTCGCGGCAGCGCTACTTCCGGGTTCGCTGGCCACGCCGCTCCTTGGTTTGGAGCCACGGCTCCCGCGGGCGGCGCGGGCGGTGCTGGCAGCGCGGGCCCGGTGGAGCCCGCACGGCAGGGTGCCTCTGTTATCTGCAGCAGCTGTTTTTGCAGGCTGAGCAATTCTCCCAGCTGCTGGGATATGTTCGATAACTCTTTCAGCAAAGGCAGATGCTGTATTAAAAGGTCGATGGCTCAGTTCTGCAGCGATGCAGAACAGTCCAGCACCAAGGAGTGTGGTGAGCTTATCTGAGGAATGGCTGCGCAGTAGAGGACATGATAAGATAGAGCCTTGCAGGATGTAGAAGTCAGCCTGTCGTGGGAAAAGGGGTTTCTTATCAACAGGATGTCCAACAGGACACAAGCCAGAGAAGACTGGAATGAGGAAACCATCGCCGCGGGGCGTGTTGTTCCCACGAGAGAAGATGACCAATCATGAGCTCAGCTTTTGCAATATGTATGAGCTGTTTAAGTGTTGTATAAATAAGAGATGAAAAGACAATAAAATCGAGGCTTGCCGATCATGAAATCATGAGCTCGTCTCCCGCACCTTTCCCGACATCTGACGCCCGAACAGAAGGCACATCATTGACCCCCCCCACCCCCATTTCCACAAGGAAAGGTGCGTTGGGTTCAGGTCCCGCAGCTAGATGGACGGCAATAAGAGCGGAGGACAACTGTGTTCCCGTCTCCGTGCCCGAACGACCACACCGGTGGGTTCGCTGATACGTGCTGCCGAAGCCTGGAGGGCTAGCAACGGTACCGTAAGTATGGATAGGCAAGCAGCACAGGATTTATTTAAAGCTTTTCTTCTTAAGCGTCACTTTAAAGCTTTTAACTTAGAAAAAGACCTCCCTTCCCTACTAACTCACGCGCGTTCCTATGGTTTCTTTAACGACCCTCACAGCATTCACGAATTAGCAGAATGGCGGAGGTACGGGGATGAACTTTTTAGCCTTGTTTTAGACGATGATAAGTCAGCCAAGAAAATAAGCAAACTTTGGAAAGCAGTTCATAATGAGCTACTGTTAGTGCAGGCAGAGAAGCGAGCAGTCGTAGGTATTAAGGCGGCACATTCCCGTAACCAAGATAATGACTCCTCAGTCTATTCCAACGCTCCCAACCCCCCTGCCTTTGCCACTATTGAGATTCCGCCAGAGCCACCCCCCACTGACAGTCAATCCCCCGCGCTGCCTACCCCCCTGCCTGCTCCCCCGCCTTCCGCTTCAATCGCCGCTTCTGCATTAACCCCCTCACGCCCGCTGCTGCTGCCCGACCCCTCTAATGCCACGAAGCCTGTCCCTGGGGCAGAATCTGACCCGGCAGAGGCTATGGCAGCAAGGAGGAGAGAGTTGTGGCAGGCGCTTGCCCGAGACGGCATGGAAAGGGGAGATTCCGAGCTCCTAGCAGCAGCACAAGAAGCGATGGCTTTCCCTGTTGTTTTCACTACTAATGCGCAAGGGGGTCAGAACGCGCAGTTTGCCCATCTCGACTGGAAACTCCTGTCCCAGCTGAGAGCAACAGTCAGTAACTTTGGGGTGTCTAGTGAACCAGCTAAGCAGATGTTAGATTATCTTTTTAATGCCCACATTCTTCTGCCTGCCGATATCCTGGCCATCACGAAACTCATTTACACCCCCTCTCAGAGATTGCTTTTTGAGGCAAGGTGGAGAGAGGAAGCGGCAAGTAGCGCTAATCTCCCCAGACCCCAGGGGGACCCCTTAACAGGCCTTACTGTAGATCAGCTTATGGGACAGGGCCCGTATCTCAGAGTTGAAGCTCAAGCTGGACTAGGGCCACATAAACTTAGGGAGGCAATGGCAGTAGCTAAGAGAGCAATAGATAAAGTCAGGACATCGGGAGGGACCCCCCTATATATGAGCATCAAGCAGGGTCGTGATGAATCGTTAAGCTCCTTTGTTGATAAGGTTATGGATGCTATCTCTAGGGCAGGGATACCCGACCATATGCAAGATGCCATTTTAAGACAGTGCATTTTGCAAAATAGCAACCCTACCACCAGATCTTTGATTACCTCTATACCTGGTGATTGGACCACTCAGGCAGTACTAGATAAAGCTGCGACCTTGCCCACAGGTGCTCAAGCCTTTTTAGTCCACGCGTTAGAAAAGCCGGGGGAGGGATTGAAGGAACAAGCAGCTAGTGCTCAGATGCAGGTAATGGCAGCCCTTGCTCCCCTCCAAGCAGCAGCTACGCGCCCCCGGTTGCCTCCAGAGGGAAACAGAATGAGATGCTATCGATGTGGCCAGTCGGGCCACATTCGTCGGGAGTGCTCAGCATCCGGAGTTTGGTGCAACAAATGCCAATCCAACACGCATAACTCGAATGCCTGCCGTAACAAGAAGCAGGGAAACTCCCGGAGCAGCGCGTCCAGCAGCCACGCAGGGACACAAGTAGCAGCTGCAAACCCTTGCCCTGCCTCCAGCCAGCAACAGGTGGCAGCCTCGGCCTGGACTTGGCAGCCTCAGTAGACTGTGATCTCCTGACGTCTGAAATCCATAACATCCCTACAGGACTAACAGGACCCATCTGCCTCAATGGTACACCAGTAGGAGGCTTGATTCTTGGCCGATCATCTGCCACTGCCCTAGGACTGTTCGTTCAACCAGGCGTGGTGGACGCTGACTCACAGGGTGATATCTTCATACTGGCTTATACTGTTCATCCACCTGTAAGGATTCCTAAAGGCCAAAGACTAGCTCAATTTGTACCTTTGCCTCAAGCCACACAAGGCATGCAACCCTTGCAGGCTCAACCAAACGCTCATACAGGCTGCGGCTCAACTGGGGAACTAACCTTGCTCACCATCGATCTTAATAGCCGTCCACGGAAGCCGTGTGCCCTAACCTATAAAGGAGAAACAATCACGTTACAGAGCCTCCTAGACACAGGGGCAGACTCCAGCATTGTCGATGTGAACACATGGCCCTCACATTGGCCTCTTCTGCCAGCAATGACAGCCATCACTGGTGTCGGAGGAATGAAACTAGCACACAAATCTCCGCTGATAACTGTAGAAATTGAGGGCAAGAAAACTACCGCAACTTTTTCTATCGCCCCTCTACCCCCCACAGTTGACTGCCTCCTCGGAAGAGATGTATTGGCCCAAATGAGTTTTGTGCTTACCGATGATCGCCATTTCTGCTAAGGGCCGTTGCTTGGAATTTCCCACTGCCACTAAGATGGACTGACAACGACCCTGTGGTGGTTAAGCAATGGCCTTTAAAACGGGAAAATCTGCTTCAAGCACACGCTCTAGTCAATGAGCAGCTTCAACAAGGACATCTTAAGCCGTCGACAAGCCCATGGAACACCCCAATTTTTGTCATCCAAAAGAAAAATGGCACGTTTCGTCTGCTACAAGACCTTCGAACTGTCAATGCTCGTATGGAGCCTATGGGAGTGCTGCAGCCAGGACTCCCTAATCCAGCAATGTTGCCACAAGATTGGCCTCTTCTTATTATTGACTTGAAAGATTGCTTTTTCACAATTCCACTACATCCAGATGATACGAAGCGATTTGCCTTTTCATTGCCTGCTCTTAATCGTGGTGAACCAGACAAACGTTTTGAGTGGACCGTATTGCCGCAGGGAATGCGCAACTCTCCCACCATATGTCAATTGTATGTCGATGCAGCATTGCAGCCACTGCGACAAAAGTTACCTCAGACCATCATTTATCATTATATGGATGATATTTTGTTTGCGCAGAAGGAGCCTTTTGACCAAACAGAAATTCAGCTCATTACCTCCTCTCTTCAAGAATGGTCTTTAGTAATAGCTGCTAACAAAATTCAAATATCCTCCCCGTGGAAGTATTTAGGATGGGTCATCACCAATCAAAGAGTGAAGCCTCAAAAACTGCATATCCAAGCCTCAATCACCACTTTAAATGACGCTCAAAAACTGTTAGGTGATCTGCAGTGGTTGAAGCCAATAGTAGGAATCCCTAATGTTCTTTTAGACCAGCTCCGTCCCTTACTAAAAGGATCAGACCCATGCGCACCGGTACACCTAACGCCGCAGCAGCAAGAAGCTCTACAACAAATCACCACCTGTATCACAGACGGTTTTGTTTCGCGTCTTAATCCAGACATCCCCCTCTCTCTTACTATTTGGAATTCTGAAACTCACCTCCTCGGCGCAATTACACAGCTAAAGAAAACGGGGGAGCTGGCGGTTTTAGAATGGATATCACCACAGTTGCAGCAACGAAAAACTATTACCACAAAACTTGAAAATTTGGCTAATTTAATTAAGAAAGGACGTTTGCGCATTTTGGAAATTGGAGGACAAGAACCTGAGTGCATCAATCTCCCAATGGAAAAACCTGCCTTGGACTGGTACTTGCTAAATTCTTCATTACTCACGGAAGCCCTGTTGTCCTCAGGAGCCAAAATTCAGACCGGTCCCCTGTTTCCCAAGGCATTACAGTGGATAGGAGCATGGAACTGGATTTCAAAACCCTTGCGAGAAGAAAAGCCTATCCACAATGCCATTACTGCATTCACAGACACCGGAAAAAAGACAAGGAAAGCAGCCGTCGTATGGAAACAAGACCAGCAATGGCATCAGCATTTAATAAACGCCTCGTCAGATGATACCCTGCAAACCTTAGAATTACTTGCAGTCGTTTGGGCAGTAACCCACCTCACAGGACCCTTAAACGTAGTTTCGGACTCACTGTATGTAGTGGGCGTCGCCTCAAGAATTGAGGATGCAGTCATTAAGGAAGTACAAAACAAAAGGCTTTATGAACTCTTTCTGCAACTAAAACGCGCCCTAAGAGAACGGTCACACCCCTATTCCATTCTCCATATTCGCAGCCACACGTGGAATGAAGGCCTGGGTGAAGGAAACGAAAGAGCAGATAAACTTGTCTCGCTTGCCCAAAACATTCTCCCGAAACAAACAATGGCGTGAGAAAGCCATGCTATTTTTCATCAGAATTCCAAAGGCTTGTCAAGGGAATTCGGTATCCCAATCGAAGAGGCAAAAGCCATAGTTAAAGCGTGTCCCGTGTGCAGTTTCCACAATAAGGGGCTAGGTTTGGGAGCAGGCGTTAACCCCAGGGGCCTAAAGGCTAACGAAATTTGGCAAATGGATGTCACTCATGTCGCTAGCTTTGGACGGCTAAAATATGTTCATGTTACTATAGACACCTATAGTCATTTTATGTGGGCAACTGCTCAAGCAGGAGAAACAGCCAAACATTGAATGCCACATGAATAGCTGTATTGCTATTATGGGAGTCCCTATAACAGTTAAAACAGACAATGGGCCCGCCTATTGCAGTATGCGGATAGCCAGATATATGACCCAATGGAATATTGTCCACAAAAGGGGAATTCCTCACTCCCCCACGGGTCAAGCAATTGTGGAAAGAGCACACGGTACATTAAAGCAATATCTAGAAAAATATCCTGACACTCCTAATACCCAAGACAAGCTACTGAAATGCTTATTTGTTTTAAATCATCTTTGCATTTTTGGAGATAGACAGTCTCCTCCTGCCATAATCCATTTTACCCCACCTTCTAATCCGCAACCAGAAGTGTGGGTCAGATATAAAGACCCCCAGTCAGGATTATGGCAGGATCCAGCCAAAGTTTTGTACTGGGGCAGAGGTTATGTTTGTGTTTCTACCCCGACAGGACCGCAGTGGATCCCTGCAAAATGGACTAAGCCAGCTTATACGCAGGGACAGTCCGCGACAGAGGAAGAAAAGATGACTCCAACAGGTGGTCTCACAAGTGCTACATAACACCGAAGAGGAATTCCATACTAAATTTCTAATAGACTCTGAACGGGAAATTGAAGAGTCCCTCATTCCCCGATTATACGCGGACTTTTTGCCACATTGCCAACGCTCATGCATTGTTATAGTCGTTGCCATTTAGCTTGGGTTAGAATTCATTGCAGAGGTTGTAATTTACAGTGGTGGATCTTTCAGCGACAAGTGTCCACAGAGTTAAGGTGCCTCAATTGTGAGTCTCAGTGGAATCGAGCATCAGCTCAGGAAAATCTTGGTAAACTAACGGGAGTACCTCTAGATCAGAGTTTAGCGTTACTAGAAAATATTGAAGACCTCCACCTAAGAGAATTAAAGCACATTGCGGAGAAAATACTAGCTAACAAACGTTCCGCTATCCTAGAAGCCCGTCGCAAGACAGGCCTTGATGTCCCAGAGCTGTGGCAGGTTAAACCCCGTGACTGGGACAATGTGTACCGCCGGTATACTCGCCGTATTGGGTCTTCTAAGCGTCCCAGGCACTTTGGCCCTCAAGCATAGTTACCCTCCTAAGCTATTCGATCCAAGGCAAAATGTCTGGGTATCTTTAGCACGCGAATTAAATACAACTACGTTCTGTGCCAGCTTAGCTACCCCAAGTACTCCTTTTCTTACGTGCCTAATAGGAGTCCCCCTAACAAATACAGCTTGGCTCCATTTCAGGTCAGCCGCCAATGATACAGGGTTCCAGTCAGGCCGAATTACTGGCAATAACATCATTGAAAGTTTCGAGCAGAATGACGTTTGGGATGACCGCCTTCCATTTGGGCCTGAGCCGCAAGAGATTGAATTGATTGATTCTTTAAACGCCACTAGTTGCTTTTATATAGATAGCAGAAATTCACACTGCTCTGAGGGCACGCATACCAACTGCTGGAAAAATGTATCTACTCCTACTTGGTTGTCTCCCATAGGGAACAGTTCAGAATGGGAAAAATCGTGGTGCAACCACACTGGTAGGACACAGGAAAAACCTGCACCAGGCACAGTCATACCCAGAAGGCTGCCGCCTGGATATTTTCTAATTTGCGGAAATCGTGCTTGGTCCGGCATCCCTACCTTGCCCGTTGGCGGTCCGTGTACAATCGGACAGCTTAGTTTAGCCCTTCCACAGCACCACCCAAATAAAACCCACCCCACCAGATGGGGCAGAGATCTATCCCAGACCCTCCAATCAAATTGTGATGATGAATTGACCTTGTGGAACAAGTGGGAGGTAATTTTTTCATCACTATTTTTGCCTGGAGGGGCAGCAGCTCGAGCTCATCGCAATATAGAGAGATTAAGCTGCTGGGTAGTGAAGCAAGCAAATGGAACAAGTAGAGTACTGTCCGCGCTTGCAGATGATTTAAGCACAGTCCAACATGCTGTATTACAAAATAGAGCTGCTATTGATTTTCTGTTGTTAGCTCATGGACACGGGTGTGAAGAATTTGAGGGACTATGCTGCATGGATCTAAATGATCATTCTCGCTCTATTCATGCAGAGATTCAACAGCTTATAAATCACTCTCAAAAAATTAAGGAAGATACAGGTTTCTTTGGCCTAGATGGGCTGGTCAGTGAACTGGGATTGGGTGGTTGGGTAAGAAGCATGGTAAAAACATTGTTTCTCTTATTGATCATGGTTTTGGTAGGATTAGTCCTGTTCAGCTGCGCTCTAACTTGTATCAAGAGGGTACTGCTAAAAACAACAACTCTGAGCATGATAGCACATAAAGAAAACGGGGGAAGTGTGGTGAGCTTATCTGAGGAATGGCTGCGCAGTAGAGGACATGATAAGATAGAGCCTTGCAGGATGTAGAAGTCAGCCTGTCGTGGGAAAAGGGGTTTCTTATCAACAGGATGTCCAACAGGACACAAGCCAGAGCAGACTGGAATGAGGAAACCATCGCCGCGGGGCATGTTGTTCCCACGAGAGAAGATGACCAATCATGAGCTCAGCTTTTGCAATATGTATGAGCTGTTTAAGTGTTGTATAAATAAGAGATGAAAAGACAATAAAATCGAGGCTTGCCGATCATGAAATCATGAGCTCGTCTCCCGCGCCTTTCCCTACAAAGGAGGGCAGCAGACCACACCCAGGCAGTCTCGGTGCATTCACGCCTGGCGCTACACCAGCTAAGAAGTTAGATCCAGGCGATTTTGGCTCTGTTGGTGCATACACAAACCACTCTAGGGGTCCAATTCGCTAAGCCGCTAATTCGCGGCCCTGGATAAGCCGTGGCCACCGCCAAGCCGAGCAGCAAAGCATACTGCGTGCCCTTCCGCTGCCCCGACACCCCCGCCTCTGCCGGCGCGGGGTCCCTGGGGGCCACGGAGTCCTGGCTCTGTTCCTCTGATAAGACTTAATAAACAACTATCTGGAAGAATTAAAACTAGAGGAGACGTCTCAGTTTATCTCTCATACTCCTTGCAAGGACTTTCAGCAAATTCTCTCCCATCAGGAGAGACTTGATTTAAGGCACGGTAAAGTGTCAAATGGTGCTCCGTGTTCGGCCTCATCGAAACGACACAACCCAGAACATTTTGGACAGCAGCGCGCAACCAGAAACAGAAGAAAAGAAAACCCCGGGGTCGGCTTTGAAACTCCAGGATCTCCTAACCTCGGTTGACAGGGGGGAGGAGGAGCCGTAGTATGCTGGACAGAACTCGGACTGGAATTTCACGAGCTGATAACATCTATCAAAAACAAGGTAAGCTGTCCAAAACTAGACCAAGAAAAAAATTATGGGTGCAGTTCCGTCCCATGCGGAGGCAAATGTGGTCCGTAGTTTTGAAAACTTAGTTCAAAACCACCCCTTACCAGCATCTAAAAAAGAAATACGATGCTTGCTGTCCTGGATAAAGAGAGAATTTCCTGATGCAGTTATTGGAGATTTATATTTACCATCTTTTTGGGAGAATATTAATTCTATTCTATATCATTACGCCAGTCTAAGAGATGAAACGGCTCAGAAATTCATATCACCAGCTAGAGTAATTTATGAAACGCTTTTAGAGGTGGCACCTCCTGCTTCTGATGAAGAGGAGATGTTTAAAACTCCCGCAGAGACTGCGCTGACACCCGTAAAAGCAGCGGGAGATTTTAAAACCCCGCTCGAACCCTCCCCACCCTCAGAGACGGGCGGAGAACGCGATGTTCGTGGGAAAGTCCCCGAGTCTCTTGGCAAAAGCGGTTATGAGTCCCTGCAGGCACCGCAGGCGGCGGGGGGGGGGGGGGGGGGGGGGGGGGAGCGCGGCCATTCCGGAGACCGAACGGAAATTTTTGGCCGGAACCGAAATTAAAACTTTTGATCGGTCCAACGGAGGAGCATGATACGGCAATTTTAGAGTTGCCTTCGCGCGCGCAGGCCCGGGGGGGAGACGGGGGGCCCCCGACCACCTCCCTAAAAATGGAGCCTGCCTCGGAGGGCGTGGTTTCCATCTCGCCCGAACCACACGTTACGGCGCAAGGCAGGGACAGGTCCGTACCTCCCGGGTCTGGGGTCCTCCCATCAGACGAACCATACGCGCGGCCAGGGGCGGTCCCGGAGCTTCCATCTAGCCCTCCCGCTACCCCCACGCGGCGCGAGTTCGCGGCCGCTTCCGCGTTCGAACGGCCCGCGGCGGCGGCGGCGGCGGCGCCTGCCACTGCCGACCCAGCTTTACTTCCACGTTCGGGAGACCTCGCTTCCACGCCTGCGCGGCGCGGCATACGTCACCCGTCCTCAGACACCGCGGTTACCCCGGCAACGCCGCTCGAGGCTCAAGCCGCTCCTGGCCCTACCCCCAGCCCTGGCCGGGGCGTCAGCCACGTCCCCGGCTCCAGCCAAGCCACGCCCCCACTGCCCGGCACCAGCGCTTCTCGGACCACCCCGGCCCCACCCCCGGTCCCAGCTCCTCGCTCCGCACGGCTGCCACGCACCGACGCCTCAGCTGGTACGCCGGCACAGCCAGTCCGCACAGCGCCTCCAGCCAGCTCTGCAATTCCATCGGCTGCGGCAGTTCCATCGTACAAGCTTTCAGCAGCTACACCTCCTACCAGCTCTGTGTCAACACAGCCCCCGTCTGCACCGCAGCCACGGCCGAGGACACACAGCAGAAGCATGTCAGGAACTACCGTGTCATCATCGCATTTACCATCCCTCATCCCTCCGACAACGCCACTCAGAGAATTATTACAACAATCACACGATGCTGAACCACATCTCCCATACGATTTCGACGAAACAAAAACGATTTTATCTCCAGAAGAGAGAGAGTACTTTCTCAGCTGTATACTATTACATGGTCCATCACAACAGGGCCAAGCACGTGTTATTCATATTAAAAGTGAAGTCTCGCATCGAGACATTCCATGTCATGCACATTCTTCTCGAACTTCTCAGGGATATGCAGCCGATTTTATGGGACTTTATCATTGTCAAATGCCTATTCAGGACCTCAGTGGAGAGGATATGGTTACCATCACAGCTTCAGAAGGCATTCCTCTATCTTCTCGAGCTTCATCTCATTTTTTTACAACGTGCACTAGAGCTCCAACTTCTCGTATGCCTTCTTCACAGCTTCAAATTCCACAACAACAGGCATCTGATCCCTCATTTTTCCAAGGTCACTTTCGGCTTTCAGATGACTTTGTTCGTCATCTTTCCTTCCGACTGAGAGAATGTGCAAGAGATTATCTACCTCAAGAAGCTGCTGCACTGGGTCCCCACCCCTCACCCATCCCGCATGGTGGCAGCACCCTATCCAGATCCACTGTACCCTCTCCTTCAGTATCCAGATCAAAGCCACCTGCGATAGCAGGTTCAGCCACTCCTCGTTTATTACCTTACAGTGCACAGCCGCGAATACCGCCCCTATTCCTCATCCAGGAGGGGGAGAAGAAGATGGAATGCATGAATTCTTCGGTGAAGAAGAACCTGCATCCTTGCAGTCCAATCAAGCTGCAAGTTCACGAGATGCTGGTATGGACATGGTTTCGCCTAACCAATATGTTTCAAGAGATATGTCTGCTACAACAGACTGGTCAAGTATTAGGAAAAAAGGACTGAAAGACAGAGATTTTACTATGGCCAAAACAGATAGTATTGTAATGCCAGTTACGTATACCAGACACAATCAAAATCCTCCTGTATGGCAACCTATGGATCATCAAGTTATCAAAGATTTAATGGATGCAGTAAAGAATCATGGACTGGGAAGTCCATACTTCAAACAGCTTTTG
This sequence comes from Aphelocoma coerulescens, assembly GCF_041296385.1. NCBI lineage: Eukaryota > Metazoa > Chordata > Aves > Passeriformes > Corvidae > Aphelocoma > Aphelocoma coerulescens. The sequence continues at coordinate 5,305,751 of NW_027184080.1, read as the reverse complement.
AGAGGCACATTTAACAATTATGATTTGGTACCTTTTGACTGTAGAAGTATTGCCTCAACAATACTTACAGATGCACAACTCCTGCTATGGGATGCAAGATGGAGAAAAGCACTTCGTGAGCTGAGAGAAAAATATGCAAGAGGACCACATGCAGCTCTCACATTAGAGCAATTGGCTGGTAATGAACCTCATGCTAGACCTGAAGATCAGGCAGTGGTTTTGCCTCAAAATGTGCTTATAGATCTCAAAGAAGTAGCACAAACAGCAATCTTACAAATTCCACCTACTGGAACCCCAGAAGGCATTTACACAGAAGTAAAGCAAGGTCTTGCTGAAAGTTTTACCTCATTCGTCGATCGTCTAAAGCAAGCCTTGGACAGACAAGTCAGTGATGAAGCAGCAAAACCATATCTGCTACAAAGTCTTGCTTTTGCAAACGCTAATGCAGAGTGCAAATGTATAATCAGTGCTATACCTGGTCATGCAACCACAACTGAAATTATAGAAGCTTGCAGTAAGGTGGGCACACCTCAGCATGTTGCAGCAGTCCAAGCAAATGATTTTGGACAAGAACTTGGAAGACTTCTTAAAGAGCAAATAGCAGCGCTTTGCTCAGATCTGCAACGAAGTAACTCCACAGAAGTGATGGCAGTAAAACTCTCAAGAAGGCCATGTTTCAGGTGTAGAAAATTTGGATACATCAAGAGATTTTGCCCTGAGTCTGCAGAGGATACAAGAGTACCGAATCACTGCGCAAGATACAGCGCTTAGAACCTGCTTCAACAATCTGCAGGATCTACAGTAGCTCTTAGGAACAATAAATTGACAGGACAATTTTGGAGAACACCGATGATGGACTTGCTTCAGTTTTTGATTTGCTAAGAGGAGACTGTGACATCATGTCTCCCAGGACACTTACTCCTGAGGCTCAAAAGGCTCTTGACAGAGTGGCAAATGCCAAATGCTCATTTTTTGGAAAATATAAAAATATCCATCTGCCAGTAGATATACTTCCCAATGTGGTATTTGCTTCCCTGCATAGGGGAGAGACATTAGAACATGCCTGTCAGCATTTTCAACAAGCATTTACATCATTAGGTATACTTTAAAAGATAAAAACAAACAATAGTCTAGCTTATACAGCAAAAGAGCTACATTAATTCTTAATGAATCAGGGTGCACATCACTCCTTTGGTATTCCTCATTCTCCTACAGGGTAAACAATTATTGAAAGAACACACCAAACTTTAAAATCCCCTTTTGGTTAAACAAAAAAAGGGGGGAGGCAGAGGCTATGCCTCAAATGCACTTGAATAAAGCACTGTATGTTTTAAATTTTTTAAACAGTTTTTTTGCAGAATTAAATTCACTTATAATTAGACAATTTTCAACACCATATAGACAAAGTTAAGGGCAAACCCTTTGGTTTAGATCAGAAATCCAGAGACAGGGAAAATTGAAAGTCCATTTCAGCTAATAACTTGGGGCAAAGGGTATGCTTGTGTCTCAACAGGTGCAGGTCCAAAGTGGATTCCAGCAAAAAATGTGAAACCTTATCAAGTCCAGAAACAAGCAGTAATCGACTCCGGGAACAAGGAGGCGAGCACGCAGACGTGAATCAGTGTCAACACTACTGTCGATGCTACAGACGTCAGTTGTCTTTTTGTGCAAGAACTGTGGACTGAGTCTTATACAAAAAGTGGGAAAGTTAATGGTGTAAATTTTGTATGTAAGAGTGTGTTAGAAGTTGTGTTATAGATCAGAGATTCCTATGTGGGATAAAACTGTTGAGAATGAAGCTCAATCAGGTATTACATTTGTGCCTTATCATCTCACTGATTGCCTTAAGCAATGCAGCTTTCCCAGTGAAACAACCAAAAGAAAATGTCTGGGAGACTCTGGCCAATGCATCAGGCTTAGATACCATCTGTCTAACTCATTCAAGGCCAAAGAAGCCATTTTCAACATGTTTAGTTGGTTTACCAGCAGACAAATGGCCACCTTCCAAACATGCTAATCTAAAACTTTCACAATTTGGTTTGAATCCAGTGGAAAGTTGGGATGTTTGGACCAAATCCCTTCTGGAGGCTCCTTATGAACCTCAGGAATTGGAAATTCTTGGTTCAATAAAAATGGAGTTTTGTGTAATATTTAGTTCTCCAGGGTTGAAACAAAATAAAGACAAGATAACAGATGTCACTCCAAATTACGAAATATATAGAAATGCAACATCTTGGTGCAATTCAACAGTAAAGATGAGCATATCGTTCAACCAGGATCCATTGCAATTTCCACGAGGGATGTTTCTCATTTGTGGAGACAGAATTTGACTTGCAATTCCCTCAAATGTCAAGGGCGGTCCATGCAGCTTTGGAAAGCTTTCTTTGCTAACGCCTAATGAAAAAATGATAAAAGAACATAAGAGAAGGGAGAAAAGATTTGTTGAGCAATATAAATCTGATTGTAATGACAAGTTTGTAGCTTGGAATTTTAGACAAAGGCTGGAGCGGCAGGCACAAACACAAATCCCCGGTGGCAGACGAGATGTATGCAAAAAAGGGGAACCCCCCGGAGGTCCAGGCAGGCAGGGTGAGCACGGCTACAATGCAGTGAAGGCTCGAAGCAGCAGCGGGGCAGGGCGGCCACAGCCCGGCCTCCAGCAGGGCAGGGAAAGCAGCTTTGGGATCCCAGCGTTGTTTCCAGCAGAAAGAAAAAACAGCCGAAAACGGGAACCAGCAGCTCCCTTCTCTGCAGCTTCTCTCTCCAGACGCTGAGAGCGAACTGAACTCACACCCAGATGAAAAACAAAAGCCTGGACAGGCCCTTTTGTCTTTCTTAAGTACGGCCATCTTCTCTTAAGTACAGCCATTTATCTCCTAGCAACATGCATCTGGGAAAAATTCCTTTAACAGAAAAAAAAACTAGGACTAAACTAAAACCCCAACAGTAGGTTTGTATGTTTTAACTATTGTTGTAATTCTTTTCGTATTTGTACCTTGTATACTCCACTGTGCTAGAAGAACCACGGATAAAGCTGCCAAGGAAGTGTTTTTGGTTCAAACAGGAGGGGGAGATGTAGGAACCCAGAGTGCTGAGAATATTTCTCTGCCTGTTTTTAAGGGTTTTAACCCCCCTGAACAACAATGTTTTAGCTTCAAACCTTGGAAAAAATTACCAACAGTCAGACAAGAACTAGAAAATACAGTGGTGTGAATTAGGTGATAGACTGCTATGTAAGACTGTCACAGGGTGAAAAACTTAGAGGTTTTAGGCTTCTCTTTGTAGTAAATAGATAAGAGTAAAAAATACCAAAATGGAGGATTGTTGTTGTTCTATAAACCTTCTTCTCCTTCTCCATATTCTGCAGTAAAAGTGGTTTGGAATGATTGGATAGAAAATTCCACAGTTCCTAGTCGTGTTTCTGAATAATTGGTAGGAAAGTGAAAATAATGTACGTTTTTAGTAACTATTGGTTAAAATATCTTTAAAAGGCTGTGTAAATCTTGATAATTGGACTCACTCCTACTTTTCTTCCTTCTATGCTGTACCTGGGTCACGCTAGTGGCTCTGTTCCTCTGATAAGACTTAATAAACAACTATCAGGAAGCATTAAAACTAGAGGAGACGTCTCAGTTTATCTCTCAAACTCCTTGCAAGGACTTTCAGCAAATTCTCTCCCATCAGGAGAGACTTGATTTAAGGCACAGAAAAGTGTCAGAAGGTATACCAGAACAGAGACTTAGCAGACAAAGATAAACATCATAAACCCCACCACAAGAAGAAGTATGATAAGGAAAAGTCAGATGAGACATCAAAAAGGGGTCCCCCTTTTCCCCTATCTGAGGACCAATGCGCAATTTGCAAAAAACGGGGGCACTGGAAAAATGAGTGTCCATCACAAACAGAAAAGAAGCACCCAGTTTCGGAATGAACTGTAAATACGGACTGATGGGGACCGAAGGTAACTACCCCAGCAGAGCCTTCAGTTGTAGCTAAGCTGGGGAATGATGATGTTGAATTTCTGGTTGACACAGGGGCAATGTATTCTGTGTTAAATACTTTAAAAGGTAAACTAAGTCAAGACACAGTGGATGTGATCAGAGCTACAGGGGTAAGTGAAACACGGCCTTTTTTCCAACCTTAAAAATTTAAATTGGGAAAACACTGGGTCACTCAACAGTTCCTGTATATGCCAAACTCCTCAATGCCATTATTGGGCAGAGATTTATTGGAAAAATTGGAAGTAGAAATTAAGTTTTCCAAGGAAGGGGGAGTGAAAGTTATGATCCCAGAATCTAAAATTATCGAAGCAGCTGCTATACTTGTACAGGAATGCCATGGAAAAATTCCCAAAGAAGTTGAAGAGGCTGTCATTCAAATAGTGTGGGCCAATGATTCTCCTGGGAGATCCAAAAAAGCTGAACCTGTGAGTTTCACACTCAAAGCAGGGGCTACACCAGTAAGGCAAAGACAATATCCTCTGAAATTAGAAGCTTGCAAGGGATTAGTACCTGTGATTGAAAAGTTTCTCAAATTTGGGGTGTTAGTGGAATGTGAATCCAGGTACAACACACCAATCTTGCCAGTAAAGAAAGCTGATGGTAAAAGCTACAGGCTGGTACAGGATTTGAGGGAAATCAACAAGATAACAGAGGACATACACCCAGTGGTAGCGAATCCTTACACACTTCTGACAACACTAACAAATGAATTAGGGTGGTTCACTGCTTTAGATCTTAAGGATGCCTTTTTCTGCATTCCTGTGCATAAGAATAGCCAAGAACTCTTTGCTTTTGAGTGGGATAATCCAGAAACAGGGAGGAAGACCCAGCTCACCTGGACAGTTTTACCACAAGGATTCAAAAACAGCCCGACCATATTCGGAAAACAGCTGGCAAAGGAGCTTGAGGACTGGAGGAAACAAGAACCAGGAGGATCGGTTCTCCAGTATGTTGATGACATCTTGATAGTGGCCAAGACACAAAATGACTGCATACAGCTCACTGTAAGTCTGTTGAACTTTTTAGACAAAAGTGGGTATCAGGTCTCGAAAGAGAAGGCACAGGTTGCCAGGGACACAGTAGTATACCTGGGCCTGGAAATTTTCCATGGACATCGACAACTCAGCAGAGAGCGGAAGGAAGCCATCTGCCGACTTCCAGAGCCCCATACCGTAAGGGAGATGCAGGCCTTCCTGGGAATGGTAGGGTGGTGTCGCCTGTGGATATCAAACTACGGTATACTGGTGAGACCTTTATATGAAGTCCTTAAAGCAGCAGAAAAGGGGACAATTATGTGGACAGAGAATGCCAGGGCTGCATTTAAACAGCTGAAACATTCCTTGATGTCAGCCCCAGCTCTGGGGCTGCTGGACTTGACTAAACCTTTTGAACTCTTTACACATGAGTGTGTGAATGTTGCTCTGGGGGTACTGGCACAGCACCTTGGAGACCAGCGAAGAGCTGTGGCCTATTTCTCAAAACAACTAGACAATGTAGCCCAGGGTTGGCCCGAATGCTTGAAAGCTGTGGCAGCAACAGTCCTTCTGATACAGGAGGCCATAAATTCACCCTTGGGCAGCACATTGTCGTGTATGTACCCCATGCAGTGATAAATGTGCTGGAGCAAAAGGGGGGACACTGGCTCTCCCCTAGAAGAATGCTTAAATACCAATCTGTGTTATTAGAACAGGATGATGTTATTCTAAAGACAACTTTTGTGGTAAACCCTGCAATGTTTTTATCGTCCACGTTACTTGACAGTGTGCCTGAGCATGATTGTTTGCAGACAATAGAGGAAACTTATTCCAGCAGACCAGACCTGAAAGATGTTCCTTTGAAAGATCCAGACTAGGAATTGTACACTGATGGGAGCAGCTTCATGAGAAACGGTAGGAGGATGACCGGTTATGCCGTAATGACCTCAGATAAAATCATTGAGGCAAAAGCCTTGCCTCCAGATGTATCATCACAGAAAGCTGAACTCATTGCACTAACGAGAGCTCTAGAACTGAGCGAGGGGAAGAAGGTGAACATATGGACTGATTCCAATTATGCCTTCAGTGTTGTTCATGCCCACGGAGCTATTTGGAAGGAACATGGCCTGTTGACTGCTCAAGGTAATGAAGTTAAGCATGCTAAACAAACTCTTGCACTTCTACAGAGCATTTGGGAACCTACGGAAGTAGCTATCATGCATTGCAAGGGTCATCAAAAAGGGAAAACAGCCCCTGAACTGGGAAATTGTTTTGCTGACGAAACAGCCAGGGGAATTGCAGAAAAAGTCATTTTTGCAGTGGTACCACAGAAAGAGATAGATTTGTCATCATTTACCCCAAAATACGATCAGAGGGATCACAAATTAATTAAGTTCCTTAAGGCTGAAATCAAAGAAGGTGGGTGGGCTGTTACCCCGGTAGGACAAGTCGTAGTTCCACCCCTGTTCCTTTGGGAAATAGCCCAACGAGAGCATGAAAGTGCCCACTGGGGAACAGAAAATCTTTTAAAACATTTGAGGAAAGTACTGATAGGGAGAGGGATGACTGATATTGTACAATCTGTTACAAGTAAGTGTGAAAACTGCTGTAAAAACAACCCTGACACAAGCAAGAGAGTTGTGTTAGGAGTGATCAGGAGATCTCCCAGGAGATTATTAGCAAATAGATTTTGCTGAGATGCCACACAAAGAGGGATGCAGGTATAGTACTGGTTGACACCTTCAGTGGATGGCCTGAGGCTTTCCCCTGTCGCACCAACACAGCAAAAGAAGTAGTGAAAGCTTTGCTCAACCATTTAATACCAAGATTTGGGGTTCCTTGGGGAATGTCATCAGATAGGGGACCACATTTTGTTGCAACGGTGGTTGGGGAAGTTAGCAGTATTCTGGGACTTACCTGGAACCTGCACACACCATACAGGCCCCAGGCAAGTGGCAAAGTTGAACGCATGAACGGGACTCTCAAAACCCAGATTTGCAAGATTTGTCAAGAGACATCCATGACGTGGGTTCAAGCCCTGCCTATAGCCTTGCTGAGAGTCCGCATACAGCCAAAGCGAAGGGACAACATCAGTCCCTATGAACTATTATATGGCAGGCCATACCAGGTTCCACATATCCCAGGGGAAATTCATATGAGAGGTAAAAATGATTTGCAAAAGTATTTAATGGCTCTGAGTTCCACTTTGCAGAAGCTCCAGAGATTCGTTGCATTATCCAAACCAATAGGATTGGACACACTTGCTCATCCATTCCAGCCTGGAGACTGGGTCTACATCAAGTGGTGGGACAGCGACCCTTTGCAAGCCAAGTGTAAGGGACCATTCCAAGTTTTGTTGACCACTATTTCTGCAGTCAAGGTTGCTGCCAAGGGACAGTGGATTCACTACTCCAGGGTGAAGAAAGCTTCTGCTCCCGAAATCACCAAGAAGACAGAGACTGATACAAATCAGAAAGATGCAGTTTAAACTGTTTTTTACATGTTTGCTGTTTGCCCAACTGATAACCATGGTTCAGGGTTCACCCCATGATTTGCATAAGACTGTGGTCCAAAATGTGTCCAAAATTCTTAATAAGAGCAATTGCTGGATCTGTACTCAGTTACCACCCCTGGATGGGAGGGGTCACTGGCCACTGATTGGCATTTTAATGGAAGAGAACTGCACTGAAACGTGGGAACCAATTAATAGCACCTTTCTGCCCCCCATTACCCTGAGTGGCCTGGTAGAGCGTGCAAACTATAAGGTTTCTTGTGCAATTGTAAATGACACAGGAAAAGCCGTTCTTCCTTCATATTGTCATCAGACCCATTTCAGGGAAATAATAGACCCAAGAATTGCCACAAAGATGAAATTGACAGGGTGGAGACTTGTTACAGTGGGGATACTGTAACACCTATACCAAACAAGGAGTCCCGTGGGAAAGAAATATATATGGACAGATTCTTGCTAGATGTTTCAGAGATGTTTATTTCCCCAGCCGCATGGCCGGGCTCTGCCGAGGAACTGCTTCAGTCAGGACCGGAGGTCCTTTTTGCCCGCGCAGGAAACACAATCCAACCAATGGGGAACGAGGCTGACCAGGGGCAGGGAAACCCCGTGTCTCCCCTCAGGGCCCCTCTTCTCAGGGCTACATGGCGGGGGGAGGAGACCCCGACATTTCACCCGTTTTATTTTAATAAAAGGAGAATGAAGACAACTGGATAAACATAACAAGAACCATTTCAAAACAAAACAAGCCACCCTTCTGAGTCTTTAAATGTCCAAACAGATTCTCTGGAACATCTTAGGGCTGACAGAAGGGAGACAGAACTCTCTGAGCATGCTTTGTGGGGAAACTGAGGCAGGAGAGGGTTTAATTTCTTCCCTCCCCCTTTTCATCCCCCCATTGGCATCAGAAAGGGATTTTTGGGGAAACAATTGGCAAAGGCATGGTTTTGTGAGGGAAACAATGGATGGAAAAACGGATTGGGAATACACTGGGGGTAATAGGACATAGGGTAAAAGGGAAAGGTGGGATTAGGAAAGGGAGACTGTAGGGGGGCTTACAATGGAGATATTGTCTAACAGGACTATAAGCTAACTAATAGCAGTTCTATGCACAAATATGTCTTGCTGGTTATCACATCTTGTTATAAAACCATAATTTTGTTTAACATTATACCATTTCACTATCCCTAAGATCTTAGCTACTATGGTCTTTTCCTTTTTCCGAGTGGCTGCTGTTTTCTGTCTCGCTGAGTCTTTGCTCTCTCTTTCGGTCGCTCCTGTGTTGGAATTGTCGGGGCTGCTGGTTCCGGTGCGCTCTTCCCAGGGTCGCGTTTGGGGCCACGCCGCTCCGTTCTCTGTGCGTCGCCTCCTCTGCTCTCAGCTGCGTTGCCACTGCCTGGGGCTGCATCTTGGCCAGGCCCCCAAGCGATGACCCCCCCGCGCCCTGCTCCAGCACGCGTCTCAGCTAGGCGTGGCTCCACTCTGCCACCGCTGCCAGCCGCCGCCTGTGCATCGCCCCTCTGGTTCGGGCGTTCACGGGGCTCGCTCCACCACGCGCTGAGCGGGGCCGGGTGGGCACTGCCGGGTCCCGCCGCTCCTGCCGCGCCTCGCTCCACCGCCGACACTGCGGCTCGAGTGGCTCCGCCGGCGCAAGGGAATTGTCTCGCTGCTGCTCGCAGAGCGCTCGGTGCACGTGGCCGAGGCCGCACGGTCCCTAAGCCAGGCTTTCCTTCACCAGGACACAGCTGACATTGCTCAACAGTCTCGGTAATTAAATAATATTCACGAAAATATTCTTCCATCGGCATATATTTTGACTCAAATATTAACTGGGTCCAAACGGTCTTCCAAAAGCCCTTGGTAAGAATTAAATCCCAAGAAACATAGAAAAAGTTCTTAAACAACCATGCCAGGGAGTGTTTCAATTCTTTCTGAGCTTGAATCAAGCTAAAATTTACAAATCGTTGTTCAAGAATCTTTTTAAGTTTAAGATAAATGTCCATATGCGGCTCTGAAAGCCAAGAGTCTTCCCACGGTTCCTCCATAGTTTAGATATAGAATAGCAAAACAAAACCAAGAAGAGGAATCCAAAGTTTCCAGGGTTTAATCACACAAATCAGTCGCTTAGGGATCGGAGATCGTTCTGCTCGCAATTTACCACCATTATGTTACAGTGGAGATACTGTAACACGCCTATATCAAACCAGGAGTCCCGTGGAAAAGAAATATATATAGACGGACAGATTCTTGCTAGATGTTTCAGAGATGTTTATTTCCCCAGCCGCATGGCCGGCATCTGCCGAGGAACTGTTACAGTCAGGGGGACCCGAGGTCCTTTTTGCCCGCGCAGGAAACATAAACCAACCAATGGGGAACGAGGCTGACCAGGGGCAGGGAAACCCCGTGTCTCCCCTCAGGGCCCCTCTTCTCAGGGCTACATGGCGGGGGGAGGAGACCCCTACAGAGACTGGCTCAGCCATTTGGGACGGGGTTGTATTGGTTATGTGGTGATAAGGCCTGGAAAGTTATGCCCGTGAACAAAGACCAGGCTTGTGCTATTGGGGCTGTGGTCCCAAATATAACAATATTTGACCGTCTTGAGAAACCAAATGAGAGGAGAAAAAGATCTCTTAATCCCCTCATTGAACGTCCCACACTTTTCCATAGCATAATCAGAGCCCTTGTACCCGCTTACAGAGTAGTTGAACTGGAGAGAACAATTGTAAACATCTCAGCTGACATTGAACGTATTAAGCAGCATACTGCAGATGCAATTTCAGCCTTACAGGAGGAAGTTGACAGTCTGTCCCGTGCAGTTAAGCAAAACAGGATAGCTCTCAATTTCATACTTGCTGCACAAGGAGGTGTATGGGCTATTGTCAATACCACCTGTTGTTCTTATGTGGACCAAAATGGAAGAATTAAGAAAGATTTGGATGAAATTTGGAAGGGAACTCAAATTCTACATCAAGTAGCTTCTAGAAATAACACCTTAAAATTTGATCATATTTTTGATACCCTCACCTCATGGTTACCAAACTGGGCCTGGGTAAAAGAAATATTCATAATAGCTGTGATTGTAGTTATTATCTGTGTAATTGCCTGTGGAGCAGCCGGTTGTGTAAACCGGTTCTGCAGGTAAAGAATAGAGTAGAGTAGAGACTAGACAAGGTAGAGTTTTGTTAGTCTCTAAAAGGGGGGAAATAATGCCATGAAGATTTTTTGCCTTTTCTTTTATACCCCTGTTATACCTTTTTACAACTTCTGTATTCCTAGTGCTTTTTGCCTACATTCTTGGACTTGTTTGTCAAGCTAAGAGACTAAACATTTTAGAAGCTTCGTAGCTAGGGATCAGTGTGCCCCAGACCCCAAGGTTCTCTCCAGAACACATTCTGTAAACCAAGATAGAACCATCCAGGGGAAGGTTCCTTGGGGAGGGGGGCTCACTCGAGCCTCTCATTGGGGAATCTTTGATAGATATGCTAATTAGTAAAACCTATAATGTTATACCCGATCTTTTGGGGTATATTCGGCAGGGTGCATCTCGATGCATATGACCTGGACGTGTGCACCTAAGGATCCTTAAAATAAATACCAAGGTAAAATCCCTTTTCCCTTTCTAACTGTGTATGACTCTTGATTTTAAAAACAGGAAAAGGCATCATCCCCATTGTTCCTAGTTTAAAGTTCTCCTCACAAGGATGGCCAGTCTCTTGGAAAAGATATTTTTGCCTCACTTGATCAGGTGGATCCTGTCTCTCCCTATCAGTTCTCAAACTCCTCAGCATCCTTTGGTTCTAAATGCCAAATTCCTGTTGTTACCATCTGTGAAACTCATGGTTGACCTGCAGGGTCTGTCCCTTTCTCCTCAAATCCTCACCCCTCATTGGCAAAATTGAGAAGTAAACCATGTAGGCCCTAATGCCCTTGCCCCCAGAGCCATGTGATCACTCTTGATATGCAGTATTATTGGTGCCCACATGGACGAGCAGCAGGGTTTAATAGTTCAAAGGCTTCACAAGTCTCAGCACTGTCTCCATATTATCCTTAATCTGAGCTCCTGGCAAGCAACAAACCTTCCTGGACAGCAGTCAAAGTCAGCAGATGGGAGCATCTAACCCCTGCAGGAGGGAGTCGCCCACTACTATTGGTTGCTGCTTCCTTTTGTTGCTACTGCTTGGTTCAGGCTCAGCTAGCTCTGATGCTCTGTTGGACAGAACTTCCATCCCTCCATTTACAGTTAGGGTACTGATGCTATCCCGCAGTTGCAGATCTATGGGTAGAGCAGAAGCCTTTCTCCTGGTGCCAGAAGTCACAAGTTTCCAACATTTGCCAACATGGGAGTGTCTTTTTCCCACCCCAATAAACACAGAATCTGGCTGCCCTTCCTTCAGTGCAGTTGGGGATTCAGGCCTTTGTATCTGCAGGGTCTTGAAAAAGACAGAATTGGATTGTCCTTTGTCATCTCTGATGCTATGTAGTCTGCTAAACTCTTCTCACAGCTCCTTTGCTTGTCAACACAGATCTTCTACCAGCACACAGATGCAGGCAAAGAGACCATCTTTCCTTGCCCCATTCCCAACAAAAGACCCGAGGCGTTCCCTAGGGCTTGAGACCTAGAGAGTTACAGCCTCCCTCTGAAGCCTCTGATGTTCCAGGGACAGTTGCTTCACCGGGTGCTGGGAACCTTGCCCTATGGTACATCAGAACCATTGCTGAGCATGTGTACACTTCCCTTAGAGTTGCTGGCCCCCTTCTATGCAAACTACTATATGAATCATTGCATCTGTTGCCTGTAATCTGGGCCTAGCAATTACATAGGCCTCTCCCTAGCACATGCTGAAAGGGTACTTTACCCTCCCTAATCAGGAGTTGGCTGGGGAAAAAAAGCTCAAACCACCCTTGGATCAGGAATAGCTGACAGAACTTGTTAGAAGCTGCTAAAGCTTGCTAGAAGTCACAGCCCCCTGTAGCTGTCTTTTCCCTTCAGTATCAGACACTCTGGAGTTCCTTGAAGAGGTTCCAGAAGTCTTTTGACAATCCCCTAAGATCTAGAAGCAGATCTTATTAACTGCTATCTGTTGGCTGCCTGTGTTAGCTGTTCATTATGGTGTTTCCATTACTGTAGGTGTACTGATTAATGTTGTAGAGGAAGACAATGGAAGTCACTGTTTGGAATTTCTGTCCCATAAGTGGAGAAGGCTGTGAATATTGTAGGTTGAAAAAGGAAATTGTATTGCTGTGAAAATTATGGTGTCAGAGACTGAAATATTATATTTTATGACTTAAGCATTTTCTTAAAGGACTTTTAAAGCTGCATTACAAAAGCTGCAGAGAGGACTATCGCACCCTGAATGGGGCCCTGAGGCCTGACACTGCTCGATGATGAAGATAAGATAAAGTAACAACTCAGGGCTGGGGACATTCATGGAGCACAAGCTTAACACCTCCAAAGTGGAGAGACCACCGCCCCAGGGCTATCAGCTGCCAGGCTCGAACAGACCGACACCAAAGGGCAGGGGGAAGAGAGGCTCTGGGTATCTTGGAAAAGCCTGTGGTCAGAGGTGCAGTGACTGCCTATCCTCCACTGTGCAGTGCCCAGCTGAGGGGTCCTCACCGGGGGGGCTTATCCACAGCAGAAGGGGGTGACATGGCCCATCACAGGGGCCCCCAGACCCTGCACCAGAGCCCCTGAGATGATGCAACAGACCTTCAGTGTTGCAAGGGACAGTGTGTCAAGCTAGCCCCTGCAAGAAAGACACGTGGGCATTCTCACCTGGCCCAAAGTGTATATTAATCCACGGAGTTCTGCACTCTTTGGCGTGTGGTGTGGTGGCATGTGGTGTAGTGGCATGACATGGCATGTGGCAGCATGTAGTGGCGTGGCCACAGCGGCGACGGGGGACCCTCACCACGAGCAGACCAGATGGAGGGGAGCAACGAGATGTCGTTCGGACCCTCAGATGGGTGATATGCTTCCACCTAACCCCTGTCACCTCTCCCTGTTCCCCTACCCCCCATGCACACTTCTTTTTTCCATTTCTTTCTCTCTTTCTTTTCTCTTCCCTTCTCTTTGCCTCTTTTACTATTAAATAAAATACATCCATTTTTTGGCAACAACATCTAACCTCGTTTGGTTTTAATCTCGATCCTGGGAATATTTTGAACCTTCTAAGTTCTTTCCGGTTTATGCTCAGAGACTTAGCTTGCTTTGCTTTCCTGGGTCTAAACTGGATTGTAACATATGGTTGTTATAAATAAAGTATGTAATTCGTGCTATTATATATAACTAGAATGTAATCAGACCATGTAGAGACAAAGTTTCAAACCTCCCCCCCACCGGCTTGGCTGAGAAAAAAATTTCACAACACCAAAAGAAGTTCTCTCACAATAAGTGAGGATTCGACCTAGGTGGGGTTGGATCTTATCACCGGGACATTTGCACTATGACGATTTGATTACCACCTTCTGGTATCTACATCTCATCTGATAAGGAATCGGACTTTCCGGGAACTAAAAATAACTGTTCCAGGAACCCAAGACGGCCCATCCATCAGCAGAAATGACCCACTCATCACCCAGGATGGACGATTCATCAGACTCAGGAAAGGCTTTGTGCAGCCCGACTCCGGGACAAGAAAACTTCATGAATACGAGAAGAATAGGATTAATTCGGACTTCACCCAAAAACTGTATAAGAAGGGACCAGCCAAAGCAGCAGCCGTGAACTTGGGAGGTCTGGTGCGATAGAGATCAGATCTGTGCGTGTTCACCCAGCTCCGACCCCGGGCTCGGTGCTGCTTTTCTCGATCGTGGCTTTTGAAAGCGATATTTCGGTCGCATAATAAATGTCATTTCTTTATAAATTTTGATTGGCCATTTTATTCCTATCATGGTGATTCATTTTTATCAAGGTAAAGACCAAGAGTAGATGATCCTTGTCCTTTTCCTCTGGGTAATGCTTGACTCAAGCCAGGCTAATGCTTGGACAAGAATTGGTCTAATGACATTTGTATTACAGGTTCTGTTTCAGTTCACAATAGGGAACCGGGTAAAAAAAAGTGGGATCGAGCCCGGAAAATAATAGTGTGAACTTTGGAAAGGGTGATTTTGCAATTTAATTTTGCATAGATCACATATGTACCCCCTGATTTCCTAATGAGAGGAAATTTTATGACTGTTGTCTATATCAAACCTGATGGTAACAAAAGCACAATTCCAAAAGTGTCTCACTACATGCTCAGGATAGTAGAGTTTGTCATACCTTGTGCCTCTCTCATCCAAGTTAATTTTGGAAAGCAGTGTTTTTCTGAATGCTTCCTCGCATTGGTTTAACTTTTGACATTGCAGATTCTTTATATAGTTTCTTACTTGTTGTTTTTTTTTTCATCTACATTGTGCTTTCTTCTGATTTTTGGTATATGAAAACAATTATGCACCTAATTCTGTTTCTTCATCAACACTGTGTCTGTGTCACTGTTAGGATTAAATGCTTGCATAGTGCTAGTGGTCAAAGTTAAATTATATTATCTAGCGACATTCACTTAAATAATCAAATGCTCATTATTTAGGCTACAGATGGGGACCAGTTATGACTATTGTTTCAATTTCTGAAATGTGGGCTAGGTGTAGTCCAGATATTAGGATATTTCTTACAAAATTTAAAATAGTTTTGCTTATACTAAATAATCTTTAGTTGGGTTATATACTGGGGCAGTATTAATTTCACAGGAAGTTCATTAGGCATCTTCTCAAGCAATAACTGTTTGTTAACATGGCATGCATCCTTGCTAAATATGCATTTTCTCTCATACTTCAGAGCACCAAAGATGGGCACATTCTTGTTTTGGCAACTGTTTTGGCCTACTGTGATAATATCACTCAAATAATTAGACTGATTTTGGAGGCCCACAGTTTGACCTTTGATATTTTACTAGGTAGTTGTTAGAGATCAAATTATTATGTAGCAATTAATGCATGTGTTTAGTCTGTCCTGACCTAAATCACAACATTAATAAAAATTGTACCAGAAGTAGGATTAGAAGGAAGTTTTGGACAGCAAAAAGAGAGTTGTACAGCTGTATTGTTGGGAAATAGAATTATTGGGATCAATAAAAGAACTGTGCAAGCAATAGGCCTGAAAGCTAAAGGCTTGTGTGTGAGAAAACTCTCCATGGGAAAGTCCCTGCGTGAAAAATAACAAGCAGGGCTGGGAACAAAGAGGGAGTTTTGAAATGGTGCAGCTGTACTATCCGGGAGTGACCGAGGGAGATAGACACTGAATTCTTTTAATTATAACAAGACTATGGAAGCTTGCCAATGTAAGTCCAATTATGTAGAAATAGAAATGTGTTTTGATCACCTTTAAGCCACTTAGGAGTTAACAAGCTGGTATACTATACAAGTGCCTTTGGATTGCTAATAAACGGAGTTTGCTCTTATCAACCATATTGGTTGGACTGCTTCTCTCTCCCCCCGCCAGGGGCCCGGGCTTCTCCTCTTGCTAAGCTTCTAACACTGTATCATCTTTCAACATGCCCACAAGGCCAAGACCACTTACAGCTGCCAAATTAGCTTGCCCAGTTATAATCTTGTAGGATGTCAGGGTGGGAACTCAGGGTTTGGAGTCTGATAGGAAACACGCTTTGTACTCCTACTTGAGGAAGTGTGTTAATAATATGTATAGGAAAACACTAACTTGTATATAAGGTAATATTCATTCCTACTTGGTAAAACATGTCAATAGTGTATGTAGGATAATATTTTGAAACGCGTTCAGAGAGGCCCCTCAGAGAGACCTAGACAAATTATAGAGATGTGCAATCATCAACCATACAAAGTTTAACAAGGGCAAGTGCTGGATTCTACAATTAAATGTGGCAACCTTGGTTGTGTGTATAGACTGAGGAATGAGAAGCTGGAGAGCAGAACTGCAGCAAGGGACCTGGGGGCCCTGGTCGATATCAAGCTGGATGAGTCACCTGTGCTCTGGCAGCCAGGAAGGCCAACCATGTCCTGGGGTGCATCAAGCAAAGCATCACCAGCCGGTCAAAGGAGGGGATTGTCCCACTCTACTCTGCACTGGTGCAGCCTCACCTTGAGTATTGTGTGCAGTTTTGGGCACCATAATATAAAAAAGACATTAAGCTATTAGACAGTGTCCAGAGGAGAGCCATGAGGATGGTGAAGTGTCTGGAGGGGAAACCTGATGAGTAGTGGCTGTGCTCTGAGTAGCATATCTTTATTCTTCCACTCCTAGCATCCATGTTGTAGCAGGACAACTCCCCCTGCCACAGGAGGGCCTATCTGTTCTGCCTATCAGCTGGTGCGATAACTCAGGGCATCTTCTCCCTGTGTTGGTTTTGCATGGCCTGGTTTTTGGTAGTGTGGGGGCCACAGAGGTGGCTTCTGTGAGAAGATGCTAGAAGCTTCCACCATGTCCAGCAGAGCCAATCCCTGATGGCTCTGAAGATGGACATCCCACTGGCCAAAGCTGGGCAAATTAGAGATTATGGTAATTCCTCTGTGATAATATATTTAAGAAGAAATCAAAACTAAGTGAGGCACATGCAGTGTTAATTCCAGCTAGAGAAGAGGATGAGGTGAGAACGTGTAAGGGGAACAACATAGAGACACCAAGGTCAGCGAAGGAGGAGGGGGAGGAGGTGCTCCAGGCGCCAGAGCCAAGATTCCTCTGCAGGCTGTGGTGCAGACTATGGTGAAGCAGGCTGTCCCTCTGCAGTCCATGGGGTCCACGGAGGATGCAGAGATCCACTTGCAGCCCATGGGGGAGGTGCCCACGCTGGAGGGGGCGGATGCCTGGAGGAGGCTGTAATCCAGTGGGAGACCCAGTGGAGAGAGGGGGCCCCTGCTCCCAGGCTGGAGCAGCCTGTCCTTGGAGGACTGCACCCTGTGGAAGAGTGACCCATGATGCAGCAGTTTTGGGAGGACTGCTACTTGTGAGATTGGAGCCATGCTGGAGAAGTTCATGGAGAACTCTCTCCCATGGGAAGTTGTGGCAGGACATTTCCCCCTACCACATAAGAGCTTATCTGTTGAATCAGCTGGTGTGATAGTTCTGGGAATTTTCCCCTCACATGAATTGGTGAGATAACCCAGACTGGAAGTGTCCAGTAGTGAGTTATCTCTGGCTAGTGAGTTATCTCTCTCTCTGGCACTAGAGGTGGAACTCCCAGTTGACATTAAACATCTTGCCTTGAGAACAAGCTGGGATTTATGACTGACAGACACTTCACTTTACAAACTATAAAAGCTACACCAAACTTTCACAAAGTCATGTCTCCTACACATACCCTGGAAATGTGTAGGACTTCTCTCCGAAGTTTGGACACACCTTCATGGTTACTTTTCCGGAAATTGAGTGAAAGGAGTTTATGTGTACTCCATCATCAATTTGGTGGTAAGCAACATTGACTCTTAATCTATACTATTTCTTCACTAGCTGTAATACAGGTACCTCTATTGTGCACTGTATTTTTTATCTACTAGTAGTTCTTTTTGCTTATTCTGTGTAGTAAGCAGTCTGTTTAAAGTCTTATGTCTGTTAATCTTGTGTCTATTCAATAAATAATTCATTTTATAATAGACCTGATCTGCCATTCTTGAGAACTTGCAAGCCAGAGCAATTTAGGTGCAGGTCACCTGAGTAGAGCTGCTACCAAAAATCTGAGCCTAAGGCAGGGCTTGTCTAAAGCTATCACTCGATCCTTAACACATGTGAAGAGGTTTTTTGTTGCAGCAGTTTCTGCCAGGTTGGGAGAGGGGATGAGAATAGTCACAGAAAACACTACTGACACAGCAAACTGAAACCACTTGACCCTTGCTGAATTGTGAAACCTAAATACTAATTCTTCAATGAGGAATAGAGGAAAACCTCTTAACTTAGCTATTGGGATGCTGGAATGTGGGCACCATTAGCTTATCGATAACTGAGGAAGATGGCTGGCATCTCTATCCAATGATGGAGCTGTGGATAGTACAATTACCAAGGAGCTGGCCAACTTGGGTACATGAACTCAAGTATCAATGAAGGCCATCTGCTAAGCCATGGCAGGTTGAGAAAGGCCTCACACCATCAGCTCCACCAGCAGAAAATTCCTCCTACTCTCCTCTCCTGGTAGAACTAACTTTGGTAAAAGTCACATAAGGAAGCCCTATCCCTAGCCAAGTGGGGTAAAGGGATAATGAAGATGTTACAGAGGATAACAGGATTTACTGGACTATCCAGGTCTCGTGGCCTGACACACTGATCCATAGAACATTGAGCCTTGGTAGACACAGGAGTTCAATGTACCCACCTCCCTTCTACCCTCAGTAGAAAGATTCCAGTTATTATCAAAGGCCAGAGGCCAGTGGATATCGCATGCAGTAGAAGTCAAACTCACTCATACTGAAGGAAACTGTAAACCCCATAGGGTAGTGGGACAGGGTGCTCCTTGCTTCTCAGGTGTTAGCTTTTTAAGGAATGAACATTTTAAGGACCCACAGAGGAAATCAATGGGCATTTGGCATCACCACTGACTGGGGGAACAAATGAGGACACCCCTTTGATATCTCAGCTACCTGTTATCTTAAAAGGTGAGCCAGTAGTAGGACTACTACATATGTCACCTCAATCGGTGCCAGTTGCACCTGAAGCAGTGCATCAATGACACCATTGAACCAACACAGATTTCCTTGGTTATATACACAGTCATATCAAAGAGCTGGAAAGTCAAGGGGTGGTTGCTTGAACCCATTCACCCTTCAACAGCTCCATCTGGCCAGTGCAAAAACCCAATTGACAGGAGCCAGAGAGCAACGAAAGCTGATAGTTGTGCAGACCTTCTAGCCTTGGTACCGTGAAAGCCATGGGACA
The DNA here is from genome assembly GCF_041296385.1 of Aphelocoma coerulescens. Lineage (NCBI taxonomy): Eukaryota > Metazoa > Chordata > Aves > Passeriformes > Corvidae > Aphelocoma > Aphelocoma coerulescens. The sequence continues at coordinate 5,286,389 of NW_027184080.1, read as the reverse complement.
GATAAAAACTCAAGGCAAGAACAAAAAGCAGAGACAAAACAAAGTCCAAGGCAAGAACAAGAGGCAAACACGGGGCGAACAGGACACCATGACCTGAGCCTCTGGCGCAAAAGGATGATTATCCAGGACACCACTGTCACAAGAGGGAATCTGCAAGGACTTGATAGTGTTGCTATGGGAATGGGGCAGGGGGGGTTGAGCCTATGGATGTACCCAGAAGTAGTAAACTATTGTGCCGGTTTGGACAAATTTGGAGGAAAAATATCCTCTGATAGAAGGCAGGTTACAACCATCCCTCCCCCACCAAGTTCGGGAAAAAAAAAAGAAATTTTCCTCATAGGAAAGTGAAAGAGATAAAAACTATTTATTTAACAAACACACAGGAAAAGGATTATAATGCTAAATAATAAAACCTCTCGCTGTGGAGAGAAACCTGGGAAGATGTCAGAGCCCTTCTGTAGATGTGGTCTCTCTCCTCCTCCTTGGAGCTGGGTGGTGGGCCTACCTCCAGGGCCTTGGTGGAAAATTCTCCCAATGTGTTCTGATGTTGAAACAGTCCAGAAGAGAAGAAGGGAAAAAACCCCCCGAAGTCCCAGGAAAACAACATTCAACTCTCTGTCTCCCTCTGGAGAAAAGGAGCCGAAAGCTGGCTGAAAAGCAAGAAGGGTGCTTCCTTCGCTCTTGCTGCTGCAGCAGGAGAACACAGAGGAGTGTGTATCTGTGTCCTTGAACAACTGCTTTGAAAAGTTCGCTCAGCTTTTTCCTCTCCCCCCTCTCAGGCTCAGTTTAAAGGCACAGAAAGGCACAGGATTGATTTCTGGGCATAGAGCAGAGATAGGGGATACACATCACAAAGTCACCCCAAGACATGCTGGTAACTTGTACAATAAACTGGCTTTGCTTGCTACACCCAGCAGAGTCCGTGCCTCTTCAATCTCCACACCCAATGGGGACTGGAGATTAACCACAAACTATCGAGGTGTGAATGAGGTAACACTACCTTTGAGCACAGCAGTACCACATAGGCTGGAGCTATAATATGAACTTTAAGCAAAGAATGCTGACTGGCATGCAACCAGTGACACAGCCAGTTCTGTTTTTCTGAAGTCCTCTGACCATCTGAGTGTAAACCACAGTTTGCCTTTACCTGGACAGGAGTACAGTACCCTGGAACCATCTGCCACAAGGATGGAAGCATAACCCTGCCATCTGTCACAGACATACAAAAGGTTTTGGAGGAGGCCAATGTCCCAGATCACTTACAGTACATTGATGAAATTCTAGTATGGGAAAATATCACTGAAGTGGTGCATAACAAAGGCAAATTAGAAACTGTTTGGAACTGTCCAAGTACAACAAAGGCAAACTGGAATTTTACTAAGTGCAGGATTTGCGGTCAAGAAGGATAAAGTGAATGAATCTGCATAAGAAATGGGCACCATCGCATTTCTACTCACGTGACTGACAAGATCATGGGCAATGGCACCACTAAACAATTGTCCTGTTTTTGGCTGGGATAGAGTTTTCTTCTTAGTAGCTGGTACAGTGCTGTGTTTTGAATTTAGCATGAGAATAATGTTGATAACACAGCAATGTTTTGGCTGTTGTTAAGTAGTGCTTACTCTAAGTCAAGGGCTTTTCAGTGTCCCATGCTCTGCCAGTGAGCAGGTGCACAGAAAGCTGGAAGGGCACATAGCTGGGACACCTGACCCGAAGTTGCCAAGGGGATATTCCACATCACAGAACGTCATGCTTAGTATATAAACTGCTGAGAGATGGGTTGGGCATCAGTCAGTGGGTGGTGAGCAGTTGTATTGTGAATCACTTGTTTTTCTTGTGTTTTGTTTTTCTTTCTCTCTCCTTTTCATTACTTTTATCATTATAATTAGCATTATTAATATATTTTACTTTATTTAGAATATTAAACTGTTCTTATCTCAATCCATGGGTTTTACCTTTTTTTTGATTCTCCTCTCCATCCCACTGGAGGTGGGGGCTGGTAGTGAGGAGCAGCTGTGTGATACCTAGTTGCCGGCTGAAGTTAAACCACACCACCAATAAAAAGGAAACATAAGGGTTTTTTTTGAATGGTGGGATTTTGGCAAATGCACGTGCCCATGTACAGTCAGCTCATGAACCCACTGTCCCAAGTCACCAGGAGAAAGAGCTCATTTAAGTGGGAACCTGACCACCAACAAGCCTTTGACTAGGTAAAACAAAAAGTAGCATGTGCAGTTTCTCTAGACCTCATGAGAACTAGTCCAAATGTCTAAAATGTACTATTACACATCAACGAGGGACCAATCAGTCCAATGGCATTTATGGTAGAAAGCACCAGGAGAGACCAGAGGAAAACTCCTTGTATTCTGGAGCTGAGGCTACTGAGGATAAAAGGAAAAATATATACCAACAGAAAAAGAAGTATTAGCTGCATATGAAGAAATCTGGGAAGCATCTTAAATGGTGGGAGCAGAATCACAACTACTCCTAGCACCTCTCTGAATGCTGAAAGAAAAAATACCCTTGACTAATCAAGTGACAAGTGCTATCTGGAGTAAATGGACAGTCCTGATTACCCAGCAGGCTCAGGTGAGGAAACAGGGATATCCTGGTGTGAGAAAAGAGACAACTCTTAGTTAAATAAAAAATTAAAATAATTTATTGAAAACGGAAAAATGGAAAAATTTGGGATCCTATGGCTCGATAGATGGTATGCCCCAGGAGCGCAGGGATTTGAGATCCTCTGGCTGAGACAGCACTGGACCTCAGGTAGAGAAAAAGGACTTGCAGTGCTGGGCTGAGATTTAGCTGGTCCAAAAGTCAGAAAAAAAAATTATTAAAGTCTCCTTAATAGGAGTAAGGCTTTTAATGCCCAGCACTGACATCCACCACAGCTAGCCTGCAGCGAGAGAGCGAGGGTGTGTCTCTGTCTGTCTCGTTGTTTTATAGTGCCTTTGCTCCGCCCCAGTCCACCCACAGCCCGCCCACAGCCCACCCCTTCAGTTTAAAGTGATTGGTGCTTTCCCTTTGACAGATCATCTCCGTCCACCAATGGCTCGTTGTTGTCAGAGGGGTGGTATCAGTTGAGATAAGGGTGCTAAAATGCCTTCATTAAAATTCAGGTTGCCATGGAGCTTGCCTACAGGGTAACGGCTATGGGGCTAAAAATAGCTGCTGGCTGTTAGAACTGGGGTTTTTGGAGTTAGCCTTGGAACCAAAGTGCAAGTAAAAACACCTAAAAAAAAGTATTAAAATACATCCAACACATCTTAAAACACTTGTAAAAGTATACAGTAAATACAGGAAAGATAACTCTTATGGTGTACAGGTGGTTTGAAGTTTGAAAAGGGAACATAAGTTGGGATTTTTAACTGGGGAATTTTTACCTGGGAAGGGTGCAACTCTCTTAATAAACTACTTTGAACAATTGAAAACACTGATAATGGAACTTGGTTTTTGTACCTGGGCTGATGGGTTAAGTTTAACATTCAATTTAAAAATATTTAACTCAAAATTAATTAATTAAAGCACTTAATATGCAAAGACCAAGCACAAATAGGGATTTCATGTATGACACTGGTCTGGTAGAAGAGCTGATGGAATGGCCAGAAAATTGTGAATTGTGAAATTCTGAAAATTGTGAATTTGGGGCCTCATTCAAGGTATTAAACCTCCAGAATATGACAAACTATATGAAGAACTGTAGAGGGATTCCTTGTGGAATATAGGATACCCCAGGAGAGCTTGGGCATCCCAGGGCTGTTGCAGAAGTACCCCTGATGGGGCCTCAGGCTGAAAATAGGCTTGCAAGGCACCTGCTAGCCAGCAGCCTTGAACAGCCTTGGGAAAAGGTATACACTGGTCAGCTGCCCCGCTGCTTAGAGGCTTCCTCATGGGAAAGGGGCGTGAACTTTGGAAAAAGTATAACTTGGGGTAACCGAACAATAAAACTGGAGCACGATGCTCAAATCGTATCAGTGTTCATATCGTGACTCTGGCTGGATTCTCCTGCTCACGGGACCCCCCCCGCTACAAAGAACAGTGACAAAACACCCCTACTGGGATATTGACACACTCAAATACCTCTATAAAGTGCCCGTACAGCAACATACACAGCATGGGGAACAAACAGGAGGAACTAGAGATCTGTGTGCAGTCACAGGGCTTTGATCTCATTGCAATTATGGAGACTTGGTGGGATAGCCTGCATGACTGGAATATTGTCATGAAGGGCTACATGCTGTTTAGGAGAGACAGATCAGAAAGGTGCAGTGGTGGACTTGCCCTCTATGTGAGGCAACACTTGGAATGTATCAAGCTCTGTCTTGGGGTGGATGACGAGCGAGTCGAGAGCTTATGGGTTAGGATAAAAGGGCAGACTAGTAAGGGTGACACTGTTGTGGGTGTTATCTACAGGCCACCTGAGCAGGAGGAGGAAGCAGATGAGGCCTTCTACAGGCAGCTAGAAGCAGCCTCACAGTCACAGGTGCTGGTTCTTGCAGGGGACTTGAACTACCCTGACATCTGCTGGAGAAGCAACACAGTGAAGCACAGACAGTCCAGGAGGTTCCTGGAACACATTGATGACAACTTTCTGCCACAGGTACTGGAGGATCCCACAAAGAATAGTTTGCTGCTTGACCTCATACTAACAAACAGGGCAGACCTTGTTGGAGATACGAAGGCCCCTGCAGTGAAGAGGGGTCCAAGAGAGATGGTCAATATTCAAGCACCACTTCCTCCAGGCTCAAGAATGACACATTCCAATGAGCAATAGTTGGGCAAAGGGGGCAACAGACCTGCATGGATGAATAAAGAACTCCTGTCATTACTCAAGTGTAAGCAGGAAACACACAGGAGATGGAAGCAGGGTCAGGCCACTTGGAACAAATATAGAAGGGTTGTCAAAGTAAGTAGAAATGAGACAAGAAAGGCCAAGGCCCATCTGGAATTAAATATGGCCAAGGATTGGTGGTGGTTTGATTTTTATACTTTATGTTGGGCTGAGACACATATACCCTTCCCCCGTTGGTCTGACTTAAGAAGATACATTATTCTTTGAGCTTCTTGAGCACATCACCCTTGCCTATCTTCTCTGAGCCTTCTTCCATTGTAGGGGCTTGTTGATGGTCACACCTAGGTGTTTTTGGTTTTCTCCAGTAAATGTCCCCTGCAGCCAAACAAGGGATAAATTAAGTAATTAAACATTTAGAACAGAGAGGCATTATATTTAGGATGCATTCTACTTACAATTCTCCTGTTTGGCCAGTGAAAAAAGCAGATGGGAGCTGGTGCTTAACAGTTGATTATCAAAGGCTTAATGCTAATACAGGACCATTGACCGCAGCTATTCTGAATATTGCAAATCTCTGCCAAAATGCAGGTATCTGCACATAAATGGATGGCAGTTTTGGATATAAAAGACATGTTTTTTATGGTCCCAATTTAGGAGGAAGATAAACCCACATTTACATTTGCCTGGGAAAGAACACAATACACCTTCAATCTCCTGGCCCAAGGGTATAAGCACTCACCCACCATAGCACACAATGCTTTAGCTGAACTCCTTCAGCAAATAAAAATCCAGGAAGGAGTGCAGATTTACCAATACATTGATGATGTGTTGGTAGGAGGTGAGGAGGAGAGTACAGTAAGAACAGCACAAGACATATGGAATAGATTAAATTAGGAGGAGATAGAAGTGCCTTCAGCTTAGTGCCAAGGTCCCTCTAAGGAGGTAAAATTCTTAGGTGCTTGGTGAGAAGCTGTAATTCCAGATGAAACCATTACAAAATTAGATGCTATAGCTACCCCCAGTACTAAAAAGGAACTTCAAAAGATCATGGGTACTCTGGGATACTGGAGAAATCATGCTCCTGGATTTTCCATAACAGTAAGACCCTTGTACACACTAATGAGAAAAAACAAAATTGGGAATGGCTTGACAACCACAAACAGGCTTTGCAAACGCTAATAAAAGAAATGAAAACATATCAATCACTTGGGCCAGTTCATCCCAGTGATCTTATAATAGCTGAATGGGGTTTTGCTGAACATGGAACTTACTGTAATATGTTTCAGAAAGGGCCACATGGACCAAAATGACCATTAGGATTCAGTTCCACAGCATTAAAAGATACTGAAAAGAGATACACTGATTGGGAAAAGGGATTATTATCTCTGACCTGAGCTCTTAAACAAGTAGAAAAAATTCAACAGCAGCAACCTGTAAAAATCCAAGGACCTTTCAATCTGCTAGCCAGCATTAAGGTGGTGCTCCCCCAGAGGGAATTGCAAGATGACCAATGGTATGCACATGGTTCACAAATGGTATGCATATGTCTCAGGGTTTACAGATCAGATGAAGGTTACTGAAGGGCCAACAAAGCCTACAAAGTTACAGATTACTGTGACTCCAGGCATGTTAGCTCTACAACCGCCATTTAAACCTAGTCCTATAATGGATGCTCCTGCATTTACTTCAGAGTCTGAAGTTAAAGGTGTCTGGTTCTCTGATGCCTCAGCCAAATGCATTGATGGTAAATGGAAGTATGTAGTTACAAAAATGCTGCTAGCGAGGATTTTCTTGTTATTTTCTAAGTCCGTGAGAGACTTTTCTCTCTCACAAAAGATCCAGCAGGCAGGAGTTGTGCAGCAAGATTGATTTCTTTAATTATTTTACAAACTCTTTTATAGACTTTTTTCTTCATAGCCTAATTGGACAAAGGGCCAGCCACCCCTTGGGGGTGATTGGCTAAAATCCTAAAACATCCATTGTCAAAATATTTTTCTACTATACCATAAACAAGACTTTTCAAGGTTGCAGGTGTCTGGGTTGTTTACATTCCCTGCTACCTCTTCTGTGAGAGAGAAAAGTCTCTCACGGACTTAGAAAATAACAAGAAAATCCTCGCTAGCAGTATTTTTGTAACTACAGAAGTACAGAGCAGTTTCTCTTAACATTGAAAGAGAAATGGAAGTAGTAGAAGAAGGAATGGGAAGTGCACAGGTTGGAGAGCTGAAAGCTGTATTACTGGCAGTAAAAGAGAAAGCAAGGATGGTGTATGTTGGTTCATATGCCGTATGGGCTGGTGCCACACAGTGGTTGTGTCAGTGGGAAGTGTTAGATTGTCAAGTGAATGGAAAGGAGTGTTGGGGAGGATGAAAGTTTGGTAAGAAAGTTTCACAGGTATGTAGGCTTGGCAGAAAGATCTCTGTAGAAACTGGGGATGAGATAGAAATGAAAGCAAGTTTTGATATAGAGTAAAAGATGTTTTGCTGAAACACTGATGGCTGAGTAACTGAGAAGGCAAAGGTTGGAGATGAGTTGGAAGGAGATTTTTAGGAATAGGACAAAGGTATGTGACTACAAACAAAGACATGTTTTTCACCAAGTAAATAAGTCTCAAGAAGAGCATAAGTAAATAGAAAACATGTCTTTACCAAAAAGAGAGATATTGCAGGCAAACAAGAAATGTTGATGTAGGAAGAAGAAGAGAGGTCTGAGAATTTTCCACTGTAAGCTTAACTTGTAACTTACTTACTCTTGTGATTGGATAATAATGACTATAATATGGTAATGGTAGTAGTTATGATAGGCTATAGGCAAATGTAACGGTATTGTGTATGGTGCTTATTAGTTGATATGTATTAAGATACTCTGCAAAGAAAAGTATAAAATGCTTTGTAACTTGAACAGAAAGCGGCTTCAGGTATGCCTACAGCTGGAGCTGGCAGCTGTAGGGCTGGCTCTGGATACCCACTCCCTGAAATGCTGTAACTTCACCTATGCAATAAACAGCTTTCAAGAGAGCCGCCTGAAGTCCAGACATCCTTCGTGAAACTTTCTCCTATAAAGGAGGTTTGGCAAAAGGAAGATTGGAAGTGGTTGCTGTTACAGGCTCAGTCCCAACAAATCCACATAGGATGGGTTAAAGCTTTTGCAAATGACCAAGCTTTACAAACTTATTGGAACAACAAGGTGGATCAGCTGACAAAAATCAGGAAAATGAAATTGATCAGTTGGAAGATCCACAACATTGGTATCGATTGGGTGAATAGTTACATTGTAAATTAGGGCATACTGGACAGGAAGCTCTACTTTTTGCAGCACAAAGCAGAAGCTGGTCATTGACCAGGAAGATGTGTAAAGGCATTCTCACACAGTGTCCCCAGCACTGAGACTTGAACAAAATCACCCAGACCTGGCACTGCCTTTACAGATCAAAAGTAACAAAGCACTCTGGTCAACTTGGCAAATAGATTATATTGGACCGCTGAAGACATCTAATGGTTACAAGTACATACTAACAGGTGTGGAAGTGGTATCTGGACTGTTAACTGCCACTAAAAGCAGGCATGGTGATGCAAAAACTACTATTTCAGGACTCAGTGACTGGTTTTCCAGTCTCCCTGCCTCAGACTATACAGAGTGACAATGGATCACACTTCACCAGTGTGATAGTACAAGATTGGGCCAAAAAGGAAGTTATTAAATGGGTTTTCCATACACCTTATTATCCCCAAGCAAATGGGATAGTAGTGTGCCAATGGTTTGCTAAAGCGCTACCTTAGGCCACACGAATCTGGATGGGATAAAAGGTTACCCTCTGTGTTATACCAGATAAATAACTGATATGGGCCAATGGGTAGTCCTGTTTCACAAGCTTTCCTCAGCCCTATGTCTCTTGAAACAGCTCCAGATAATAAAATTGATATTTTTCAGGATAACTTAAAGATGGGCCAACCAGTCATGGTAAAGTTATCTCAAATTGGGATGGTACCTATGACTTTGATGGACATTCAAGGACCAGTGGCCTGGATGGCTATTGGTTCTATTGGCCACCAACACAGAATCAGCTCTCGATGGGTATTCCCTACATTTTAATCTGCTCTTGTCTCTGTACAAGTTTGGGTTTGCTCTGAACAAAAGTTTCTCAATGAAGCCTCGCAAACCACTCCTACACTGCCCCCGTGTGGCAGCAGTGAGTATAGCTCTGTGTTTGCAACTAGAGGCCAGAGATGGAACTGCTGCCTTAACTCTCAGTGAGAAAAACATGTCTATTATTGCTTAAGTTCTATTGTTTTAGTTTATGTTCAAGTATATCCTCACCAGAAAAAAAGACCAGGTGTGTATACAGATGTGAGACAAGGAGCTGCTCAAGCAGGGGTGGGAAGGACTGTTGACTACCTGTTGACACATCTGTGAAGGCTACTGACAGAGACTCCTGGATTTCTATAAGTAAATAAAGCCAGTTCCAGACACAGAGGAACCATACTGGACTGCACAGTAACTAGTAAATCTGCTGTAGCCAAAAATGTTAATTGTGCTATTGTTTACATTTTTATGTTTACAGGTCAGTGTTTTCAATAACTCAGCATGGCTAATCAGCCATCCCAACAAAACCTTGCAACTAACAATTGTAAAGGGAAAGAAGAGGGCAATGTCACTTTTCCTAACAGCCACTCCAACATAACACATAAAACAAATGCTACCTGACCCTTGGAAAAGAAACTCCCACCTAAAACTAATGCAAGCTGTGACACTGTATACTAGTTTGAAAACAAATCAGTGGGAGGCACCAAGTCAGAATAACAATTTAATGGGGAAATTAAAGAAAAGGAAAAAAAAAAAAAGAACACTGTTTCAAACTGACAGAGTCGAGATACAACCTGACTCCCTGTTGTAGCAGTCTGGTAGAATGTTGGCTGCAGTCCTCTGAAGCGGTGATCCTGTAGAAAAGGGTTTGCTCTTCCTCAGGAGGTCCAATGGTGGCTATGTAGCTCCTGTCCTCTGGAAATCCAGTGGAAAAGGGTTGTCTCTGGTGTTCAGCATCTCAGATTATATCCATGATGGGATTCTTGGTTCCTCCCTCTGGGTGGAGCATCTCACAATGGGGTAATGAGTCCAAGTGTTGATTTGGCTCATTAACAGAAGATAGTCCGGAGGGAGTTATCTCTGAGTCATGCTGCAGGACAATGATGGGCCATTAACAGAAAGATAGTCTGAGGGGAGGAGGCAAGGAAACACTGCCCCACCTGTTTTTTTACAGCTCATGAGGATGGTAATAGAATACACTGCAACCCAGGACACACTGATAACAAACTGCAGCAACTGCTGGATTTGTTCTCAGTTTCCCACTCATTCAGATGAAAGTATTTGGATGATGGGAATCACAACGTCAAACATATTTTCCAATGCTGTTCCTCCAGCTGGAGTGATGCTCCTTCTGGAAGGAAAGAGAGCCCAAACCCCCATAGATCAACAAATCCTGACAGTAGATATAGTAGTCGTTGAAACCCCCTGTGTTCACAGATGCCTAAAGGGACCAGGAGTGGCTTCACACCAAAAAATGAAGTTACCTGAATGTAACCAAGGGATAATAGTAGGGGTTTATCTCAAGTGTCACTCATATTTAGATGCAACAGGGAAGGGCATTTTAAATACACATTGGTGGCCTATTTCAGATAATAGGGGATACTATCAGCTTTTCAGCTTTATGGAAATCAAGACAGGAAAGCTCTACCCCCTAAATGGCAAGGAATATGCACCATTAGAACTGTAGTCCCAGAAATAGACATTGATAAATCAGTGTCTTGGGGTGACTTTGTGATGTGTATCCCCTATCTCTGCTCTATGCCCAGAAATCAATCCTGTGCCTTTCTGTGCCTTTAAACTGAGACCAAGGGGGGGGGAGAGAAAAAAACCGAGCGAACTTTTCAAAGCAGTTGTTCAAGGACACAGATACACACTCCTCTGTGTTCTCCTGCTGCAGCAGCAAGAGCGAAGGAAGCACCCTTCTTGCTTTTCAGCCAGCTTTCGGCTCCTTTTCTCCAGAGGGAGATGGAGAGTTGAACGTTTTTTTCCTGGGACTTTGGTTTTTCCCTTCTTCTCTTCTGGACTGTTTCAACATCAGAACACATTGGGAGAATTTTCCACCAAGGCCCTGGAGGTGGGCCCACACTGACCCAGCTCCAAGGAGGAGGAGAGAGACCACACGTACAGAAGGGCTCTGACATCTTCCCAGGTTTCTCTCCACAGCAAGAGGTTTTATTATTCGGCATTATAATTATTTTCCTGTGTGTTTGTTAAATAAATAGTTTTTTTCTCTCTTTCACTTTCCTCCGAGGAAAATTTCTTTTTTCCTGAACCTGGTGGGGAGGGATGGTTGTAACCTGCCTTCTATCAGAGGATATTTTCCTTAAATTTGTCCAAGCTAGCACAATCAGAATTCCCCAGAGGACACCTATGATCTTTTATAAAAAAACACAAACAAAATTTAAATATCTTAGTTGAGAGATCCTCTGGATTCCACTGATTTGTGAGAGGATTCTTACAATGGTTAGGAGTGCCTGAATTAGAAAAGGCAATAGTGAATATATCCAGAGTTATTGAACAAATAGAAAATTGGACAAACCATGCAATCAGTGCCCTACAGCAAGAAATTACCAGCCTCTCAAAGGTAGTCAAGCAAAACCAAATGGCTTTGGATTTGCTTTTGGCTTCCAAAGGTGGTGTGTGCACAGTTATCAACACCAGTTGCTGTGTATATGTAGATCAGACTCTGAGAATACAGACTGATTTGGAAGAAATTAGAAAGAACACTAGAATCTTACATGAAATACAAAAAAAAAAAAAAATCAAGGGGAAGATATATTTGATTGGTTAACTTAATGGATTCCAAATTTAAATGTGACTGTGAGAAAACTGATTGGCGTAATTACCATAGTTCTGACATTAATGTTTGGTACGCGGATTCTATTCCAAATTTGCAAAATTGGATCTAACAAGATGTGTAAATCCGACAATAGCCATTTCTTCTAAAGGGTCTCAGAAGGATGGATGACTATTCTATTTAAGTTTGTTTACATAGTATTAAAATACTAATTAGTATTTGTATATTTATTAGGGTTGTTCTATTGTCTAACACTTGACATGTTGAGCAAGAATATGTGAAATACTGAGCCTCACTGAAAAAGAACACCGAACTAAGAAGCGTGAATAGAAGTGAAAGGAGTCGCTGACCATCCATTGAACTCCTCCAATCACTGTAACCAAGAAACTACCTCCACAAGCTTTTCTTTGTTCCTGATTTGCATCTCATCTTTCTCTGATTTTAACACTCAAGGGGTGGAGAGCATCCTGCCCTACACAGACTGATAACAACACAAGTAAAGTGACTTATTGGATTGTCCCCAACTACCATGAATACTCTGAATTTAATGTTATATCTTGCCATTATAATTTCTTTGTTTATCAGTAATCATTTTATATATATATATAATGTGTGTTACATAATCTAATACATGAAATACAGACTGAAGCAATAGCAGGTGCTTCTTATAAAAATCAATATCCTGTGCATATATGTAATTTGCTAGCAAACATCAAGCTGAACTAGTCAGCAAGTAGAAGACCTGCATCTGGAAAGGCTTGTGGTCTTTGACAGTGGCTTGGCAAGGGAAGGCAGAGGAGAGGCAGGCATGGACATTAGGTGAACTCAAAACCTGTGCTAATATACAAGGGCTCCATGACTGTGGGGGTGTTTGTGAAACAAGTGTTTGAGTGCATGCATCTGTTTGCTATTGAGTATCAAGCTGGGGTAGTTGGTCAAAGGAGACCCTGCACATAAGGTAAGGGGACCAGGCATGATATTGGATGGACTTATAGCCTATGCTGATATTCAAGGTATCCATGAATGTGCATGTGCTTCTGAGTCGAGAGTGAGAATGTGTGTGTTTTCATTAGTGAATTTCAGTCCTGATCAGCCAGAGATGAACAGGATTTGACACTCTATACTTAATATTTTTTGTGTGTTCTGGTAGTGTTTGAGTGCTGCTAAAGGCACTGCTCCATCTACTATACTGTATGGCCACCTGTGTTAGTATCACATGAATGTGTATGTGTCTCTCTGGAATACATGCTCAACCTCACTACTGGCCAGACCTGCAAACAGAAACAGCAACCACATCCATCCGACTGGGACAGAAAGACCTCCCAAGTCTTAGAGTATACCAGGCTGGCCTTCAGGGACCAGGAAGGAGAAATGCATTGGTCTGTCTGTTGGTGTAAGAAGCGATGCAGAGTCCTTAGGCAAGTGCAAAAGGGAGCTCGTTTATTGCCAAAATCAGGCCTTTTTAAGCAATTAGGCCTTTATCAGTAATATTCCATTAAAGCCAAATATAATTCAACCAACCATCATAAACCACAATGTAAACATGTGATGGTTATAGAACTTGCTTTCTACAGTTATGTAACTTGTTTTCCACCTCTATTCCATCTGAGTCATTACCCAGAATCCTTTTCTACTTAGCTGAAGTAACAGAAGTGAACCATGATTTTACAAGGGTAAGAAGGCCTTCATTTTATAAGATTTTACCTATCTGCAACAGTCTGTCTACTGGATTCAGCACTTTTAAAATATCCTTAGCAGTGCTCTCAAACCAAATTTAGGTACTGAAAAAATGGAGACTATCTGTTGCATGCTTATTCTGTCTTGCAACTACTCAGTGATGCTTAACAGGATTCCAGCTTTGTGTCCTAGCAAAGAAAAATACCAGGATTGTTCAGGAGGCTATGAAAGTATGCTGCATTTCTCATTTGAAGTTGTTTTATAACAATTGCAACAGTTTGCAAAAATCTCTAAGATTGCCCTTTGAATGCTTTAAAAGCTATGCAGTACTTCCTTTTTTTTTTTTTTTTTTTTTTTTTTTTTGAGGGATTGCAGGAATGGAAATAGAGGAGTCAGCCTCCAATCCATGAACAAGGCACATGCCTTTCATAACCACTGTCTACAGTCCCTGAACTAGAGAACAGGCTCTATTTGTACTCTGACTTCACCTGAGTTTTCCCTAACTTGCCTTCATAGTTGCCCCACTGCCAGCACACAGGAATCAAATTAATTTATTTTTGATTTTCTTATACTTTCCCTCCATCACTAATAGTTTTGAGGATTTATTTGTGTAATTAAAATGTAAGTAAAACTCAGAGTGTTCTTGTGAAATATTCTACAGAGGAACATTACAGAGGCATGTGCTTACAATGTGTGTTTGCTGGCTTATGACCCCAAATCCCACTAATCGACTATCCAGGGTATTTTCCTTGCTCAGAGAACATGAGATCCTAGCATTTAGCTTTTATGAATGTGATTTGCTAGTCTAACTACTGCATTGCACCTGGTCAGTTAGACAGCAACTTCAAGGAAAAATATAAAAAAAAACCCCAACAATTATTTAGAATCATAGAATAATAGAACCATTAAGGTTGGAAAAAACCTTCAAGATCATCAAGTCCAACCTTTGACTGAATACCACCATGCCCACTAAACCATATCGCCAAGTGTCATGCCTACTCATTTTTTTAACACTTCCAGGGATGGTGACTCCACCACTTCCCTGGGGACCTTGTTCCAATGCTTAACCACCCTTTCAGTGAAGAAATTCTTCCTGATGTCAAACCTGAGCCTCCCCTGTTACAACTTGAGGCCATTTTGCCTTGTCCTATTGCTGGATGCCTGGGAGAAGAGGCTGACCCCCGCCTGGCCACAGCCTCCTTTCAGGGAGTTATAGAGAGAGATAAGGTCTCCCCTGAGCCTTATCTTCTCCAGACTGAACAACCCTTGTACCATCAACCGCTCCTCATAGGATTAATCTTCCAGACCCTTCCCCAGCTCTGTTGCCCTTCTCTGGACACACTCTAGCACCTCAATATCTTGTCATGAAGGGCCCAGAACTGGGCACAGGACTCTAGGTGCGGCCTCACCAGTGCAGAGTACAGGGGGACAATCACTGACCTAGTCCTGCTGGCCTCACTATTGCTGACATAGGCCAGGATGCCATTGGCCTTCTTGGCCACCTGGGCACACTCTGGCTCATGTTCAGTTGCTGTCAACCAGCACCACCAGGTCTTTCTCTGCCAGGCAGCTTTCCTGCCGCTCTGGCTCAAGCCTGTAGCACTGCATGGGACAAAATGGTCAAGCTGGCTTTAAAGATGCTGAGATGTTAGAAACATATTACCAAAATATAATTTACTTTTTCCCCCATAAAGAAAATTAAATATATGAAAAAGTAGAGGGCATAACAGAAGCATGAGCATATATGGTTCTTGAGATGGAAGAATAAAACAGACAAAAAAAGAAATACCAGGTAAAAAAAATTCTCTGTACATAGTTACACGTCTAGAGGTATATACATTGACTATGATGTGTACTGTGCATATTTTCACATTATTTATTTTTTAAAAGGACTAATCAAATAAGCCTGATGTAACCAGAATGTAAGCACTTTGACAGCTTATCTTCATTGAAAATTATAAGCTTAATTTCTTCCCCGTTTTTAAAAGCACCACCTGATATAGGAATTCTTTTACTACTGAGCTGATTTATAGTACAGCACTGAAAAAACATCTTTCAAGTGTTTCAAAATGCAGAATAAAATAAACCATTTATAACACAAAAAGTATGATCTCACCTCGAAAAATTACCAACCTAATAGCAGTAATAAACATGATTTTTAGTTGTACAATATTTAAATTATTTCAATACAATATTGAAATTACTAAACCCTTCAGAAATTATTTTGTAATTTTATTTATTCACATATCCTTGAATCACAGAATCAGAATAGTTGAGTTGAAATGGACAGCTGGAGATACTCTAGTTCAACCCCTCCTGCTAAAACCAGGATCAACTAAAGAAGACTGCTCAGGGTCTTTTCCAGTCAGGTTTTGAATATCTTCAAGGAAAGAGACTCCGTGACCCTTTTGAACAACCTAGTCTAGAATTAAACCATCTTCATAATGAACTTTAAGTCAAGTTTCTCTCTTACTATGTCTCACATGCTTTCACTCTCATTCTCACTCTCTCGCTCTCATTTTGTTACTTGCTCTCGTGCTATCTCGTGCTTTCAGTCTCACTCTTGAACTCATGCTCTCTCACTCTCTGACCCACCCATGAGCACACTCATATTCCCTCCCTCTACACTTGTTCTCTCTTGCACACAAATACTCTTGTGCTCTCAGTCACTCTCTTGTGAGCTCCCCTTGCTTGTGCTCTCTGTCATGCTCTTGCTCGCTTGCTCAATCTTGCTCTTATTCTCTCACTCTTTCTTGTTCATACTCTCTTGCTTTCATTTGTGATCTCTCCCTCTCATGCTCCCTCAGTCATGCTTTTGCTTGCATTCACTAAGTCTCCCTAACTTGTCCTCAGGCTTGCTTGCAATCACATTTGTCGTCTTACTGACATTCTCTCACTTATGCGCACTTTCTTGTTCTCTCCTGCTCAGTCACAGCCTCAAGCTTGTTCTTACTTGCTCTCACATTCTTGCTTGCTTTCTTGCTTCCATGCTTTTCCAGTCATACTCTGGCTCACATATAGTCTTTTGCTCACTCACACTGTCATGACCTCTCCCACGTCCATCTTACGCTTTCTCCCTTGTACTCTTGCTTGTGTTAATTCGATCTTGATCACTCACACTCCTCCTCATACTATCTCAGTCATGGTCTTGCTTGTGCTGCTTCACTCATGCTATCTTGCTCTCGCTTTCTGTCTCTTGCTCACTTGAAGTCCCTTACTCTCACTTACTCTTGCATTTTTCCTCCTTGTCTTGATCATGCTCTGGCTCACTGTCATGAGTTGGCCACAGCTAGCACCCACACAGGCACTCACTCACCCACCTCCCATCAGCAGGAGAGGAATTAGGAAAAACAGGAGCAAGAAAACTAATCGGTCAAAATGAAGACAGGGAAAACACCCATCAATTACTGTCATGGGCAAAACAGATTCGATTTGGAGAATTTAAGTTAATTTGGTTTACAGAAAATAGTGAATTCAATTTATTTTGCAGAATGTGGATACTGATGCCCTACCCGATAAGTCTTACTGTTGCACTAGCCTGGAATTGACTGTAAGGGTATGTGGAAGGAGAGTGCCTGCTCCTTTAAAGGTATCTGGTCAAAGGAGCCTTAAACAAGAACACACAGACACAAACCTGACCAACAAATAAGGGAGGCAGTGATGAGAAGAAACCCAATCAATCAATTGGTAAGGTTAGGTGGAGTGTGACAAGTGTTTAATTTTTTAGGCAAGATTATCTGACTAAGAATTTTGCCAAATTGGGATGATAAGAAAAGGGAGGGAGAGAGACAAACAAACAGACATAAAACTTGACCAATTAGTCTTAACAAAGATAATAACCAGAAAAAACATGGTTTAATTGATGGGCTATCAAGAAATTGCAGGCAAATTCTGACTTTGCAACTGATAAGGCTTCAAACCTGAGATTTCAGCATGTTGGACGGGGAGGTCAGTGGAACTATGCAAACCAATGTCAATGTGCAGAAGAAAATTGGGGAGGAACAAACATGGGGTAGAAACAAAAGTATAAAAGAGGCTGGTCACATGTAAAATAAGGCTGGTCAGTACACTTGTCTGAGCCACACAACCTAATCACAGCACTCTATCCTATCTTCTTATTAAATGCTGTTACAGTGGAGATTCTGTAACATGATGTCTCAAACAACGAGGCCCGTGGGAAAGAAATATATATGGACCGATTCTTGATAGATGTTTCAGAGAGATGTTTATTTCTCCAGCCGCATGGCCGGAGAGCTGACGAGGAGCTCTTACAATCACAGGACTCGAGGGTCCTTGCCCACGCAGGGGAACACAAAACAACCAATGGGGAAGAAGGCTGACCAGGGGCTAGGGAAACCCCATGCCTCCCCCCCAGGGCCCCCCTCCCAGGGGTACATGGCAGGGGGAGGGACCCCGACAAAATACTTTCTTAACTAGTTCTCTGTGCAATCTTACTCTATCCTGTGTGTGTGTCTCCTGTGAGAACTAAGTGCCAGCTAATGGTGAGGCATGTGTGAATGGAATTGTGGCCATCTACTGGAGTCAGACAGAGGTGTGGGCACCCTGTGGGATGTGGTGTCAACTATTCGAGTGAATGGGGATTTGGGCCAGAAGCCACTGGATCAAGAAGAGTGTTGTCCACGGTCCAGCCAGAACAGGGTTAATTTTTGCAGTAGCCTGTAGATACAAAAATGCTGCTAGCAAGGATTTTCTTGCTATTGTCTAAGTC
Organism: Aphelocoma coerulescens; assembly: GCF_041296385.1. Classification (NCBI taxonomy): domain Eukaryota; kingdom Metazoa; phylum Chordata; class Aves; order Passeriformes; family Corvidae; genus Aphelocoma; species Aphelocoma coerulescens. The sequence continues at coordinate 5,268,308 of NW_027184080.1, read as the reverse complement.
TGTGAGAGACTTTTCTCTCTCACAGAAGAGGTAGCAGGGAATGTAAACAACCAAGACACCTGCAACCTTGAAAAGTCTTGTTTATGCTATAGTAGAAAAATATTTTGACAATGGATGTTTTAGGATTTTAGCCAATCACCCCCAAGGGGTGGCTGGTCCTTTGTCCAATTAGACTAGGAAGAAAAAAGTCTATAAAAGAGTTTGTAAAATAATTAAATGGATCAATCTTGCTGCACAATTCCTGCCTGCTGGATCTTCTCTCCTCCTCCTCCCTATGGCTGCAGGACATGGTGATATACCGTAGGGCCCAGGCATGCGGTAATATTTGGTGCTACCCGACGTGTTCTGCACTCTCTGATGTGTTCTGCACGCTGCAAGCCAAGCCGAATTTCTCTAGAGGTATGCTGTTCCCCTTCCTCCCCTGGGACCGGGAGGTCTGACAGAACTGAGAAATGGCGAACAGCTGCTCACAAACTGACGCTGTGCTAATGTTCTGGAAAGGTGTGTTTAGCATATTGCACACCTCCATTCATGAAAACTCAGTTCGGGAATTATTAGACTGGGCTACCTTAAAAGGGATTTCCATGGACAGAGATACTGCCCTGGACCTTGCCTTATGGCAGGAACTTGGCTGTGCTGTCCGGCACGAACTCCCATCTGGGGACCCATCAGTATTAGAATTATACAAAACCTGGCGTTCGTTATTTATGCTGCTGACAGACCTTGACTGTAGCAGCCGAGCTGGCTCACCTATTTCGGTGATGAGTGATGGAGGAATGTCGGATGGGGCAAATGATGGTGAATCCGAAAAAACACCCCCTGCTCCACAGGCAGAGCCTGGGCTGCCTCACCCTGCACAGCATGAACCAGGTACAGCATAGAAGGAAGAAAAGTAGGAGTGAGTCCAATTATCAAGATTTACACAGCCTCTTAAAGATATTTTAACCAGTAGTTACTAAAAACGTACATTATTTTCACTTTCCTACCAATCATTCAGAAACACGACTAGGAACTGCGAAATTTTCTATCCAATCATTCCAAACCACTTTTACTGCAGAATATGGAGTAGTAGAAGAAGGAGAAGAAGGTTTATAGAACAACAACAATCCTCCATTTTGGTATTTTTTACTCTTATCTATTTACTACAAACAGAAGCCCAAAACCTCTAAATTTTTCACCCTGTGACAGTCTTACATAGCAGTCTATCACCTAATTCACACCACTGTATTTTCTAGTTCTTGTCTGACTGTTGGTAATTTTTTCCAAGGTTTGAAGCTAAAACATTGTTGTTCACAGGGGTTAAAACCCTTAAAAACAGGCAGAGAAATATTCTCGGCACTCTGGGTTCCTATACCTTCCAGGCTACATTCAACAATTTACTTATGTCTGGTGGCCCATCTATCTTTTGCAGCTTTTTCTTTATGTCATTAGCAGATTGACCTGTAAACAGGTAGGCCAAGTGGATCTGCTGCTCAGGTGAGTCAGGGTCTAAAGTAGTGTATTTTTGTGCAGCCTCTTTAAGCCTATTTAGAAACTCTGTGGGGGTCTCATTTGGATTTTGTTTGATCTCATACAACTTAGCCCAATTCACTGCTTTAGGAACGGCACATTTTAACCCAACAACCACCGATTTTTGGTATCGCTTCAGCTTCTCCATCTGTTCTGGGACATTGGGATCCCAGCCAGGGTTTGCTAGGGGATAGATATCATTAGCTGACCCTTGGAGACTCCCAGTTGCAATTTGAGTTTCTATAGCAGATATAGCAGCTTTGTTGACCATTTCTCTCTCTGTTTTATCCAATAATTCATCTAGCATAACATTTAGATGACCGCAATCTGGGTTTTGGGATTTTATGGCCATTTCTACACGCATAGCTACTCTCTCTGGGTTGTCCCTGTACTTCCCAATTGAGTTTTTTTCACTGCTGTAATTCTCCAAGGGAAAACAGTGTCTTTATATAAATGACTCCTTGATTTCCCCACAGCCTATCTCAGAGGTGCTTCTAATGCAAGTTCTTCTTCCCCCCCTTTATCTGTTTTAGGACCTTGTGTGTTTAGCGACGGGACTGACTGCTTTCATAGCTTCTCGGGCTATCCTGCCCCTTCTTCTCCCACCCTCCCCGTGAGAACCATCTGTATCAGAATCATCCCATTTGCTTTTAATTGTAATTGATTCATTGGTTTTAAAGATTGTTCCAGCCTAATGTTGATCAGGAACTGTCTTGCTTTTTGCGGCAGTGGAGGGGTAGGGAGGCAGGGGCTGCAAGCAGGTTTTTCTGTCCCTAGCTCTGCAAGAGCCGCCTGGGTCGGGGCCATCCCGTCTGCCCTCAGCTTTACCATTGTCCGCGCCGCAGGGTGGGGAGAGCGAGCGGCTCTTCCTGTCTCTGGTTTGGAAACTTGCGGTTCTCTGTATTGGGGAATGCTGCCGCAATTGCCCATGTCCATTTCTGCCTTCACTTCCGTGTTCTGGGTACTCGGGGAAAGGCGGCCAGCCTGCCTTTTCCCCTCCCCCTTCCTCGTCTCTGCCTCTGGAAAAGTCAGGGGGTGGTGGCCAGTCTGCACCTTCTCTGCCAATGGGGCGGTCAGGAGGCAGTGGACAATCCACCCCTTATCTGCCTCTGGAAAGGTCAGGGGGTGGTGGCCAGTCCACCCCTTCTCCGCCTCTAGGGTGGTCAGGGGGTGGTGGCCAGTCCACCCCTTCTCCGCCTCTGGGGCCATCAGGGGGCGGTGGCATACCTGCATCTCTCCCACCTCCGCTCCCACCCTCCGCCCCTGACAAGGCTGGGGGCAGGGAGGCCCTGTGCCGCTCCTCTGGCTTGGAACTGTCTGCTTTCCCCCTCCCCTGCCCCCGCTTGGACAGCGGCGGCGACAGCGGAGGCGGCGACGGCAGGGGCGGCCGAGCCACCCCCACGCCCACTTGTGCAGGCTGCCCCGGGTGGGGAGACCTCCCCCGCCATCGCCCAAAGCTGGGTCCGTCATATCTAGATCTGTCATATTGATTTCTCTCTCCGTATTAGTATACGAGTGTAGGTACAAAAATGCTGTTAGCGAGGATTTTCTTGCTATTGTCTAAGTCTGTGAGAGACTTTTCTCTCTCACAGAAGAGGTAGCAGGGAATGTAAACAACCAAGACACCTGCAACCTTGAAAAGTCTTGTTTATGCTATAGTAGAAAAATATTTTGACAATGGATGTTTTGGGATTTTAGCCAATCACCCCCAAGGGGTGGCTGGTCCTTTGTCCAATTAGACTATGAAGAAAAAAGTCTATAAAAGAGTTTGTAAAATAATTAAAGAAATCAATCTTGCTGCACAAATCCTGCCTGCTGGATCTTCTCCTCCTCCTCCCTATGGCTGCGGGACACGGTGATATACCGTAGGAACCAGGCCTGCGGTAATATTAGGTGCTGTCCGACGTGATCTGCACTCTCTGACATGTCCTGCTGCTGCGAGCCAAGCCGAATTCCTCTAGAGGTACGCTGTTCCCCTTCCCCCCCGGGACCGGGAGGTCTGACAGAACTGAGAAATGGCAAACAGAGGCTCACAAATCGAAGCTGCGGTGCAGGTCTGGGAAGGTGTGTTTAGCATAATGCATACCTCCATTCATGAAAACTCAGTTCGGGAATTATTAGACTGGGCTACTTTAAAAGGGATTTCCATGGACAGAGATAGTGCCCTGGACTTTGCCTTATGGCAGGAACTCGGATGCGCTGTCCGACAGGAGCTCCCGACTGGGAACCCAACAGCGTTAGAATTATACAAAACCTGGCATTCATTATTTTTCCTGCTGACAGACCTTGACTGTGATAGCAGGGCTGGCTCGCCTATCTAGGTGATGAGTGACCGAGGAATGTCCGAGGGGGGCCCCGCTGACTGGGCTTCCGGGGCAAATGATGGTGGATTCGGAACTCCCCCCCCCGGCTCCACAGGCAGAGCCTGCGACGGCTCACCCTGCACAATCGCAGGATTCCACAGCCTCCAGGAACCCCGCGCTGATAGAGGCGGGGGGGTCGGGGCAGCGGCAGGGCGCACAGCCAGCCTTGCCGTTTGGCTGGGCGGCGGCCACGGCTTATCCAGGGCCGCAGATCAGCGGCTTAGCCACTTGTATGCCCAGAGAGGCTCCTAGCTCGGTTCCATATGGACCTGGATCTAACTTCTTAGCCGGCGTAGCGCCGGGCGTGCCTGCACCTAGACTCCCTGGGTGTGGTCCGCTGCCCTCCCTGGCGCTGGACTGTTCTGTGCTGTCGCAGAACCAAGCCATCGACCTCTTAATGCAGCATTTGCCTTTGCTGATGGAGCTGCCAAACCTATTCCGAAGGATGGAGGAACTCCTCAGCCTGCTGGAACGGTGGATGCCTGAGCCCGTGCCGGCCGTGTCGGCAGCGCCGGCAGCGCTGCCGGCGCCGGCAGCACCGCCGGCGCCGCCCGCGCCCCCCCGCCGGCACAGCCTGCACCGCCGGCGCCGCCTGCACAACCGCCCGCGCGGGCACAGCCAGCACAGCCCAGGCCGCCCGCGCCCTCCCTGCCATCTGCGGGAGACGCAGCTCCGAGCCGAGAAGTGGCAGCAGCTGCGGAGGCACCGCCAGAGACGGTGGCTGCGGAGCAGCGGGCAGGGGCAGCAGCGCCCGGCACGAACCCCAAAAATGGGCCAGTGGTGGCAGCGCCGGGCGCGGCTGGGGAGCGCGAAACAGCAGCGGAAGCGGCGACCGCGCCGAACGCAGCTGCTGTGCCAGAGGTGACGGCACCGAGAGCAGCTGCAATCTGTCCTGTCTATTCTGCCTCTAGCGAACTTAGCCAAAGTGCCCCTCCACGTACATTTCTGTTCACTTCCAGCACCCCAAAGTTGCCTTTGCCTGATGATTCCTGGTCAGGCAGTGAGGCAGATGAGGTGCTGGCCCCAGGTCGTCAGGCGGCTGTAGCCGCGCGGCGAAGAAAACGGCTGCGCCAGTCTCGCCCCTGGACCTTTCAGGACTGCACAGTAACAGTGCGTCCAACGCATTGTAATCGCTTCCTAGAGTCCCTTAAGATGCGAGCATTGGAGGAGGGTGACTGGAGGTTGTTAGAAATCCTTGGACTGCCAAATGGATCTGAGGATTCTGGGGGTAACCGGGGAGCTGTTACACTCCATCCGCAGGCAGTGCCAGAAGTTCAGGATGGTAGTGCTTCCCCTAAAGGGGAGATCCAAGCTTTCCCAGTGTATAAGGCTCTCCCAGATTCAGGGGAGCATGACAAGCATGAGGTAATTGCTTGGAAAGTTGCCCAGGACCTCCAATCCAAGGTGGCACAATATGGACTAGGTTCTGCTGAGGTTATGCAGATAATAAGGGTGATAAATACAGATTTGCTTTCTCCATTTGATATCAGACACTTAGGTCAAATTCTATTTCAACCTGCAGAATTTACAGTTTTTGAGAAAACCTGGAGAAAGCTGGCCGGCAAGACTGCCTGAGCAAATTTGCAGCTCCCTGCTGCTGATCCTAGACAGACAGCAGGAGTGGATGCTTTGATGGGGACTGGTCCCTTCTCTGATCCCAGTCTACAGGGTAACTTGTCCTCTAGCGTCCTGCAGCAAGCTCAACAGGTCGGCATGGCTGCCCTGTTGAAAACCATAGAGTTGTCAGCGCCCAGAAAGCGATATACTGAAATAGTTCAAGGCAAATCAGAGTCATTCCTCTCTTTTGTAGAGAAACTCGCTGCTTCTCTCGAGAAGCAGGTTGAGGATGACGGGTTAAGGCAGTTGTTGTTAAGGCAGTTAGTGAGAGATAACGCAAACGAGGAGTGCAGAAAAATCATAGATGCCTTACCAGGGGATCCTGAGGTAACAGACATGGTCGAGGCCTGTGCTAAGGTGGCATCTGGGAACCAGAAAAGGTCTGCTTTGGCTGCTTTCCTGCAGCCTGTTCACACATCTTCTGGTCTTGAACCAAAGGCACCAAAACAGGTGAAGAAATGGAAGCAGCCTAAGCCGAGCAAAAAAGAAAACACACCGATCCACCAGTGCAAGAGGTGTGGCAGGCCAGGCCATTGTACGGGCTACTGTAGATCCCAGACTCATGCCGAAGGTCGGCCTTTGTTGGGAAACTTCCGCCGGGGTGCAAGGAGGGGGAATTGCTCCCCGATGCAGTCGCTCCCCCAGAGAGTGGCACAGGTACAGGCACAGGCCTACCCAGCCACCCTAGAGACAGCACCCAGGGATCAGACTGCACCCAGGGATCAGATGGGTTTGACGTCCACACCTCAGCTGCAGTTGTCTTAGACTCGAACAGTATTTATAAGGTTCCCTTGGATGCATATGGACCCTTAGCCCAGGGATCCACTGCGATGCTGGTGGGAAAACCTGATGTTGCCCATCAAGGAATCTTAGTGCACTCAGGAGTTATTGATGCTGACTTTAAAGGTCAGATTTGCGCTATGGTCTCCAAGCAAAAACCCCCTGTAACTATTCCTGAAAAGACCTGCCTTGCTAAATTAGTGCCTTTTAAGTCTTGTGTCCCCAGGGTAGAACAAACTCAGGAAGATAACGGCAGTGGATCTACGGGACTTCTGCAGGCCTTCTGGACTGCAGACATCTCTGACCAAAGGCCACAGATGACATGTACCCTGGTCGTACCGAACGCCCGTCCACCTCGGATTCAGCTTCGAGGTTTGATTGATACGGGTGCTGATGTAACTATTATCTCCTTCTCTGCGGGGCCTCCCTCATGGCCTTTAGCCCCGGTGGGATCGGCCATTGCAGGATTAGGAGGAACCACACAGAGCTATTTAAGCGAACGGCCTGTGGTGGTGAAGGACTCAGAGGGGCACCTAGCTGTGATTAGGCCTTATGTTGCTACCACTTCCCATAATCTTTGGGGACGGGATGTGTTGGCAGCCTGGGGCGTACGGATTGGGACAAATTTTTAGCAGGGGTCACTGTGTGTAAGAGCGCACAGTATCCTACTCTGCCTTTGAGGTGGTTGATTAACACACCAATCTGAGTCAGACTCTGCTCAGTTAGTTGAATTAAGGGCTGTTACCATGGCTTTTCAGCGATTCTCACAGGAACCTTTGAATTTGGTTACTGACTGCTTATGTAGCAGATCTCACCCAACGCTTAGATTGTTCCCTTCTGAAGGAGGTGGACAATGTGGCTCTGTTTTCGCTGTTGCAAACCTTGTGGTCTGCAATTCAAGCTCGAGTGCATCCGTATTACATTCTGCACATTCGAAGCCACACCAATATACCAGGTTTTCTAACGGAAGGCAATGCCAGGGCTGACATGCTGGTCAACCCTGCGTGGGTAGGGCCTCAGCCTGACAAAATTGCACAAGCCAAGGCATCGCACGGTTTCTTCCATCAAAGTGCACATACCCTGCAGAAGCAGTTTCATTTAACGCCAACCGAGGCGCCCGTCATTGTCAGCGCTTGTGCTGACTGTCACGGACTCGCTGCGCCTTTTCCAGCGGGGGTAAACCCCAGAGGGCTAAAAGCCTTTCAGATTTGGCAAACGGATGTAACTCACATCCCAGAATTTGGTCGGCTGAAATATGTGCACGTGTCTATTGACACTTTCTCCTCGGCTATGTGGGCTACTGCTCACACTGGAGAGAAGGGCTGTGATGTCATTGCCCATTGGAAATTGGCTTTCTCAGTCCTGGGCGTGCCAGCTTCTGTGAAAACCGATAATGGTCCTGCCTATGCCTCGGAGAAGACGCGGCAGTTTTTACACCTATGGGGTGTAGACCATACCTTTGGTATCCCACATTCTCCTACTGGCCAAGCCATTGTTGAACGCGCTCATGGTACCTTGAAGCATGTTTTGGGCAAGCAGAAAAGGGGAATGCATGGAGAAACCCCACAGAGCCGACTAGCAAAAGCTTTGTATACAATTAATCACCTTACAGTACCACAAAATTCAAATAATCCTGTTATTCTGAATCATTTTCTCTCATTGCAGTCTGCAGGTGAGAGCCAACTGCCCCGGGAAAAAGTCTGGGTGCAAAATTTACTCACTAACCAGTGGGAAGGCCCTCATGAGCTCTCATCGTTTGGGGTCGTGGGTATGCTTGCGTTCCCACAGATACCGGGATACGGTGACTACCTTCAAAATGCATTCGCCCTGACCTACGGCACCAGAGGCAGAACAGGCAACCTCCAAATGATGACCAGAACGCCAATCATCTGTGGATGCTATCTTTTCAGCTTTATACCGGCTAGCGCTTGTATTTCAATGCCTTAGAAAGCCTCGAGTGGCCCAGAGAGGCTGCACGGGCGATCTAGCACTTTGGTAGCTCTAAATCGGTACCTGTATCAGCTGCAGGGCAAATACCATCCGCAGAAGCAAAGAGGGAGAAATATAGCTTCCTGCCCGCTCAATTTCCTGCAGTTAGAAGCTTTCAAATGAGAGAGACAACCACAGATGTTCACAGGAAAAGCTGAGCTGAGAGCGCAGAACCTCCCTCGACCATCTCTTTTATTCGGAGAAGGGGGAAGGGGAGGACTGGGGGCGGACCCGGGGTGACCGGCCAATCAGACACTGCTAAAGAGTTTGAGTTACATTTGGTTTTGCCCGCCCTTAAAACAAAGGAGCTCGGAACACACAGGCAGGAGCAAGTGTCTTTGGGAGGGGGAGGGGAAGCTCAGAACAGGCAGCAACACTTCCCTATTTTTTTTTCTTTGAAGCTGGGTTGGAACTCTTAGTAACTTAAAAGTGCATAGAACAGTAACAAACAACGGTGCAAAACATAATGGGAATCTATCGTCCCTAGAACTCGACAGTACCTAGGATGCCTTTAAACTAGTTCCCCAGCAAAAACTCGGGGTTAGTCAGGCCATCTATGGTATGGGGTATCAGGACGAAGACTTACAGAGTACAGTGCAAAACCTGAGTGCAAAACAGTGCAACTTAACTTAAGGGATTAACATCGAAATCTGCAGTAGGGGGTTTACATGAGGGTGCAAAACCAGGATTCTTTTTACGGCGTCTCTTCCAGGAGGCACTTTTAACCTCCTTAATTTTTGAGGAAGTGACAAGGTTTTACCCATTTCCCTGGGATCCATCTCAGTCCTTGAGGGGTAGAGACACTGGCATACCCACGTCCCCAAGTCACAAGTTTGTATGGTCCTTGGATTTTTTGAGTCTCTGGGTCCCGGATCAGGACTTCTGGATTCTCCTTCAGTTTCTGTCTCCCGGTGTTCTGGAAATGGCGATAGATGGGAGGGTTTGGATCCTCAAAGGTGCCATTCAGGAAATTTACGGTAAACAGTGCTTTGCTGAGTCTGAGGACAGGTGAGTTGAGTTTGGTGGTCCCTGACTGTTGTAGCAGCATTCGCTTGAGGGTTTGATGGGCACGTTCAACAATGCCTTGTCCAGTTGGGGAGTGAGGAATACCTGTAACATGTCGAAATCCCCACTGCTGACGGAAGTTTTTAAACTCCTGAGAGGTGCAGGCAGGCCCATTATCAGTTTTTATCTCCTCAGGTATACCAAGCACAGCAAAAGCTTGGACAAGATGTTTTTCAACGTCCTTAGCTTTCTCACCTGCATGTGCAGAGGCATACATAGCACCATAGAAGGTATCAATAGAAACATGAATGTATTTTAATCTCCCAAATTCAGGGAAATGTGTGACGTCTATCTGCCACACTTCACTGCTATTAATGCCTCTGGGATTGACTCCCATGCCCAGTGATGGAAGCTGTAGCTTCTGGCAGTTGGGACATGTTGCCACTATTGCTTTTGCCTGCTCTTATCCGCGACAGATGGAACATGCGGATGAGAGCAGGAATATTTTGATGGTACATAGCATGGCTCAGTTTTGCCTGTTCGAAAACTTGGGGGAGCTTAGGTAAGTCAGCTGATAGAACTATGTCTGCTGGCATAGCCAGAGCATCAGCTCTACGATTACCTTCTGCAATAAATCCTGGCAGGTTTGTATGTGACCTCACATGCATGACTATTACCGCAGGCCTGGTTCCTTCGGTATATCACCGTGTCCCGCAGCCATACGGAGGAGGAGGAGGAGAAGATCCAGCAGGCAGGAATTGTGCAGCAAGATTGATCCATTTAATTATTTTACAAACTCTTTTATAGACTTTTTTCTTCATAGCCTAATTGGACAAAGGGCCAGCCACCCCTTGGGGGTGATTGGCTAAAATCCTAAAACATCCATGGTTAAAATATTTTTCTACTATACCATAAACAAGACTTTTCAAGGTTGCAGGTGTCTTGGTTGCTTACATTCCCTGCCACCTCTTCTGTGAGAGAGAAAAGTCTCTCACAGACTTAGAAACTAGCAAGAAAATCCTAGCTAGCAGCATTTTAGTATCTACAGTTTCTCCCTTTTTGTTTTATAAGAGAACAACTCTACTATTAATGCCAAATAGAAATCTACATCAGTTATTAATTCTAAATATGTCCTTAAGGCTTTAACTATCTGACTCCATAACAAGAAATTTAAAGTTCAGTCTCTGCTTGTGGAAGGACCATCCCACTCTCGGCTTGTAGAAGGACCATCTGCCTGATGGTTGACATCCTGGTCATCATCAGAAGAGTCATTAGGCTGATGATCTACATTCTGGTCGCCATTTGGATGATTGGCGTTCTGGCCATCATTTGGAGGTTGCCTGTTCTGCCTCTGGTGCTGTAAGTCAGGGCGAACGCATTTTGAAGGTAGCCACTGTACAGCTTTGGTTCACGATCAGAAGATGCGTGAACAGGCTGCAGGAAAGCAGCCAAAGCAGACCTTTTCTGGTTCCCAGATGCCACCTTAGCACAGGCTTCGACCATGTCTGTTACCTCAGGGTCCTCTGGTAAGGCATCTATGATTTTTCTGCACTCCTCGTTTGCGTTATCTCTCACTAACTGCCTTAACAACAACTGCCTTAACCCGTCATCCTCAACCTGCTTCTCGAGAGAAGCAGCGAGTTTCTCTACAAAAGAGAGGAATGACTCTGATTTGCCTTGAACTATTTCAGTATATCGCTTTCTGGGCGCTGACAACTCTATGGTTTTCAACAGGGCAGCCATGCCGACCTGTTGAGCTTGATGCAGGATGCTAGAGGACAAGTTCCCCTGTAGACTGGGATCAGAGAAGGGACCAGTCCCCATCAAAGCATCCACTCCTGCTGTCTGTCTAGGATCAGCAGCAGGGAGCTGCAAATTTGCTCAGGCAGTCTTGCCGGCCAGCTTTCTCCAGGTTTTCTCAAAAACTGTAAATTCTGCAGGCTGAAATAGAATTTGACCTAAGTGTCTGATATCAAATGGAGAAAGCAAATCTGTATTTATCACGCTTATTATCTGTATAACCTCAGCAGAACCTAGTCCATATTGTGCCACCTTGGATTGGAGGTCCTGGGCAACTTTCCAAGCAATTACCTCATGCTTGTCATGCTCCCCTGAATTTGGGAGAGCCTTATACACTGGGAAAGCTTGGATCTCCCCTTTAGGGGAAGCACTACCATCCTGAACTTCTGGCACCGCCTGCGGATGGAGTGTAACAGCTCCCCGGTTACCCCCAGAATCCTCAGATCCATTTGGCATTCCAAGGACTTCTAACAACCTCCAGTCTCCCTCCTCCAATGCTCGCATCTTAAGGGACTCCAAGAAGCGAGTATAATGCCTTGGACGCACTGTTACTGTGCAGTCCTGAAAGGTCCAGGGGCGAGACCGGCGTAGCCTTTTTCTTCGCTGCGCGGCTACAGCCGCCTGACGACCTGGGGCCAGCACCTCATCTGCCTCACTGCCTGACGAGGTATCATCGGGCAAAGGCAACTTTGGGGTGCTGGAAGTGAACAGAAATGTACGTGGAGGGGCACTTTGGCTAAGTTCCCTAGAGGCAGAATAGACAGGACAGATTGCAGCTGCTCTCGGTGCCGTCACCTCTGGCACAGCAGCTGCGTTCGGCGCGGTCGCTGCTTCCGCTGCTGGTTCGCGCTCCCCAGCCGCGCCCGGCCCTGCCACCACTGGCCCGTTTTTGGGGTTCGTGCCCGGCGCTGCTGCCCCTGCCCGCTGCTCCGCAGCTGCCATCTCTGGCCGCGTCTCCGCAGCCACCGCCGCTTCCGGGTTTTCCCGCTGCTGCGCTGCTTCCGGGTTCGCCGCCGGCCGCGCGGTTTCTCGGCTTGGAGCCGCGTCTCCCGCAGATAGCGGGGGGGCGCCGGCCGCGCAGGCTGTGTCGGCGGCGCCGGCGGCGCGGCCGGCCGGCCGGCGCGCGCTCTGGCATCTGCCGTTCCAGCAGGCTGAGGAGTTCCTCCATCCTTCGGGATAGGTTTGGCAGCTCCGTTAGCAAAGGCAGATGCTGCATTAAGAGGTCGATGGCTCGGTTCTGCGACTGTGCAGAACAGTCCAGCGCCAAGGAGGGCAGCGGACCACACCCAGGGAGTCTAGGTGCAGGCACGCCTGGCACTATGCCGGCTAAGAAGTTAGATCCAGGTCCATATGGAACCGAGCTAGGAGCCTCTCTGGGCGTCCAAGTGGCTAAGACGCTGATCTGAGGCACTGGATAAGCCGTGGCCGCTGCCCAGCCGAACGGCAAGGCAGGCTGTGCACCCTCCTGCTGCCTTGACCCCCCCGCCTCTGGCGGCTCAGGGCTCCTGGAGGCTGTGGAATCCTGCGATTGTGCAGGGTGAGCCGTCGCAGGCTCTGCCTGTGGAGCCGGGGGGGTTTTTCCGAATCCACCATCATTTGCCCCGGAAGCCCAGTCAGCAGGGCCCGCCTCGGACATTCCTCGGTCACTCATCACCTAGATAGGCGAGCCAGCCCTGCTATCACAGTCAAGGTCTGTCAGCAAGAAAAATAATGAATGCCAGGTTTTGTATAATTCTAACGCTGTTGGGTTCCCAGTCGGGAGCTCCTGTCGGACAGCGCATCCGAGTTCCTGCCATAAGGCAAAGTCCAGGGCACTATCTCTGTCCATGGAAATCCCTTTTAAAGTAGCCCAGTCTAATAATTCCCGAACTGAGTTTTCAGGAATGGAGGTGCGCATTATGCTAAACACACCTTCCCAGACCTGCACCGCAGCTTCGATTTGTGAGCCGCTGTTCGCCATTTCTCAGTTCTGTCGGACTTCCCGGTCCCGGGGGGGAAGTGGAACAGCGTACCTCTAGAGGAATTCGGCTTGGCTCGCAGCAGCAGGACATGTCAGAGAGTGCAGATCACGTCGGGCAGCACCAAATATTACCGCAGGCCTGGTTCCTACGGTATAGCACCGTGTCCCGCAGCCATACGGAGGAGGAGGAGGAGAAGATCTAGCAGGCAGGAATTGTGCAGCAAGATTGATTTCTTTAATTATTTTACAAACTCTTTTATAGACTTTTTTCTTCATAGCCTAATTGGACAAAGGGCCAGCCACCCCTTGGGGGTGATTGGCTAAAATCCTAAAACATCCATGGTCAAAATATTTTTCTACTATACCATAAACAAGACTTTTCAAGGTTGCAGGTGTCTGGGTTGTTTACATTCCCTGCTACCTCTTCTGTGAGAGAGAAAAGTCTCTCACGGACTTAGAAAATAGCAAGAAAATCCTTGCTAGCAGCTTTTTTTTATCTACACATGACAAAATAGGGATGCTCTCTGTGGGAAACCAGATAAATTAATTTTGAGAGCAAATAATAAATTTTTTTGTTTGAGATTTTTTTTGGAGAGCATTTTCAGCTCTAACAGTTACTCCAGCTACATATCCTGAGTCTGTGACCAAATTAAAGGGTTCTTTGAACCTCTCAAATGCTCTAACGACAGCTGCTAATTCAGCTACTTGTGGTGATCCTTGGATTGCCTTGATGTCAGATTCCCACTTTTGCGTCTTTGAATTTTTCCATGTGACCACGGACTTCTTACTTTTCCCTGAGGCATCAGTAAAAACAGTAATCGCATCGAGACGTTTTCTGCTTTGAATCTCTTGAGGGATGAAAGAGAATGCCAGATAAAACATGTTATGTTTTGGGTAATGATTGGAGATTTGGCCTGAGTAACTATCTAATGCAAATTGTAAATTTATATTATTTTGGAGTAGGTGATCTAATGTGTCAGTTGTTACAGGTAAGTAGATGCATGCAAAGTCACATCCTGCCAGGGTGCGGAGCCTTGTTCTACCCTTCATGATAATTTTAGCCATTAATTCTTGTGGCTGTGTGATGGTTTTAGGAGGTTGGAGTGGAAGGAAAACCCATTCAATTATGATGAGGGGTTCCTTCTGCTCCTTGTCCCACTGAAATATGAGGCCGTGAAAATGTGGTATCTTCCCTAGAATGACAAGCTTAAAGGGTAGGGAGGGCTGATACCTGTGTGCTTGTCTGGTGGAAATGAGCTCTTGTATCTTTCTGAGAGACTGCCTTGCCTCTTCTGTCAGGGATCTAGGGGATGCTGGACCGCCTTCCCCTTTTAACAGGTTTGCAATAGGAGCTACATCCTCTGTGGTGAGTCCTACCCAGCGCCTTAGATAGGTCAGTGTCTCACAGATCTGTTGCACTTCCTCTAATGTTTTCAGGCTATTATTAATGGTGATGGGTGTTGGGGTGATAGAGGTTTCTGTGATTTTGAGTCCAAGGTATTTCCAAGGGCTTGTTCTCTGCATTTTTTCAGGTTGTAATTCAAAGCCCTTGGCCTCTAGGGCCTCAATCACCATGTTAAGTGTCTGCTCAAGATACTGATTATTGGCAGCACACACCAGCACATCATCCATGTAATGTAGGATGATGGCTTTCTCTGCTTTGGCACGGATGGGAGATTGAATTTTAGCAATATACTCTTGACAGAGAGTTAGGGAATTTTTCATACCTTGGGGAAGTACGAGCCAATTGTAACGTTTCATGGGGGCCTCACGATTAATAGAGGGCACGGAAAATGAAAATGGAGGGGCATCTGCAGGGTGGAGTGGAATATGGAAGAAGGAAACTTTAATATCAAGGACAGCCAAATTCCAATGTTGTGGGAGCATTGAAGGTGATGGCATACCTGGTTGAAGGGGTCTCAAATTTTCAATAACCTTATTGATTTCTCTAAGATCTTGGAGGAGCCTATATTTGTTCTTTCCCGGTTTTTCTATCACAAACACGGGCGAGTTCCAGGGGCTATTAGTTGGTGCGATGTTCCCTTTAGCCAATTGTTCCTTTACTAATGTGTGGAGTGCCTTTAACTTTTCATTTTTTAGCGTCCACTGGTCAATCCAAACAGGTTTATCAGTTTTCCAAGTCAATTTTTGTGGAAGGCACTGTCATAGGTTAGCAAGGATAGTCCTGGAAGGGATGTCCTTGCAAAGGGGTGCTTATAGCTTCCTCTGGGACCTTGTAGAACCTATCAGCTGGCCAGTTTGAATATGGACAATTCTTTAAGCCACTTAAAGTTGTGACCGCCTCTGTGATACACACTTAAGAATAGACAACTCCCCTCCCAAGCTCTCTCTCGTTTCCGGCGCTGGGACAGGTGGCCGCGGGCCCCGTGCGGGGGCCAGCGGGCCCGGCCAGGCCCTGCTTGGGCCAGGTTGGGCCGGGCCACAGCCATCCTGGAGCCATGGGCCTGTTCCAGCCATGGAACCCCCCCCGCCACTGCCTTGCCATGGGTGGCCAGAGCGGCTTGGAACCCCCCCTCTCCACTGCAGCCAAGATTTCTGCAAAGCGGCACCTCTGTCCGGCAGAGGTCAGGTGACCAACAGCGATAAGCCACACAGCTGCAAGGCCGAGGTGAGATTAACCCTTTTATTGCTGTGAAGAGCTGAAAACCTAAGGGAAGAGAGAGAGGAGATGCTTAAAGCTGAAAGTCTGTTGTGAAGCTATGATATATCAGAGTATCCGTTGTAATTTCATGAAGATATGGGGGGTGGAGTGTTCAACTCAGAAGCAAAAGCACCTGCGCTGAGTTAGGCAGATGCTGCCGCAGCTGTAATTTCATGAGAAGTTTGGACAGGGAGAGATGAACCAGATGAGGACTTTTGCTCCAAATGGGAAAGGAGAAAACTTCAGTTCCTAGAGATGCTCCCAGAGATAGTCTTAAAGATGAAGATGAGGAAGACCCTTTGCTCCCAGGGAAGGAGAAGGGCCTCTGTTTTTTTGTTTCTGAACGGCTCAACCTTAAAATTGTACCCCAAAAAACTTCAAGAGTGGACCCTTGAAAGCAGTTGCGGGAAAAGCTGCAAGTCGGGGGAAGGGACTCACATTGCGAGCAGAGAGACTCCTCTTCCTAAATGGACTGAACAATATTTGGAAGTGGGTGGCTGTCTCGTTGTGATAATATTTTCATAGCACGAGCAAAAAGAGACTTCTCTTTCTAAATGGACTGAACAAGGTTATTATGGAAGTGGTAAACAGACTGAACATCTTAAGGGTTGTCTTTTTACATTGTCAGTGGGAGAAGGGAGGAAGGTGGGGGGAGGAGGAGAGTTCTGAAGGTGGTATGATTTTTTTTTCTTTTCTTCTTTTAGGTCTGTTAATAAACTTCTTTATACTCTTTTCAAGTTGGTGCCTGCTTTGCATTTCTCTTAATTCTTATCTCACAGAAGATAAACAGTAATGAGTATTTTAGACCAAACCACTACACTAAATTGGTGTTTCTGCCCGGTTAGAAACTCAACCCGCGACAGGCACTCAGCTCCAGTGGCCGCAAGGGAAAATTTTGATGTCCAGGGGTGTTGGGGTCCCTCCCCCTGCCATGGAGCCCTGGGAGATGGGCCCTGGAGGGGAGACATGGGGTTTCCCTGCCCCTGGTCAGCCTCATTCCCGATTGGTTGGTTTGTGTGACCCCAGTGTGGGAAGGACTCTCGGGTCCCATGACTGGGGGAGTTCCTGAGGAGAGCCCCAGACATGCGGCTGGAGAAATAAACATCTCTCTGAAACATCTATCCAGAATCCGTCTATATATTTCCTTTCCACGGGACTCCTGGTTTGATATATGCTTGTTACAGTAATCCCTGCTGTAACAAACTGGTGGAGGAATGCGGGCAAGACACCGATCCCTGAGGAAATTCGTGAGTAAAAAACCACTCTAGGCCTCTCTCTTCTCATCTTGGTTTGGATATTCTCTCTGGACTATGGAAGAATCGTGGGAAATGGGGCTCTCTGAGCCACAGAAAAAAATGTATCTAGAAGTAAAAGGAATCCTTGAACAACAAAACAAGAAAGTAATGGAACTGGGAGATCTAGAACACTTCTTTATGTGGCTTTTCAAAAGGTTCCCCTATATTTCTCAAGACTTACTTTTTGATATCGAACCTCCTGAATCTTGTGAGAGGTGTTTCTGGAACGAGATCTGGGATAAGGTATGGGATCAAAGCGAAGCTTTCCGTGCATACCTTATAATCAGGGACGCTCTTGAAGAGCATTTGTATGGTCCCATTTCCCCTAAAGCAGAAGATCATACTTCTCCTGTGGCCGAGACTGTGTGGCCGCCATCCCGGGAGCACATGACTGCAGCTGTGCCGGTGGAGGTGCCTGTGCTGGATGCGCCCAGCCCCCTCGGGAGCGCGCGCCTTATTGCAGACCCCATCCCTGTCTTGGGGTCCCCGGCCATGCGACCGCGAGTGAGGGAGCGATGCCGCAGGCGCCGTGGGTGCTGTGGGCCACGAGCAGCCAGGAACCGGGGCTCGGCTTGGCAGGCCACTCTGAGCGACCGGCTCGGAGACCCCTGTCATGGAGCCCTGGGAGATGGGCCTTGGGGGGGAGACACGGGGTTTCCCTGCCCCTGGTCAGCCTCATTCTCGATTGGTTGGTTTGTGTGACCCCAGTGTGGGAAGGACCCTCGGGTCCCGTGACTGGGGGAGTTCCTGAGGAGAGCCCCAGACATGCGGCTGGAGAAATAAACATCTCTCTGAAACATCTATCCAGAATCCATCTATATATTTCCTTTCCACGGGACTCCTGGTTTGATATATGCTTGTTACAGTAATCCCTGCTGTAACACAGGGGTGATATCAATTTTTGTTCCCCGCTGAGACATGGCATCCCTTCCCCACAGCGTGAATTTGGTGTCCAGGACATACGGACGAAGTGTCTCTATTTGTCCTTCAGGACCTTCAATTTGAATGATGTTTTTGGATTGCTTTTCAATTTGGTAACCTCCAATCCCTTGTATGATACCCTGAGACTGCAATTCCCATTGTGCAGGCCACTTATCAAATGTAATGACAGACACATCAGCACCTGTGTCTATCATTCCCATGATATTGATTTTATGAGATCCATGACGGAGCTTACATTCCACTAAAGGTTTATCGTTTCCCAGAACCTCAGTCCAACAGATGGCTGGGATATGACTATCTGTGGGCAGGTATTTGGGCAGTGGAATGGCTTGTGCAATGACCTGACCCTTTGGCATAAAGTATGGTGGACGTATACAGTGTGCCATTAGGATAGAACCCCCATTCTGATCCACTTTCATGAGTGCAGGTGTAACCTCTATCTCAGCAGGTGTTTCCTGAGTGTCTCCAATAACAAAAAGGTATGTAAAGTCTGGTATGTGGTCCACATTTTGGAATGTGATTGGTATCACAGTCCATCTGTTGCTGTTGAAGTGATGTGCTACATCACAGGTTACCTTGAACCCTAGTCCCGGAGTCCATGTTATTTTGTCTGCGGCTCCATTTCTGTCGGAACACAGAGCTGTGATATTCTGGGCCATTAGTTTCCCTGCTGTTGACCTGGGGAAAAAGTCTTTGAAGAATTTTTAGCAGCATTTATAATTGCTCTGCAATTCCGAGTCACATGTCCCTTTTTCTGACAATGGTAGCACACGAGGTTACCTCGAGATTGAGTTTCCCCTGTACCCACTGTGTCCTCTCGGCCTCCCCCACCATCCCCACTTTTTTTGAAAAGGGAACAGTTGTGTTCAGCTGCACCTTCTTTGTACAAACTTTGAGGATGGTTTCAACAGTTGCAGGTGGACGCAAGGGAAGACTCAGGATCACTTGCTTGCAAGCCTCATTTGTATTGGCCTGGAGCAGTTCAAGCAGGAATGCTTGTTGCAGGTCTGGATTCGGGACCGGGGAAAAGATTGCTTCACGCAAATGATTATAAAACTGTATAATATTTACAGTTGGCAATTGTTTAAAGTTGGTATCATGAGATTCAGGAGTTCGAGATGGTATTAATGTTAAGGCCTTTTCAGCAGCATGTGTCATTTCAATAAGGACTGGGCGTGGAATAAACATTGCTTGTTCTTGAGCATTTGCCATATTATTGTCACCAGATAAATGGTCTAATGTCAGATAATTGTTGTCAAAATCCAGATAATTATCCGGAGTTTGCCACAGAACTTGCAATAAATCAGATAAAATTAGCTTCCACTGTTGTTTCCACAACACAAATTCACCAGGGGTGAGAAGGGATTGCATTATTGTAATCAAATCATGAGGCACTAACAGATGCGTGTAAAAGGTAGCACTTAACAGGCTTTTAAAATAGTGACTATGCATCCCAAACTCCTTAATTTCCTTGCACAAATCTTTGATATTGGAATATGGGAAAGGAGTCCAGCTAGGATTAGCTCCTGTGCTACTACGAGGGAGAGTAGTAGCAGCTGGACGCACTTCCTGGTAGCCATGGGTTCCTGGATGTAAAGGGGTAGTCACATGACCGTGGGAACATGGGGCTGGACAGTGGCAAACAGGGGCGGGGAGGGGGAACAGGGAGTGCAGGGGCAGAGGCAGCAGTAGGAGGGGAGGGGTTGGGGGGTGGGGTTATGGGCAAAGAGTTGAGGAGTGGAGGCAGCAGGAGGAAGTGAGGGGTTGGGGCGGGGTTGTGGGCAGAGGGGGGGGGGTGCTACCCTCAGGGGTGGGAGCAGTTCCCGCCTCGTCGGCGGGAAGTGAGGGAGGGGTGAAACACGACACCGTGAGGGCGGGGATAGGTTTCGATGCAGGCATGGGAGGGGATGGAGACAAGAAGGGATTTGTGGGATGGAGGTGAAAGGGATTGTGGGAGGTGTAGTTCGGAGATGAGGCCACATGGCCTCCGCAATTGTTGGAAACAGATAGACTCAGGGAAAAGGGGTTTGGGGGGGGAGGTTTTTCCCACGCTACAAGCACATGGCTATTGCTGTTCCTGGGAACAAAGAGATCAGGGGAAAAGTGTAGAGGGATTCCTCATGGAACAGGGCCATATGATACCCCAGGACAGTCTGGGCACCCCAGGGTTGCTAGGGAAGAACCCCTGAAGGGGCCTCATGCTGCAGACAGGCTTGAAAGACACCTGGCAGCAGGCAGCCTTGAAAATACTTGCAAAGTTACACACTGGTTGGCTCCCCCGCTGCTTAGAAGCTGTCCCGTGGGAATAGGGCGTGAATCTTTGTAAAGTAGATATAAGTTGGTGTAAGTAAATAATAAAGGGGAGCACGATGCTCAAATCGTATCGGTGTTTGTATCGTGACTCTGGCCGGCTCCCCTGCACTCGGAATCCCCCCCCCCCCCCCCCCCCCCCCCCCCGCTAAAGAAAAGGGCTTTTTTCACGCACTTACAACATGTGGACTAGAAACTGGAGACAAGGGAGTGGAGAAAAGGGATTGGAAAGTTCCCAGGACAGGCTCCGGAATCCCGTCCAAGGCAGGGTGCTGAGGAGACATGGGTGGGCCAGGAGGTCGATAGCTCTCCTATGCTGAAGAGCAGGCTGCTCCAGCCGTGTTTTCCAGCGTAGGGGAAGCGGGATCAGGGACACGGGTGTTAGGAGAAAGTATAAGGGAGTAGACTGGGAGTTTTTGCAGTGGCTTTTCCTGTACTGCGTTCTTCTTTGGCAAAGTGTAAGTTAGTAGCAGAAGAGGAAAGAATTTTGAAACTGTTTCGTTTCCTGAGCGCCTGAGAGAGGAAAGCTTTCTCTCGACACCATCCCAAAACTCAGAAGACCTTATGTCTTTGGAGGTTTGCTGAGGAAAGTACTGAAAACACCAGTGCACAAAAGATTGAACTAAACTTTTAGGATATTTATGCCCAGTACAAGAAAGGTAACTCTGAACTTGGTAATATATTTCTTTGTGGTGTGCAGAGACTTCAGATCTCATTATAAAAGCAACACCACTTCCTCAGCCCCAAATCGCGAAAAAATGGAAAAAAAGAAAAAAAATTGCACCGAAACCAGGTATAAGACACAAGCCCCTAAGCCAGTGGGGAAATACTCACCAAAGCCTTGAATTTACTACAGGAAAGCAGGTCCGGAGGAAAAAAATCAGCAAAGTGGGTCCTCTGCTGTTCAGCCATTCCCATGCCATGTGGCGTGGGGGGGGGGGGGGCTTTGGCTGGTGCTCTAAGCTCACTACTGTGCAAAAAGCAACAGCAGGGCTGCAGAGTGCTGGCACTGCATGCACAGGGTTCACTCTGGCTGACATGTGGCTTGCCGGGACACCCTAAAAAGTCTCTCTAGAACTGTGGTTCCGAGATAGCACGTTGGGTGCCATTTGACGAGAATTCACTTCTTGCTCAGTCGGCAGACTCACCGTTCTATGCCCTGGAATGCCTCGAGCTGCCTGGAGAGACGGCACAGGCGATCCAGCGGCTCGGTAGCTCCGAAACACGGCAAGTGATAGCTGTTAGGCTATCCTCATAAGCAGAAGCAAAGAGGTAGAAATATAGCCCCGACTCTGTGCCTGTATTCCTGTTTTCTTTATTCCTCCTGTCCCAGGAGGGACGAGAGAATCTGTTCACAGAAGGGAGAAGCAGGAGAAACGAGGACGGGCCAGCTGCGATCAGCCACCTTTATTTGGGGGAGGGCAACGGGGAGAGCAGGGGGTGGACCCGTGGTAACCAGCCAATCGGACTCTGTTTCGGGGGGGGTCCGTGCTACTTTCAAATTCTACCTGTGCTTGGAACAAAGGGGATTCAGAGCACATGGCAGAGACAAGTCCGGACATGCCTGGGCAGGTCCCGGGGCCGGGCGGCCCTTCGGGCAGGCAGCAACAACTCCCTGCACTTCCTGGGCTACAAAGTGTGATCCCCTATCAGAATTAATTTCCCTGGGTGTGGCAGGACGTCCTCCCTCTTTCAAGGCTGGGGCATTTGGAAGAGATAACTCAGTCCAGATTAATAGCCCAGCAAGAAGCCAGAGAGCCCAGCAGGAGATCATCTCCAGGCTCCTGAGAGTCTGAGACCAAGCCCCAGTACACATCTTGGTATGAGAGCAGATGTGGAAAGAGATAAAGAAAAATAAACATCGACGACCAAAAGACATGGTTCTTATGTCTATAAAAGCCCACACAAATTATCATAGAGCAGAACTCTCTTACACACTTCTTTGGGAATGTGTGAGAAGATTTCTCCCCAAAGCTGGATGTAGCTCTGAGGTCACTTTCCTGGGAATTTAGAGAGAGGATTTTTCGATGTGTACTCCATCAAGATTGGATGGTAAGAAAAATTGGATCCTAAGTTATACTATTTCTTAGCTAGCTGTAAATTTAATGGTACCTTTAATGCTGCATGTATAATATTAGTATTCCCTTTTTGTCTTATCCCTGTGTAGTAATAGTCTGTTTTAAGTCTTATGTCTGTTAGTTTTGTGTCTATTGATAAATAATTCATTTTATAATAGACCGAATTAGCCATTATTAAAGAACTTGCAAATAAGAGTGGATCTTTGGGGTGCTGGACACCTCAATAACACAACTGCCTGCTGCCAGAGGCCTGGGCAAAGGCAAGAGCTGATTTAAACCTACATCATCCATTCATAACACTGGGTACCCCAAATTGTGGAATAATTTCTTGTACTAAAGCTTTAACAACTTCTCTAGTTTTATTTCTTGTACAAGGGAAAGCTTCTGGCCAACCTGAAAAAGTGTCTGTGAGGACTAAAATATACTTGTATGCCTCTTTTCTAGGTAATTCAGAAAAGTCAATTTGCCACACATCCCCTGGTAAAACTCCTTTAGGGACAGTCCTTGTGTTTAGCCTACCAGTGGTATTGGTGTTGGGGCCTCCTCCCCCCTGCCATGTAGCCCTGGGAGAGGGGCCCTGAGGGCACAGACACGGGGTTTCCCGAGCCCCTGGTCAGCCTCATTCCCCATTGGTTGGTTTGTGTTTCCCTGGGCGGGCAAGGACCCTGAGTCCAGACTGTGAGAGTTCCTCGGCAGAGCTCCGGCCATGGGGCTGGAGAAATAAACATCTCTGAAACATCTACCAAGAATCTGTCCACATATATATTTCCTTTCCACGGGACTCCTGGTTTGATATAGGCGTGTTACAGTATCCCCGCTGTAACATACTGGGGTTAAGACAGATTTCACAAGTGGAAGTTATGTCTTCGATTCTCCTTTAATTTCGATGCTATCACTTTGTCCTTTAAGAGGTTATGTAAAGCATCAACTCCCCAATGTGTCTTAGAATGTTTGTTTTGGATAAATAATTTTAACAATTTTCTGGGTATGACTATGAGATCCTTTATTCTAGCCCACCCATCTGTTCCTATTTGTCGCTTTTCTTCTTGTATCCAATTTAAATCATCAGTGTCGTATGGTGGGGGTTTTTCACCCATAAGGATTCTAGAAGGGATTAAAACTAGGGCTTGAACCTGAACCCCACTAGCCACTGCCTTTGCTGTTTTGTCTGCCATACCATTTCCCAGTTCAGGGATGGTGTTACCTGTGACCGATAGGTAAAGCTTTGTAAAGGGAAGGCCTGGTAAAATCATGGCTCCGGCCTGTTACTTAGCCTAAGTAGAAATGGACTGTGGAAGAATGACTCAGCTAGAATAGAGGAAGTGAGGCTTGCTGCGTGAATGTCTCGTGCCCGCACCATGGTGTATGGTGGTTGGTTAAATTTGGTTTGTTGTGCCTTAAAACTATGTAAACTAACAACTGACTAACAGCATAAAAAGGCCAGGTTTTTTGTAAATAAAGTTCCTCCTTTGCACCTGCCTGGGGACTCCTCGCCGCTCCATATCGTTACATCTGGCGCCCGAATGCAGAAAACTACCCTACGACGAAGAGTGGACCTTGCCCAGGACCAAAGCCCCTGGGCCCCAGGAGCGGCCCCAGCCCGCGACCTGCACCGATTCCCGCGGACCCCCCACAGCGGCCCCAGGCAGTGCCCAAGCCCGTGCGAAGGACTCTGGCAGTGGCTCCAGGCAGCGCATCCCTACAGTGAACTCTGGCGGTGAGCTCCGGCGGCAAACCCAGGCAGCACGCTTAGACAACCCAAGCGAACTCTCAGCTTCACCTTATCAAACTTGGCATTCGACACTTTGAGGTGAACTGCAATTAATAATGGGTACTAAGCTGTCTCTTGAGCAGAAACAGACCCTAGAGACTGTGCGGCAGCTTTAACGAAGGCAGAACAGAGACGTTTCCGATGCTAAATTACTTTCTTTCCTAGATTGCCTTTCTACGCATATCAAAGATCTCTTACTAGCCAGAATTTGTTACTTAGATGCTTGGCAAACGGTTGGGCAAAAACTTTTCTATCTTGCAAGTGCGAGTGACATCTGTGCATCCAGGCATCTCGCGACTTGGGGAATTATAATGTCAGCTCTTACAAAATCCAACGCAGGTTTGGCAGCCCCGCTATCCTGGGAACCTCTCTCCGGCCTCATTCCAGTCTCCCCTGGGTCCTAGAGCTCCCTCACCACCCGCCCTCCCCACCTCCGCCCCACCCAACCCCACCTCTGTGCTGCCTACTCCTCCCACAGCCTCTGTGCTGCCTGGCCCTCCTGGCCCCGTCTCTGCACCACCCACCTCTCCTACGGCCTCTGCACCGCCCACCTCTCCTACGGCCTCTGCACTGCCCACGGCTTCTCCCGCAATGCCTTCTCTTTCGCCACCAGCCATCTTGGCACATGCCCCCCCTACAGCTGTGTCACCAGCCCCCGCTACGGCTGCTTCACCAGCCCCCTCCATGGCTACTTCACTTCTGCCAATCTCTGCCGCCAACTGTGGCCTCCCGGCCTTGGATGTGGCCATCCCTACAGCCGTGGTGAATATCAAGGCCTCTCCGACTTAGTCCCCCGCCCTCGCAGGGCCTCTAGAATGCTGCAGCTACCCCTCTCCCATGTGGGCCCCTGGGCCAAGCGGCCCCCCCCGCCTAGGCCATGCCAGGAGTTGCCGGCCAGCTCCACTGCCCCTCCGCAGACTGTTGCTTTGAATAGCTATTCAGACACGGCATCTTATAATGCCCAGGCAGTACAGCAACTGTACCCCACACATGATCGAGACAGAGTCCCCCCATATCTAACTGCATACCCAGTGGTCGACGAGCAGGCCAGGCCTCCATCCTATAAAGATGTAGAGTACTCTGTTCTGAAGGAGTTGCGCAGGCTGGCACAAGACACGGGTGCAACGTCTGAACAACTCATTACATATTTACAGACATTAAGTTCTGCCTATATTCTCACTCCTGCTGACTGGAAAAATATGAGTGTCTTGGGGTGACTTTATGATGTGTATCCCATATCGCTGCCCTATGCCCAGAAATTAACTTGGTGCCTTTCTATGCCTCTAAATTGAGCCTAAGAGGGGGAAGGAAAAACTGAGCAAAACTTTTTCAAAGCAGTTTGCAGCTTGTTCAAGGTCACACAGAGATAGCAACTTTTGCCCAGCTGCGGCAGGGGAGGGAAGAAGCACCCGGCTTGCTGTTTCCCGAGTCAGTTTTTTGGCCAGTTGTTCAGCTTCTTTTTCTCCGGAGAGAGACTGAGAGTTGAATTTTTTTTCCTTCCCAGGAATTTTGGATTTTTTCCCTTTTCCACTGGACTGCTTCAATATTAGAACACATCGGGAGGACTTTCCATCAAGCACAGAGGGCCTGGCCCTGGGCCAAGCCCCAGCTCCGAGGAGACCAAAGGGAGGACTCGAACACTTTCCGAGGTTTTTTCTCCACAGCGAGAGATTTTATTATTTAGCATTATTATCCTTTTCCTGTGTGTTTGTTAAATAAATAGTTTTTATCTCTTTCACTTTCCTTTGAGGAAAATTTATTTTCCCCGAACCTGGTGGGGGGAGGGGTGGTGACCTGCCTTCTCTCAGAGGATATATTTCTAAATTTGGACAAACCGGAACAAATTTAGTGGCACCCAACTGCGTGGCTCGAAGGAAAGTGAAAAAAACTGTGCTAATTACATTTTGGTTTGAATTTACTTATTCTGTGTTGGGGTAAAGTAGTCACCATGTTGGTTGAATTCATAATGTCTCTCTGGCTTGATGTACTCATGTCTTTCTGGTCCTTAGGCTTCATTGAGGTACTGGTGTTTTTTTGGTCCCTAGGGTTGTTTGCCTACCCACAACTTGCTCCAATCTTGTCCCTGATATGTAGATTTTACAGAGAAGGGAGATGAATCAGGATTTCAATCTTCATGTGCTCAGTGATAATGATTTATAAGAAGTTAACAGAGGTACAGGCAGCTGTTCGAAGTGTGTATGATAAGTGCTTTCTCCATCCTAACCCCAGTCCTAGCTTCAGTAGCCTGTTTTTGGAATTTATTAGTAATTCCACCCAGATTGTTACAAGAGGAGGAGACGGGGTTTCCCTTCCCTTTAAATTTGATAGGTTATCTTTTGAGAATGTTCAGTACTACCACAGGCCTAAGCCCTAGGGTATATCACCGTGTCCCGCAGCCATAGGGAGGAGGAGGAGAGAAGATCCAGCAGGCAGGAATTGTGCAGCAAGATTGATCCATTTAATCATTTTGCAAACTCTTTTATAGACTTTTTTCTTCCTAGTCTAATTGGACAAAGGATAAGCCACCCCTTGGGGTGATTGGCTAAAATCCTAAAACATCCATTGTCAAAATATTTTCCTACTATACCATACACAAGACTTTTCAAGGTTGCAGGTGGCTTGGTTGTTTACATTCCCTGCTACCTCTTCTGTGAGAGAGAAAAGTCTCTCACGGACTTAGAAAATAGCAAGAAAATCCTTGCTAGTAGCATTTTAGTACCTACAATTCCCCCTTTTTGTTTGATAAGAAAACAACTCTACTATTAATCCTAAATAGAAATCGACATCAGTTATTAATTCTAAATATGTCCTTAAGGCTTTAACTATCTGACTCCATAACAAGAAATTTAAAGTTCAGTCTCTGCTTGTGGAAGGACCATCCCACTCTCTGCTTGTAGAAGGACCATCTGCCTGATGGTTGACATCCTGGTCATCATCAGAAGAGTCATTAGACTGATGATCTACATTCTGGTCGCCATTTGGATGGTTGGCGTTCTGGTCATCATTTGGAGGTTGCCTGTTCTGCCTCTGGAGCCGTAGGTCAGGGCGAATGCATTTTGAAGGTAGCCACCGTACCCCAGTATCTGTGGAAACACAAGCATACCCACGACCCCAAACGATGAGAGCTCATGAGGGCCTTCCCACTGGTTAGTGAGTAAATTCTGCACCCAGACTTTTTCCCGGGGCAGCTGGCTCTCACCTGCAGACTGCAATGAGAGAAAATGATTCAGAATAACAGGATTATTTGAATTTTGTGGTACTGTAAGGTGATTAATTGTATACAAAGCTTTTGCTAGTCAGCTCTGTGGGGCTTCTCCATGCATTCCCCTTTTCTGTTTGTCCAAAACACGTTTCAAGGTACCATGAGCGCGTTCGACAATGGCTTGGCCAGTAGGAGAATGTGGGATACCAAAGGTATGGTCTACACCCCATAGGTGTAAAAACTGCCGCGTCTTCTCCGAGGGGTAGGCAGGACCATTATCGGTTTTCACAGAAGCTGGCACGCCCAGGACTGAGAAAGCCAATTTCCAATGGGCAATGACATCACAGCCCTTCTCCCCAGTGTGAGCAGTAGCCCACATAGCCGAGGAGAAAGTGTCAATAGACACGTGCACATATTTCAGCCGACCAAATTCTGGGATGTGAGTTACATCCGTTTGCCAAATCTGCAAGGATTTTAGCACTCTGGGGTTTACAAGCGCTGACAATGTCGCGTGTTTCGGTTGGCGTTAAATGAAACTGCTTCTGCAGGGTATGTGCACTTTGATGGAAGAAACCGTGTTACAGTGGGGATACTGCAACACGCCAGTACCAAACCAGGAGTCCCGTGGAAAAGAAACAAATATATATGGACGGATTCTTGCTAGATGTTTCAGAGATGTTTATTTCCCCAGCCGCATGGCCGGGCTCTGCTGAGGGACTCTTACAGTCGGGGCCCGAGCTGCTTTGCCCGCGCAGGGGAACACAAACCAACCAATGGGGAACGAGGCTGAGCAGGGGCAGGGAAACCCCGTGCCTCCCTCAGGGCTACATGGCGCGGGGGAGGGACCCCAACATCTCACCCGTTTTATTTTAATAAAAGGAGAATGAAGACAATTGGATAAACATAACAAGAACAGTTTCAAAACAAAACAAGCCACCCTCCTGAGTCTTTAAATGTCCAAACAAATTCTGTGGAACATCTCAGGGCTGACAGAAGGGAGACAGAACTCTCTGGGCATGCCTGTGGGGAAACTGAGGCAGGAGAGGGTTTAATTTCTTTCCTCCCCCTTTTCATCCCCCCATCGGCATCGGAAAGGGATTTTTGGGGAAACAATTGGCAAAGGCAGGGGTTTGTGAGGGAAACCATGGATGAAAAAACAGATTGGGAATACACTGGGGGTAATAGGACATAGGGTAAAAGGGAAAGGTGGGATTAGGAAAGGGAGACTGTAGGGGGGGTTTACAATGGAGATATTGTCTAACATGACTACGATTTTTTGCATATATACTGCCTTTTACAGGAACACCATCAGGCCCAGTGACCTGCGACGCTTGTAACCCTTTTCTACCTTGTATGATTTTGAATTCCACCACCTCCCCATCTCCCAAGCTTGGGATGCATTTTTCAGGGTTATTCTTTTTAATAGCAGTTCTATGCACGAATATGTCTTGCTGGTTATCACATCTTGTTATAAAACCATAATTTTGTTTAACATTATACCATTTCACTGTCCCTAAGATCTTAGCTACCATGGTCTTTTCCTTTTTCCGAGTGGCTGCTGTTTTCTGTCTCGCTGTGTCTTTGCTCTCTCTTTCGGTCGCTCCCGTGTTGGAATTATCGGCGCCCTTTTCCCGGGGTCGCGTTCGGGGCCGCGCGGGCCGGGCCGGGCCGCCCCGCTCCGTTCTCCGTGCGTCGCCTCCTCTGCTCGCAGCTGCGTTGCCACTGCCAGGCGCTGCATCTCGGCCAGGCCCCCAAGCGATGACCCCCCCGTGCCCCGCTCCAGCGCGCGTTTCGGCTGGGCACAGCTCCACTCTGCCGCTGCCAGCCGCCGCCCGCGCGCCGCCCCTCTCGTTCGGGCGCTCACGGGGCTCGCTCCACCACGCGCTGCGCGGGGCCGTGCGGGCACTGCCGGGCCGCGCCGTTCCTGCCGCGCCTCGCTCCGCCACTGACACTGCGGCCCGCGTGGCTCCGCCCCCGCACGGGAACCGTCTCGCTGCGGCTCGCAGAGCGCTCGGTGCACGTGGCCGAGGCCGCACGGTCCCTGAGCCAGGCTTCTCTTCGCCAGGACACAGCTGACATTGCTCAACAGTCTCGGTTATTAAATAATATTCACGAAAATATTCTTCCATCGGCATATATTTTGACTCAAATATTAACTGGGTCCAAACGGTCTTCCAAGAGCTCTTGGTAAGAATTAGATCCCAAGAAACATAGAAAAAGTTCTTAAACAACCATGCCAGGAAGTGTTTCAGTTCTTTCTGAGCTTGAATCAAGCTAAAATTTACAAATCGTTGTTCAAGAATCTTTTTAAGTTTAAGATAAATGTCCATATGCGGCTCTGAAAGCCAAGAGTCTTCCCACGGTTCCTCCATAGTTTAGATATGGAATAGCAAAACAAAACCGAGAAGAAGAATCCAAAGTTTCCAGGGTTTACTCACACAAAGTCGCTTAGGGATCGGGGATCGTTCTGCTCGCAATTTACCACCATTATGTTACAGTGGGGATACTGCAACACGCCTATATCAAACCAGGAGTCCCGTGGAAAAGAAACAAATATATATGGACGGATTCTTGCTAGATGTTTCAGAGATGTTTATTTCCCCAGCCGCATGGCCGGGCTCTGCTGAGGGACTCTTACAGTCGGGGCCCGAGCTGCTTTGCCCGCGCAGGGGAACACAAACCAACCAATGGGGAACGAGGCTGAGCAGGGGCAGGGAAACCCCGTGCCTCCCTCAGGGCTACATGGCGCGGGGGAGGGACCCCAACAAAACCGTGAGATGCCTTGGCTTGTGCAATTTTGTCAGGCTGAGGCCCTACCCACGCAGGCTTGGCCAGCATGTCAGCCCTGGTATTGCCTTCCGTTAGAAAACCTGGTAAATTGGTGTGGCTTTGAATGTGCAGAATGTAATACGGATGCACTTGAGACTGAATTACAGACCACAAGGTTTGCAACAGTGAAAACAGAGCCACATTGTTCACCTCTTTCAGAAGTGAACAATCTAAGCGTTGGGTGATATCTGCTACATAAGCAGAGTCAGTAACCAAATTCAAAGGTTCCTGTGAGAATCGTTCAAAAGCCATGGTAACAGCCCTTAATTCAGCTCACTGAGCAGAGTCTGACTCGTGTTCCTTCAGCACCTGCCATTCCGATCCCTCCTTCCAGGTAACAATGGCTTTCCCAGTTTTCCCTGAACCATCCGTAAAGACGGTGGGTCCTTGCACTGGCACTCGGCTGTTTCTCGGCCGCAAGGAAAGCACGGTCGATTTTGCCAACTGCAGTAATTTATGGCTGGGCAGATGCTAAGTGATCTGCCCTGAAAAGTTTTGCAGCGCACTTTGCAAAGGAGCACTATGGATGAGGCTCCACTCAAAGTATTCCTTTGAGATCAGAATGACAATTACTGCAGGGTCTGCAGCCATCAGTTGCAAACACCGTTGATGGCATTTGATTATCAGAGAAGCGACCAATTCAAACACTGTGGTCACAGTCCTTTTCGGCTGGTGAGGCAAAAAGACCCATTCTAGGATATGCAAAGGATCAGGACATTGTGCATTCCACTGGCCAGTCTTACCTGTAGGATGGAGGTCTGGAATAGTAATGAAAACAGTGATAGCAATGGAGGGATCCACTCGATAAACCTGACGGGCGGAAACAGCCCGTTGGACCTCCTGCAGCGCTCGCTGCACTTCCAGAGTCAACTCCAGAGGTGAATTCAGATCAGGATCCCCTTTTAATGTATTAAAAAGCAGGGAAAGTTGTGCTTTGCAGTTAGACCTAAATGAGGTCGTAACCAATTGATAACACCCAACAGCTTCTGAACATCATTCAAGGTTTTAACCGAATCCAGGAATTGCACCTCCTGGCGTTGGATAGTTTGGTCCAAAATTTCCACTCCTAAATATTTCCAAGGAGGATGTTGTTGAACTTTCTCCGGAGCTACCTCTAATCCATAGGCATGCAGAGCAGCGAGCAGCTGAGGCTGTATTCTCAGCAGCTCATCCCAAGTGGACGCTGCCACCAGGATATCATCCAAGTAGTGGTAGCAGCATGCATCAGGAAACTGCTTGTGAACTCCGGCTAAAGCTTGGGCGACATACCACTGACAGATAATTGGGCTGTTCCTCATCCCTTGAGGGAGGACCTTCCATTGGTATCTCTTAGCAGGTTCAGCATTGTTAATGGCAGGCACAGTAAAGGCAAATTTTGGTTTCTCATCAGGATGCAAAGGAATTGTAAAAAAACAATCCTTTAAATCAATGATCAGGATGTCCCACCCCATAGGAATCATGGTGGGAGAGGGCATGCCAGGCTGCAATGCCCCCATACCTTCCATTACTGCATTAACTTTCCGGAGGTCCGGCAATAATCTCCATTTCCCTGATTTCTTCTTAATTACGAAAACAGGAGTGTTCCAGGGGCTAGTAGAAGGTTCAAGGTGCCCTTGTTGTAACTGTTCCTGAACCAGCTGATGAAGGGCATCTAACTTCTCTTTTGGTAGGGGCCACTTCGGCTCAAAGATTGGTGTGTGAGTCAACCACTGCAAAGGCAGTGTAGGATACTGTGCGCCCTTATGCACAGTGACCCCTGCTAAAAATTTGTCCCAATCTGTACGCCCCAAGCTGCCAACATGTCCCGTCCCCAAAGGTTAAGGGAAGTGGTAGTAACATAAGGCCTAATCATAGCTGGGTGCCCCTCTGAGTTCTTCACCACCACAGGCCGTTCGCTTAAATAGTTCTGTGTGGTTCCTCCTACTCCTGCGATGGCCGATCCCACCTGGGCTAAAGGCCATGAGGGAGGCCATGCAGAGAAGAAGATGATAGTTACATCAGCACCCGTATCAATCAAACCTCGAAGCTGAATCCGGGGTGGACGGGCGTTCGGTACGACCAGGGTACATGTCATCTGTGGCCTTTGGTCAGAGATGTCTGCAGTCCAGAAGGACTGTGGAAGTCCCGTAGATCCACTGCCGTTATCTTCATGAGTTTGTTGTTCTATCCTGGTGACACAAGACTTAAAAGGCACTAATTTAGCAAGGCAGGTCTTTTCAGGAATAGTTACAGGGGGTTTTTGCGTGGACACCATAGTGCAAATCTGACCTTTAAAGTCAGCGTCAATAACTCCTGAGTGCACTAAGATTCCTTGATGGGCAACATCAGGTTTTCCCACCAGCATTGCACTGGATCCCTGGGCTAAGGGTCCATATTCATCCAAGGGATTCTTATAAATACTGCTAGAGTCTAAGACGACGGCAGCTGCGGTGTGGACGTCAAAACCGTTTGATCCCTGGGTGCCGTCTCTAGGGTGGCTGGGTAGGCCTGTGCCTGTACCTGTGCCACTCTCTGGGGGAGCGACTGCATCGGAAAGCATTTCCCCCTCCTTGCACCCCGGCGGAAGTTTCCCGACAACGGCCGACCATCAGCATGAGTCAGGGATCTACAATAGTCCGAGCATTGCCCTGGCCTGCCACACCTCTTGCACTGAGGGATCGGTGTGTTTTCTTTTTGTCTCGGCTTAGGCCGCTTCCATTTCTTCACCTGTTTTGGTGGCTTTGGTTCACAACCAGAAGATGCGTGAACAGGCTGAAGGAACACAGCCAAAGCAGACCTTTTCTGGTTCCCAGCTCCCACCTTAGCACAGGCTTCGACCATGTCTGTTACCTCAGGATCCCCTGGTAAGGCATCTATGATTTTTCTGCACTCTTCATTTGTGTTATCTCTCACTAACTGCCTTAACAACAACTGTCTTAACCCGTCATCCTCAACCTGCTTCTCGAAAGAAGCAGTGACTTTCTCTACAAAAGAGAGGAATGACTCTGATTTGCCTTGAACTATTTCAGTATATCGCTTTCTGGGCGCAGACAACTCTATGGTTTTCAACAGGGCAGCCATGCCGACCTGTTCAGCTTGCTGTAGAACGCTAGAGGACAAGTTACCCTGTAGACTGGGATCAGAGAAAGGACCAGTCCCCATCAAAGCATCCACTCCTGCTGTCTGTCTAGGATCAGCAGCAGGGAGCTGCATATTCGCTAATGCAGCCTTGTTGGCCAGCTTTCTCCAGGTTTTCTCAAAAACTGTAAACTGTACAGGTTGAAATAGAATTTGACCTAAGTGCCTGATATCAAATGGAGAAAGCAAATCTGTATTTATCACCCTTATTATCTGCATAACCTCAGCAGAACCTAGTCCATATTGTGCCACCTTGGATTGGAGGTCCTGGGCAACTTTCCAAGCAATTACCTCATGCTTATCATGCTCGCCTGAATTTGGGAGAGCCTTATACACTGGGAAAGCTTGGATCTCCCCTTTAGGGGAATCCCTACCATCCTGAACTTCTGGCACAGCCTGTGGATGAAGTGTAGCAGCTCCCTGGTTACGCCCAGACTCCTCAAATCGATTTGGCATTCCAAGTGTTTCCAATAACCTCCAGTCACCCTCCTCCAATGCTCACATTTTAACTGACTCTAAGAAGCGGTTGTAGTGGGTCGGACGCACTGTTACTGTGCAGTCCTGAAAGGTCCAGGGGCGAGACCGGTGCAGCCTTTTCTTTCACCGCGTGGCCACAGCTGCTAACGACCTGGGGCCAGAACCTCATCTGCCTCACTGCCTGACGATGAGTCATCAGGCAAAGGCAACTTTGGGGACGCTGGGAGTGAACAGAGATGGACGGAGAGGGGCACTTTGGCTAAGTTCACTAGAGCCAGAACAGACAGTACAGACTGCAGTTGGCTGCGCTGCAGTTTGAACAGCAGCTTCTTTATGGGAGGCCGTCTCGGCCAGTTCCGACCGAACCAGTACTGGAGACGCTGCCGCCATCTCTGGGGCTACAGCCGTGTCCGGCGCCGTGCTTGGCCCTTGCTCTGCGGCCGCACTTGGCGCCGGGCCCCCCGCTGCTGTTTCTGGCTCCCCTGCAGCGTTCGGCGCCGCCACCCCTGGCTGCCGCTCTGCAGCCACCACCGCTTCCGGGTTTTCCTGCGGCAGCGCTACTTCCGGGTTGGCCACTGGCCGTGCAGCTTCCTGGTTTGGAGCCATGGCTGCCGTGGGCTCGGGGCGCCCCGCACGGCAGGGTGGCCCTGGCATCAGCAGCAGCCTCTCTAGCAAGCTGAACATGTCCTCCAACCTTCGGGATATGTTCGGTAACTCTGTCAGCAAAGGCAGATGCTGTATTAAAAGGTCGATGGCTCGGTTCTGCGACTGCGCAGAACAGTCCAGCGCCAAGGAGGGCAGCGGACCACACTCAGGCAGTCTCGGCGCAGTCTCGCCTGGCGCTACGCCAGCTAGAAGTTAGATCCAGGTGCATACGCAACAGAGCTAGGAGCCGCTCTGGGGATCCAATTCGCTAACCTGCTAATTTGAAGCCCTGGATAAGCCGTGGCCGCCGCCGAGCTGAGCGGTAAGGCAGGCTATGCGCCCTCCCGCTGCCCCAACACCCCTGCCTCTGCCGGTGTGGGGTTCCTGGGGGCCATGGAGTCCTGCGACTGTGCCGGGTGAGGCGGCGCAGGCTCTGCCTGTGGAGCCGGGGGGGTTTTTTCCGAATCCACCATCAT
This sequence comes from Aphelocoma coerulescens, assembly GCF_041296385.1. Classification (NCBI taxonomy): domain Eukaryota; kingdom Metazoa; phylum Chordata; class Aves; order Passeriformes; family Corvidae; genus Aphelocoma; species Aphelocoma coerulescens. The sequence continues at coordinate 5,233,481 of NW_027184080.1, read as the reverse complement.
TTACCCCAGAAGCCTGGTCAGCGGGGTCCCCCTTGGACATTCCTCCATCACTCATCACCGAAATAGGCGAGCCAGCTCTGCTGTGACAGTCAAGGTCTGTCAGCAGAAAAAATAACAAACGCCAGGTTTGATATAATTCTAACACTGCTGGCTCCCCAGACGGGAGCTCATGTCGGACAGCACAGCCAAGTTCCTGCCATAAGGAAAAGTCCAGGGCAGTATCTCTGTCCATGGAAATCCCTTTTAAGGTAGCCCAGTCTAATAATTCCCAAACTGAGTTTTCAGGAATGGAGGTGTGCATTATACTAAACACACCTTTCCAGACCGGTACCACAGAGTTGGTTTGTGAGCCGTTGTTCGCCATTTCTCAGTCACATCGGACCTCCCGGTCCCGGGGGAGAAGGGGAACAGCATACCTCTAGAGAAATTCGGCTTGGCTTGCAGCATATAGGATATGTCAGAGAGTGCACATCACATCGGGCAGCACCAAATATTACCGCTGGCCTGGGCCCTAGGGTATATCACCGTGTCCCGCAGCCATAGGGAGGAGGAGGAGAGAAGATCCAGCAGGCAGGAATTGTGCAGCAAGATTGATTTATATAATTATTTTACAAACTCTTTTATAGACTTTTTTCTTCATAGTCTAATTGGAAAAAGGACCAGCCACCCCTTGGGGGTGATTGGCTAAAATCCTAAAACATCCATTGTCAAAATATTTTCCTACTATACCATAAACAAGACTTTTCAAGGTTGCAGGTGTCTTGGTTGTTTACATTCCCTGCTACCTCTTCTGTGAGAGAGAAAAGTCTCTCACGGACTTAGAAAATAGCAAGAAAATCCTTGCTAGCAGCATTTTTGTATCTACAGTTCAGTATCCCCTGGATGTTAAAGAGACCACCCTCCTGGTATTTAATCTGGTAAGCTTCCTCCATATGTCTCGCAGCTTGTCTAGAATGAGAGCTCAGATTTCCAGCATGACTGATGAGACACCTGGCCAGAGGTGGAAAATCCTGAGTGAGGTGTGGGGAATGGGAGAACATTGGCCAAATCCTAAAGAAATTCTCTGACCCGATAGTTTGGGATTTCCCATCTGAACAAATTCAGAAACCAGCTAAGGTGGGGAAATATCTGAAAAAGAAATACAATGAAAATTCTGAGAAAAAGATCTTTGCAATATGTTGGGCTTTGGCATATGCCTATCGCACACTGCAGCAGGTAATGGTAGAGGCAGGAAGATAAATCAGCAAAGCCTGCAGACACCCCTGCAGTCACTCAGACTGCAGCCACCCCAGACAGCAAGCCCAAACCAGATGGAGAGTCTAAGCCACTGACAGTGGCTCCTGTCACGAGAAAAAACCACGCAACCAAAATTGATCGCCCAGTGAAAGATGAGGATAATGCAGGGGAAGGAACCTCAAAAGATGCAGGGGAAGGAACCTCAAAACCACCAACGGACTCAGGCATAGAAACCATTACTGAGTCCATGTCCATAAAGGACCTTCACAGCCTAAGAAAGGATTACACCCGACGGCCCGATGAATCCATAATAAGTTGGATGGTCCATATTTGGGATGCGGCAGGGGATGATGTGATGCTGGACTGTGCTGAAGCGAGGCATTTGGGATCCCTGTCACATGATCCAGTGATTGACCAAGTGATGAAAAGGGGGGCTGACTCTGCCAGTGTTTGGAGACGGGTTTTGACAGGCGTGGGCGAAAGATATATGTGCGGAGATGATTTTACATGCAGCAAACCCCGTGGAAGACCATAGAACAAGGGATCCAATGCCTGAGAGAACTAGGGGTGGTAGAGGTTGTCTTCGCAAATGACCCAGGATTGAGGAGTCCAGACCGGGCCAGAGTTATTCCATACATGTGGCGAAAACTCATACAACTTGGGCCACAAGAATACGCTTCTGCTTTAGCAATAATGAAACCGGACTACGGTGCGAATGAGACCGTGCGGGATATGGCAGTGAAGCTCTGAGCATATGCAGACTCTGTGCATGGCCCAACACATGCAATAATCGCAGCTGTGGAAGCACATGTGCAGAAAATGGAAGATAAGATAGAGAAGAATCACCAGGAGATTAAAGAGTGCCTTCCCCGGGGTCATTCCCCAGAGAGAAGGTACATCCCACGAAGTGAGCTGTGGAATTTCCTGTGTGACAGTGGGGAAGACATGAGGAGGTGGGGTGGTGTAAGAGACGGTCTGAAGATCCCTCATCTGCCTCACGATCATCGCTGAGGACAAAGACTGAATATAGGAGTCCTGGCCTGGCTGAGGTGGGATGTCTGCCAAGTGTTGCCTGTAGGTGTGCCCACTGGGAACTGGTACGCATTCCTGAGGAAAATTAGTGCAGGTCGCAATGGACTGCGCTGTCCTTGCTGCCCAGGCAGGAAGGACTGGGCTGAAGCAGAAAGGAATGACCTCTCCCGTACACCTGTCCTGTACACCTGTCCTGTACCTGTTTCCCAAAGAAACGGGCCCCATAACAATGGCTGTAGATTTCCCCACCTCTTGGCCAGTTGCCCCTTGCTTCTGAAAAGGACTATAAAGGGACTTTCTGAAATAACTGAGCCCGAGATCTCCCCACAGCAAGAAGACGAATCTATTGGCAGAAGACCATGAGGACTTGGTCTCATCCGTTGGTAGCTATTGCCCCCTCCCTTTTTCTTCCTCTCTACTTTGTTTTTCTCCCTCTCTCTCTTTCTCTTCTCTACTGCATTACTGTGTTGTGGGCACTTAATAAAGGTGCACTGTTTTGATTAAAACTGAAATCTCGTGTGTCCTTTTACACTCTGAGATCGATAAACAAACCATCACGACCCCCGCTTGCATTAGGGGATCGTGACAGGTGGACAACCCACTTCTGCTCGGGCAGCACGAGTGCGTGAATTGAAGGAGTGCAAGTCTCAGAAAGGAAGTTCCACCAAAAAGGAAGTAGCTCCAGTTGCCGGTAGCCAAACTGCCGGAAATGATGGAAAAGACAATGGCATGTCCGATTCCCATGAAGGAACCTCTAAGATGCGGGCCCAGGGAAAGAAGGATAACCAGGGCTAGAGGGGCCCTGCCTCTAGCCAGGTAGAGGCCACGGAAAACCGTATTTTTTGGACTGTGTGGATTCATTGGCCTGGTACATCAGAACCACAAAAATATGATACCTTGGTTGACACTGGTGCACAGTGTACAATAATCCCATTGCAGCATGTGGGGGTAGAATCTGTTTCTATTGCTGGCGTGACAGGTGGATCACAGGACTTGACCCTGGTGGAAGCTGAGGTGACCCTGACTGGAAATGAATGGAAGAAACATCCCATTGTGACTGGCCCAGAGGCCCCGTGATTTTTGGGCATAGACTTCCTCCGGAACGGGTATTTCAGAAATCCAAAGGGACTCAGGTAGGTTTTTGGAATTGCTGCTGTGGAGACAGAGGGCATTAAGCAATTGAACACTTTGCGTGGGCTATCAGAAAACCCATCTGCAGTCAGCCTTCTGAAGGTGGAAGAACAAAGAGTGCCAATTGCTACCCCGACAGTGCATCGCCGACAGTACCGGACAACTCGAGATGCTGTGATTCCCATCCACAAGATGATTCGTGAGCTGGAGAGCCAAGGGGTGATCAGCAAGACCCACTCACCCTTCAATAGTCCCATTTGGCCTGTGTGCAAATCGGAAGGAGAATGGAGATTGACCCCTCGACTATGGTGGCTTTGAATGAAGTGACTCCACCATTGAGCGCTGCTGTGCCAGACATGTTGGAGCTCCAGTATGAGCTGGAGTCCAAAGCAGTGAAGTGGTATGCCACTATTGACATTGCTAATGCATTTTTCTCCATTCCTCTGGCAGCAGAGTGTAGGCCTCAGTTTGCCTTCACCTGGAGGGGTGTGCAGTACACGTGGAACCGACTGCCCCAGGGGTGGAAGCACAGTCCCACCATCTGCCATGGACTGATCCAGACTGCACTGGAAAAGGGTGAGGCTCCAGAACATTTGCAGTACATTGATGACATCATTGTGTGAGGGAACACCACAACAGAAGTGTTTGAGAAAGGAGAGAAAATTATCTGGATTCTCCTGGAAGCTGGTTTTGCCATCAAGAAGAGCAAAGTCAAGGGACCTGCTCAAGAGATCCAGTTCCTGGGAGAGAAATGGCAAGATGGACAGCGTCAAATTCCCTCTGAGGTCTTCAATAAGATCACAGCAATGTCTCTACCGACCAACAAGAAGGAAACTGTCATAGGTTAGCAAGCATAGTCCCAGAAGGGATGTCCTTGCAAAGGGGTGCTTATAGCTTCCTCTGGGACCTGATAGAACCTATCAGCTGGCCAGTTTGAATATGGACAATTCTTTAAGCCACTTAAAATTGTGACTGCCTCTGGGATCCACTCTTAAGAATAGACAAACTCCCCCCCCAAGCTCTCTCTGATTTCCGGTGCTGGGACAGGTGGCCGCGGGCCCCGTGCGGGGGCCAGTGGTCCCGGCCAGGCCCTGCTCGGGCCAGGCCGGGCCGGGCCACGGCCATCCTGGAGCCGATGAGCCCTGTTCCACCCGTGGAACTTCCCCCACAGCACTGCTGTGGGCAGCCGGAGCGGCTTGGCTCTCCCCCCTCTCCACTTTGATAAGCTACATTCCAGCCACAAGGCCGAGGTGAGGTTAACCCTTTCATTGCTGTGACGTGCTGAAAACATGAGGGAAGAGAAAGAGGAGATGCTTAAAGCTGAAATTCTGTTGTTAAGCTATGATATATCAGAGTATCCCGTTGTAATTTCATTAAGATATGGGGGGGTGGAGTGTTCAACTCAGAAGCAAAAGCACCTGCGCTGAGATAGGCAGATGCTGACGCTGCTGTAATTTCATGAGAAGTTTGGACAGGGAGAGATGGAAGTGATGAGGACTTTTGCTCCAAATGGGAAAGGAGAAGACCTCAGTTCCTAGAGATGCTCCCAGAGATAGTCCTAGAGATGAAGATGAGGAAGACCCTTTGCTCCCAGGAAAGGAGAAGGGCCTCTGTTCTTAACGATGAAATGCTCCCAGAGATGGGTGAAGAGAAATTTTGTTTCTGAATGGCTCAACCTTAAATTTATACCCTAGGAATTCAAGAGTGGACCCTCGAAAGCAGTTGTGGGAAAAGCTGCAAGTCTAGGGAAGGGATTTACATGCGAGCAGAGAGACCTCTTCCTAAATGGACTGAACAAAGTTATTTGGAAGTGGGCGGCTGTCTTGTTGTGATAATGTTTTCATAGCACAAGCAAGAAGAGACTTCTCTTTCTAAATGGACTGAACAAGGTTATTATGGAAGTGGTAAACAGACTGAACATCTCAAGGGTTGTCTTTTTACATTGTCAGTGGGAGAAGGGAGGAAGGTGGGGGGAGGAGGAGAGTTCTAAAGGTATGGTATAATATTTTTTCCCTCTTTTAGGTCTGTTAATAAACTTCTTTATATTCTTTCAAGTTTGGTGCCTGCTTTGCGTTCCTCCTAATTCTTATCTCACAGAAGATAAACAGTAATGAGTATTTTGGGCCAAACCACTACACTAAATTGGTGTTTCCTCCCGGTTGCAAACGGAACCCGCAACAGAAACACAAGATTTCCTAGGTGCCATAGGCTTTTGGAGGATGCATATTCCTGAGTACAGCCAGATTGTGAGTCCCCTTTACCTGACTACCCGCAAGAAGAACGATTTCCATTGGGGCCCTGAAGAGCAACAAGCTTTTGCCCAGATCAAGCAGGAAATCTCTTGTGCTGTAGCCCTTGGCGCAGTATGGACAGGACCCGGAGATAAGAACGTGCTCTACTCTGCAGCCGGGAGCCATGGTCTGTCCTGGAGCCTTTGGCAGAATGTGTCAGGTGAGACTCAAGGTTGACCACTGGAATTTTGGAGCTGAAGCTACAGAGGGTCTGAAGCCAACTACACCCCAACAGAGAAGGAAATCTTGGCAGTCTATGAAGGAATACAAGCCGCCTCAGAGGTAATTGGCACAGAGGCACAACTCCTCCTGGCACCCCAACTACCGGTGCTGGGGTGGATGTTCAAAGCAGAGGTTCCCTCTAGCCACGATGCCACCAATGCCACATAGAGCAAATGGATTGCTCTCATCACACAACACGCCTGTATCAGTGTTGGGGTTTTAGTTTAGTCCTAGTTTTTTTCTTGTTAAAGGAATTTTTTCCCATATGCATGTTGCTAGCGGACAAATGGCCGTACTTAAGAGAAGACAAAAGGGCCTGGCCAGGCTTTTGTTTTCACCTGGGTGTGAGTTCAGTTCGCTCTCAGCGCCTGGAGAGAGAGGCTGCAGAGAAAGGAGCTGCTGGTTCCTGTTTTCGGCCGTTTTTTCTTTCTGCTGGAAACAACGCCGGGATCCCAGGGCTGCTTTTCCTGCCCTGCTGGAGGCTGGGCTGTGGCCGCCCTGCCCCACTGCTGCTTCGAGCCTTCGCTGCGTTGTAGCCGTGCTCGCCCTGCCTGCCTGGACCTCTGGGGGGTTCCCCTTTTGGATACATCTCGTCTGCCACCCGGGATTTGTGTTTGTGCCTGCCGCTCCAGCCTGCCGTTCCAGCCTGCTGTTTCCGAGAGTCCGGGATCGGCTGCCCAGGGGTTTGTGAAGCTTTTGTTCCATCCTTCCCCGGGATCCCAGGGCACTGGTGCCGCGTGCTCCCTGAGCTCTCTCCGGAGCTCCCCCTGCAGCCGCGGGGGAATCATTGCACCTGCCCTGCTCACCGGGAGCCGCCAGCGATCCCCGCCGGCTGCGAGCGGAACTGCACCCAAGGGGAAATAGCCTGACAGCCGAGAAGGCTGGGACTGGGTTTGTGTTTGCTGTTACTGCCATAGTTGTTGTTGTTTTGTTTGACTGGTTATATATATATATATATATATATATACATATATATATATAGTAAAGAACTGTTATTCTTATTTCCCACATCTTTGCCTAAAGGCCCTTGATTTCAAAATTATAATAACTCAGAGGGAAAGGGGTTATATCTGCCACTTCAAGGGAGGCTTCTGCCTTCCTTAGCAGACACCTGTCTTTCAAACCAAGACAGATCTTGGCGCCCAACTGTGGGGCCTGAGGGCATTAAGAGAGGGAGGTGAAAAAGGAATAACAGTTCCTGGATAGCTTAATTTTGTACTGGATATGGGAACCTTGTTAGGCAGCAATATGTGGTCTACTTTACCCTGGTTCGGGTGGCATGTGGCTGTGGCTATATTCTTCCCCTTTGCAGCTCCTTACTTGAATATGGGTCCTCTGACTAAGGCTACCATTGCTGTTATCCAGCTTGCACTATGGGTCTAGAAGGTGAGGAATTCATGGGTTTTTAACTTCCTCCGGAATGTGGGTACGTGGATAAACGGCTATCACACACTAAGTGCATGTTTTTGAGGTTATGTTAACAATGGTACCTTCTGTGAGGAAATGACACCAGGGGAAGTTTTCTCCCAACCCCTCAACCAGTTCTTTGGCCCCACCCCATCAATTTTCGAAGGGTTTAGATTCCCTCTGAATACTAACCACCTGCTGCTGGTAGGCCTTCTCTATTTAGCACTCAAGGATAAGTTGAGATTGGCTTGGATAACTACCCAGACACCAGCCCCAGAGATTAGAGATCCTACCCCAGAGCCTGATCCTGCCCCAGAACCTGACATGGCCCCAGAGAGTAGAGTTCCTACTCCAGAGCCTGATCCTGCCCCAGAACCTGACACGGCCTCAGACACTAGAGATCCTGCCCCAGAGCCTGATTCAGCCCCCGAGCCTCACACAGCCCCAGACACTAGAGACCCTGCCCCACAGACTGATACCGCCCAACAGCCCACCTCAGAAATGGACTACCCGAACTGGGTGGGGGTACTGGTGAAAGGGATTCAGGAGATGTGCCATGAGATGGGCCAGGTGCGCCAGGAGATGTGCCAGGAGATGGGCCAGGTGTGCCAGGAGATATGCCAATTGCTAAGGGAATACACCTCCTCAGCTAGTGAAAAACCCTCTCCCTGCCCCAAAGAGGGTGAGTCCGATGGTGCAGCAGTGGAACCCACGGATGTTACAACTGTCCAGGTTTCAGCTGAACCACAAGGACAAGCACAGCCAGCAGCAGTCGCCCCTGTGCAAAGGAGGAAGTGTAAGACCAAATCAGTACGACCAGTTAATAATGATGATGGGGAACCAGAGCCCTCACAACCAGCAGGAGAGCCAGAGCCAGAAATCATCACTGAGTCCCTGTCATACGACAGTCTCCGTGGTATGCGAAACGACATTGTGCGAAGGGGGCGTGAGCCTTATACAACCTGGCTGCTTCGGGTTTGGGACCTTATGGGCACAGGTGTGCAACTGGATAGTGGCGAGGCAAGGTATCTGGGATCGTTGACCCAGGACCCAGGTGTGGACCAGATATTTGTGAGGGAGCCAGGGCCCCTTTCTCTCTGGGAGCGGCTCTTAATGAGTGTGAGAGAAAGGTTCATTCACAAAGAAAGAATGCAGGAGTACCATCATAGAATGCAGTGGAAGACACTCGAGGAAGGGATCCAACAGCTAAGGGAGGTGGCAGTATTAGAGGTACTCTTTGGGAAGGATGGACAGCATGATAATGACCCCGATAAGGTCAGGTGCACAGGACAGATGATGTGGAACCTGGCAAGGCTAGGGCCATCGCAATACACCACCTTCATTGCAACGATTGATGCTGACAATACCCGAGAAACAGTGGTCTCTGTTGCCAACAAGCTCAGGAATTATGACAGTATGGTCAATGGCCCGCTGAAAGCTCATGTCTCTGCTGTGGTCCAGGACCTCAAAGAGGAGATGAAGGAGATGAGGAAGGAAATGAGGGAGGAGATGAGGGAGGAGATGAGGAAGATCAGTGTGGCACCAGTGCCAGTCACAGTCCCCCAAGTCAGAGCCCGTCGTCCCCCAGCTACAGAGAGAGGGTACACCCCACGAGCTGAGCTGTGGTTTTTCCTGTGTGAGCATGGGGAAGACATGAGAAGGTGGGATGGGAAACCCACCTCTGTCCTGGCAGCGCGGGTGCGTGAACTCAAGGAGGGAGGCACTAACCGAGGGGGTTCCACAAAGGTGAAAGTAGCCTCAGCCTCCCGTGACCGAGCTGCCAGGTATTACAGAAGGGAGGATGATATGTCAGATCCCCTTGAAGGGACCTCGAGCATGTACGCCCAGGGAAAGAATGATAACCAGGGCTAGAGGGGCCCTGCCTCTCACCAGGAAGAGGCACGGGAGAACCGCGTTTTCTGGACGGTGTGGATTCGATGGCCTGGCACATCAGAGCCACAAAAATATGATGCATTCGTTGATACTGGGGCACAGTGTACTTTAATTCCATCCGGACATGTGGGGGCAGAACCTGTATCCATCGCTGGGGTGACCGGGGGATCACAGCAGTTGACCGTTTTGGAAGCTGAGGTGAGCCTGACTGGGAAGGAGTGGCAAAAGCATCCGATTGTGACCGGCCCAGAGGCCCCGTGTATTCTGGGTATGGACTTCCTCCGGAACGGGTATTACAAAGACCCGAAAGGACTCAGGTGGGCATTTGGGAATGCTGCTGTGGAGACAGAGGGCATTAGGCAATTGAACACCCTGCCTGGACTATCAGAGAATCCTTCTGCAGTTGGGGTCCTGAAAGTGGAAGAGCAAAGAGTGCCAATTGCGACCTCGACAGCGCACCACCGGCAGTATCGGACAAATCGAGATGCTGTGATCCCCATCCACAAGATGATTCGTGAGCTGGAGAGCCAAGGGGTGATCAGCAAAACCCACTCACCCTTCAACAGCCCCATCTGGCCTGTGCGCAAGTCTGAAGGAGAATGGAGATTGACTGTGGACTATCGTGCTTTGAATGAAGTGATTCCACCACTGAGCGCTGCTGTGTCAGACATGTTGGAGCTCCAGTACGAGCTGGAGTCCAAAGCAGCAAAGTGGTACGCCACTATTGACATTGCCAATGCATTTTTCTCCATTCCTCTGGCAGCAGAGTGCAGGCCTCAGTTTGCTTTCCCCTGGAGGGGTGTTCAGTACACCTGGAACCGACTGCCCCAGGGGTGGAAGCACAGTCCCACCATCTGCCATGGACCGATCCAGGCTGCACTGGAAAAGGGTGAGGCCCCAGAACACCTGCAGTACATTGATAACATCATTGTGTGGGGGAACACTGCAGCAGAAGTGTTTGAGACAGGAGAGAAAATAATCCAGATTCTCCTGGAAGCCGGTTTCGCCATCAAGAAGAGCAAAGTCAAGGGACCTGCCCGAGAGCTCCAGTTCCTGGGACTAAAGTGGCAAGATGGACGACGTCAGATTTCCACTGAGGTCACCAATAAGATCACTGCGATGTCTCCACCAACCAACAAGAAGGAAACACAAGCTTTCCTAGGTGCCATAGGCTTTTGGAGGATGCATATTCCTGAGTACAGCCAGATTGTGAGCCCTCTTTACCTGGTTACCCGCAAGAAGAACGATTTCCACTGGGGCCCTGAACAGCAGCAAGCCTTTGCCCAGATCAAGCAGGAAATCGCTCATGCAGTAGCCCTCAGCCCAGTCAGGACAGGACCAGAAGTGAAGAACGTGCTCTACTCTGCAGCCGGGAACAATGGCCTGTCCTGGAGCCTCTGGCAGAAGGTGCCTGGTGAGACTCGTGGCCGACCACTGGGATTCTGGAGCCGAAGCTACAGAGGGTCTGAAGCAAACTACACTCCCACAGAGAAAGAAATCTTGGCAGCTTATGAAGGAGTCCAAGCTGCCTCAGAAGTTATCGGCACAGAGGCACAACTCCTCCTGGCACCCCGACTACCGGTGCTGGGGTAGATGTTCAAAGGAAAGGTTCCCTCCACGCATCACGCCACCGATGCTACTTGGAGCAAATGGATTGCTCTCATCACGCAGCATGCTCGAATTGGAAACCCAAGTCGCCCTGGGATCTTGGAAATAATTATGAACTGGCCGGAAGGTAAGACTTTTGGGTTATCTTCTCAAGAAGAGGAGCAGGTGACACGTGCCAAAGAAACCCCACCATATAACGAGCTACCAGAGAGTGAAAGACAATATGCCCTCTTCACTGATGGTTCCTGACGAATTGTAGGCTCTAGCCGGAAATGGAAAGCTGCTGTATGGAGCCCCACACGACAAGTTGCACAGGCTACTGAAGGAGAAGGTGGATCGAGCCAATTTGCTGAGCTCAAAGCTGTTCAATTAGCTCGGGACATAGCTGAAAGAGAGAAGTGGCCAAAGCTCTACCTCTACACTGATTCATGGATGGTAGACAATGCTCTGTGGGGTTGGCTGGAAAGGTGGAATAAGGCAAACTGGCAGTGCAGAGGAAAACCAATCTGGGCTGCTGAGGAGTGGAAAGACATTGCCACTCGAGTAGAGAAGCCATCCGTGAAGGTCCGTCATGTAGATGCTCACATCCCCAAGAGCCGGGCTAATGAAGAACATCGTAACAACAAACAGATAGATCAGGCTGTGAAAATAGAGGTGTCCCAGATAGACTTGGATTGGCAACATAAAGGAGAGTTGTTCCTAGCTCGATGGACCCATGATGCCTCCGGCCATCAGGGCAGAGATGCCACCTATAAGTGGGCACGAGACCGAGGGGTGGATCTAACCATGGACAGCATCTCCCAGGTGATCCATGATTGTGCGACATGCACTGCGATCAAGCAGGCCAAGCGGGTGAATCCCCTGTGGTACGGTGGACGATGGTCCAAATATAAGTATGGGGAGGCCTGGCAGATTGATTACATCACACTGCCTCAAACCCACCAAGGCAAGCGCTATGTGCTCACGATGGTAGAAGCCACCACAGGATGGCTGGAGACTTACTCTGTGCCTCACGCTACAGCCCGGAACACCATCCTGGGCCTTGGAAAGCAAGTCCTTTGGACTCATGGCACCCCTGAGAGAACTGAATCTGACAATGGGACTCACTTCAAGAACAGCCTTATAAACACCTGGGCTAGAGAACATGGCATTGAGTGGGTGTACCACATCCCTTACCATGCACCAGCTGCTGGGAAGGTTGAGCCGTGTAATGGACTGCTTAAAACCACCTTGAAGGCACTGGGTGGGGGGACTTTCAAAAACTTGGAGGTGCATTTAGCAAGAGTCACCTGGTTAGTTAACACCCGAGGCTCCACCAGCCGAGCAGGCCCTGCCCAATAGGAACCCCTACAAACAACAGACGGGGATAAGGTTTCAGTGGTGCACGTGAGAGGTATGATTGGAAAAACTGTTTGGGTAAAGTCTGCCTTGAGCAAAGACAAACCCATCCATGGGGTTGTTTTTGCTCAGGGACCAGGTTGCACCTGGTGGGTGATGCAAAGGGATGGAGAGACCCGATGCATACCGCAAGGGGACCTTGTTTTAGGGTGAACTACCCATGGCTCTGTACTTGTATCAGTGTATCAGTATCAGCATGTATATATGTATATAATTCGGGTGATGCATGTATTTAGATGGTTAAAAAGGTTAAGTTTCATGTAACATGTTAGTATGGAAAAAATTCGGGGTGGATAATGTTGGGGTTTTAGTTTAGTCCTAGTTTTTTTCCTGTTAAAGGAATTTTTTCCCATATGCATGTTGCTAGGGGACAAATGGCCGTACTTAAGAGAAGACAAAAGGGCCTGGCCAGGCTTTTGTTTTCACCTGGGTGTGAGTTCAGTTCGCTCTCAGCGCCTGGAGAGAGAGGCTGCAGAGAAAGGAGCTGCTGGTTCCTGTTTTCGGCCGTTTTTCTTTCTGCTGGTAACAACGCCGGGATCCCAGGGCTGCTTTCCCTGCCCTGCTGGAGGCTGGGCTGTGGCCGCCCTGCCCCACTGCTGCTTCGAGCCTTCGCTGCGTTGTAGCCGTGCTCGCCCTGCCTGCCTGGACCTCTGGGGGGTTCCCCTTTTGGATACATCTCGTCTGCCACCCGGGATTTGTGTTTGTGCCTGCCGCTCCAGCCTGCCGTTCCAGCCTGCTGTTTCCGAGAGTCCGGGATCGGCTGCCCAGGGGTTTGTGAAGCTTTTGTTCCATCCTTCCCTGGGATCCCAGGGCACTGGTGCCGCGTGCTCCCCGAGCTCTCTCCGGATCGCCCCCTGCAGCCACGGGGGAATCATTGCACCTGCCCTGCTCACCGGGAGCCGCCAGTGATCCTTGCTGGCTGCGAGCGGAACTGCACGTGAGGGGAAATAGCCTGACAGCCGAGAAGGCTGGGATTGGGTTTGTGTTTGCTGTTACTGCCATAGTTGTTGTTGTTTTGTTTGACTGGTTATATATATATATATATATACATATATATATATATAGTAAAGAACTGTTATTCTTATTTCCCACATCTTTGCCTAAAGGCCCTTGATTTCAAAATTATAATAACTCAGAGGGAAAGGGGTTATATCTGCCACTTCAAGGGAGGCTTCTGCCTTCCTTAGCAGACACCTGTCTTTCAAAGCCAAGACAATCAGAAAACTGAATTGCCCTGGGATTTTGGAAATAATCACAAACTGGCCTGAAGGTGAAAACTTTGGTCTCACTGATGAAGAAGAACAAGTGACATGCGCTGGAGAAGCTCCACCGTACAATCAACTGCCATCAGAAGACACACGCTATGCTCTTTTTACCAACGGTTCTTGTCGCATTGTAGGGATGAAACAAAAGTGGTAAGCAGCCGTATGGAGTCCCACACGACCGGTTGCAGAAGCTACTGAAGGAGAAGGTGAATCAAGCCAACTCGCTGAACTCAAAGCTCTTCAACTAGCCCTGGACATTGCTGAAAGAGAGAAGTGGCCAAAGCTATACCTCTACACTGATTCATGGATGGTAGCCAATGCTCTGTGGGGATGGCTGGAAAAGTGGGAAAAAGCTAATTGGCAGCTTAGGGGAAAACCAATCTGGGCTGCTGAAGAGTGGAAAGACATTGCTGCCCAAGTAAGAAAGCTGGTTGTGAAAGTCCGCCATGTAGATGCCCATGTCCCCAAGAGTAGGGCTAATGAGGATCACCAAAACAATAAGCAGATAGATCAGGCTGCAAATATAGAAGTGTCCCAGATAGACTTGGATTGGCAACATAAAGGCGAGTTGTTCTTCGCTTGATGGGCCCATGATGCCTCAGGCCATCAGGGCAGAGATGCCACCTATAGGTGGGCACGAGATCGAGGGGTGGATCTCACCATGGACAGTATCTCCCAAGTTATCCATGACTGTGAGACATGTGCTGCGATCAAGCAGGCAAAAAGAGTGAAGCCCCTGTGGTATGGTAGGTGATGGTCCGAATACAAGTATGGGGAGGCCTGGCAAATTGATTACATCACACTGCCTCAAACCCGCCAAGGCAAGCGCTATGTGCTCACAATAGTAGAAGCCACCACAGGATGGCTGGAGACCTACCCTGTGCCTCACGCTACTGCCCGGAACACCATCCTGGGCCTTGGAAAGCAAGTCCTTTGGACACATGGCACCCCTGAGAGAATTGAATCTGACAGTGGGACACATTTTAAGAATAGTCTTATTAATACCTGGGCTAGAGAACATGGCATTGAGTGGGTGCACCATATCCCTTACCATGCACCAGCTGCAGGCAAAGTGGAACAGTGTAATGGATTGTTGAAGACCACCTTGAAGGCACTGGGTGGGGGAACTTTCAAAAATTCGGAACAGCATCTAGCAAAGGCCACCTGGTTGGTTAACACCCGATGTTCCACCAATAGAGCTGGTCCAGCCCAATCTGAATCCCTGCATACAGTAGATGGAGATAAGATCCCAGTAGTGCACATCAGAGGTCTGTTAGGAAAGACTGTGTGGATAAATTCTGCCTCGAGTATCGACAAACCCATCCGTGGGGTTGTCTTTGCTCGGGGATCTGGTTGCACATGGTGGGTAATGCAGAAAGATGGAACAACACGTTGTGTACCGCAGGGAGATCTGATTGTTGTATGAGAACCACCTGTAGTGTGAAATGCTTGTATACCCCTGCTTGTTGATTGTCACTTTCACTGTTTGTACATAGCTGTATATATATATATATGTATGTATTGATGTCTGTGTGTGTAGAGTTAGAATATATTAATTTGGGCATTGAGCCAATGATATGGGATAAGAAGTGGAATGTCTTGGGGTGACCTTATGATGTGTATCCCCTATCGCTGCCCATGCCCAGAAATTGTGTCTTTCTATGCCTCTGAACTGAGCCTAAGAGGGGGAAGGAAAAACTGAGCCAAACATTTTCAAAGCAGTTTGCAGCTTGTTCAAGGTCACACAGAGATAGCAGTTTTTTTCCCAGCTGCAGCAGGGGGAGTGAGGAAGCACCCGGCTTGCTGCTTTCCACTCAGCTTTTGGCCAGTTGTTTCAGCTTCTTGTTCTCCAGAGAGAGACTGAGAGTTTAACTTTGTTTTTCCTTCCCTGGAATTCTGGATTTTCTCCCTTATCCACTGGACTGCTTTCAACCTCAGAGCACATTGGGAGGACTTTCCATCGGGCACAGAGGGCCTGGCCCTTGGCCAAGCCCCAGCTCCGAGAAGACCAAATGGAGGACTCTAACACTTTCCCAGATTTTTCCTCCACAGCGAAACATTTTATTATTTAGCATTATTTTGCTTTCCCGTGTGTTTGTTAAATAAATAGTTTTATCTCCTTAACTGTTGCAGTGGGGATACTGCAACACGCCTATATCCAACCAGGAGTCCCGTGGAAAAGAAATATATACGGACGGATTCTTGCTAGATGTTTCAGAGATGTTTATTTCCCCAGCCGCATGGCCGGGCTCTGCCGAGAGACTCTGCTCCCACAGTCACAGGACCCGAGCTGCTTTACCCGCGCAGGGGAACACAAACCAACCAATCGGGAACGAGGCTGAGCAGGGGCAGGGAAACCCCGTGCCTCCCTCAGGGCTACAGGGACCCCAACACTTAACTTTCCTTTGAGGAAAATTTATTTTTTCCCGAACCTGGTGGGGAAGGGGTGGTTGTGCCTTCTTTCAGAGGATATATTTCTAAATTTGGCCAAACCGGAACAAACTGCAAAGCAGAGCACTATGAGGACTTCTACGGGGAAAGTTACCTCTATCTCAAGCCAGACCCAAACAAAAACTACATTGCAGGGAGACAGCAAATTTCAGCTTGTTTTAACAGCTATTAAAAAAGGGAGATGGGCATTGGAAAAGAGGGCGGTCCCTCATTGCCCTTGAATTCTATGTTACAGAGGCATGTTAGGCACTCACTGAAAGGCATCTTCATTTCAAGATCCCCAAGAAATTGGGTGAAGTTTGGTGACGCGGTTGTGTAAATAACCCAAGGACTTCACCTTTATTTAATCGTCCCAGGGCGGAGATTGAAATGATTTACCGGAAGTAGATGGAAACTGCACTGGTGCAGTGTTTGCTTACTGAATGGCTGAGGTAGGTAACGCCTATTGTTCTGTCTATGTACCTAGAAGGTGTTCCTGCTTTCAGGGGGGTGGGGGAATTTTGGAAAAGCTAGGTAAGGCTTATACATTCTGAGAGACTGGGTGATTGCCATACGCTTTAGAAATTTGTGGTGCCTTGTGGAATTTTACGTCCCGCCTCACAGGCAAGGTTTTTGATACTTTGCTCCTAACTGAAGAGAGCCAAGCATTATGAAACCGAGATCCACTGGAGAATTGTAGGATCCAAGAGCAGCCCAGGTGTGAAGGGACCTCAGAAGATCATCTGGTCCAGCCTTTTCTTGGAAAGGGAGCCTAGATTAGATTATCTAGCACCCTTTCCAATAGTATCTTGAAAACCTTCATCGATGGGGACTAGTGCAACCTCTGCCCATTGTCCCTTGTCTTCTCCATGTGGCTCCTTGTGAAGAGACAGCCTGTGTCCTCTTTGTAGCCTCTTTTAAGTACTGGAATACTGTGATGAGGTTCCCTCTGAGCCTAGGCAGGTGCCTAACAGTTTGCAACGAACTCCTTTCTCTTTGCTAGCCTTCATGCAGCCCATAGCTGCTTTTAGATGCTCCTCCACAGCTTTCCGATCATGCCTAACCCATTTTTCCAAGAACTTACGACTCGGGCTTATCCCATGCTTCTGTAAGTAGCCATCACTTGCCATCCTGCCAACTACGCCAAATTTGTGCAAATGGGTGTTTTAGGTCGCTTAAAGAATCACCGGCAAAGGTATCAGCAAAAGCAGGTTTTGTATAAAGGTGAAAGCTCAACAAAGTTTGTTGGCATGGTTCATTTTACTACTACAAAATGCTTAAGGCACGCACAGAAAAATGAAACTAAAGTCTAAAATCAATCAATCTAAAACCAAAATCAACTCACAAATTATCTATGTGGCAGCTGGGTTGGGGTGAGGGAGGAAAGGGTAAGTATAAAAAAAAATAAGGAATACACCCCCGCTGTGTCTTCTCCACGTGGCTCCCTGTTAAGAGACAGCCTCTGTCCTCTTTGCAGCTGCCTTTTGAGAGCCAGAATACTGTGATGACGTTCCTCCTGAACCTTCTCTTTTCCAAGGGAGAAAAAACCCAACTGCTTCAGGATTTCCTCATAGGGCAGGTTCTCCAGCCCTTTGATCATCTTCATGGCCCTCCTTGGAACCGTCTCCAGTCTGTCTCTTTTTTTTTGAATTGTAGGGACCAGAACTGGACACAGTGCTCCAGATGCAGCCTGGGGAGGTGGCCTCTGTGAGAAGAGGCCAGGGTCTGCCCTGCGAAGGACACAGCTAGTTCCTGCCAGCTAGGCACTGGACTCCCTGAGGGCCAAAGCTAAGCAACTCAACAAAGCTGGTGGCACCCCTGTGTAAGCATGTTTAAGAAAGGGCAAAACACTGTCCGGGGCAGATATTTCCCTGCTGCCCTTAGATCTAGCAGGTGACTATGTCCTGAAGGAACTTTTTCATCCTATTTTCTTCCCCTGTCCTTTTGGGGAGGGGCAGTGAGAGAACAGCTGGTTGGGCCCCTGGCAGTCAGCCAAGATCCGGCATCAGAAAGCCTTAAAAGCGGATTTGTCAATGTAGAAGTAGAAGGGGGTTGGTGGCTTAGAGACTGATAGTGATCGGGGTAGGAACAGGACGTTTTGGGAGTAGCAAAGTCCATCAATATCTGGGGATCCAGTCACTTTGAGAGGGGGAAAGTTTCAATGGAAAAAGCCTTCTTTCTGAGCAATAAGAGGTTCTTGTGAGAAAAAGGATCTAGTCTCCATTTTTTGCACTTGGTAATACAAGTGGCAAAGATCTGGAACTCCTGCATTGAAAGGGATGCCACTGAGCCGAGCCCGTTGGGTGCTCTTTGTGTGTTTGTGTGTGTGTGTGTGTGTGTTGGAAACCCAGGACCAGCTATAAAGATGCCATGGAGGATATGTGAGAGTGGTCTGGCTAACCTTGATTAAGACAGGGCCTTAGGGAAGGCAATGCCTTGATGTGAAGGGTAAAAGGACAATAAGTAAGGCTGGCAATGTCATTCCCAACCCTTTTGTCGAGAGGGATTAGGACAGAACGTTGGTTTGACTGAAGCGCAGGCACCAGTCCATCTTCTATAACTGCAACTTCAGCAGCAAAGGATACCCAAAGCTGAGAATCAGGCACCAATGGTGCTGCATTGGGTGTGGCTGAGATGGAGCTCGTTTCCCTACAGGAGCTCTCTCAGTGCCATGCTTTGCATTGGTTGCTAGAAAGGTGTTGATAACACCCCAGTGTTTTGGCTACTGCTGAGCAGTGTTGGCACAGCATCAGCGCTGTCTCTCCAACATTCTGCCCCCCATCAGTAGGCTGTGGGTGGGCGAGATCTTGGGAGGAGACCCAACCAGGACAGCTGACCCAAACTATCTGGAGGGATTTTCCATACCATATGACATCAGGTCAGATATAAAAGCTAAGAAAAGGAGGAGTAAGCGGGGGCATTTCTCATTTACAGTGTTTGCCTTCCAGAGAAACCCCACTTATCAGAAAGTGGCTGGAAAGTGATTGCTGATGGAAAGTAAAGGGCAGTAAAGAATAATTTTTTTTTTCCCTTTCACCTCTTTGCTTGTTTGTGTGCAAACGTTTGCTTTTACTTTAGTAAACTGCCTTATCTCAACCTTTGAGTTGTTTTCCATCTTATTTTCTCTCCCCTGTTCAGCTGAGAAGGGGAGTGATATGTGCAGCTTGGTGGGCAGCTGGCATCCAGACAAGGTCAACCCACCACAGTCCTTTTTGGAACCCAATGTGGGCCGAGACAATAGCAGTTATATATCTTGCATGGTAGAGTAATAGGAGGTATTGAGTAGCAAGCTCCTGTGTGGGACATGGAGTTTGTCAGGTGCACCGTTTATCTCTTTGTTTTATTGAGTTTGGGAACATGTTAATACAAACAATGGCTCTGTGCTTTGCTGTGACATTAATGGCTTTGTCATGCAAGTGAATCTGTTTTCTGGGGACAATGAGGGAATACCTCTCCCTCTCCCTACCTGGGATTGATGTGGATGGTTTTAGAATGCAGGCTCCTGCGTTCCTTGTTCATCCTTATGTAAGCTGTTGAATACCATTAATACTATTAACTAATACTGTTGGTACACTATGGGGTTTGTGGAATCTGGTGTCATCCTGGTGTAAGACAAAACAAACTGTAGGTGAGGAGATACTGAAATGTGCCCTGAAGCGGCTGGTCCCTGGGTGGCAGTGTGTGTGGAAGGATTTGGGCAGGTTCCTAGAGTGGTTATCATCTCCCATTGCCTGGGACTTTACACCTGAACAGGCAATGAACCCTGGCAAACTGACGCGTCACCTGATAAAAGTGTGCCTTGCCTACCCCAATGAAACCCAGCAGCTTCTCGTCCTGTACTGGGGCCTGGCCTGTGCCTATAGAGCCACAGTTCAGTACTGTCAGAAGACTGTGGCTGAGGCAGGGACCCAAACAACAACAACTGCAGTAATTTCCCCCAGAAGTGACAAAGAAAAGGCAGATAAGGAGAGCCAAGGAGCGATCAGCAAGACTCACTCGCCTTTTAATAGTCCCATATGGCCAGTGCAAAAGTCTGATGGAGGGTGGAGGTTAACAGTAGACCATCGTGGCCTGAAGGAAGTAATGCCCTCACTGAGTGCTGCTGTACGGGACATATTAGAGCTCCAATATGAACTGGAGTCAAAGGCAGCCAGGTGATATGCTGCACTTGGCATTGTCAATGCATTTTTCTCAATTCCTTTGGCAGCAGAGTGCAGACCACAGTTTGCTTTCACGTGGAGCAGTGTCCAATACACCTGGAATTGACTGCCCCAGGGGTGGAAACACAGCCCTACCATCTCTCATGGTCTGATCCAAAGTGTACTCGAAATGGGTGATGTCCCTGAACATTTACAATACATTGATGATTTCATTGTGTGGAGCAGTGAGGCAGAAGAAGTGTTTGAGAAGGGAAAAAGAATAGTTCAGAATGTTCTGAAAGCTGGGTTTGCCATAAAGAAAAGTAAGGTTAACACAGTTCTTGGTGCTCGAGGCACGAGCTCTGGCGTGCCCCAGGTCAGAGGCAGTCCAGCTGCGTTCTTCTGTGCGTCGCTGAAGCGACTTCGGTATCAGGAAAGGAGCTGCTGGCTGGGCTAGCTAGCTGGCTTCTTTGCAGAGGGAACACGGCAGGAGCCAATGGGATCGGCTCACGTTACCTCGGAGACAAAGGAAGAGAGAGGCTGTTCTGGTCTGGCTTCTAACAGGTTTACTGTTAGAAGTTTCGCAATCCAAACAAGCTTGGAGGGATGGAATCCGATGGAAAGGTATGTGATGGGATCCCTCCCCGAGGCTTGTCCTCAGTTTTTGTACTGGTTTGGCCAAATTTAGAAATATATCCTCTGAGAAAAGGCACAACCACCCCTCCCCCACCAGGTTCGGGAAAAAATAAACTGCTTTGAAAAAGTTTTGCTCAGATTTTTCCTTCCCCCTCTCAGGCTCAGTTTAGAGGCATAGAAAGGCACAGGAATTAATTTCTGGGCATAGGCAGCAATATGGGATACACATCATAAGGTCACCCCAAGACAGTTTTATAGGCAATTTGAAAACTGCGGTGAAAGGGGAAAACAACCAATGAGTTACAAGCCAGGGGGAGGATACAATGTAACAACAGCCACTGGGGGAAACCGAGAGGCGGGAGTTATAACAGCGAACCAGTGAACAACCGAGTAACCGGGAATTTTCCCGAACCGGGGGAGGCGGCTTGTACCCGGGCACTGCCCAGGAGGGGTGCAGCTTAGGCTTCTGAGCCGCCCATCGCCCCATCCTCTGAGTCTGCCTCTTCGGGGAAACTCGATCCAGGGGATGGGCTGGTGTGGGGTATGCCCAGCCCCTGCCCTGGAGGGATCTCTGCTGAGATAAGAGATTTCGCAATCGCCCAGCAGGACTCCCTGGAAAGGCAACCACTTCTTTGGTCACGGCGAGAAAAGACAGACCCACAATCCGTTAGGAGACACTATGCAGATCCTTCGTGACCCATTGGTCTTTACCCATCCCAGATCCTCTGTAGCCCATTGGTCCTTTACCGATCCCCTGTATCCCTATAAAAGCAAGCCCTCTGGCCCCTGTAGCTCAGAGAGGGTTCTCGTCCCTGGCTTTCCCCTTCGCCGGAGGGGACCAACAATAAAGCTACCTCTGTGCGGAACCAGCCACACGAACCTCTCGCCTCTCTCTCTGGTCTGGCTTGGCCTGGAGGCTGCCCTGCAGAGCTGAGCTGAAATCACGAGCTGATAATCACTAAAGAGCTGACAGTCTCTGCAAGGGCCCTCCTGCCAGTAGCTGAGGGAAGACACCGGGCCTCGGGAAGGCAATTCCTTTCGGGACCATCTCCCCGGACCGGTCACCTCTTCCTGGGTCAGAGCCGCTGACCCCATCACCAGCTGTAATAGGCTGGGATTGATTGGCATCACGCTGCCCCAGCCCTGCAGTGGGCTGGGTCACACCAACATAAGGTCAAGGGACCTGCACAGGACATCCAGTTCTTGGGTGTCAAATGGCAGGATGGATGTCATCATGTGCCTATGGATGTGGTTAACAAGATAGCATCTGTGTCTCCAGCAGCTAAAAAGAAGGAAACACAAGCGTTTGCAGGCCTTTTGGGGTTCTGGAGAATGCATATTCCAGGTTATAGTCAGCTTGTGAGGCCTCTCTATTGAGTGACCCAGAAGAAGAACCATTTTGAATGGAGCCTTGAAGAACAAAAGGCCTTTGATCAGATCAAACAGGAAATAGCTTGTGCAGTAGCTCTTGGGCCTGTTCAGGCTGGACCGGCCCTGCAAAATATTCTCTACACTGCAGCTGGGTAGTATGGTCTCACTTGGAGCTTCTGGCAAAGAACATCAGGAGAAATCCAAGGTTGACCATTAGGGTTTTGGAGCCAGGGTTATCGAGATGTCTTGGTTTGAAGGACAGGTGTCTACCAAAGAAGACGGGAATCTCCCTTGGAATGGAAAATGTGACCTCCTCCCCTCCAACATATTGTAACTTTGAAACTACGGGGCTTTCAGACAAAGATATGGAAAATGGAATAACAGTTCTTTACTAGTATATATACTAGTATATAACAAGGCAAACAAACAACAACAACAGCAGCAACGACAAACAAAACCAGAAACCCAACAACGGCCTTCTCTCAGCTGTCACTTTCCCTGATGGTATAGTTATGGTCACAGCCGGCAGGGGCACTGTTGACTCCTGGCTGGGCAGGGCAGGTGCAATGATTCCCCCATGGCTGCAGAGGGCACTGTGGCGTGAGCTCAGCTGTCTCCCTGCACGTAGTAATGGCAGGCGAGCTGGCAAGAGGGAGAGAAGGGGCTTTCCTTTGCAAATTCATGGGAAGCAGCCGGTCTCAGTGCCACTCAGGAAACTGAATGGACTGCAGCAGGAAACCTCGGAAGCAGCAAGCTGGAATGGCAGAAGCAGGCACACCCAAGGGTGGCAAACAAAATGTAGCAGAAACTCTGGGGCGTGCCAGAATCCGCAAGGTGTCCAGGTATTGGGTTAAAGTGTAGCAAGAAGCCCTGAAACAGCAGCAGAGAACAGCGGGGCTGGGCGGGGAGTTGCTCTCCTGGATAGCTCACTGGCAATGGCTGGTCCCAGGGTTGCGCTGCACAGAGGGGTCAGCCCTGGCGGGGGGACAGCGGGTTCCCAGCACAGCACAAGCTGGCTCTGGGTTCCCAAGCAAGCAAAGGAGCAGAGAAGCAAGCCAGTAAGCTCCAGTCACAGTGCTGAAGGAAAGAAGAAGAAAAAAAAGAAATGGGCAAAAACCACAAGGCAACAGTATCTCTAGCCAGAAACCTCTGCACCACGTGGCCGTGGAGACGATCGCCCCACTGGAAGGAAGCAACTCCCCCTTGCCCCCAACTCTCACAGGAATTCCAGGAGGGTCTCACCCATCGCCATACTCCCCGAGTTGGCGGGGGGGGAGTAGTGACCATTTCCAGACAATAAACAAAAACCAAAACCAAAAAATGGATATGGGATAAAAACTATTCCCAAGACAAGAGGATCAGATGGCCCACTATACTAATGATTGAGGGGTGGAACTGACCATGGAGGGTATCACATTGGTGACTCATGAATGTGAAACATGCTGCAATCAAGGGAGCCACATGAGTAAAGTCTCCTTGGAATAGAGGGCCGCGGCTGGGTTTTCCATACGTTGAGGCCTGGCAAATTGACTATATTGGATCGCTGCCATGAACATGCTAAAGCCAAGATCTACATACTTATCACGGTGGAGGCAACCACTGCTTGGCTGGAAACATACCCTTTATACCATGCCACTGCTCAAAACACCATCTTAGGTCTTGAGCGGCACAGTTTGTGGTGACATGGTACCCCAGTGTCATGGGTTGGCAAAGCATAGTCCCGGAAGTGCAAAGGGGTGCTTATAGCTTCCTAATTCTTTAAGCCACTTAAAGTTGTGACCGCCTCTGTGATGCACACTTAAGAATAGGAAACTCTGAGGCAGAGCCTCTCTGTCTCGTTTCCGGTGCTGGGACAGATGGCTGCGGGCCCCGTGGGGCCGGGCCACGGCCATCCTGGAGCCGATGAGCCCTGTTCCACCTGCGGAACTCCCCCAAAGCCCTGCTGTGGGCAGCCGGAGCAGCTCCGATCCCCCCCCCCTCTCCACTGCAATAAGCCACATTCCAGCTGCAAGGCCTGGGTGAGATTAACCCTTTTAGTGCTGTGAAGAGCTGAAAACCTGAGGGAAGAGAAAGAGGAGATGCTTAAAGCTGAAAGTTTGTTGTGAAGCTATGATATATCAGAGTATCCTGTTGTAATTTCATGAAGATATGGGGGGTGGAGGGTTCAACTTGTGCTTGTTAGCAAAAGCACCTGTGCTGAGATAGGCCGATGCTGATGCCGCTGTAATTTCATGAGAAGTTTGGACAGGGAGAGATGGAAGCGATGAGGACTTTTGCTCCAAATGGGAAAGGAGAAGACCTCAGTTCCTTGTGATAATGTGTTCATAGCATGGACAAGAGAGACTCCTCTTCCTAAATGGACTGAACAAGGTTATTATGGAAGTGGTAAACAGACAGAACATCTTAAGGGCTGTCTTTTTACATTGTCAGTGGGAGAAGGGAGGAAGGTGGGGGGAGGAGAAGAGTTCTGAAGGTGTGGTATTTTTTTTTTTTTTCTTCTTCTTTTAGGTCAGTTAATAAACTTCTTTATATTCTTTCAAGTTTGGTGCCTGCTTTGCGTTCCTCCTAATTCTTATCTCACAGAAGATAAACAGTAATGAGTATCTTGGACCAAACCACTGCACTAAATTGGTGTTTCCTCCCGGTTGCAAACCCAACCCACTACACCCAGAAAGAATGGAATCAGACAAAGAATCTCATTTTTTAAACAACTTCTTAAAGTCTCGGGCAAAGAAACATGGCATTGAGTAGATATATCACATCTCCTGTCTCCCACAAGCCTCTGGAAAGACTGAGGGTTATAATGGACTGCTAAAGACTATTTTAAGAGTGCTAGGCAATGGGGCATGGAAGTTTTGGGATGCAAATTTAGCAGAAGCCACTTGGTGGGTTAACACCAGAGGATCTCCTAACCACCCTGGCCCTGCCCAAGCAAAACCACTACATACTGTGGGAGGAGATAAGGTCCCCATACTACACACAGGGAAGTGGCTGGGGAAGTCGGTGTGGATTTCTCCTCCCATGGGAAAAGGCAAACCTATTAATGGGATTGCCTTTGCCCAAGGACCAGGGTATACTTGGTGGGTAACACAGAAGGATGGGGATACCAGGTGTGTTCTTCAAGGAGATTTAACCTTGCATGAAAAATAATCTGTGTGTAAATTGTCTGTTGCAGGAAGTAAAGTAGCAGGAGTGACATGAACTGACGATGAGTAAATTTTTATGAGGAGCGAGGAGAGTGCGATGATGACCCAGGCAGGACCGGTGTTGGGGCCCAATGATCGAGCATGCTGCTTGTCCTGTCCTGAGCACCCATCTTGATGGAATGGAGCCCAAGTCACAACATCTTTTTGAACATCTGTAGGAGTGGAGGAAGCCCATGAAATGGGAAAATAATAACTATCTGTGAATGGACGGGGGACAGTAGTTAATGAAAGTGTATGCATCTATGTATTGGGTATAAAGATGGTTTAATGATGGAGTTTAAGTTGTAAGCATTGGCAAGAAGGGATTTCGGTCATGACAAATAAATACAGTGGAATAGTTAGAAGATAGATAGATAGATAGATAGATAGATAGATAGATAGATAGATAAATAGTTCTGTGGGATCTGAGTATGATGCAAATGGTATGGAGTAAGGGGTGGAGATTGTATTGAGCATGGCTGAGATGAAGTTCATTTTCCCCATAGGGGCCATCAGTGCCATGCTTTGCCTTGGTTGCTAGAAAGCTGTTGATAACACCCCAGTATTTTGGCTACTGCTGAGCAGTGTTGTCAACACATGAATGCTGTCTCTCCAACATTCTGTCCAATCATCAGTAGGCTGTTGGCAGGCAAGATCCTGGGAGGGGACACAACCAGCACAGCTGACCCAAATTGGCCAGAGGGATATTTCGTACCATATGATGTCAGCTCAGATATAAGAGCTAAGTAAAGGAGGGGGAGGGGGCACATTCGTTATTCACAATGTTTGCCTTTCAGAGCAACCGCTATGAGTGCTGAAGCCCTGCTTCCCAGAAAGTGGCCATAAAGCGCTTGCTGATGGAAATTAGAGGATAGAATTATTTTCTTTTTCCACTTTGCTTGTTCACCCAAACGCTTTTGCTTTTGTTTTAGTAAACTGCCTTATCTCAACCTGTGAGTTGTTTTCCATCTCATTTTCTCTCCCCTGTCCAGCTGAGGAGTAGGAGTGATGGTGCAGCTTGGTGGGTACCTGGCATCCAGCCAAGGTCAAGCCACCACAGATGCTTTTGATGCCATCCAGGTGTTGCGGGAGAAGGGTCAGTGATCACTCAGACAGATCTGATCTAGCAGTTAGTTTATTTAGTTCTAGTCAGTAAATTTATGTATGTAAAATTTTTAATAAGTATAGATGGATTGGCGGTCAATAGTCAAGTGTCTTGGAGTGAGTTATTATGAATGTATATTCCATGATCCTCTGCTTTGTGCCCAAAAATGGTTGCTGTATCTTTAAGGCCCAGGGAGTGGATGTGTATGGGGCTGGGGCGGGGAAGCTTCTGTTGCTGTGCGGGTGTTTTTAAACTCTCGCTGCCCAGATTTTCCGCGGGTCCGTGCAGCATGATTTTTTTTTTTTTGCCTGGCTGGCTTGGGTTTTTTGGCCCAGGCAAGAAAAAGCTCTCCTTGGCTTGGAGAAGCTGTAGTAGCAATCTTTGGACTTCCTTGAGGCAAACTGAGCAGCTGCTTTTTCGGAGATCGGGGACACCACACTGGCAAGAGTGGAGCGACCCCGCTCCAGTCCAAAGCCCTTGCGAGCCGAGCTGGGAGAGAAAAAAACACCAAGACTTCAGCCCAGCTGCTTCGCCTTAAGAAGGATTGACTGCATAGAACTGTCTTTGAAAGACAGCGATGAACAGGTTGAGAGCTCATGGGTGAAAATTAGAGGCCAAGCTGTTGCATTAGGAGTAAGAAATTTGGCAGAAAATAAAGCCCCTTGCATTCCAGCTGGTCCTCAGAGATCGGAAGGACTGGGTGTGGTTAGGCTTAATTTCCCATTACAACCAATTCGGCACTATAAGTCTGGTTGTGTTCTCTAAGAACCTTCATGAGCATAGATTCACCAATAGTGCGGTGTATTGAAGCTACAGAAATACAGATTCAGAAATGCACTAGCTGTGATAGAGCTCTAATAACATTGTGCTAACCCAGGTAATAATAAGAATAACAACAATCATATGCAGAAGCTTCCCAAGAAGGTGTCTGTGCTGGTTTGAGACATATTTGGAGGAAAATATCCTCTGATAGAAGGCAGGTTACAATCACCCCTCCCCCACCAGGTTCGGGAAGAAAAAATTTTCCTCGGAGGAAAGCGAAGTGGAAAAAAACCCTATTTATTTAACAAACACACAGGAAAGGAATAATAATGCTGAATAATAAAACCTCTCGCTGTGGAGAGAAACCTGGGAAGATTTCAGAGTCCTTCTGTAGGTGTGGTCTCTCTCCTCCTCCTTGGAGCTGGGTCGGTGTGGGCCCACCTCTGGGGCCTCGGTGGAAAATACTCCCGGTGTGTTCTGATGTTGAAACAGTCCAGAAGAAAAAGGGAGAAACTGAAGTCCCAGGAAAACAAAGTTCAACTCTCTGTCTTCCTCCAGAGAAAAGGAGCCAAAAGCTGGCTGAAAAGCAAGAAGGGTGCTTCCTCTGCTCTTGTATCTGTGTCCTTGAACAACTGTTTTGAAAAGTTTGTTTTGTTTTTTCTCTCCCCCCTCTCGGGCTCAGTTTAAAGGCACAGAAAGGCACAGGATTGATTTCTGGGCATGGAGCAGCGATAGGGGATACACATCATAAAGTCACCCCAAGACATTCCACCCCTTATCCCATATTGTCGGCTCATGCCCAAACTAATATATTCTAACTCTACGCACACACATTAATACATACATATATACAGCTATGTACAGTGACAGTGACACTCAGCAAGCAGTGGTATACAGGCATTCCACATTACAGATGGTTTTCACCCAACAATCAGATCCCCCTGTGGTACACAACGTGTTGTTCCATCTCTCTGCATTACCCACCATGTGCAACCAGGTCCCTGAGCAAAGACAACCCCACTAATGGGTTTGTCTGTACTCGAGGCAGAATTAACCCAAACAGTCTTTCCTAACAGTCCTCTGACATGCACTACTGGGACCTTATCTCCGTCTACTGTATGCAGGGGCTCAGATTTGGCTAAACCAGCTCGATTGGTGGAACCGAACCTCAGGTGTTGTGGCAGGACATGTCTACCCCCTCTCTACCACAGATGGTTGGTACATATGCAAGAGGTAACTCGGGCGGGTCACAGACCCAGCATGGGGTATCTCTGGCACCAAAAGGCTCACACCCCCAGCTAAGAATCAACATCTTAGTCTGGAAAGCAAATGTGGGAAGAGATGAAAGAAATATTCTTGACCCAAGGACACTGTTCTTATGTCTATAAGAGCCCACACAATTATCACAGAGGCAGAACTCTCTTACGCACTCCTCTGGAACATGTGAGAAGATTTCTCCCCAAAGCTGGACGCAGTTTTGAGGCTACTTTTCTGGAAATTGAGGGAAAGGACTTCGATGTGTACTCCATCAAGAATTGGATGGTAAGAAACATGGAATCCTAAGTTATACTATTTCTTAGCTAGCTGTAATTTTAATGGTACCTTTAGTTCTGCGTGTATATACTAGTATCTTCTTTTGTTTTATCCCTGTGTAGTAATATGTGGTGGCCTGTTAACCCTGTGATTCTGTATGTTCCCCTTGTTCCCTCCCTAGCCTTGGCCACTCCCTCAGTTTCTCCCTATTTACTTCTGTACCCCAACCCTGCCCAGGGACTGCCCCTGGGCCCCTGACAAAACCACCCCACACTCAGACCATGCTGTCTCTCTACCTCTGAACATCACAGGGAAAAGATGTGATTAAAGCCATCTCAAACCCTCATGAGAGACCCTTCTCTGCCTTCTTTACCATCCACTGCATTGTAACGCTGCTAGCTGCCGGAGCCAGATGGCAGAGCGGTCCAAAATGGACTCTGGAATGCGATTAATCGCGTGGCCCTAGGAAACCCTCGCTGAGCTTTCAGGCCGCAGCAGCCTGCTAGACAGAGTCCAGCAGTTACAACAGTAGTAGTCTGTTTAAAGTCTTATGTCTGTTAGTTTTGTGTCTATTAATAAATAATTCATTTTATAATAGACCGAATCAGCCATGATCTATCTGCTTGTTGTTTCGGTGCTCCCATTAGCCCTACTCTTGGGGACATGGGCATCTACATGGCGGACTTTCACAACTAGCTTTTTTATCCGGGCAGCAATATCTTTCCACTCTTCAGCAGCCCAGATTGGCTTTCCCCAATGCTGCCAATTAGCCTTTTCCCATTTTTCCAGCCATCCCCACACAGCATTGGCTACCATCCATGAATCAGTGTAGAGGTAGAGCTTTGGCCACTTCTCTCTTTCAGCAATGTCCAGAGCCAGCTGAACGGCTTTGAGTTCAGCGAGTTGGCTCGATCCACCTTCTCCTTCAGTAGCTTCTGCAACCCGTCGTGTGGGACTCCATACAGCTGCTTACCACTTTTGTTTCATCCCTAAATGCGACAGGAACCGTCAGTGAAAAGAGCATAGTGTGTGTCTTCTGCTGGCAGTTGGTTGTACGGTGGAGCTTCTTCGGCACATGTCACTTGTTATTGTTCCGCTTTGTCAATGAGACCAAAGTTTTCACCTTTGGGCCAATTTGTGATTATTTCCAAAATCCCAGGGCGATTCAGTTTTCCGATACGGGCATGTTGTGTGATGAGAGCAATCCATTTGCTCCATGTGGCATTGGTGGCGTGGTGGGTAGAGGGAACCTTTGCTTTGAACATCCACCCCGGCACCGGTAGTTGGGGCACCAGGAGGAGTTGTGCTTCAGTGCCGATTACCTCGGAGGCAGCTTGGATTCCTTCAGAGGCTGCCAAGATTCCCTCTCTGTTGGAGTGTAGTTGGCTTCGGACCTTCTGTAGCTTCGACTCTAGAATCCTAGTGGTCGACCTCGAGTCTCACCAAGCACTTTCTGCCAAAGGCTTCAGGACAGACCATGGCTCCCGGCTGCAGAGTAGAGCACGTTCTTCACTTCTGGTCCTGTCCTGACTGGGCCAAGGGCTACGGCGTGAGCAATCTCCTGCTTGATCTGGGTAAAGGCTTGCTGCTGTTCAGAGCCCCAATGAAAATTGTTCTTTTTGTGGGTTACCAGGTAGAGAGGACTCACAATCTGGCTGTACTCAGGAATATGCATTCTCCAAAAGCCTATGGCACCTAAGAAAGCTTGTGTCTCCTTGTTGCTTGGCGGAGACATTGCTGTGATCTTGTTGATGACTTCAGTGGGAATCTGACGCCGTCCATCTTGCCATTTCGCTCCCCGAACCTGGATCTCTCTAGCAGGTCCCTTGACTTTGCTCTTCTTGATGGCGAAACCGGCTTCCAGGAGAATCTGGATGATTTTCTCTCCTTTCTCAAACACTTCTGCTGCGGTGCTCCCCCACACAATGATGTCATCAATGTACTGCAGATGTTCTGGAGCCTCACCCTTTTCTAGTGCAATCTGGATCAGTCCATGGCAGAGGGTGGGACTGTGCTTCCACCCCTGGGGCAGTCGATACCAGGTGTATTGCATGCTCCTCCAGGTGAAGGCAAACTGAGGCCTACACTCTGGTGCCAGAGGAATGGAGAAAGATGCATTGGCAATGTCAATACTGGTGTACCACTTTGCTGCTTTGGACTCCAGCTCGTACTGGAGCTTCAACATGTCCGGCACAGCAGCGCTCAATGGCAGAGTCACTTCATTCAAGCCACCATAGTCCACAGTCAATCTCCATTCTCCTTCCGATTTGCGCACAAGCCAGATGGGACTGTTGAAGGGTGAGTGGGTTTTGCTGACCATCCCTTGGCTCTCCAGCTCACGGATCATCTTGTGGATGGGGATCACAGCATCTCGAGTTGTGCAGTACTGTCAGCGATGCACTGTCGAGGTGGTAATTGGTACTCTTTGTTCTTCCCCCTTCAGAAGGCCTACTGCAGACGGGTTCTCTGATAATCCAGGCAAAGTGTTCAATTGCTTAATGCCCTCTGTCTCCACAGCCCACCTGAGTCCCTCTGAGTCGCTGAAATACCCGCTTCGGAGGAAGTCTATGCCCAAAATGCACGGGGCCTCTGGGCCAGTCACAATGGGATGTTTCTTCCACTCATTTCCAGTCAGGCTCACCTCAGCTTCCACCAGGGTCAAGTCCTGTGATCCACCTGTTGCGCCAGCAATAGAAACAGATTCTACCCCCACATGTTGCGATGGGATTATTGTACACTGCGCACCAGTGTCGACCAAGGCATCATATTTTTGTGGTTCTGATGTACCAGGCCAACGAATCCACACAGTCAAAAAACCACAGTTTTCCCTGGCCTCTACCTGGCTAGAGGCAGGGCCCCTCTATGCCTGGTTATCCTTCTTTCCCTGGGCATACATTTTAGAGGTTCCTTCAAGGGGATTGGACATGTCATCTTCTCTTCCATCATATCTGGCAGTTTGGCTATGGGCAACTGGAGCTGCTTCCTTTTTGGTGGAACTTCCTCTCTGCGTCTTGCTGTCCTTCAATTCACGCACTTGTTGCGCCGGAGCAGCAGTGGATTTTCCATCCCACCTCCTCATTTTTTCCCCACTATCACACAGGAAGACCCACAGCTCACCTTGTGGGATGTACCTTCTCTCTCTAGCTGGGGAACGTCTGCATTTGGTAACAGAATCTCTGATCTGTACCACCGAGATTTGGAGAAGGCCCTTTTTAATCTCCTTCTTGAGTTCCTGGTGATTCTTCTCTATTTTATCTTCCACTTTCTGCAGACGTGTTTCCACAGCTGAGATTCTGTCTTGGGGTGACTTTATGATGTGTATCCCATATCGCTGCCCTATGCCCAGAAATTAATTCTTGTGCCTTTCTATGCCTTTAAACTGAGCCTGAGAGGGGGGAGAAAAAACTGAGCAAAACTTTTTCAAAGCAGTTTGCAGCTTGTTCAAGGTCACACAAAGATAGAGACTTTTTTTCAGCTGTGGCAGAAGTGCGGGAGGAAAGGGAAGCACCTGGCTTGCTTTTCTTTCCAGTCTGCTTTTGGCAGTTTTTTTTTCCTCAGCTCCTTTTCCTTCGGAGAGTTGAACTTTTGTTTTCCTGGGACTTCGTTTTTTCCCTTTTCTCTCTGCTGGATGGTTTCAACATCAGAATACATTGGGAGGACTTTCCACCGAGGCCTTGGCCCTGGAGGTGGGCCCACCACCCCGTCCCAGCTCCAAGGAGGGGGAGAGAGAGATCTACAGAAGGACTCTGAAATTTTCCCAGGTTACTCTCAGCAGGGCAAGGGATTTTATTATTTAGCATTATTATCCTTTTCCCGTGTGTTTGTTAAAGGAATAGTTTTTATCTCTTTCACTTTCCTTCGAGGAAAATTCATTTTTTCCTGAACCTGGTGGGGGAGGGTGGTAGTGCCTTCTATCAGAGGATATATTTCTAAATTTGACCAAAACAGCACAGATTCTTGCATGTGTTGGGCCATGCACGGCATCTGCACATGCTCGGAGCTTCATCGCCATATCCCGCACCGTCTCATTCCCACCGTCATCCGGTTTCATTATTGCTAAAGCAGAAGCGTATTCTTGTGGCCCAAGTCGTATGAGTTTTCGTCACATCACTGGGTCAACTGGGACCCTGTCTGGACTCCTTAATCCTGGGTTGTGTGTGTAGACAACCTCTACCACCACTAGTTCTCTCAAGCGTTGGATCCCTTGTTGTATGGTCTTCCACTGGGTTTGCTGCATATAGAAATTGTCTGCTCACAGGTATCTTTCCCTTGCGCCATTTAAGACCCGTGTCTGGAGACTGACAGTCAGCCCTCCTTATCATCACTTGGTCGATAGCCGGATCACGTGGCAGGGATCCCAAATGCCTCACTTCAGCACCGCCTGGCATTATATCATCACCTGCAGCGTCCCAAATATGGACCATCCAACTTATTATGGATTCATCAGACCGTCGGGTATAGTCCTTTCTTAGGCTACGAAGGTCCTTCATGGACATGGACTCAGTAATGATTTCTGCGCCTGAGTCAGCTGGTGGCTTTGAGGTTCCTTCCCCCGCATCATCATCATCTTTCACTGGGCGATCGGTTTTGGTTGTGTGTATTTTTCTTGTGACAGGAGCAACTGTCAATGGCTTAGGCTTGCTGTCTGGTTTGGCTGCAGCCTGAGTGACTAAGGTGTCTGCTGATTTATCTTCCTGCCCCTCTGCCTTTATCTGCTGCCCTACAGTAACCAGCAGAGTGCGATAAGCATATGCCAAGACCCCGCATATTGCAATGAGCTTTTTCTCATTAGAATTCTCATTGCATTCCTCTTTCAGATATTTTCCTACCTCAGCTGGTTTCTGAATTTGTTCAGGGGGGCAATTCCAAGCTATTGGGTCAGAGAATTCCTTCAGGGTTTGGCCCATATCCTCCCATTCCCCACACCACTCAGGATTTTCCACGCCTGGGTCAGGTGTCTCATCAGTCACCTTGGAAATCTGAGTCCTCATCCTAGACAAACTTCAAACCATATAGAGGAAGCTTACTAGATAAAATACCAGGAAGGTGGTCTCTTTAACATCCAGGGGAAACTGAACATTCTCAAAAGATAACCTATCAAATTTAAAGGGGAAGGAGATAAAAGGCTGGGAAACCCCATCCCCTCCTCCTCTAACAAACTGGGTGCAATTACTAATAAACTCCCAAAACAGGCTACTGAAACTAGGACTGGGGTTAGGATGGAGAAACCACATATCATACACACTTTGAACAACTGCCAGTACCTCTGTTAACTTCTTATAAATCCTTATCACCGAGCACAGCAAAATAGAAATCCGGATTCGTGCCCCTGCTTGGTAAAAGTTACATATCAGGGACAAAACCAGAGCAATTTGTGGATAGGGAAACAGGCCTACGGACCAGAAAGGCATCAGTACCTCAAACAGGCCTAGGGACCAGAAAGACATTAGTACCTCAAACCAGAGAGACATTATGAACTCAACCAACATGGTGACTACTTTACCCCAATACAAAGTAATTAAAACCAAATCAAAATGTAATTAGTACAGGTTTTTTCACTTTCCTTCAAGCCTCACATTGGGCGCCACTAATTATTTGTGCCGGTTTGAGACAAATTTGGAAGAAAATATCCTCTGATAGAAGGCAGGTTACCACCACCCCTCCCCCACCAGGTTTGGAGAAAACAAAATTTTCCTCGGAGGAAAGCGAAGTGGAAAAAAACCCTATTTATTTAACAAACACACAGGAAAAGGATAATAATGCTGAATAATAAAACCTCTCGCTGTGGAGAGAAACCTGGGAAGATTTCAGAGTCCTTCTGTAGGTGTGGTCTCTCTCCTCCTCCTTGGAGCTGGGTCGGTGTGGGCCCAACTCCAGGGCCTCGGTGGAAAATACTCCTGGTGTGTTCTGATGTTGAAAGAGTCCAGAAGAAAAAGGG
Organism: Aphelocoma coerulescens; assembly: GCF_041296385.1. Taxonomy (NCBI): domain Eukaryota; kingdom Metazoa; phylum Chordata; class Aves; order Passeriformes; family Corvidae; genus Aphelocoma; species Aphelocoma coerulescens. The sequence goes on along the minus strand of NW_027184080.1, from coordinate 5,198,899 downwards.
AGAAACCGAAGTCCCACGAAAACAAAATTCAACTCTCCCTCCAGAGAAAAGGAGCCTGTCATGGGTTAGCAAGCATACCTCCGGATTTTCCTGCAAAGAGGTGCTTACAGCTTCCTCTGTGACCTGACAGAACCTATCCGCTGGCTAGATTGAATATTGACAAATTTTTAAGCCACTTAGAATTTTGACCGCCTCTGTGGTCCACATTTAAGAATGGACAAACCCTGGGAAGCTACCTCTCTTGCTTCCGGCCTCGGGACAGGTAACTGGGCTGGGCCCGTGCGGGGCCCCGTGCGGGGCCTTCTGGGCCCTGCCGGGACCTGGTCGGGCTGGGCCCGTGTCGAGCCACAGCCATCCTGGAGCCAATGGGCCCTGTTCCACCCGCAACTCCCCCCCCCACCCCCCCAACCCTGCTCCATGCAGACAGCGCGGCCCGCCCTCTCCAGTACGGCTGAAGATTCAGCTGACGCTGCCCTGCTGTCCGGCAAAGATCATGTGACCAACAGCGATAAACGAAATTCCAGCGTCAAAGCCGGGTGAGATTAACCCTTTTAGTGCTGTAAGCTTCCTCCAGAACAGATGGAGCCTGCAGACATTAAGTAAAGAAAGAAGAGCTGAAATCCTGAGGGAGGAGAAAGAGGAGATGCTTAAAGCTGAAATTCTGTTGTAAAGCTATGGTGGTGATGGGCTATGATATATCAGAGTACCCGTTGTAATCTTGAACCGGGGAGAACACTTCTCCTCCCCCCACCTTTCTCCCTTCTCCCACTGAAGATTCAGATGAAGTTGCCTGCTTCCCGGCAAAGATCATGTGTAATTTGCTTGTTTCAGCACAGGTACTTTTGCTCACAAGTACAAGTTGAACGCTCCACCCCCCATGCTTTCATGAAATTACAATGGGTATGCTGAAACAAGCAAATGCTGAAGCAGCTGTGATTTGAAGAGAAATTTGAACAGGGAGAGATGGAAGCGATGAGGACTCTTGCTCCAATTGGAAGGAGAAGACCTCTGTTCCTAGTCATACTCCCGGAGATAGTCTTAGAGATGATGTCTCTTTTTTAGAGAGTGAGCAAAGATGTGGTTGGAGGCATTGCGAGGGCATGTGTCAGCGGTGATGTGTCGGTACAATCAGTAATGAGTATTTTAGACCAAACCACTACAGATGAAGATGCTTTTTTTCTCCCAGGAAAGGAGGAGGGCCTCTATTCTCAGAGATGGAAATGCTCCCAGAGATGGGTGAAGAGAACTTTTGTTTCTGAACGGCTCAACCTTAAAATTGCAGCCCAGTAGCCCAATATTGGACCCTCGAAAGCAGTTGTGGGAAAAGCTGCAAGTTGGGGGAAGGGACTCGCATGCGAGCAGAGAACCAACTTGGGCGGCTGTCTCGTGATACTGAAGCCATGAGAGAATCTCTTGTGGAGATGTCTCCATAGCATGAGCAAGAGGGACCCCTCTTCCTAAATGAACTGAACAAGGTTATTATGGAAGTGGTAAACAGACTGAACATCTCAAGGGTTGTCTTTTTACAGTGGGAGAAGGGAGAAAGGTGGGGGGAGGAGAAGTGTTCTGAAGGTGTGGTATGATTTTATTTTTTTCTTTCCCTCCTTTTAGGTCTATTAATAAACTTATATATGTTCTTTCAAGTCTTGTGCCTGCTTTGTTTTTCTCCTAATTCTTATCTCACAGAAGGCAAACAGTAATGAGTATTTTGGACCAAACCACTGCACTAAGTTGGTGTTTCTGCCCGGTTATCAACTGAACCCGCTACAAAGCCGAAAGCTGGCTGAAAAGCAAGACGGGTGCTTCCTCCACTCTTCTCGCTGCTGCAGCAGAATGCAGAGGAGTGTGTATCTGTGTCCTTGAACAACTGCTTTGAAAAGTTTGCTCAGTTTTTTCTCTCCCCCCTCTCGGGCTCAGTTTAAAGGCACAGAAAGGCACAGGATTGATTTCTGGGCATAGAACAGCGATAGGGGATACACATCATAAAGTCACCCCAAGACAGTGTCCCTGCTTGGGAGAAGACAGCAGCCTGTCAACTGTCTCCGCGGTCTTTTGGGAAGTCCTCCTAACTAGGTGAAATTTCTACCCTCCTTATATATAGCATGATCTAAGAGGACAGCGGAGTAATGCAGTCATATATGTGGTAGCATGTACTTCATTAAGCTTATTGGCATACTCAGGGGTCTGCATCTTAATACTTAAATGACCCTTAATCAGGCAAAGGTTACTTTTTTGGCTGTAGTGTTGAAAGGAATGAGAGGGATTTGTCTTTACAAACAAACTGTGGGTCTGCTAGATAAGGCCAGATACTGAGAGATGAAAGAAACAATGGGAGGAACCATTGTTATGAATTAGATGTGAGGGGTTTAGATAAGTCCCTGCCTTTTGCCCAGGCCTCTGGCAGCAGGCAGTAACTTTATAGGGATGGCCAGCACCCCAAAACCCACTCTTGTCCGCAAGTTCTTTAATAATGGCTGATTCAGTCTATTACAGAATTAAGTATTTATTTAATAGACACAAAACTAACAGACATAAGACTTAAAACAGGCTATTACTACACAGGAAAAAAACACAAAAGAAGCTGTTGGAGAATGGAATTATTGGGATCAATAAAAGAACTGTGCAAGCTATTGAGCTGGAGGTTTTTAGGCCTGTGTGTGTGAGAGACATTTTCCATGGGAAAGTCCCTGTGTGAAAGTAAACAGTTCGGTCTGAGAACATACAGGGAGTAAGAACCTGCAGGTGTGTTATCCGGGAGTATACAGAGGAGTTAAGCACAAAATTCTTTTGATCATAACAAGACTGTGGAAAACTGCCAATGTAGTCCAATTATGTAGAAATAGAAATGTGTCTTGATAAGCGTTAAGCCACTTAGGAGCTAACAAGCTGGTATACTATATAAGTGCCTTTAGACTGCTAATAAATCGGAGTGTATTTTTCAACCATATTGGTTTGGCTTCTGTTTTTCTCCCCCCGCCGGGGATCCGGGCTCCCTCTCCTGCGTGGCTTCCAACAAGAAGCTATTAATAGCTAAATATACGGTGCACAATAAGGTACCATTTTTTAATACGACTAGTGAAGAAATAGTATAGATTCAGATTCAATGTATCCTACCACCAAATTGTTGAAGGGGCACACATCAAAATCCTTTCCCTCAATTTCCGGAAAAGTAACCACGAAGTTGCGTCCAAGCTTCGGAGAGAAGTCGTCTCACACGTTCCCAGGGAGTGTGTAAGAGACTTCTGCCTCCGTGACAATCTGTTGTACTTTTATAGTGTAAAACAGGCCTTTTGGTCACCTATGTTTTTTTATCTCTTCCCACATCTGTTAAGATGGCAGACCTTTTGGCGCCAGGAGATTATACCTGTTGGGCCTTGCCCGCCTGGTTTATCTCTCCTATCTGCACCAGCCAGCTGTGGTGGGGAGAGGGGTGATATGCCCTGCCACAACCATAAATTCCATAGGAATTACACTGATTGATGAAAGGAAAGAGAGGGATTTCTCTTTGCAAACAAACTGTGGGTCCGCTGGTAGATAAAGCCAGATACTGAGAGATGAAAGAAGCAATGGGAGGAACCATAAATTCCATAAGAATTCCACTGATTGACACAAGGAAAAGAAAAAGGGGGTGTATACATTAGAAGGGGGTCTGTATTAGGCGATTCAGGAAGTCTGTACCTCTCAAATACCTCAGCCAATGGGGAAAGAGAGAGGGAAATGCGGCCGAGAAATTAGGATAAAAAGGAGGCTGTGTCCTCTAACAATTTGAGAGACCCCAGGGGAAATGCCCACGATCTCTCCCTTTATTCAAATAAAGTAACAGGACTCCTCTGTCTCCTTCTTGGACATAAACCTCTGGTGTTTGTGGATTAATTTTCCTGACAGTGTCCTTCAAATTCTGGTCATAAGATTTTGTTCCATTCTGTGCCATTCATCAGAGCTAAAAGAGGACTATCCTAGCTGCCCGGGACCTCCTCCTTCAGCCAACTTGTCCTTTCTTGACATCAGCTATGCAGATCTTCATCCACAAAGATAATGTGGAGGATACACAGTGTAGGCCGTAGGCCCTTTCCTGGCTCCGTGGTCATCATCCTACGCTGTCAGGGTCTCCTCCCCCCTGCCATGTAGCCCTGGGAGAGGGGCCCTGAGGGGAGGCACGGGGTTTCCCGAGCCCCTGGTCAGCCTCGTTCCCCATTGGTTGGTTTGTGTTTCCCTGCGCGGGCAAGGACCCTCAGTCCAGACTGTGAGAGTTCCTCGGCAGAGCTCCAGCCATGCGGCTGGAGAAATAAACATCTCTGAAACATCTACCAAGAATCCGTCCATATATATATACTTCTTTCTACGGGCCTCCTGATTTGATATATGCGTGTTACAGTATCCCCACTGTAACACTACACAAGCCAACAAAAGAAACCTTGTGGTTTGTGTCTATTATAGGCTGCCCAATCAAGAGGAGGAGGAGGAGGTCAACGTAAGAAATCAGGCAAGAGAGGCAGGAGCCCAGCGTTGCTGAGTAAGGGCCTTCTCTTCTGGTCGAGCTGAAGCGCAAAGTGGAAATGCATAGGTAGTGGAAGCAGGGACATGCATCCTGGGAAGAATCTAAAGATGTCTCCCGGGTCTGTAGGGATGGGATCAGGAAAGCTGAGGAACACCTGGAGCTGAATTCGGCAAGAGATGTGAAGAATCATAAGATGGGCTTCCATGGGTGCATTGGTAAAAAAAGGAAGACTAAAGAAAGCGTACGCCACCCACATGCCACATGCCCCCCCCCCCCCCCCCTTCCTTTCCCCGCCAATAAATAAGCCAGAAAGTTTAGTGACAAGACACATGGAGAAGGCTGTGGTACTCGGCAATTTATTTTCCTCTGTTTTCATTGGCAATCACTGTTCCCACATCTCTCGAGACCCTGAACCTCAAGGCAGGCACTGGGGGAACAAAGTCCTTCCCGTCATAGGAAACAATCCGGTTTGACACCACTTGGGGAACCTGTACATACATCAGTCCTGCACCTGGGGAGGAACAACCCCATGCACCAGTACATGCTGGAGGCCCATCGGCTGGAAAGCAGCTTTGCAAAATTAGACAATGTGCCCTTGCTGCAAAGGTGGCAAAGGATATACTTAGCCTAATACAGAGGAAAGCAGGGTTTATATATGTTACAAGACAGTTGTGTGGACCACTCAAAGTGCTCACTGTCCCTGGGAGTGCAGGGCACCACAGACCACCCTTGGGCAGCTTTGGGGGCACTGCCTATTTTTCTAAAAGCCTCCTACCCAGCTTAGCCCAAATGCTACTATCTTGAGCCCTCAAAGCAGCAGTGCCGAACGCACATTTTGTATTGTATTTTCTCCCAGGAGGTGTGCACCTTAGAAACGTCTGCAATTGTAGTGGGGCTTTCAGGGAACAATGTAGAGAAACTTCTGTTGGTTCTGCAAAATGTCCTGAGAAGTTAAGGCCAGGCCTGCCCTGCCCTGGCCAAAGCAGTCGTTTAACTGGAGGTAGCAGCACCAAAAAGGCACAGGCACCGGCACCTTGAGGTGGACTTGATGCAGTGACAAATTACAAGAAATAGTACTTGTAACTGCAACAACTTCTGCAACCTCCTTGCCCGCCCTCAGGCTCGCAGCACTACACGGGGAAGATCCCTCCGCGGACTCGACAAGGTCGGATCCCTCCGCGCCCCGAGGACACCAGCTCGACGAGGGCGGACACGCAGACGAGGCGGAGACAAACGAAAACGACAGACGAGGCAGCCAATCGAGACGCGGGATCGGCTGGCGGCGATCCGGCCGCCCAATGGGCGTCGCGGAGGGCCTGGCCGAGTGGAGGAAGCGCGGGGGCGACAAGGGGCGTTGTCCTTGGTTGACGAGAGTATCGTGGTGCGGTCCGTCCGGTCTGCTGGCGCCACTATTGTCTTTGGAAAGATCATCGGCAAGGCGGTTCAGCGGTACCGTCAGCGACGAGAGCGAGGAGGTAGCCGCGGCTTTGCTCTGTTCGCGGTTCCTTTTCCCTCCTCCCTCCTCCCCCCTCCCCCTCCCCCTCCTCCCGCTTTCGTGGGCACCCTGAGCCGAGGACCCGGTGTGCGGTGCCCGGGAGCGCGTCAGGGCGGGTGGCGACGCTGCTGCTGCGGGTGGGTGGATGGACGGGGGACAGACGGGGCCTCTCTGGGTTGTGGCGCTCTCTACTGCACCACCCCAAAGCTTCTTCCGTGCCCGCCCCCCACCCCTCCGGCTGCCGCGGCGCGTCGTGGTTGTCAGGTGCTGTCCGGGCTCGCCTCGGATCCCACCCCGGATCCCACCCCCACCGTGTCGTGCGCGCGCGTAGAGAAGGGCCTCCGACGCTAACGCGTTTGGTGTTAGCCGCAGACGTTTGCCGCGTGATGTCCCTTTGGCACTGCAAGTCGTGCAAAGTTTGCTGCCGAGGAATGGTAGTGGTCCTACCTCGTGTAGGATGATAGTTTTGAAAGCTTATTTTAGGCACACGCAGTCAGTCTCCCGGGGATTCCGCGCGCGCGCGCGTGTGTGTGAACAGTGAATGTCTGAGTAGTGACCGTAATGAGTTGGCTCTTCTTAGGAGAAATGCAGGTCTTGATGTGTTATGTAATAACACTGAAGAGGTTTCACAGCTGCGCTGTGCTAGGCTTTGGTTCTGAATCCCCAAACTGGATAATTAGGGCAAGGAATTACAGCTTTTTCCAGTTTTGCTTTAAAAAAAAATTTAGAAAGGGATCATCCTGCAGGCTGCAAAAGCTTCCCTGATCTTCTTTCTGTGGGGAAGTAAGACCGTGATAACAGCATGCTTGCGAGGGTCACGGGTGCTGGTGCTGGGAACGAGCGTGATCTGCTTAGACCGGGGGGAAAACAATGCAGCCGTTGCCTATGCGATGTTAACTTTAAGGTAATATCCCGTATGATTTAGTTATTAAAATGCTGAAGATTAACAGTTAAGGATGCCTTCTGCTTTGGAAGGTAGTGTTTGCGTGCAACGTAGAAGACAGGCTGGTCCTATGCACTTGCAGGCTTCCTGTGATTATACGTTTGTTCAATGCTTGAGCTCCCTGTACCGTGGAAAGTGAATGGCTACTGCTCTTCCACTTCACTAACCTCTTTGCTGATTCGGTTAAGCCATTTGTCTCCTGCCTCTGTGTGGACCACATCCAATAGAAGAACTGCTGAGGAAACAAATCAGCCCAAACTAAAACATACTGAAGGTTGTTAATGGCAAGTAGTGGCCCATCTCCTTCACCCATCGTCTTCCATGCTGTATCCCACTTCTTCAGGGAGCTCTGTAAATATCTTGTGTTTTGGGTATAGAAAGAATTCCTATCATGCAAGAAAAATCAATGTTCTGGCCTGTGTTTGGGGTATCTGGTAATCTGCTTCTGTAGGAGTTCAGTGGGGCAGATGGATTTCCTTAAACTATTACTTTTCTCTGAAGCCGATTATGTTTTAACTGTTTACTCTCCCTCCAGTGCCGTGCGTTCCATGATCTTTCACCGCAAGCTGGGATGCTTTTCCTAGTCGTGCCTAAGGAGTCAATTATCGGGTTGTCTGAAGCAGGAAATTCTGGTGAATCTGTAAGTACTGTGGAAGCTGTCTGTACAGTAAACTGTACTTGTAATTAGTTTCTCGTTTACTAAACTCTTTCCCATCCCCCCTTTCCTTCTCAATAGGGCACAGTATGCTACTTTGGGTTTTGTGGCGCTATAATCTTTTGCCTCTAGCTTGTAATGGAGTTGAGCTTTTTGACTAAAAGCAGTGATATAAACCAATGCTCATCCCTGGGTATGTACTTCTGGTGCAAAATGCAGTGTTGTTTTGGAGCGCAGTCTGGTGCTTATTGTCATGGTTTAGAGTAAGAGTAGTAGTACTTCTTCTAACACGGAGAAGAGGGCTTGGGGTTTTTGGTACGTCAGGGGTGAGGAAGGACAAAGCTTGTTGAGGGGTGCTGAAAGCTTTGCTTTTAACTATGAAAGTCAAGTTCAAAGACTTTGTAAACCCACACAAAAGGCAGCCTAAAGTTTATTTTCCACCAGGATTGCTTATGTTGCCTGAAGACACAATGGGGGCTTTGACCCGGAGACAAAGTCAGCTTCAGTGGCTGCTTTTTTGCTTGTTGCTGTCTAGCTTGAAACAAATTGCCTAGCTCTCTTTTTCCCCTGTAGTGTGCATAATTGGTCTTTGTAGCTTTGCTTGGAAAGCTTCAGTTGCCGGTGGTCAGATGGACATTGATTTGACGTGCAATGGTTGAATTGCTAGGGATTGCCTAGCTGCTTTCTCTGGGTGGTTCTTCTCTGCTCTCATTCCTTCCCTTCCTGCCCTCTCCCCTCTTTGTGTTTTGCTTTTTTTTTGTGGTGTTTTTTTTTTTTTTTTTTACTTATTTATGGGTTTGTACTTCCTTCTCCAGCTTCTTGGGCATGTAATGATTGTTGGCGAGAAGTGTGTTGCTCACCTGGGCCTGACCAATGGATTCCGGATGGTTGTGGATGAAGGGCCCGAGGGTGGGCAGTCTGTCTATCGTATACATCTACCTATTCTGGGTAGCCGTCAGTTGGGCTGGCCACCTGGCTAAGATTTTGGCATCGCAAGAGTTGCTGCACGTGTACAAATTTCCACTGAATGGATTTCGTCTGTTGCCCATCAATCTAGCCGCTGTCGATGTGTAATTTTTTGTGACGTGTCTGTGGAAGGTAATAAAAGCCTTGAGCAGCAGTTGCACAATAAAGATTTGTCATGGGGATATCATCTCCGTCTTGCGCGTCTTACTGAAGGGAAGTAGTTCTTCAAGTTCAAACAGTGTCTTCCCGGACTGCAAGTATGTGGAATGTTTCAGCCGGATAACAGCATTTCATTGATAGATAGTGATTTGTCCGGTCATTTAAAGCATGATGCTGAAAGCACTTAGCAGTCTCCCAGGTCTTGTAGGAAGCAGAGTCTTAGCTCTTTGGCAGTGGTACGCCAACGTACAGAAAGCCCGTGCAGGCTGCTGCTAACACTGTAGAAGATACTGTATGTGAGGCTACAGGCATGCCGTCCAAGTGGTTTTTCAGCATGGTGCAATGTGTTGGAAGCATTCACCTCCTACTTTATGAATAGCTGTGTGATAAGGTCCCATTGATATCCCTTTTTTGGTGAGAAGGGATATGGTAGGAGAAAGCAATGGGTCTGACTGGCAGCTGTGGTGCTTCCATAGCACAGTGGAATCTCTCTTTTGTCAATTTAGGGCAGCTGTCCTGGCTCTGTCCCCTCCCAACCTCTTGCCCACGCCCAGCTTACTTGACTCTGTGGGTGGGGATGGTTGGAGTGGCAGCCTCCATGCTGTGGGAGAAGTGCTCCACAGTAGCTGAAACATTGATGTGTTATCAACACCCTTCTATTTACAACTGGAAAGCAGAGCACTATGAGGACTTCTACGGGGAAAGTTACCCCTATCTCAAGCCAGACCCAAACAAAAACTACATTGCAGGGAGACAGCAAATTTCAGCTTGTTTTAACAGCTATTAAAAAAGGGAGATGGGCATTGGAAAAGAGGGCGGTCCCTCATTGCCCTTGAATTCTATGTTACAGAGGCATGTTAGGCACTCACTGAAAGGCATCTTCATTTCAAGATCCCCAAGAAATTGGGTGAAGTTTGGTGACGCGGTTGTGTAAATAACCCAAGGACTTCACCTTTATTTAATCGTCCCAGGGCGGAGATTGAAATGATTTACCGGAAGTAGATGGAAACTGCACTGGTGCAGTGTTTGCTTACTGAATGGCTGAGGTAGGTAACGCCTATTGTTCTGTCTATGTACCTAGAAGGTGTTCCTGCTTTCAGGGGGGTGGGGGAATTTTGGAAAAGCTAGGTAAGGCTTATACATTCTGAGAGACTGGGTGATTGCCATACGCTTTAGAAATTTGTGGTGCCTTGTGGAATTTTACGTCCCGCCTCACAGGCAAGGTTTTTGATACTTTGCTCCTAACTGAAGAGAGCCAAGCATTATGAAACCGAGATCCACTGGAGAATTGTAGGATCCAAGAGCAGCCCAGGTGTGAAGGGACCTCAGAAGATCATCTGGTCCAGCCTTTTCTTGGAAAGGGAGCCTAGATTAGATTATCTAGCACCCTTTCCAATAGTATCTTGAAAACCTTCATCGATGGGGACTAGTGCAACCTCTGCCCATTGTCCCTTGTCTTCTCCATGTGGCTCCTTGTGAAGAGACAGCCTGTGTCCTCTTTGTAGCCTCTTTTAAGTACTGGAATACTGTGATGAGGTTCCCTCTGAGCCTAGGCAGGTGCCTAACAGTTTGCAACGAACTCCTTTCTCTTTGCTAGCCTTCATGCAGCCCATAGCTGCTTTTAGATGCTCCTCCACAGCTTTCCGATCATGCCTAACCCATTTTTCCAAGAACTTACGACTCGGGCTTATCCCATGCTTCTGTAAGTAGCCATCACTTGCCATCCTGCCAACTACGCCAAATTTGTGCAAATGGGTGTTTTAGGTCGCTTAAAGAATCACCGGCAAAGGTATCAGCAAAAGCAGGTTTTGTATAAAGGTGAAAGCTCAACAAAGTTTGTTGGCATGGTTCATTTTACTACTACAAAATGCTTAAGGCACGCACAGAAAAATGAAACTAAAGTCTAAAATCAATCAATCTAAAACCAAAATCAACTCACAAATTATCTATGTGGCAGCTGGGTTGGGGTGAGGGAGGAAAGGGTAAGTATAAAAAAAAATAAGGAATACACCCCCGCTGTGTCTTCTCCACGTGGCTCCCTGTTAAGAGACAGCCTCTGTCCTCTTTGCAGCTGCCTTTTGAGAGCCAGAATACTGTGATGACGTTCCTCCTGAACCTTCTCTTTTCCAAGGGAGAAAAAACCCAACTGCTTCAGGATTTCCTCATAGGGCAGGTTCTCCAGCCCTTTGATCATCTTCATGGCCCTCCTTGGAACCGTCTCCAGTCTGTCTCTTTTTTTTTGAATTGTAGGGACCAGAACTGGACACAGTGCTCCAGATGCAGCCTGGGGAGGTGGCCTCTGTGAGAAGAGGGTCTGCCCTGCGAAGGACACAGCTAGTTCCTGCCAGCTAGGCACTGGACTCCCTGAGGGCCAAAGCTAAGCAACTCAACAAAGCTGGTGGCACCCCTGTGTAAGCATGTTTAAGAAAGGGCAAAACACTGTCCGGGGCAGATATTTCCCTGCTGCCCTTAGATCTAGCAGGTGACTATGTCCTGAAGGAACTTTTTCATCCTATTTTCTTCCCCTGTCCTTTTGGGGAGGGGCAGTGAGAGAACAGCTGGTTGGGCCCCTGGCAGTCAGCCAAGATCCGGCATCAGAAAGCCTTAAAAGCGGATTTGTCAATGTAGAAGTAGAAGGGGGTTGGTGGCTTAGAGACTGATAGTGATCGGGGTAGGAACAGGACGTTTTGGGAGTAGCAAAGTCCATCAATATCTGGGGATCCAGTCACTTTGAGAGGGGGAAAGTTTCAATGGAAAAAGCCTTCTTTCTGAGCAATAAGAGGTTCTTGTGAGAAAAAGGATCTAGTCTCCATTTTTTGCACTTGGTAATACAAGTGGCAAAGATCTGGAACTCCTGCATTGAAAGGGATGCCACTGAGCCGAGCCCGTTGGGTGCTCTTTGTGTGTTTGTGTGTGTGTGTGTGTGTGTGTTGGAAACCCAGGACCAGCTATAAAGATGCCATGGAGGATATGTGAGAGTGGTCTGGCTAACCTTGATTAAGACAGGGCCTTAGGGAAGGCAATGCCTTGATGTGAAGGGTAAAAGGACAATAAGTAAGGCTGGCAATGTCATTCCCAACCCTTTTGTCGAGAGGGATTAGGACAGAACGTTGGTTTGACTGAAGCGCAGGCACCAGTCCATCTTCTATAACTGCAACTTCAGCAGCAAAGGATACCCAAAGCTGAGAATCAGGCACCAATGGTGCTGCATTGGGTGTGGCTGAGATGGAGCTCGTTTCCCTACAGGAGCTCTCTCAGTGCCATGCTTTGCATTGGTTGCTAGAAAGGTGTTGATAACACCCCAGTGTTTTGGCTACTGCTGAGCAGTGTTGGCACAGCATCAGCGCTGTCTCTCCAACATTCTGCCCCCCATCAGTAGGCTGTGGGTGGGCGAGATCTTGGGAGGAGACCCAACCAGGACAGCTGACCCAAACTATCTGGAGGGATTTTCCATACCATATGACATCAGGTCAGATATAAAAGCTAAGAAAAGGAGGAGTAAGCGGGGGCATTTCTCATTTACAGTGTTTGCCTTCCAGAGAAACCCCACTTATCAGAAAGTGGCTGGAAAGTGATTGCTGATGGAAAGTAAAGGGCAGTAAAGAATAATTTTTTTTTTCCCTTTCACCTCTTTGCTTGTTTGTGTGCAAACGTTTGCTTTTACTTTAGTAAACTGCCTTATCTCAACCTTTGAGTTGTTTTCCATCTTATTTTCTCTCCCCTGTTCAGCTGAGAAGGGGAGTGATATGTGCAGCTTGGTGGGCAGCTGGCATCCAGACAAGGTCAACCCACCACAGTCCTTTTTGGAACCCAATGTGGGCCGAGACAATAGCAGTTATATATCTTGCATGGTAGAGTAATAGGAGGTATTGAGTAGCAAGCTCCTGTGTGGGACATGGAGTTTGTCAGGTGCACCGTTTATCTCTTTGTTTTATTGAGTTTGGGAACATGTTAATACAAACAATGGCTCTGTGCTTTGCTGTGACATTAATGGCTTTGTCATGCAAGTGAATCTGTTTTCTGGGGACAATGAGGGAATACCTCTCCCTCTCCCTACCTGGGATTGATGTGGATGGTTTTAGAATGCAGGCTCCTGCGTTCCTTGTTCATCCTTATGTAAGCTGTTGAATACCATTAATACTATTAACTAATACTGTTGGTACACTATGGGGTTTGTGGAATCTGGTGTCATCCTGGTGTAAGACAAAACAAACTGTAGGTGAGGAGATACTGAAATGTGCCCTGAAGCGGCTGGTCCCTGGGTGGCAGTGTGTGTGGAAGGATTTGGGCAGGTTCCTAGAGTGGTTATCATCTCCCATTGCCTGGGACTTTACACCTGAACAGGCAATGAACCCTGGCAAACTGACGCGTCACCTGATAAAAGTGTGCCTTGCCTACCCCAATGAAACCCAGCAGCTTCTCGTCCTGTACTGGGGCCTGGCCTGTGCCTATAGAGCCACAGTTCAGTACTGTCAGAAGACTGTGGCTGAGGCAGGGACCCAAACAACAACAACTGCAGTAATTTCCCCCAGAAGTGACAAAGAAAAGGCAGATAAGGAGAGCCAAGGAGCGATCAGCAAGACTCACTCGCCTTTTAATAGTCCCATATGGCCAGTGCAAAAGTCTGATGGAGGGTGGAGGTTAACAGTAGACCATCGTGGCCTGAAGGAAGTAATGCCCTCACTGAGTGCTGCTGTACGGGACATATTAGAGCTCCAATATGAACTGGAGTCAAAGGCAGCCAGGTGATATGCTGCACTTGGCATTGTCAATGCATTTTTCTCAATTCCTTTGGCAGCAGAGTGCAGACCACAGTTTGCTTTCACGTGGAGCAGTGTCCAATACACCTGGAATTGACTGCCCCAGGGGTGGAAACACAGCCCTACCATCTCTCATGGTCTGATCCAAAGTGTACTCGAAATGGGTGATGTCCCTGAACATTTACAATACATTGATGATTTCATTGTGTGGGGCAGTGAGGCAGAAGAAGTGTTTGAGAAGGGAAAAAGAATAGTTCAGAATGTTCTGAAAGCTGGGTTTGCCATAAAGAAAAGTAAGGTTAACACAGTTCTTGGTGCTCGAGGCACGAGCTCTGGCGTGCCCCAGGTCAGAGGCAGTCCAGCTGCGTTCTTCTGTGCGTCGCTGAAGCGACTTCGGTATCAGGAAAGGAGCTGCTGGCTGGGCTAGCTAGCTGGCTTCTTTGCAGAGGGAACACGGCAGGAGCCAATGGGATCGGCTCACGTTACCTCGGAGACAAAGGAAGAGAGAGGCTGTTCTGGTCTGGCTTCTAACAGGTTTACTGTTAGAAGTTTCGCAATCCAAACAAGCTTGGAGGGATGGAATCCGATGGAAAGGTATGTGATGGGATCCCTCCCCGAGGCTTGTCCTCAGTTTTTGTACTGGTTTGGCCAAATTTAGAAATATATCCTCTGAGAAAAGGCACAACCACCCCTCCCCCACCAGGTTCGGGAAAAAATAAACTGCTTTGAAAAAGTTTTGCTCAGATTTTTCCTTCCCCCTCTCAGGCTCAGTTTAGAGGCATAGAAAGGCACAGGAATTAATTTCTGGGCATAGGCAGCAATATGGGATACACATCATAAGGTCACCCCAAGACAGTTTTATAGGCAATTTGAAAACTGCGGTGAAAGGGGAAAACAACCAATGAGTTACAAGCCAGGGGGAGGATACAATGTAACAACAGCCACTGGGGGAAACCGAGAGGCGGGAGTTATAACAGCGAACCAGTGAACAACCGAGTAACCGGGAATTTTCCCGAACCGGGGGAGGCGGCTTGTACCCGGGCACTGCCCAGGAGGGGTGCAGCTTAGGCTTCTGAGCCGCCCATCGCCCCATCCTCTGAGTCTGCCTCTTCGGGGAAACTCGATCCAGGGGATGGGCTGGTGTGGGGTATGCCCAGCCCCTGCCCTGGAGGGATCTCTGCTGAGATAAGAGATTTCGCAATCGCCCAGCAGGACTCCCTGGAAAGGCAACCACTTCTTTGGTCACGGCGAGAAAAGACAGACCCACAATCCTTTAGGAGACACTATGCAGATCCTTCGTGACCCATTGGTCTTTACCCATCCCAGATCCTCTGTAGCCCATTGGTCCTTTACCGATCCCCTGTATCCCTATAAAAGCAAGCCCTCTGGCCCCTGTAGCTCAGAGAGGGTTCTCGTCCCTGGCTTTCCCCTTCGCCGGAGGGGACCAACAATAAAGCTACCTCTGTGCGGAACCAGCCACACGAACCTCTCGCCTCTCTCTCTGGTCTGGCTTGGCCTGGAGGCTGCCCTGCAGAGCTGAGCTGAAATCACGAGCTGATAATCACTAAAGAGCTGACAGTCTCTGCAAGGGCCCTCCTGCCAGTAGCTGAGGGAAGACACCGGGCCTCGGGAAGGCAATTCCTTTCGGGACCATCTCCCCGGACCGGTCACCTCTTCCTGGGTCAGAGCCGCTGACCCCATCACCAGCTGTAATAGGCTGGGATTGATTGGCATCACGCTGCCCCAGCCCTGCAGTGGGCTGGGTCACACCAACATAAGGTCAAGGGACCTGCACAGGACATCCAGTTCTTGGGTGTCAAATGGCAGGATGGATGTCATCATGTGCCTATGGATGTGGTTAACAAGATAGCATCTGTGTCTCCAGCAGCTAAAAAGAAGGAAACACAAGCGTTTGCAGGCCTTTTGGGGTTCTGGAGAATGCATATTCCAGGTTATAGTCAGCTTGTGAGGCCTCTCTATTGAGTGACCCAGAAGAAGAACCATTTTGAATGGAGCCTTGAAGAACAAAAGGCCTTTGATCAGATCAAACAGGAAATAGCTTGTGCAGTAGCTCTTGGGCCTGTTCAGGCTGGACCGGCCCTGCAAAATATTCTCTACACTGCAGCTGGGTAGTATGGTCTCACTTGGAGCTTCTGGCAAAGAACATCAGGAGAAATCCAAGGTTGACCATTAGGGTTTTGGAGCCAGGGTTATCGAGATGTCTTGGTTTGAAGGACAGGTGTCTACCAAAGAAGACGGGAATCTCCCTTGGAATGGAAAATGTGACCTCCTCCCCTCCAACATATTGTAACTTTGAAACTACGGGGCTTTCAGACAAAGATATGGAAAATGGAATAACAGTTCTTTACTAGTATATATACTAGTATATAACAAGGCAAACAAACAACAACAACAGCAGCAACGACAAACAAAACCAGAAACCCAACAACGGCCTTCTCTCAGCTGTCACTTTCCCTGATGGTATAGTTATGGTCACAGCCGGCAGGGGCACTGTTGACTCCTGGCTGGGCAGGGCAGGTGCAATGATTCCCCCATGGCTGCAGAGGGCACTGTGGCGTGAGCTCAGCTGTCTCCCTGCACGTAGTAATGGCAGGCGAGCTGGCAAGAGGGAGAGAAGGGGCTTTCCTTTGCAAATTCATGGGAAGCAGCCGGTCTCAGTGCCACTCAGGAAACTGAATGGACTGCAGCAGGAAACCTCGGAAGCAGCAAGCTGGAATGGCAGAAGCAGGCACACCCAAGGGTGGCAAACAAAATGTAGCAGAAACTCTGGGGCGTGCCAGAATCCGCAAGGTGTCCAGGTATTGGGTTAAAGTGTAGCAAGAAGCCCTGAAACAGCAGCAGAGAACAGCGGGGCTGGGCGGGGAGTTGCTCTCCTGGATAGCTCACTGGCAATGGCTGGTCCCAGGGTTGCGCTGCACAGAGGGGTCAGCCCTGGCGGGGGGACAGCGGGTTCCCAGCACAGCACAAGCTGGCTCTGGGTTCCCAAGCAAGCAAAGGAGCAGAGAAGCAAGCCAGTAAGCTCCAGTCACAGTGCTGAAGGAAAGAAGAAGAAAAAAAAGAAATGGGCAAAAACCACAAGGCAACAGTATCTCTAGCCAGAAACCTCTGCACCACGTGGCCGTGGAGACGATCGCCCCACTGGAAGGAAGCAACTCCCCCTTGCCCCCAACTCTCACAGGAATTCCAGGAGGGTCTCACCCATCGCCATACTCCCCGAGTTGGCGGGGGGGGAGTAGTGACCATTTCCAGACAATAAACAAAAACCAAAACCAAAAAATGGATATGGGATAAAAACTATTCCCAAGACAAGAGGATCAGATGGCCCACTATACTAATGATTGAGGGGTGGAACTGACCATGGAGGGTATCACATTGGTGACTCATGAATGTGAAACATGCTGCAATCAAGGGAGCCACATGAGTAAAGTCTCCTTGGAATAGAGGGCCGCGGCTGGGTTTTCCATACGTTGAGGCCTGGCAAATTGACTATATTGGATCGCTGCCATGAACATGCTAAAGCCAAGATCTACATACTTATCACGGTGGAGGCAACCACTGCTTGGCTGGAAACATACCCTTTATACCATGCCACTGCTCAAAACACCATCTTAGGTCTTGAGCGGCACAGTTTGTGGTGACATGGTACCCCAGTGTCATGGGTTGGCAAAGCATAGTCCCGGAAGTGCAAAGGGGTGCTTATAGCTTCCTAATTCTTTAAGCCACTTAAAGTTGTGACCGCCTCTGTGATGCACACTTAAGAATAGGAAACTCTGAGGCAGAGCCTCTCTGTCTCGTTTCCGGTGCTGGGACAGATGGCTGCGGGCCCCGTGGGGCCGGGCCACGGCCATCCTGGAGCCGATGAGCCCTGTTCCACCTGCGGAACTCCCCCAAAGCCCTGCTGTGGGCAGCCGGAGCAGCTCCGATCCCCCCCCCCTCTCCACTGCAATAAGCCACATTCCAGCTGCAAGGCCTGGGTGAGATTAACCCTTTTAGTGCTGTGAAGAGCTGAAAACCTGAGGGAAGAGAAAGAGGAGATGCTTAAAGCTGAAAGTTTGTTGTGAAGCTATGATATATCAGAGTATCCTGTTGTAATTTCATGAAGATATGGGGGGTGGAGGGTTCAACTTGTGCTTGTTAGCAAAAGCACCTGTGCTGAGATAGGCCGATGCTGATGCCGCTGTAATTTCATGAGAAGTTTGGACAGGGAGAGATGGAAGCGATGAGGACTTTTGCTCCAAATGGGAAAGGAGAAGACCTCAGTTCCTTGTGATAATGTGTTCATAGCATGGACAAGAGAGACTCCTCTTCCTAAATGGACTGAACAAGGTTATTATGGAAGTGGTAAACAGACAGAACATCTTAAGGGCTGTCTTTTTACATTGTCAGTGGGAGAAGGGAGGAAGGTGGGGGGAGGAGAAGAGTTCTGAAGGTGTGGTATTTTTTTTTTTTTTCTTCTTCTTTTAGGTCAGTTAATAAACTTCTTTATATTCTTTCAAGTTTGGTGCCTGCTTTGCGTTCCTCCTAATTCTTATCTCACAGAAGATAAACAGTAATGAGTATCTTGGACCAAACCACTGCACTAAATTGGTGTTTCCTCCCGGTTGCAAACCCAACCCACTACACCCAGAAAGAATGGAATCAGACAAAGAATCTCATTTTTTAAACAACTTCTTAAAGTCTCGGGCAAAGAAACATGGCATTGAGTAGATATATCACATCTCCTGTCTCCCACAAGCCTCTGGAAAGACTGAGGGTTATAATGGACTGCTAAAGACTATTTTAAGAGTGCTAGGCAATGGGGCATGGAAGTTTTGGGATGCAAATTTAGCAGAAGCCACTTGGTGGGTTAACACCAGAGGATCTCCTAACCACCCTGGCCCTGCCCAAGCAAAACCACTACATACTGTGGGAGGAGATAAGGTCCCCATACTACACACAGGGAAGTGGCTGGGGAAGTCGGTGTGGATTTCTCCTCCCATGGGAAAAGGCAAACCTATTAATGGGATTGCCTTTGCCCAAGGACCAGGGTATACTTGGTGGGTAACACAGAAGGATGGGGATACCAGGTGTGTTCTTCAAGGAGATTTAACCTTGCATGAAAAATAATCTGTGTGTAAATTGTCTGTTGCAGGAAGTAAAGTAGCAGGAGTGACATGAACTGACGATGAGTAAATTTTTATGAGGAGCGAGGAGAGTGCGATGATGACCCAGGCAGGACCGGTGTTGGGGCCCAATGATCGAGCATGCTGCTTGTCCTGTCCTGAGCACCCATCTTGATGGAATGGAGCCCAAGTCACAACATCTTTTTGAACATCTGTAGGAGTGGAGGAAGCCCATGAAATGGGAAAATAATAACTATCTGTGAATGGACGGGGGACAGTAGTTAATGAAAGTGTATGCATCTATGTATTGGGTATAAAGATGGTTTAATGATGGAGTTTAAGTTGTAAGCATTGGCAAGAAGGGATTTCGGTCATGACAAATAAATACAGTGGAATAGTTAGAAGATAGATAGATAGATAGATAGATAGATAGATAGATAAATAGTTCTGTGGGATCTGAGTATGATGCAAATGGTATGGAGTAAGGGGTGGAGATTGTATTGAGCATGGCTGAGATGAAGTTCATTTTCCCCATAGGGGCCATCAGTGCCATGCTTTGCCTTGGTTGCTAGAAAGCTGTTGATAACACCCCAGTATTTTGGCTACTGCTGAGCAGTGTTGTCAACACATGAATGCTGTCTCTCCAACATTCTGTCCAATCATCAGTAGGCTGTTGGCAGGCAAGATCCTGGGAGGGGACACAACCAGCACAGCTGACCCAAATTGGCCAGAGGGATATTTCGTACCATATGATGTCAGCTCAGATATAAGAGCTAAGTAAAGGAGGGGGAGGGGGCACATTCGTTATTCACAATGTTTGCCTTTCAGAGCAACCGCTATGAGTGCTGAAGCCCTGCTTCCCAGAAAGTGGCCATAAAGCGCTTGCTGATGGAAATTAGAGGATAGAATTATTTTCTTTTTCCACTTTGCTTGTTCACCCAAACGCTTTTGCTTTTGTTTTAGTAAACTGCCTTATCTCAACCTGTGAGTTGTTTTCCATCTCATTTTCTCTCCCCTGTCCAGCTGAGGAGTAGGAGTGATGGTGCAGCTTGGTGGGTACCTGGCATCCAGCCAAGGTCAAGCCACCACAGATGCTTTTGATGCCATCCAGGTGTTGCGGGAGAAGGGTCAGTGATCACTCAGACAGATCTGATCTAGCAGTTAGTTTATTTAGTTCTAGTCAGTAAATTTATGTATGTAAAATTTTTAATAAGTATAGATGGATTGGCGGTCAATAGTCAAGTGTCTTGGAGTGAGTTATTATGAATGTATATTCCATGATCCTCTGCTTTGTGCCCAAAAATGGTTGCTGTATCTTTAAGGCCCAGGGAGTGGATGTGTATGGGGCTGGGGCGGGGAAGCTTCTGTTGCTGTGCGGGTGTTTTTAAACTCTCGCTGCCCAGATTTTCCGCGGGTCCGTGCAGCATGATTTTTTTTTTTTTGCCTGGCTGGCTTGGGTTTTTTGGCCCAGGCAAGAAAAAGCTCTCCTTGGCTTGGAGAAGCTGTAGTAGCAATCTTTGGACTTCCTTGAGGCAAACTGAGCAGCTGCTTTTTCGGAGATCGGGGACACCACACTGGCAAGAGTGGAGCGACCCCGCTCCAGTCCAAAGCCCTTGCGAGCCGAGCTGGGAGAGAAAAAAACACCAAGACTTCAGCCCAGCTGCTTCGCCTTAAGAAGGATTGACTGCATAGAACTGTCTTTGAAAGACAGCGATGAACAGGTTGAGAGCTCATGGGTGAAAATTAGAGGCCAAGCTGTTGCATTAGGAGTAAGAAATTTGGCAGAAAATAAAGCCCCTTGCATTCCAGCTGGTCCTCAGAGATCGGAAGGACTGGGTGTGGTTAGGCTTAATTTCCCATTACAACCAATTCGGCACTATAAGTCTGGTTGTGTTCTCTAAGAACCTTCATGAGCATAGATTCACCAATAGTGCGGTGTATTGAAGCTACAGAAATACAGATTCAGAAATGCACTAGCTGTGATAGAGCTCTAATAACATTGTGCTAACCCAGGTAATAATAAGAATAACAACAATCATATGCAGAAGCTTCCCAAGAAGGTGTCTGTGCTGGTTTGAGACATATTTGGAGGAAAATATCCTCTGATAGAAGGCAGGTTACAATCACCCCTCCCCCACCAGGTTCGGGAAGAAAAAATTTTCCTCGGAGGAAAGCGAAGTGGAAAAAAACCCTATTTATTTAACAAACACACAGGAAAGGAATAATAATGCTGAATAATAAAACCTCTCGCTGTGGAGAGAAACCTGGGAAGATTTCAGAGTCCTTCTGTAGGTGTGGTCTCTCTCCTCCTCCTTGGAGCTGGGTCGGTGTGGGCCCACCTCTGGGGCCTCGGTGGAAAATACTCCCGGTGTGTTCTGATGTTGAAACAGTCCAGAAGAAAAAGGGAGAAACTGAAGTCCCAGGAAAACAAAGTTCAACTCTCTGTCTTCCTCCAGAGAAAAGGAGCCAAAAGCTGGCTGAAAAGCAAGAAGGGTGCTTCCTCTGCTCTTGTATCTGTGTCCTTGAACAACTGTTTTGAAAAGTTTGTTTTGTTTTTTCTCTCCCCCCTCTCGGGCTCAGTTTAAAGGCACAGAAAGGCACAGGATTGATTTCTGGGCATGGAGCAGCGATAGGGGATACACATCATAAAGTCA
Source organism: Aphelocoma coerulescens (assembly GCF_041296385.1). Lineage (NCBI taxonomy): Eukaryota > Metazoa > Chordata > Aves > Passeriformes > Corvidae > Aphelocoma > Aphelocoma coerulescens. The sequence goes on along the minus strand of NW_027184080.1, from coordinate 5,177,646 downwards.
CCCCAAGACATTCCACCCCTTATCCCATATTGTCGGCTCATGCCCAAACTAATATATTCTAACTCTACGCACACACATTAATACATACATATATACAGCTATGTACAGTGACAGTGACACTCAGCAAGCAGTGGTATACAGGCATTCCACATTACAGATGGTTTTCACCCAACAATCAGATCCCCCTGTGGTACACAACGTGTTGTTCCATCTCTCTGCATTACCCACCATGTGCAACCAGGTCCCTGAGCAAAGACAACCCCACTAATGGGTTTGTCTGTACTCGAGGCAGAATTAACCCAAACAGTCTTTCCTAACAGTCCTCTGACATGCACTACTGGGACCTTATCTCCGTCTACTGTATGCAGGGGCTCAGATTTGGCTAAACCAGCTCGATTGGTGGAACCGAACCTCAGGTGTTGTGGCAGGACATGTCTACCCCCTCTCTACCACAGATGGTTGGTACATATGCAAGAGGTAACTCGGGCGGGTCACAGACCCAGCATGGGGTATCTCTGGCACCAAAAGGCTCACACCCCCAGCTAAGAATCAACATCTTAGTCTGGAAAGCAAATGTGGGAAGAGATGAAAGAAATATTCTTGACCCAAGGACACTGTTCTTATGTCTATAAGAGCCCACACAATTATCACAGAGGCAGAACTCTCTTACGCACTCCTCTGGAACATGTGAGAAGATTTCTCCCCAAAGCTGGACGCAGTTTTGAGGCTACTTTTCTGGAAATTGAGGGAAAGGACTTCGATGTGTACTCCATCAAGAATTGGATGGTAAGAAACATGGAATCCTAAGTTATACTATTTCTTAGCTAGCTGTAATTTTAATGGTACCTTTAGTTCTGCGTGTATATACTAGTATCTTCTTTTGTTTTATCCCTGTGTAGTAATATGTGGTGGCCTGTTAACCCTGTGATTCTGTATGTTCCCCTTGTTCCCTCCCTAGCCTTGGCCACTCCCTCAGTTTCTCCCTATTTACTTCTGTACCCCAACCCTGCCCAGGGACTGCCCCTGGGCCCCTGACAAAACCACCCCACACTCAGACCATGCTGTCTCTCTACCTCTGAACATCACAGGGAAAAGATGTGATTAAAGCCATCTCAAACCCTCATGAGAGACCCTTCTCTGCCTTCTTTACCATCCACTGCATTGTAACGCTGCTAGCTGCCGGAGCCAGATGGCAGAGCGGTCCAAAATGGACTCTGGAATGCGATTAATCGCGTGGCCCTAGGAAACCCTCGCTGAGCTTTCAGGCCGCAGCAGCCTGCTAGACAGAGTCCAGCAGTTACAACAGTAGTAGTCTGTTTAAAGTCTTATGTCTGTTAGTTTTGTGTCTATTAATAAATAATTCATTTTATAATAGACCGAATCAGCCATGATCTATCTGCTTGTTGTTTCGGTGCTCCCATTAGCCCTACTCTTGGGGACATGGGCATCTACATGGCGGACTTTCACAACTAGCTTTTTTATCCGGGCAGCAATATCTTTCCACTCTTCAGCAGCCCAGATTGGCTTTCCCCAATGCTGCCAATTAGCCTTTTCCCATTTTTCCAGCCATCCCCACACAGCATTGGCTACCATCCATGAATCAGTGTAGAGGTAGAGCTTTGGCCACTTCTCTCTTTCAGCAATGTCCAGAGCCAGCTGAACGGCTTTGAGTTCAGCGAGTTGGCTCGATCCACCTTCTCCTTCAGTAGCTTCTGCAACCCGTCGTGTGGGACTCCATACAGCTGCTTACCACTTTTGTTTCATCCCTAAATGCGACAGGAACCGTCAGTGAAAAGAGCATAGTGTGTGTCTTCTGCTGGCAGTTGGTTGTACGGTGGAGCTTCTTCGGCACATGTCACTTGTTATTGTTCCGCTTTGTCAATGAGACCAAAGTTTTCACCTTTGGGCCAATTTGTGATTATTTCCAAAATCCCAGGGCGATTCAGTTTTCCGATACGGGCATGTTGTGTGATGAGAGCAATCCATTTGCTCCATGTGGCATTGGTGGCGTGGTGGGTAGAGGGAACCTTTGCTTTGAACATCCACCCCGGCACCGGTAGTTGGGGCACCAGGAGGAGTTGTGCTTCAGTGCCGATTACCTCGGAGGCAGCTTGGATTCCTTCAGAGGTTGCCAAGATTCCCTCTCTGTTGGAGTGTAGTTGGCTTCGGACCTTCTGTAGCTTCGACTCTAGAATCCTAGTGGTCGACCTCGAGTCTCACCAAGCACTTTCTGCCAAAGGCTTCAGGACAGACCATGGCTCCCGGCTGCAGAGTAGAGCACGTTCTTCACTTCTGGTCCTGTCCTGACTGGGCCAAGGGCTACGGCGTGAGCAATCTCCTGCTTGATCTGGGTAAAGGCTTGCTGCTGTTCAGAGCCCCAATGAAAATTGTTCTTTTTGTGGGTTACCAGGTAGAGAGGACTCACAATCTGGCTGTACTCAGGAATATGCATTCTCCAAAAGCCTATGGCACCTAAGAAAGCTTGTGTCTCCTTGTTGCTTGGCGGAGACATTGCTGTGATCTTGTTGATGACTTCAGTGGGAATCTGACGCCGTCCATCTTGCCATTTCGCTCCCCGAACCTGGATCTCTCTAGCAGGTCCCTTGACTTTGCTCTTCTTGATGGCGAAACCGGCTTCCAGGAGAATCTGGATGATTTTCTCTCCTTTCTCAAACACTTCTGCTGCGGTGCTCCCCCACACAATGATGTCATCAATGTACTGCAGATGTTCTGGAGCCTCACCCTTTTCTAGTGCAATCTGGATCAGTCCATGGCAGAGGGTGGGACTGTGCTTCCACCCCTGGGGCAGTCGATACCAGGTGTATTGCATGCTCCTCCAGGTGAAGGCAAACTGAGGCCTACACTCTGGTGCCAGAGGAATGGAGAAAGATGCATTGGCAATGTCAATACTGGTGTACCACTTTGCTGCTTTGGACTCCAGCTCGTACTGGAGCTTCAACATGTCCGGCACAGCAGCGCTCAATGGCAGAGTCACTTCATTCAAGCCACCATAGTCCACAGTCAATCTCCATTCTCCTTCCGATTTGCGCACAAGCCAGATGGGACTGTTGAAGGGTGAGTGGGTTTTGCTGACCATCCCTTGGCTCTCCAGCTCACGGATCATCTTGTGGATGGGGATCACAGCATCTCGAGTTGTGCAGTACTGTCAGCGATGCACTGTCGAGGTGGTAATTGGTACTCTTTGTTCTTCCCCCTTCAGAAGGCCTACTGCAGACGGGTTCTCTGATAATCCAGGCAAAGTGTTCAATTGCTTAATGCCCTCTGTCTCCACAGCCCACCTGAGTCCCTCTGAGTCGCTGAAATACCCGCTTCGGAGGAAGTCTATGCCCAAAATGCACGGGGCCTCTGGGCCAGTCACAATGGGATGTTTCTTCCACTCATTTCCAGTCAGGCTCACCTCAGCTTCCACCAGGGTCAAGTCCTGTGATCCACCTGTTGCGCCAGCAATAGAAACAGATTCTACCCCCACATGTTGCGATGGGATTATTGTACACTGCGCACCAGTGTCGACCAAGGCATCATATTTTTGTGGTTCTGATGTACCAGGCCAACGAATCCACACAGTCAAAAAACCACAGTTTTCCCTGGCCTCTACCTGGCTAGAGGCAGGGCCCCTCTATGCCTGGTTATCCTTCTTTCCCTGGGCATACATTTTAGAGGTTCCTTCAAGGGGATTGGACATGTCATCTTCTCTTCCATCATATCTGGCAGTTTGGCTATGGGCAACTGGAGCTGCTTCCTTTTTGGTGGAACTTCCTCTCTGCGTCTTGCTGTCCTTCAATTCACGCACTTGTTGCGCCGGAGCAGCAGTGGATTTTCCATCCCACCTCCTCATTTTTTCCCCACTATCACACAGGAAGACCCACAGCTCACCTTGTGGGATGTACCTTCTCTCTCTAGCTGGGGAACGTCTGCATTTGGTAACAGAATCTCTGATCTGTACCACCGAGATTTGGAGAAGGCCCTTTTTAATCTCCTTCTTGAGTTCCTGGTGATTCTTCTCTATTTTATCTTCCACTTTCTGCAGACGTGTTTCCACAGCTGAGATTCTGTCTTGGGGTGACTTTATGATGTGTATCCCATATCGCTGCCCTATGCCCAGAAATTAATTCTTGTGCCTTTCTATGCCTTTAAACTGAGCCTGAGAGGGGGGAGAAAAAACTGAGCAAAACTTTTTCAAAGCAGTTTGCAGCTTGTTCAAGGTCACACAAAGATAGAGACTTTTTTTCAGCTGTGGCAGAAGTGCGGGAGGAAAGGGAAGCACCTGGCTTGCTTTTCTTTCCAGTCTGCTTTTGGCAGTTTTTTTTTCCTCAGCTCCTTTTCCTTCGGAGAGTTGAACTTTTGTTTTCCTGGGACTTCGTTTTTTCCCTTTTCTCTCTGCTGGATGGTTTCAACATCAGAATACATTGGGAGGACTTTCCACCGAGGCCTTGGCCCTGGAGGTGGGCCCACCACCCCGTCCCAGCTCCAAGGAGGGGGAGAGAGAGATCTACAGAAGGACTCTGAAATTTTCCCAGGTTACTCTCAGCAGGGCAAGGGATTTTATTATTTAGCATTATTATCCTTTTCCCGTGTGTTTGTTAAAGGAATAGTTTTTATCTCTTTCACTTTCCTTCGAGGAAAATTCATTTTTTCCTGAACCTGGTGGGGGAGGGTGGTAGTGCCTTCTATCAGAGGATATATTTCTAAATTTGACCAAAACAGCACAGATTCTTGCATGTGTTGGGCCATGCACGGCATCTGCACATGCTCGGAGCTTCATCGCCATATCCCGCACCGTCTCATTCCCACCGTCATCCGGTTTCATTATTGCTAAAGCAGAAGCGTATTCTTGTGGCCCAAGTCGTATGAGTTTTCGTCACATCACTGGGTCAACTGGGACCCTGTCTGGACTCCTTAATCCTGGGTTGTGTGTGTAGACAACCTCTACCACCACTAGTTCTCTCAAGCGTTGGATCCCTTGTTGTATGGTCTTCCACTGGGTTTGCTGCATATAGAAATTGTCTGCTCACAGGTATCTTTCCCTTGCGCCATTTAAGACCCGTGTCTGGAGACTGACAGTCAGCCCTCCTTATCATCACTTGGTCGATAGCCGGATCACGTGGCAGGGATCCCAAATGCCTCACTTCAGCACCGCCTGGCATTATATCATCACCTGCAGCGTCCCAAATATGGACCATCCAACTTATTATGGATTCATCAGACCGTCGGGTATAGTCCTTTCTTAGGCTACGAAGGTCCTTCATGGACATGGACTCAGTAATGATTTCTGCGCCTGAGTCAGCTGGTGGCTTTGAGGTTCCTTCCCCCGCATCATCATCATCTTTCACTGGGCGATCGGTTTTGGTTGTGTGTATTTTTCTTGTGACAGGAGCAACTGTCAATGGCTTAGGCTTGCTGTCTGGTTTGGCTGCAGCCTGAGTGACTAAGGTGTCTGCTGATTTATCTTCCTGCCCCTCTGCCTTTATCTGCTGCCCTACAGTAACCAGCAGAGTGCGATAAGCATATGCCAAGACCCCGCATATTGCAATGAGCTTTTTCTCATTAGAATTCTCATTGCATTCCTCTTTCAGATATTTTCCTACCTCAGCTGGTTTCTGAATTTGTTCAGGGGGGCAATTCCAAGCTATTGGGTCAGAGAATTCCTTCAGGGTTTGGCCCATATCCTCCCATTCCCCACACCACTCAGGATTTTCCACGCCTGGGTCAGGTGTCTCATCAGTCACCTTGGAAATCTGAGTCCTCATCCTAGACAAACTTCAAACCATATAGAGGAAGCTTACTAGATAAAATACCAGGAAGGTGGTCTCTTTAACATCCAGGGGAAACTGAACATTCTCAAAAGATAACCTATCAAATTTAAAGGGGAAGGAGATAAAAGGCTGGGAAACCCCATCCCCTCCTCCTCTAACAAACTGGGTGCAATTACTAATAAACTCCCAAAACAGGCTACTGAAACTAGGACTGGGGTTAGGATGGAGAAACCACATATCATACACACTTTGAACAACTGCCAGTACCTCTGTTAACTTCTTATAAATCCTTATCACCGAGCACAGCAAAATAGAAATCCGGATTCGTGCCCCTGCTTGGTAAAAGTTACATATCAGGGACAAAACCAGAGCAATTTGTGGATAGGGAAACAGGCCTACGGACCAGAAAGGCATCAGTACCTCAAACAGGCCTAGGGACCAGAAAGACATTAGTACCTCAAACCAGAGAGACATTATGAACTCAACCAACATGGTGACTACTTTACCCCAATACAAAGTAATTAAAACCAAATCAAAATGTAATTAGTACAGGTTTTTTCACTTTCCTTCAAGCCTCACATTGGGCGCCACTAATTATTTGTGCCGGTTTGAGACAAATTTGGAAGAAAATATCCTCTGATAGAAGGCAGGTTACCACCACCCCTCCCCCACCAGGTTTGGAGAAAACAAAATTTTCCTCGGAGGAAAGCGAAGTGGAAAAAAACCCTATTTATTTAACAAACACACAGGAAAAGGATAATAATGCTGAATAATAAAACCTCTCGCTGTGGAGAGAAACCTGGGAAGATTTCAGAGTCCTTCTGTAGGTGTGGTCTCTCTCCTCCTCCTTGGAGCTGGGTCGGTGTGGGCCCAACTCCAGGGCCTCGGTGGAAAATACTCCTGGTGTGTTCTGATGTTGAAAGAGTCCAGAAGAAAAAGGGAGAAACCGAAGTCCCACGAAAACAAAATTCAACTCTCCCTCCAGAGAAAAGGAGCCTGTCATGGGTTAGCAAGCATACCTCCGGATTTTCCTGCAAAGAGGTGCTTACAGCTTCCTCTGTGACCTGACAGAACCTATCCGCTGGCTAGATTGAATATTGACAAATTTTTAAGCCACTTAGAATTTTGACCGCCTCTGTGGTCCACATTTAAGAATGGACAAACCCTGGGAAGCTACCTCTCTTGCTTCCGGCCTCGGGACAGGTAACTGGGCTGGGCCCGTGCGGGGCCCCGTGCGGGGCCTTCTGGGCCCTGCCGGGACCTGGTCGGGCTGGGCCCGTGTCGAGCCACAGCCATCCTGGAGCCAATGGGCCCTGTTCCACCCGCAACTCCCCCCCCCACCCCCCCAACCCTGCTCCATGCAGACAGCGCGGCCCGCCCTCTCCAGTACGGCTGAAGATTCAGCTGACGCTGCCCTGCTGTCCGGCAAAGATCATGTGACCAACAGCGATAAACGAAATTCCAGCGTCAAAGCCGGGTGAGATTAACCCTTTTAGTGCTGTAAGCTTCCTCCAGAACAGATGGAGCCTGCAGACATTAAGTAAAGAAAGAAGAGCTGAAATCCTGAGGGAGGAGAAAGAGGAGATGCTTAAAGCTGAAATTCTGTTGTAAAGCTATGGTGGTGATGGGCTATGATATATCAGAGTACCCGTTGTAATCTTGAACCGGGGAGAACACTTCTCCTCCCCCCACCTTTCTCCCTTCTCCCACTGAAGATTCAGATGAAGTTGCCTGCTTCCCGGCAAAGATCATGTGTAATTTGCTTGTTTCAGCACAGGTACTTTTGCTCACAAGTACAAGTTGAACGCTCCACCCCCCATGCTTTCATGAAATTACAATGGGTATGCTGAAACAAGCAAATGCTGAAGCAGCTGTGATTTGAAGAGAAATTTGAACAGGGAGAGATGGAAGCGATGAGGACTCTTGCTCCAATTGGAAGGAGAAGACCTCTGTTCCTAGTCATACTCCCGGAGATAGTCTTAGAGATGATGTCTCTTTTTTAGAGAGTGAGCAAAGATGTGGTTGGAGGCATTGCGAGGGCATGTGTCAGCGGTGATGTGTCGGTACAATCAGTAATGAGTATTTTAGACCAAACCACTACAGATGAAGATGCTTTTTTTCTCCCAGGAAAGGAGGAGGGCCTCTATTCTCAGAGATGGAAATGCTCCCAGAGATGGGTGAAGAGAACTTTTGTTTCTGAACGGCTCAACCTTAAAATTGCAGCCCAGTAGCCCAATATTGGACCCTCGAAAGCAGTTGTGGGAAAAGCTGCAAGTTGGGGGAAGGGACTCGCATGCGAGCAGAGAACCAACTTGGGCGGCTGTCTCGTGATACTGAAGCCATGAGAGAATCTCTTGTGGAGATGTCTCCATAGCATGAGCAAGAGGGACCCCTCTTCCTAAATGAACTGAACAAGGTTATTATGGAAGTGGTAAACAGACTGAACATCTCAAGGGTTGTCTTTTTACAGTGGGAGAAGGGAGAAAGGTGGGGGGAGGAGAAGTGTTCTGAAGGTGTGGTATGATTTTATTTTTTTCTTTCCCTCCTTTTAGGTCTATTAATAAACTTATATATGTTCTTTCAAGTCTTGTGCCTGCTTTGTTTTTCTCCTAATTCTTATCTCACAGAAGGCAAACAGTAATGAGTATTTTGGACCAAACCACTGCACTAAGTTGGTGTTTCTGCCCGGTTATCAACTGAACCCGCTACAAAGCCGAAAGCTGGCTGAAAAGCAAGACGGGTGCTTCCTCCACTCTTCTCGCTGCTGCAGCAGAATGCAGAGGAGTGTGTATCTGTGTCCTTGAACAACTGCTTTGAAAAGTTTGCTCAGTTTTTTCTCTCCCCCCTCTCGGGCTCAGTTTAAAGGCACAGAAAGGCACAGGATTGATTTCTGGGCATAGAACAGCGATAGGGGATACACATCATAAAGTCACCCCAAGACAGTGTCCCTGCTTGGGAGAAGACAGCAGCCTGTCAACTGTCTCCGCGGTCTTTTGGGAAGTCCTCCTAACTAGGTGAAATTTCTACCCTCCTTATATATAGCATGATCTAAGAGGACAGCGGAGTAATGCAGTCATATATGTGGTAGCATGTACTTCATTAAGCTTATTGGCATACTCAGGGGTCTGCATCTTAATACTTAAATGACCCTTAATCAGGCAAAGGTTACTTTTTTGGCTGTAGTGTTGAAAGGAATGAGAGGGATTTGTCTTTACAAACAAACTGTGGGTCTGCTAGATAAGGCCAGATACTGAGAGATGAAAGAAACAATGGGAGGAACCATTGTTATGAATTAGATGTGAGGGGTTTAGATAAGTCCCTGCCTTTTGCCCAGGCCTCTGGCAGCAGGCAGTAACTTTATAGGGATGGCCAGCACCCCAAAACCCACTCTTGTCCGCAAGTTCTTTAATAATGGCTGATTCAGTCTATTACAGAATTAAGTATTTATTTAATAGACACAAAACTAACAGACATAAGACTTAAAACAGGCTATTACTACACAGGAAAAAAACACAAAAGAAGCTGTTGGAGAATGGAATTATTGGGATCAATAAAAGAACTGTGCAAGCTATTGAGCTGGAGGTTTTTAGGCCTGTGTGTGTGAGAGACATTTTCCATGGGAAAGTCCCTGTGTGAAAGTAAACAGTTCGGTCTGAGAACATACAGGGAGTAAGAACCTGCAGGTGTGTTATCCGGGAGTATACAGAGGAGTTAAGCACAAAATTCTTTTGATCATAACAAGACTGTGGAAAACTGCCAATGTAGTCCAATTATGTAGAAATAGAAATGTGTCTTGATAAGCGTTAAGCCACTTAGGAGCTAACAAGCTGGTATACTATATAAGTGCCTTTAGACTGCTAATAAATCGGAGTGTATTTTTCAACCATATTGGTTTGGCTTCTGTTTTTCTCCCCCCGCCGGGGATCCGGGCTCCCTCTCCTGCGTGGCTTCCAACAAGAAGCTATTAATAGCTAAATATACGGTGCACAATAAGGTACCATTTTTTAATACGACTAGTGAAGAAATAGTATAGATTCAGATTCAATGTATCCTACCACCAAATTGTTGAAGGGGCACACATCAAAATCCTTTCCCTCAATTTCCGGAAAAGTAACCACGAAGTTGCGTCCAAGCTTCGGAGAGAAGTCGTCTCACACGTTCCCAGGGAGTGTGTAAGAGACTTCTGCCTCCGTGACAATCTGTTGTACTTTTATAGTGTAAAACAGGCCTTTTGGTCACCTATGTTTTTTTATCTCTTCCCACATCTGTTAAGATGGCAGACCTTTTGGCGCCAGGAGATTATACCTGTTGGGCCTTGCCCGCCTGGTTTATCTCTCCTATCTGCACCAGCCAGCTGTGGTGGGGAGAGGGGTGATATGCCCTGCCACAACCATAAATTCCATAGGAATTACACTGATTGATGAAAGGAAAGAGAGGGATTTCTCTTTGCAAACAAACTGTGGGTCCGCTGGTAGATAAAGCCAGATACTGAGAGATGAAAGAAGCAATGGGAGGAACCATAAATTCCATAAGAATTCCACTGATTGACACAAGGAAAAGAAAAAGGGGGTGTATACATTAGAAGGGGGTCTGTATTAGGCGATTCAGGAAGTCTGTACCTCTCAAATACCTCAGCCAATGGGGAAAGAGAGAGGGAAATGCGGCCGAGAAATTAGGATAAAAAGGAGGCTGTGTCCTCTAACAATTTGAGAGACCCCAGGGGAAATGCCCACGATCTCTCCCTTTATTCAAATAAAGTAACAGGACTCCTCTGTCTCCTTCTTGGACATAAACCTCTGGTGTTTGTGGATTAATTTTCCTGACAGTGTCCTTCAAATTCTGGTCATAAGATTTTGTTCCATTCTGTGCCATTCATCAGAGCTAAAAGAGGACTATCCTAGCTGCCCGGGACCTCCTCCTTCAGCCAACTTGTCCTTTCTTGACATCAGCTATGCAGATCTTCATCCACAAAGATAATGTGGAGGATACACAGTGTAGGCCGTAGGCCCTTTCCTGGCTCCGTGGTCATCATCCTACGCTGTCAGGGTCTCCTCCCCCCTGCCATGTAGCCCTGGGAGAGGGGCCCTGAGGGGAGGCACGGGGTTTCCCGAGCCCCTGGTCAGCCTCGTTCCCCATTGGTTGGTTTGTGTTTCCCTGCGCGGGCAAGGACCCTCAGTCCAGACTGTGAGAGTTCCTCGGCAGAGCTCCAGCCATGCGGCTGGAGAAATAAACATCTCTGAAACATCTACCAAGAATCCGTCCATATATATATACTTCTTTCTACGGGCCTCCTGATTTGATATATGCGTGTTACAGTATCCCCACTGTAACACTACACAAGCCAACAAAAGAAACCTTGTGGTTTGTGTCTATTATAGGCTGCCCAATCAAGAGGAGGAGGAGGAGGTCAACGTAAGAAATCAGGCAAGAGAGGCAGGAGCCCAGCGTTGCTGAGTAAGGGCCTTCTCTTCTGGTCGAGCTGAAGCGCAAAGTGGAAATGCATAGGTAGTGGAAGCAGGGACATGCATCCTGGGAAGAATCTAAAGATGTCTCCCGGGTCTGTAGGGATGGGATCAGGAAAGCTGAGGAACACCTGGAGCTGAATTCGGCAAGAGATGTGAAGAATCATAAGATGGGCTTCCATGGGTGCATTGGTAAAAAAAGGAAGACTAAAGAAAGCGTACGCCACCCACATGCCACATGCCCCCCCCCCCCCCCCTTCCTTTCCCCGCCAATAAATAAGCCAGAAAGTTTAGTGACAAGACACATGGAGAAGGCTGTGGTACTCGGCAATTTATTTTCCTCTGTTTTCATTGGCAATCACTGTTCCCACATCTCTCGAGACCCTGAACCTCAAGGCAGGCACTGGGGGAACAAAGTCCTTCCCGTCATAGGAAACAATCCGGTTTGACACCACTTGGGGAACCTGTACATACATCAGTCCTGCACCTGGGGAGGAACAACCCCATGCACCAGTACATGCTGGAGGCCCATCGGCTGGAAAGCAGCTTTGCAAAATTAGACAATGTGCCCTTGCTGCAAAGGTGGCAAAGGATATACTTAGCCTAATACAGAGGAAAGCAGGGTTTATATATGTTACAAGACAGTTGTGTGGACCACTCAAAGTGCTCACTGTCCCTGGGAGTGCAGGGCACCACAGACCACCCTTGGGCAGCTTTGGGGGCACTGCCTATTTTTCTAAAAGCCTCCTACCCAGCTTAGCCCAAATGCTACTATCTTGAGCCCTCAAAGCAGCAGTGCCGAACGCACATTTTGTATTGTATTTTCTCCCAGGAGGTGTGCACCTTAGAAACGTCTGCAATTGTAGTGGGGCTTTCAGGGAACAATGTAGAGAAACTTCTGTTGGTTCTGCAAAATGTCCTGAGAAGTTAAGGCCAGGCCTGCCCTGCCCTGGCCAAAGCAGTCGTTTAACTGGAGGTAGCAGCACCAAAAAGGCACAGGCACCGGCACCTTGAGGTGGACTTGATGCAGTGACAAATTACAAGAAATAGTACTTGTAACTGCAACAACTTCTGCAACCTCCTTGCCCGCCCTCAGGCTCGCAGCACTACACGGGGAAGATCCCTCCGCGGACTCGACAAGGTCGGATCCCTCCGCGCCCCGAGGACACCAGCTCGACGAGGGCGGACACGCAGACGAGGCGGAGACAAACGAAAACGACAGACGAGGCAGCCAATCGAGACGCGGGATCGGCTGGCGGCGATCCGGCCGCCCAATGGGCGTCGCGGAGGGCCTGGCCGAGTGGAGGAAGCGCGGGGGCGACAAGGGGCGTTGTCCTTGGTTGACGAGAGTATCGTGGTGCGGTCCGTCCGGTCTGCTGGCGCCACTATTGTCTTTGGAAAGATCATCGGCAAGGCGGTTCAGCGGTACCGTCAGCGACGAGAGCGAGGAGGTAGCCGCGGCTTTGCTCTGTTCGCGGTTCCTTTTCCCTCCTCCCTCCTCCCCCCTCCCCCTCCCCCTCCTCCCGCTTTCGTGGGCACCCTGAGCCGAGGACCCGGTGTGCGGTGCCCGGGAGCGCGTCAGGGCGGGTGGCGACGCTGCTGCTGCGGGTGGGTGGATGGACGGGGGACAGACGGGGCCTCTCTGGGTTGTGGCGCTCTCTACTGCACCACCCCAAAGCTTCTTCCGTGCCCGCCCCCCACCCCTCCGGCTGCCGCGGCGCGTCGTGGTTGTCAGGTGCTGTCCGGGCTCGCCTCGGATCCCACCCCGGATCCCACCCCCACCGTGTCGTGCGCGCGCGTAGAGAAGGGCCTCCGACGCTAACGCGTTTGGTGTTAGCCGCAGACGTTTGCCGCGTGATGTCCCTTTGGCACTGCAAGTCGTGCAAAGTTTGCTGCCGAGGAATGGTAGTGGTCCTACCTCGTGTAGGATGATAGTTTTGAAAGCTTATTTTAGGCACACGCAGTCAGTCTCCCGGGGATTCCGCGCGCGCGCGCGTGTGTGTGAACAGTGAATGTCTGAGTAGTGACCGTAATGAGTTGGCTCTTCTTAGGAGAAATGCAGGTCTTGATGTGTTATGTTGAAGAAGGGGCAGTCAATAACTAACTCATGTAAGCACAAGTTAACTATTGGGAGACAGCAAATGTTAGTTCAGACAGAAGATGTTAATTACAAAGCCTGAGAAGCCGAATTCACCCTAATCTTGTCAAGATAGTGGAGACAAGGATCATCTCAGAGATTGCTGAATCATCCCTCAAAGGACTACGCATGCCCAGGGAGAAAGGTGAAAAGTTCACTGCGAGGATGACTACTGGCCTTCATCAGAAAGACCCCTGAGGAAGAGGAGAGGCCTTCCTCAGCGTGACCACCAGGACACACAGCGCATGCGTGGCCCATATGCTAATGACTTCCGAGAAATAATTTGTGTAACCACACCTGTCCCAAGGAATGTGATGAATATTCATAATTTAACCCTTAATACTGTGTTGTAGAGAGCACCAGGTGTGTGTGTTTGGAGGAGCAATCCCCACACACCCGGAGCGCCGAATAAAGCAAGTACCCACTTCTCTGACTCTGTCTCTGAAGTGTCTCCTGGCCCGGTTGTGGCACAATTCATCTGGCACCCTGAGATGGGACCCTCTCTGCCCGGCTGCTGGATCCAGGGGTAAGCAGACCTCCCAGTTGCGACCCTGAATTTTCAGGGGGAGCTCAGCTGTCCTTTGGCTCACGGCGGGGGCAGACAAGGACCATCTGCACCAAATTAAGGTATTTGCTATTCCTTTTAAACACAGAAATACCTGCAGGTCCAGGGTTCGAGTCCCTGAGGGTGGGTTGAATGTCCCGAGGAAGACTGGGTCTCCCAAAATTAGTCCTGGGCAAGAGGAAAAGTACTTTTAAGGGGTTGGACCCCCAGGGTTGGACCCCCTGTGAAAAGTACTTTTAAGGGGGTTGGACCCCACTGTAAACGGTACCTTTAAGGGGTTGGACCCCGCTGTTATGCGATATTGTACGGCTATTTGCATTTTGTCTGTTGCTATTCTGCTGCTGTGTGAGTGAGAGTGGATGAGATGTGCTGTCAAAGTGCGAAGCGAGTGAGGAGCTCTATCTGCGGTTCCATACCCCGGCGACGGGCTCGGCCAGAGAAAAGCGAAGCGTTTGGCAAAGAGTGAATGAGGATAAATCATATAAACCGTTGGTTTGGAATTCAACCTTACTGTCCGAAGAGGGGCAGATTTTAGAGGAGAAAAGATTTTAGCTATTGAATTGAAAACATCCAGACCCCCAACACCTTTCTAATGTAGCTCCATCTGATTTCCCTTTTGAAATCCTGTGTTTAGTGTATGAAAACAGTTGTGAAGCTTGTATTTCTGTGCATGTATTAATTGTGAGAGAAAGTGGTATTGTACTTCTACTAGATGGAGTGGGTGGTGTCCAAGCTGCCAGAGGAGAGAGCTTGGTATCAGACTAGAAAGAGCAAGAATAAAAAAAAATGAAAGTGCAGATAATGTTAGAGTAAGGGGAGAGTGGCAGAGAATAGTGAGAAATTTGAGAGAAACTGGTTAGAAAAGTACAGCAAGTGTATGTGTATGTAAGAAGAGATGAGGAAAAGGCAAAAGCGATGGCAAAGGTGATGGCAGAAGTTGTAAGAATTGTGGACGTGATTAACAGGTTTGGGTGTGCAGAGCTGTAAGGCTCCTGTTATGTGGTGCTTGTACAGAGCTGAAAGGCTCCTGTTTGGAGGGGACCCGTGCCCCTGTGCCTTTCGTGTTTTGTTGTGAAAAGCCAGAATTGGCAGGTTTCAGACCTGAGGCGAATCCGGAGCTCCTATCTTGTGGGGAACCCTGCCACCAGTCTGTGGTTTATTGTGGAAAACTAGAATTGGCAGATTCTAATCCTGCAGGCAATTCTGCAGCTGCAGCCTTGTGGGGATGGTGTTGTCCCTGTGCAGGCCTAGGTATTTGTCATGCAGCCTCGTCTGCGGGGGCTGTAGAGAAATCTAGGGGGAAAATGTTTTGCTATCCTTCCGTGGTTAATTTGTTAGTCACCTCTCTACTCCTGGGGTGGACTTGGAAAAAAAAAAAAAAAAAAAAAAAAAAAAGGGTTTTAGGCAGTAACATTGCTTGCTGCCAAACTTGATCTTGTCCAAAAGGAAAATCACTAGAACAAAAGGAGCAAACTGATAAGGCAAACTGCTCCAGGCGAAAAGCAGAAGCCTACTAAAACCCTGAAGAAAAAAAAAAAAAAAGGGGGACAATCCAAATGCCTGATTCACAGACTGCAACTCTTGCAAAACTTTTAAAAGCAGTCTCACTCCCTCCACTGAAGAATCAATTGGAAGAAACCCCACCAAAAACCTGTGGGAGACAATAAAAGTGGTGCAACAAGCACTTCATAGAATAAATACTGAAACTCCACTTGAATAAGTTAATGCAATTAAACTCTTGTTTCACTCAGACATATTTTTCATTTTTTTGGGAGGGGGGAAGTTTGTTTCTTTTTCTCTTTTCTAGGAATGTCAAATGTCCCGACATCAAAGATAAAGAAAGCAGTTTGAGAGCAAGGAAACTGCAAGCAGCAAAATCACACCTAAATGTGATAACCATTGCTTCACTGTCACTTTGTGTTAGCCCCAAAAGGTTTCACTATTTTTTAATAATCAGTCTAGTGGGCCAAAATTTCACTTTTCTTTTATAGGAATCTACCAACACATGAGATGGAGCTGCTTGAAAACCAATGAAATGTAAAGTGTCACCATAATTGCTCGCATTGTCAGTTGGTTAATGTTTGTAATTTGTTTGTGTTTTCATTGCAAGTGACTTGGTGAAAGATCAAATAGAAGTTAAAGCATTCTACATATTCTTGAGTTTAATTTTTGTCTAACTTGTTTTGCCTTTTTACTGAAAAATGGTGTAGTTAAAGTCTTATAGATGTATAATTTGTCTCAACCAATATTATCCTGAGAGTTGGTATAAGAATTGATACATATTTGAAATCCTACAAATATGAACAAACCTTCCCGGTTCTGCCTCAGAAGGCTTCAAAATTATTATAATCTAGCTAAATTTCTGGATTTTCTAATTAGTGAATTAAAGAATCTTGACAAAACACAAGCAAATGCTACATGAGAAATGATTGAATCCCCCTTCCTAAACCAAGGGGGATACAGAAAAGCCTTCTACCAGCTCTCAAACTAAAGTGCTGTTCAATCTCATGCCATATGTCTTAAGAGGATGTTTTCACTTTTCCTCACCCCTCCTATTTATAGCACATTCTGCAATCTCAGTTGTAGGTGCAGAATGGGATGAAGACAAAAAAAGAAACAACCAAAAACCAAAAAAAACCTAGGTTTGAAAGATAATTCATTTCATTTTTAATCCCACCAAAATAAAGCCACAGTTTGTAGTTTGTGTCAAGATTAAATGACAAGAGTGCTATAATCTGTCTCCTGGAAAACAGAGCATAGCCCTAATGTAAAGATATGTTTGCATGAGAACATTTTGTATGAAAATGTTTTGTGTGTTAGTTTTGTATCATAAAAACTAATCCTTCATAATGTATAGAATTATATGGCAGAGTAAGAATATTATTATAACAAAAACTGTATAAAGAAGCTACAACCAAAGAAGCCTCCTGAAGATACCTAAGACTTTAAAGTGTAAGTTAAACCACTAAGATTAGATAAAGGAAAGAGAAATACCCATAGGTAGTAAAATAACAAATCAAGTGATCCCATTAGTAGGAGATATTGAAATTCCAGAGATCAAAATGGGCTCCCCCAGTGATTATTGAACTACTGGAAGGGGCACAACCAGTGTCAATTAAACAATATACACTAAGGCATGAAACATGAGTAAGAATAGAACCAATAATTACTACATTTATTAATCAGAGGTTGTTGAGAGAGTGTAGACCTTCCTGCAATACCCCAATTCTACCAGTACAGAAGCCAAATGAAAGTTATTGATTAGTTCAGGACTTGAGGACACTTTACTCACAAAATTACAAAGTGACTGAGTGTGGTTTTCAGTTTTAGATTTAAAAGATGCTCTCTTTTGTCTGCCATTAGCCAAAAGCAGTCAGGAAATTTTTGCCTTTGAATGGGAAAACCCCAGAACAGGGAGAAAAAGTCAGCTCACATGGACTGTATTGCCACAAGGATTCAAAAATAGCCCCACGATATTTGGAGGTCAATTATCCCAAGAACTGGAAGCCTGGACACCGCCACTTGGAGAAGGTACACTCCTGCAGTACGTCGATGATCTACTGATAGCAACAAGGACCCATGAAGACTGCAAGAACTGGACTGTAAGTCTTTTAAATTTTCTGGGACTAAGTGGATATAGAGTCTCCCCTGAAAAGGCTTAGCTAGTCCTCCAGAAAGTTACATATCTGGGGTATGAACTGGCAGGAGGGGAGAGAGCCTTGGGAGACAACAGGAAAGAGGCAATTTGTCAAATGCCCAGGCCACCTTTATACCAGCTCCTAAAAGAGACATGGGGAACTCACCTATGCTGGACATCAGAAACTAATAATGCATTTGTAACTCTGAAACGTGAGTTGATGCAAGCTCCAGCACTGGGCATACCGGATGTCACTAAACCTTTTCTGTTGTTCTCACATGAGAGACAAGGACTGGCGCTGGGACTTTTGGCACAGAAGCTGGGACCATACAGAAGGCCAGTGGCTTATTTCTCCAAGCAGCTGGACATGGTCAGCCAAGGATGGCCCCCCCTGCCTGCGTGCAGTGGCAGCTGTGATCCTGAACATAGAAGAAGCTCGCGAGTTCACACTGGGCCAGCAGAGAACTGTTTTTGTCTCTTACACAGTGTCAGCAGTGCTCACACAGAAAGGAAATCACTGGTTAACCCCATCTCGCTTTCTCAAATACCAGGCTGTCCTAGCAGAATCAGAGGATGTGAGTATCCAAGTAACTAACATTTTAAACCCAGCAGCTTACCTCCAGCACAAGGCTGCTGAGGAGCCTGTACAGCATGACTGCATTGAAACCATGGAGGCAGTTTACTCCAGCCGCCCAGACCTAAAGGACTCTCCACTAGAAAATGCAGACAGCTGCTTCACTGATGGGAGCAGTGATGTTAAGGATGGTAAGCGGCTCGCTGGGTATGCAGTTACAACCACAGACACTGTCATTGAGGCAAAACCGTTACCTGTGGGGACATCAGCTCAAAAGGCTGAAATAACAGCCCTAACTCGAGCCTTGGCGTTGGCCGAAGGAAAACCTATCAACATTTGGACTGATTCAAGGTATGCTTTTGGGCTGGTACATGCTCACGGGGCTATCTGGAAAGAAAGAGGTTTATTAACCTCACAGAAGAAAGAAATCAAGCATGCTACTGAAATTGTACAGTTACTGGAAGCAGTGGTAAAACCTTCAAAAGTGGCTATAATGCATTGTAGGGGACACTCCCAGGGTAACACTATCCCTGAACTGAGAAATGCTATGGCAGACAAAACAGCAAAGGCAGTGGCCAGTAGAGTTCAGATCCAAGCCCTAACTCTAATTATGATTTAAATTAGATACAAAAAAAAAAAAAAAAAAAATTATTAGCACAGATGAGTGGGCTAAGATAAAAAGGTCTCATAGTCATATCCAGAAAACTGTTAAAATTATTTATCCAAAGTGAACATTGCATCAAATCACTTTAGATGACACTTCTTGAAGGCTTAAAGAGGTATGAGACAAACTTACATCATGGTTACCCAACTTATCCTGGCTTAAACAATTGTTTGTAATAGCTATTTGTGTTATTGCATTCTTACTTACTGTTTGTATTAGTAGTTACTGTTGTATGATATTATGTACTTGGAATTGCGATGCTTGTGCTCAATATAAACAAGTATAAACTTAGAAATAAGATAGAGAAGGGTTCTTACTTTAAAGACATACAAGATTTGTAAAGAATTACAAATAACCAAAGAAAAGGGGGGATTGAAGAAGGGGCAGTCAATAACTAACTCATGTAAGCACAAGTTAACTATTGGGAGACAGCAAATGTTAGTTCAGACAGAAGATGTTAATTACAAAGCCTGAGAAGCTGAATTCACCCTAATCTTGTCAAGATAGAGGGGACAAGGATCATCTCAGAGATTGCTGAATCATCCCTCAAAGGACTACGCATGCCCAGGGAGAAAGATGAAAAGTTCACTGCGAGGATGACTACTGGCCTTCATCAGAAAGATCCCCTGAGGAAGAGGAGAGGCCTTCCTCAGCGTGACCACCAGGACACACAGCGCATGCGTGGCCCATATGCTAATGACTTCCGAGAAATAATTTGTGTAACCACACCTGTCCCAAGGAATGTGATGAATATTCATAATTTAACCCTTAATACTGTGTTGTAGAGAGCACCAGGTGTGTGTGTTTAGAGGAACGATCCCCACACACCCGGCGCGCCAAATAAAGCAAATACCCACTTCTCTGACTCTGTCTCTGAAGTGTCTCCTGGCCCGGTTGCGGCACGATTCAATGTAATAACACTGAAGAAGTTTCACAGCTGCGCTGTGCTAGGCTTTGGTTCTGAATCCCCAAACTGGATAATTAGGGCAAGGAATTACAGCTTTTTCCAGTTTTGCTTTAAAAAAAATTTTAGAAAGGGATCATCCTGCAGGCTGCAAAAGCTTCCCTGATCTTCTTTCTGTGGGGAAGTAAGACCGTGATAACAGCATGCTTGCGAGGGTCACGGGTGCTGGTGCTGGGAATGAGAGTGGTCTGCTTAGACCGGGGGGAAAACAATGCAGCCGTTGCCTATGCGATGTTAACTTTAAGGTAATATCCCGTATGATTTAGTTATTAAAATGCTGAAGATTAACAGTTAAGGATGCCTTCTGCTTTGGAAGGTAGTGTTTGCGTGCAACGTAGAAGACAGGCTGGTCCTATGCACTTGCAGGCTTCCTGTGATTATACGTTTGTTCAATGCTTGAGCTCCCTGTACCGTGGAAAGTGAATGGCTACTGCTCTTCCACTTCACTAACCTCTTTGCTGATTCGGTTAAGCCATTTGTCTCCTGCCTCTGTGTGGACCACATCCAATAGAAGAACTGCTGAGGAAACAAATCAGCCCAAACTAAAACATACTGAAGGTTGTTAATGGCAAGTAGTGGCCCATCTCCTTCACCCATCGTCTTCCATGCTGTATCCCACTTCTTCAGGGAGCTCTGTAAATATCTTGTGTTTTGGGTATAGAAAGAATTCCTATCATGCAAGAAAAATCAATGTTCTGGCCTGTGTTTGGGGTATCTGGTAATCTGCTTCTGTAGGAGTTCAGTGGGGCAGATGGATTTCCTTAAACTATTACTTTTCTCTGAAGCCGATTATGTTTTAACTGTTTACTCTCCCTCCAGTGCCGTGCGTTCCATGATCTTTCACCGCAAGCTGGGATGCTTTTCCTAGTCGTGCCTAAGGAGTCAATTATCGGGTTGTCTGAAGCAGGAAATTCTGGTGAATCTGTAAGTACTGTGGAAGCTGTCTGTACACTAAACTGTACTTGTAATTAGTTTCTCGTTTACTAGACTCTTTCCCATCCCCCCTTTCCTTCTCAATAGGGCACAGTAGGCTACTTTGGGTTTTGTGGCGCTATAATCTTTTGCCTCTAGCTTGTAATGGAGTTGAGCTTTTTGACTAAAAGCAGTGATATAAACCAATGCTCATCCCTGGGTATGTACTTCTGGTGCAAAATGCAGTGTTGTTTTGGAGCGCAGTCTGGTGCTTATTGTCATGGTTTAGAGTAAGAGTAGTAGTACTTCTTCTAACACGGAGAAGAGGGCTTGGGGTTTTTGGCACGTCAGGGGTGAGGAAGGACAAAGCTTGTTGAGGGGTGCTGAAAGCTTTGCTTTTAACTATGAAAGTCAAGTTCAAAGACTTTGTAAACCCACGCAAAAGGCAGCCTAAAGTTTATTTTCCACCAGGATTGCTTATGTTGCCTGAAGACACAATGGGGGCTTTAACCCGGAGACAAAGTCAGCTTCAGTGGCTGCTTTTTTGCTTGTTGCTGTCTAGCTTGAAACAAATTGCCTAGCTCTCTTTTTCCCCTGTAGTGTGCATAATTGGTCTTTGTAGCTTTGCTTGGAAAGCTTCAGTTGCCGGCGGTCAGATGGACATTGATTTGACGTGCAATGGTTGAATTGCTAGGGATTGCCTAGCTGCTTTCTCTGGGTGGTTCTTCTCTGCTCTCATTCCTTCCCTTCCTGCCCTCTCCCCTCTTTGTGTTTTGCTTTTTTTTTGTGGTGTTTTTTTTTTTTTTTTTTACTTATTTATGGGTTTGTACTTCCTTCTCCAGCTTCTTGGGCATGTAATGATTGTTGGCGAGAAGTGTGTTGCTCACCTGGGCCTGACCAATGGATTCCGGATGGTTGTGGATGAAGGGCCCGAGGGTGGGCAGTCTGTCTATCGTATACATCTACCTATTCTGGGTAGCCGTCAGTTGGGCTGGCCACCTGGCTAAGATTTTGGCATCGCAAGAGTTGCTGCACGTGTACAAATTTCCACTGAATGGATTTCGTCTGTTGCCCATCAATCTAGCCGCTGTCGATGTGTAATTTTTTGTGACGTGTCTGTGGAAGGTAATAAAAGCCTTGAGCAGCAGTTGCACAATAAAGATTTGTCATGGGGATATCATCTCCGTCTTGCGCGTCTTACTGAAGGGAAGTAGTTCTTCAAGTTCAAACAGTGTCTTCCCGGACTGCAAGTATGTGGAATGTTTCAGCCGGATAACAGCATTTCATTGATAGATAGTGATTTGTCCGGTCATTTAAAGCATGATGCTGAAAGCACTTAGCAGTCTCCCAGGTCTTGTAGGAAGCAGAGTCTTAGCTCTTTGGCAGTGGTACGCCAACGTACAGAAAGCCCGTGCAGGCTGCTGCTAACACTGTAGAAGATACTGTATGTGAGGCTACAGGCATGCCGTCCAAGTGGTTTTTCAGCATGGTGCAATGTGTTGGAAGCATTCACCTCCTACTTTATGAATAGCTGTGTGATAAGGTCCCATTGATATCCCTTTTTTGGTGAGAAGGGATATGGTAGGAGAAAGCAATGGGTCTGACTGGCAGCTGTGGTGCTTCCATAGCACAGTGGAATCTCTCTTTTGTCAATTTAGGGCAGCTGTCCTGGCTCTGTCCCCTCCCAACCTCTTGCCCACGCCCAGCTTACTTGACTCTGTGGGTGGGGATGGTTGGAGTGGCAGCCTCCATGCTGTGGGAGAAGTGCTCCACAGTAGCTGAAACATTGATGTGTTATCAACACCCTTCTATTTACAACTGGAAAGCAGAGCACTATGAGGACTTCTACGGGGAAAGTTACCCCTATCTCAAGCCAGACCCAAACAAAAACTACATTGCAGGGAGACAGCAAATTTCAGCTTGTTTTAACAGCTATTAAAAAAGGGAGATAGGCATTGGAAAAGAGGGCGGTCCCTCATTGCCCTTGAATTCTATGTTACAGAGGCATGTTAGGCACTCACTGAAAGGCATCTTCATTTCAAGATCCCCAAGAAATTGGGTGAAGTTTGGTGACGCGGTTGTGTAAATAACCCAAGGACTTCACCTTTATTTAATCGTCCCAGGGCGGAGATTGAAATGATTTACCGGAAGTAGATGGAAACTGCACTGGTGCAGTGTTTGCTTACTGAATGGCTGAGGTAGGTAACGCCTATTGTTCTGTCTATGTACCTAGAAGGTGTTCCTGCTTTCAGGGGGGTGGGGGAATTTTGGAAAAGCTAGGTAAGGCTTATACATTCTGAGAGACTGGGTGATTGCCATACGCTTTAGAAATTTGTGGTGCCTTGTGGAATTTTACGTCCCGCCTCACAGGCAAGGTTTTTGATACTTTGCTCCTAACTGAAGAGAGCCAAGCATTATGAAACCGAGATCCACTGGAGAATTGTAGGATCCAAGAGCAGCCCAGGTGTGAAGGGACCTCAGAAGATCATCTGGTCCAGCCTTTTCTTGGAAAGGGAGCCTAGATTAGATTATCTAGCACCCTTTCCAATAGTATCTTGAAAACCTTCATCGATGGGGACTAGTGCAACCTCTGCCCATTGTCCCTTGTCTTCTCCATGTGGCTCCTTGTGAAGAGACAGCCTGTGTCCTCTTTGTAGCCTCTTTTAAGTACTGGAATACTGTGATGAGGTTCCCTCTGAGCCTAGGCAGGTGCCTAACAGTTTGCAACGAACTCCTTTCTCTTTGCTAGCCTTCATGCAGCCCATAGCTGCTTTTAGATGCTCCTCCACAGCTTTCCGATCATGCCTAACCCATTTTTCCAAGAACTTACGACTCGGGCTTATCCCATGCTTCTGTAAGTAGCCATCACTTGCCATCCTGCCAACTACGCCAAATTTGTGCAAATGGGTGTTTTAGGTCGCTTAAAGAATCACCGGCAAAGGTATCAGCAAAAGCAGGTTTTGTATAAAGGTGAAAGCTCAACAAAGTTTGTTGGCATGGTTCATTTTACTACTACAAAATGCTTAAGGCACGCACAGAAAAATGAAACTAAAGTCTAAAATCAATCAATCTAAAACCAAAATCAACTCACAAATTATCTATGTGGCAGCTGGGTTGGGGTGAGGGAGGAAAGGGTAAGTATAAAAAAAAATAAGGAATACACCCCCGCTGTGTCTTCTCCACGTGGCTCCCTGTTAAGAGACAGCCTCTGTCCTCTTTGCAGCTGCCTTTTGAGAGCCAGAATACTGTGATGACGTTCCTCCTGAACCTTCTCTTTTCCAAGGGAGAAAAAACCCAACTGCTTCAGGATTTCCTCATAGGGCAGGTTCTCCAGCCCTTTGATCATCTTCATGGCCCTCCTTGGAACCGTCTCCAGTCTGTCTCTTTTTTTTTGAATTGTAGGGACCAGAACTGGACACAGTGCTCCAGATGCAGCCTGGGGAGGTGGCCTCTGTGAGAAGAGGCCAGGGTCTGCCCTGCGAAGGACACAGCTAGTTCCTGCCAGCTAGGCACTGGACTCCCTGAGGGCCAAAGCTAAGCAACTCAACAAAGCTGGTGGCACCCCTGTGTAAGCATGTTTAAGAAAGGGCAAAACACTGTCTGGGGCAGATATTTCCCTGCTGCCCTTAGATCTAGCAGGTGACTATGTCCTGAAGGAACTTTTTCATCCTATTTTCTTCCCCTGTCCTTTTGGGGAGGGGCAGTGAGAGAACAGCTGGTTGGGCCCCTGGCAGTCAGCCAAGATCCGGCATCAGAAAGCCTTAAAAGCGGATTTGTCAATGTAGAAGTAGAAGGGGGTTGGTGGCTTAGAGACTGATAGTGATCGGGGTAGGAACAGGACGTTTTGGGAGTAGCAAAGTCCATCAATATCTGGGGATCCAGTCACTTTGAGAGGGGGAAAGTTTCAATGGAAAAAGCCTTCTTTCTGAGCAATAAGAGGTTCTTGTGAGAAAAAGGATCTAGTCTCCATTTTTTGCACTTGGTAATACAAGTGGCAAAGATCTGGAACTCCTGCATTGAAAAGGATGCCACTGAGCCGAGCCCGTTGGGTGCTCTTTGTGTGTTTGTGTGTGTGTGTGTGTGTGTTGGAAACCCAGGACCAGCTATAAAGATGCCATGGAGGATATGTGAGAGTGGTCTGGCTAACCTTGATTAAGACAGGGCCTTAGGGAAGGCAATGCCTTGATGTGAAGGGTAAAAGGACAATAAGTAAGGCTGGCAATGTCATTCCCAACCCTTTTGTCGAGAGGGATTAGGACAGAACGTTGGTTTGACTGAAGCGCAGGCACCAGTCCATCTTCTATAACTGCAACTTCAGCAGCAAAGGATACCCAAAGCTGAGAATCAGGCACCAATGGTGCTGCATTGGGTGTGGCTGAGATGGAGCTCGTTTCCCTACAGGAGCTCTCTCAGTGCCATGCTTTGCATTGGTTGCTAGAAAGGTGTTGATAACACCCCAGTGTTTTGGCTACTGCTGAGCAGTGTTGGCACAGCATCAGCGCTGTCTCTCCAACATTCTGCCCCCCATCAGTAGGCTGTGGGTGGGCGAGATCTTGGGAGGAGACCCAACCAGGACAGCTGACCCAAACTATCTGGAGGGATTTTCCATACCATATGACATCAGGTCAGATATAAAAGCTAAGAAAAGGAGGAGTAAGCGGGGGCATTTCTCATTTACAGTGTTTGCCTTCCAGAGAAACCCCACTTATCAGAAAGTGGCCGGAAAGTGATTGCTGATGGAAAGTAAAGGGCAGTAAAGAATAATTTTTTTTTCCCTTTCACCTCTTTGCTTGTTTGTGTGCAAACGTTTGCTTTTACTTTAGTAAACTGCCTTATCTCAACCTTTGAGTTGTTTTCCATCTTATTTTCTCTCCCCTGTTCAGCTGAGAAGGGGAGTGATATGTGCAGCTTGGTGGGCAGCTGGCATCCAGACAAGGTCAACCCACCACAGTCCTTTTTGGAACCCAATGTGGGCCGAGACAATAGCAGTTATATATCTTGCATGGTAGAGTAATAGGAGGTATTGAGTAGCAAGCTCCTGTGGGGGACATGGAGTTTGTCAGGTGCACCGTTTATCTCTTTGTTTTATTGAGTTTGGGAACATGTTAATACAAACAATGGCTCTGTGCTTTGCTGTGACATTAATGGCTTTGTCATGCAAGTGAATCTGTTTTCTGGGGACAATGAGGGAATACCTCTCCCTCTCCCTACCTGGGATTGATGTGGATGGTTTTAGAATGCAGGCTCCTGCGTTCCTTGTTCATCCTTATGTAAGCTGTTGAATACCATTAATACTATTAACTAATACTGTTGGTACACTATGGGGTTTGTGGAATCTGGTGTCATCCTGGTGTAAGACAAAACAAACTGTAGGTGAGGAGATACTGAAATGTGCCCTGAAGCGGCTGGTCCCTGGGTGGCAGTGTGTGTGGAAGGATTTGGGCAGGTTCCTAGAGTGGTTATCATCTCCCATTGCCTGGGACTTTACACCTGAACAGGCAATGAACCCTGGCAAACTGACGCGTCACCTGATAAAAGTGTGCCTTGCCTACCCCAATGAAACCCAGCAGCTTCTCGTCCTGTACTGGGGCCTGGCCTGTGCCTATAGAGCCACAGTTCAGTACTGTCAGAAGACTGTGGCTGAGGCAGGGACCCAAACAACAACAACTGCAGTAATTTCCCCCAGAAGTGACAAAGAAAAGGCAGATAAGGAGAGCCAAGGAGCGATCAGCAAGACTCACTCGCCTTTTAATAGTCCCATATGGCCAGTGCAAAAGTCTGATGGAGGGTGGAGGTTAACAGTAGACCATCGTGGCCTGAAGGAAGTAATGCCCTCACTGAGTGCTGCTGTACAGGACATATTAGAGCTCCAATATGAACTGGAGTCAAAGGCAGCCAGGTGATATGCTGCACTTGGCATTGTCAATGCATTTTTCTCAATTCCTTTGGCAGCAGAGTGCAGACCACAGTTTGCTTTCACGTGGAGCGGTGTCCAATACACCTGGAATTGACTGCCCCAGGGGTGGAAACACAGCCCTACCATCTCTGATGGTCTGATCCAAAGTGTACTCGAAATGGGTGATGTCCCTGAACATTTACAATTCATTGATGACATCATTGTTGTGAATAGTTAAAAAAACCCGGTATTCACAGACAAAAACTCTCTAATTAAAGTTAAAATGTGGTATGTTTATTACGCCAGCGGGCGGCACGGGAGTCGCCTCCTAGAGTCGTGCCAGCTGCTTACACGGTTTTTTGCCCTCTATTTATTTCACAAAGTGTTACATATTAATCATATACATATCTCCAGCACCTCCCATTCCTGCTTCCTTTTAAAATGAGGTTACTAGTCCTTTGTGTGTGCACATTTCTGTTCTTGATTTGGGTCGGTGGTCTTGATTTGACTCAGTGGTCTTGAAAGATGAAGTCAGGGAACTCTTCATCACCATGAACTTTCTACCTTCTATTGTGGGCAAGCCTTGGCAAGCCTTCTGGAGATGGTCCATACCTCCTGGCTGTATTTGATCATGCAATCTAGGTGCTAGCTATAATTCTATCATCTTTTGTCCTTATGACAGTTCATTTACTATAAGCAAAGTTTCAGACAGGTACATAATAGTGAATAGCACTATACTTCTTGGCTAAATTTCTAACTCTTTGTTAACTTATCTTTTGGTTCAATCAGTACAAATTGCTTCTAACTCCTAGCTAAAGTTTAACTCTTCATAATCTTGACTCATTTCCCTACTCCCTCTGCACGATTAGTAAATTCTTTTACTAATATATACATTCTTCTTCATATATCTGGTTTGTACGGTAGGTGTCTCCCAAGAGTGTACCATATGCTCTTGATATTGAAGTTAAGGTAGTTACTTGTCGCAGCATTCTCCAGTTCCAAACAAGTATTATGACAGATAAAATCAAACTTATGCTGACTAAAATAAGTAAAGCAATGATTGGGTGAACTAGGGCATTAAGCAAGCCGGTTGCCGTTGGGGACCACCCAAGGAGCACATTCCACCGATGATGAGATTAGTCTTCTTTCTAACCTTTTAAATACTCTCTTTATGGTCTCTGTGTCATGATGTATCATAATCAAAGTTTTCTTTCCCTCATTTCTAACCTCTTTAAGAACTTCCTTTAGTTCATTGTGTTTCAGCAATTGTGTGACCAAGGTTAAGTTCATTCCTCTAGGCACAGGCAGTATTTCTTGCACAGTGGTCAAATTTGCTTCTGTGTGTTGGTGCAATATGACAGGTGCCTGATAGGAAGTCACATCCTTTGATTTTGACAAAGTTACAAATGCGTAAGTTAAACTTTCATTCACAATTATTTCGTCCACCATTATAGTAGGGCATGCTGTTCTAAGGCAGACACAGCCTTGTCCTGTATACACAAGCAGGGTTGTTTGGTTAATGGGATGCATTTCAAAGTGACAAATGCTTTGCTCTGTATCCAGACAGATGTCTTTGCTATCCTCTATATTTCCTTCACATATGAACCCTAGTTGCTCTCTCATAGAGCAGGGTTCTAAGTTAATAGTTTGCTATTTTCCTTTTAACCTTTCATGCCCACACTCTGTGTTCAGAAGGATATAATATGGTCCTCTCATGGTTTAATCCTAAAGCGACAATTGGGTGTATTAAACTCACTGATGCCTTGTGTATAGTTAAAATGAAGGCTGTTACCATACTTGTCACGGGATTATAGGTGAAATTAACTAAAATCCACCAGAGTTGGAGTTCTCTCTCCAAATCTGAGGCATTGTCCCAGACAATTTTACGAATTTCAGCAGGGAATATGCCTTCTTCCCCTTCCCTAATGATTGAAGCAGCCACTGATTGCATCCACAGCTGTGCCTGTATACATCCAAGGGCCAAAGAAATGTTTTTTCTAGCTGTGCCTAGAGCATTAATTATTACCTCATGGTCCTGTTCTTCTGTGTTTTCCCACTCGGGTAATATTTTGGACAATTTCCATTGGCTAGTACCCAATGCCAATAAAGAGGATTGCAAAGGTTGCTGTAATTTGACTATATTACTCCCAATCGCTGTCAATTTATTCATTAGTACTTCTGAATCCATGGTGTTCAAAACCCCCAGTCCTGTTCCCAATAACCCAGTAAAGTCTCTCTTTTGTCTAGACATATGG
Source organism: Aphelocoma coerulescens (assembly GCF_041296385.1). Lineage (NCBI taxonomy): Eukaryota > Metazoa > Chordata > Aves > Passeriformes > Corvidae > Aphelocoma > Aphelocoma coerulescens. Next base: position 5,148,806 of record NW_027184080.1, on the reverse strand, counting down.
GGCATATGCTTCTGCAGCCAGGTGGTCCAATCCATAAAGGAAGTTTTAAGAAAAGGGGTACACTTGGGTCAAATAGCTGATGTGTTTACATGCATTGCCATTTCTACCTGCTTTAAAGACCATTCTGGATTAACCAACAACTTTTGAATTCTTGTCTTCTTAATAGCATATGGCCCAATTTTGGTAATTATGGGAGCTAAGGGTTCTAAGAGGGTTTGAATTGGAGTGGCCGTGGTCTCTCTTGGTGTTGGTGGAGTTGTCTTAACCTTAGTTTGAGTACAAATTTGGGTTATGTTAAAGTCAATTTTAAAATCTTTAACTGCACATCCCTCTATTTTAAGTCTGAACTCAGAACAGCTAGTTAAGCATTTGTCACAGCATTCTGGGCCAATTTGGATAAATTTCATGGGTTCTTGGTGAGCTTCATGGAATCCGTCTTGAACGAATGCATATTCACATCCCCAAATGTTATTTCCTTGCCAAACAGTTGCATTTGTAACTCTTAACATCTGACCCAGAGGCTGACGGGAGTAAGGGTCATAAGCTTTTCCTTGGCACTTATACACACCAGTCACCTTATATGTATGCGGTATTACACTACCTACAACAGTGGTTATAGCAATAGTCACAAAAACTACAACCCCCCAAATTGTACCTACTTGATTATCCATTTTAAAATGTTAAGCTATTCTAACATTTTACCCACACACGCTATTTACTTTCCCGAGTAGGTTTTAATTTCAGTTCGTTGTCACCAGGGGCGACTCTCGAATTCTTCAGGAGCTTTCTTTACTCTGGTGTGATGAATCCAGGCACTCTGTTCCTTGATCTTGATTGCGGTGAAGGTGGTGAGGAGCACCTGGAATGGTCCTTCCAACTGCGGTTCCAGAGTCTTTTCTGCAAAAGACTTGACATATACATAATCCCCACATTGTATATCATATACTGGCCCATCCAATTCTCTGCTTCGAGCCCCACCAATTATCTGCTTCGAGCCCCAGCCACATTTCTCAATTTCTCTAAGTTGTGTGTTTAAGGCCACCATATATCTGTGTAGGGTTTCTTCCCCTGCTTGAGTGGGAGTTGTCCCCTCTTGGACCCCATATGGTCTTCCATACAATATTTCAAAAGGACTTAGTTTTTCTTTTGTTCTTGGTTTGGTCCGAATTCGTAATAATACTAATGGAAGAGCCTGAGGCCAAGGTAATTTTGCCTCTTGTCCTAATCTAATAATTTGTTGTTTAATCAAATGGTTCATTTTTTCCACCTGGCCACTAGACTGAGGATGATATGGAGTGTAAAGTTCCCAGTCTATGCCTAGGTGGCGGCTAATTTGCTGCACAATTCTTGAAATAAAGTGTGGCCCTCTATCTGAGGACATTGTGGCTGGGACCCCAAAACGTCGTATTATTTCCTGTAACAATACTTTTGTTACTTCTCATGCTCTGACAGTTCTGGTAGGGAAAGCTTCTAGCCATCCTGAAAAGGTATCTGTTAACACCAAAAGGTATTGATACCCTCCTTTCCTGGGCGACTCTGAGAAATCAATTTGCCATTGCTGCCCAGGCCCATAGCCTTTCCCAATTTGTCCAAGCTTTGGTTTAGGAATATTCTTGGGATTAGTTTGGAGGCAAAGACTACATTGATGGGTTACTTGAATTACTGTACCTCGCAAATTTCTGGCTACAATTCTGTCTCTTAAGTAGTTATACAAAGCATCTATTCCCCAATGCGTTTTCTCATGTTCCTCTTTCACTAATGGCCATAACATGTAAGAGGGGATTACAAGTCTTCCTTTCCCTTCATCTGTGATAGCCCACCCTTCTTGGTTATAACTTCCATTTTGCTGTGCAATAAGTTTTTTATCCTTTTTATTATACCTCGTCTTGCCTTCAATGGAAATTTGTCCCTCTGGGATTAAGGCTGCTTCTACTGTCTCAATAGTTACCTCACTTTTAGCTGCTTCTTTTGCCTTTCTGTCCGCCAACTCATTCCCTTCTTCCAATTCAGAGCTCACTTTCTGGTGTGCTTTGATGTGCACAATGGCCACTTTTTCAGGTAGTTGAACTGCCTCCAATAATTTTATTATTTCTTGTGCATGTTTAATGTTTTTTCCTTGTGAGTTTAGCAGTCCTCTTTCTTTCCAAATGGCCCCATGTGCATGAACCACCCCAAATGTGTACCTTGAGTTTGTATAAATATTGATTTTCTTTTATTTTGCTAGTTCTAATGCTCGGGTTAAGGCAATTATTTCAGCTTTCTGTGCAGAGGTGTTGGTTGGTAATGGTCCAGACTCTATTACTTCTCTGTTTGTGGTAACTGCATACCCAGCATGTCTTTTCCCACTGATGACATAACTACTCCCATCAGTGAACCAGGTCTCAGTGTCCTCGAGAGGGGTGTCCTTCAGATCCGGGCGGCTGGAGTAGGTGGCTTTGATGGTCTCCAGGCAATCATGGATCACTGGTTCTCCCAGACTACCACTGAGGAAAGAAGCTGGGTTCACAATATTAGTTACCAGAATTTCTACATCATCTTGTTCTACCATTATAGCTTGATATTTCAGGAATCTCTGTGGGGAAAGCCAGTGTCCGCCTTTCATCTCCAGGACTGCTGACACTGTGTGGGACACTAGCACAGTCATCTTCTGGCCCAGGGTGAATTTGCATGCTTCCTGGATGTTCACTGCCACTGCTGCAACAGCTCTGAGGCACCCTGGCCATCCCTTAGCTGCTGCATCTAGCTGTTTAGAAAGGTAGGCGACTGCCCTGCGATACGGGCCCAGGTCTTGTGCTAGTATTCCCAAAGCAATCCCCTGCTTTTCGTGGGAAAACAAAAAAAATGGCATACTCACATCTGGAAGTCCCAGGGCTGGAGCTGACATGAGGGCCTTCTTTAGTTGGTCGAAGGCTTGTGTAGTTTCTTTTGTCCATTGTAGGTCTCTGTTTCCTTCCGCAACCAAAGCATATAAGGGTTTAACCAGCAACCCGTAATTATAAATCCACAGTCTACGCCACCCTGTCATGCCCAAAAAGGTTCTCAGTTCCTTTACTGTGTGGGGTTTTGGGGTCTGGCATATTGCTTCCTTGCAATCCTGTCCTAAGGTTCTTTGTCCAGCACTGACCTCATAGCCCAAGTACACAACTGTTTGCCTCACCATCTGGGCTTTCTTCTGGGATACTTGATATCCCTGTAGACCCAAAAAGTTTAAGAGGCTTACCGTCCACTCCACACAAGTCTCTTGAGTTTTAGTAGCTATCAGGAGGTTGTCCACATATTGTAATAGCTCTCCTTCTCCTGATGGGGTTTCCCAGGATTCCAGATCTCTTGCAAGTTGCTCCCCAAATATTGTGGGGGAGTTCTTAAATCCTTGGGGTAGCACAGACCATGTGAGCTGAACTTTGCGTCCAGTTCTGGGGTTTTCCCATTCAAATGCAAAAATTTTCTGGCTGGCCTCATGGAGAGGAAGGCAAAAGAAAGCATCCTTTAAATCTAAAATGGTAAACCAAGTTAGTTCGGGTGTTAAACAGGTTATCAAAGTGTAAGGATTGGCAACCACTGGGTACAAATCTTCTGTTATTTTGTTAATAGCTCTTAAATCCTGTACTATTTGGTATGATCCATCAGGCTTTTTAACAGGCAAAATAGGAGTATTGAATTCAGACTGACACTCTTTTAATAGCCCTATCTGCAAGAAGTTTTCAATTGTAGGGCTAATTCCTTCCCTGTCTTCCTTCAGAGGATATTGTTTAATTCTAACTGGCTGTTTCCCTTCTTTGAGCTTGATTTGCACTGGGAGTGCATTCTTTGCTCTCCCTGGTATATTAGAAGCCCATACCCCAGGAAATACCTGATCCATTATTTTCTTGTTGATCTCTTCTTCACTTTCAACCTTGATTTCATTTGTTATTAGCATCAGGCTTAATAACTCCACATATTGCTGATCTTTTACCTCCAAAGTAACCTCCCCATTTTTGAATATTATTTTTGCCTCTAACTGCTCCAGTAAATCCCTTCCCAAAAGTGCTGTTGGAGCATTAGGCATGTATAAAAACTTATGAATTCCCCATTGTTTCCCAAGTTTGTATTTCAGTGGTTTGCAAAAATATGCTCTTTCAGATCGGACAGTCGCTCCCTGTACCATGACATAATTATCTGTTATTGGTATTAAAGCTTCATTTAAAACCGAGTATGTTGCCCCTGTGTCTATCAGAAATTCTATTTCTTTTTCTTTGTTCCCTAGTTTGATTATAACCAGAGGTTCCCCTAGGGTGAGAACCTCCGATCCCCCTCAGTCTTTTTTAGCAAACAGCCCCTCCCCTTTCCAGTCTCCTCTTCTTTGAGCATCACCTTTTCTTCATTCTGGGCACTAATTCTTCCAATGTCCAGTTTTCCTGCAAAAAGCACATTGGTCTCTCCCCAGCCATGGTGGTCCTTGCCTGTGTCTCTCTTTCTCCCCTTCCTTCACCATTGCCACTAATTCTCTCATCCCTTGCTTACACCCTTCTTCCCAGTTGCTAAAAACTCTCCATGCCTCTTCTAACAAAGTGTCTTAAATTTCGTGTGGTCAGGCCCCGTATCTTCTGGAGTTTGCGCCTAATGTCCCCGGTAGATTGCCCTATAAATAAGCTTACTAACTGTTGCATCCCTTCCTCAGACTCAGGGTCTAGTGTTGTATGATGACGCATCGCATCTTGCAAATGTCCTAAAAATTCAGAGGGTGCTTCCGAGGTGTCGCGGGTTGGGTTTGTAACCGGGCGGAAACACCAATTTAGTGTAGTGGTTTGGTCTAAAATACTCATTACTGTTTATTTTCTGTGAGATAAGAATTAGGGGAAATGCAAAGCAGGCACCAACTTGAATGAATATAAAGAAGTTTATTAACAGACCTAAAAGAAGAAAAGGAAAAAAAATTATACCACCTTTAGAACTCTCCTCCTCCCCCCACCTTCCTCCCTTCTCCCACTGACAATGTAAAGACAACCCTTTAAGATGTTCAGTCTGTGTACCACTTCCATAATAACCTTGTTCAGTCCATTTAGAAAGAGAAGTCTCTTTTTGCTCGTGCTATGAAAACAGTATCACACCGAGACAGCCACCCACTTCCAAATATTGTTCAGTCCATTTAGGAAGAGGAATCTCTCTGCTTACGATGTGAGTCCCTTCCCCCGACTTGCAGCTTTTCCCGCAACTGCTTTCGAGGGTCCACTCTTGAAAGTTTTCTGGGGTACAATTTTAAGGTTGAGCTGTTCAGAAACAAAGAAAAACAGAGGCCCTTCTCCTTCCCTGGGAGCAAAGGGTCATCTTCATCTTTAAAACTATCTCTGGAAGCATCTCTAGGAATTGAGGTTTTTCTCCTTTCCTCTTTGGAGCAAAAGTCCTCATCTGGTTCATCTGGTTCATCTCTCTCTGTCCAAACTTCTCATGAAATTACAGCTGCGTCAGCATCTGCCTATCTCAGCGCAGGTGCTTCTGCTTATGAGTTGAACACTCCACCCCCCATATCTTCATGAAATTACAACAGGATACTCTGATATATCATAGCTTCACAACAGACTTTCAGCTTTAAGCATCTCCTCTCTCTCTTCCCTCAGGTTTTCAGCTCTTCACAGCAATAAAAGGGTTAATCTCACCTCGGCCTTACAGCTGGAATGTGGCTTATCACTGTTGGTCACCTGACCTCTGTCGGACAGAGGTGCCGCTTTGCTGAATCTCGGCCGCAGTGGAGAGGGGGGGTTCCGAGCCGCTCCGGCTGCCCACGGCAAGGCAGTGGGGGGGGTTCCATGGCTGGAACAGGCCCATGGCTCCAGGCTGGCCGTGGCCCGGCCCGGCCTGGCCCAAGCAGGGCCTGGTCGGGCCTGCTGGCCCCTGCACGGGGCCTGCAGCCACCTGTCCCAGCGCCGGAAACGAGAGAGAGCTGGGGTGGGAGTTTGTCTATTCTTAAGTGTGTATCACAGAGGCGGTCACAACTTTAAGTGGCTTAAAGAATTGTCCATATTCAAACTGGCCAGCTGATAGGTTCTATCAGGTCCCAGAGGAAGCTGTAAGCACCCCTTAGCAAGGATATCCCTTCCGGGACTATGCTTGCTAACCTATGACACGAGGGGCCTTGCTTAATTGCATATAGGGCTGACCAGTTTATAGTTTTAGGAATTGCCCTCTCCATCTCTTTTGCTATAAAATCTTGATAATTCATTAAGTTTTCTATATCCACATCATCATTAGGATTCCATTGTGGATCTTGGAGAGGAAAAGCATCTTTAACTCTCCTCTGTTCTATTTGATGAGCATCTTCTGCTAAATTCCCTGCTGCTTTCAAAATTAATCGTCTTTCTGCTTCCGTGAAGGCATCTAACAACAGCTGGAGATCCAACCAGTCAGGTCGATGCTGCTTAACCATAAATTTGAATTTCTTTGCAACCCTTATTGGGTCGTTCCTATACTGCTTAGCAATTTTTTCCCAAGCCTCTAAATACGGTGTAGAAAAGGGGATTTTAACCAACATTTTTCTCCTTTCAGAAACTACTCCCTCCCTCAAGGGTGCTTGTATAATTTTCTTAGTTTGTTTTTGAGCCCAGGATGCTACAGGACCCCTTGGAGAGAGCAGTTCCTCCTTCTCACTGTCACTACTAGGCAATGGTATAGACTCAGGGGTGAAGGTGAGAGGTGGAATAGAAGTTGAAGTTGGAGCCGAAATCAGAGTTGATTTGGCTGTGCTTGTAGCTGGAGCTGGAGTAAAAGCTGTGATAGCTTTAGTTAAAGTATGAGCTGGAGTTGAAATAGAGATTGGAGTGGGGGGTGAAATAGAAATTGGAGTTGATCCTTCCCCAGAGAATGAGGTGGAAGATGCAGTAGGGATCAGGGCTGCTTCTCCCCCCAGCCCCCTTTGCCTCGCGGGTGGTAGTCTAAACAGATCCCCCAGCTCTTGTTCCTGTGTGTCAACTGGATATACTTTATCAGGGTGTGTGCAGTGTTGATTTATTGAACATGTACTGCAACATCGCTTAAGCTTTTCCTTCTTAGCCTTATCTTTTTCGAGGGCCAATACTAAGGGATCAGAAGGGGCCCCAATTCCACAATCCCTCTGCCACTCAGGAAGGTTCAGGAGGGAGAAAAACAAATGAGCATATATCACTTCTTCCCATTTATGCTCCCGCCTTAGGAAAAGCATAAACTGTAGCAGGGTTTCATAATCTAGAGTCCCAGTTGGTGGCCATTTGACATTTCCCTCAAGCTTATAGAGTGGCCACCATTGTGTACAGAACTTAATAAGAGCTTTTTTATTCTCTGTGCCACCATAACCCACCAATTCTTTCCAGAGTGATAAAATGCATCCTAAAGGGCTAGTTCTGGGGATCTCTTTACTCTGGTTAGCTCCCATTATTTTCCTTTAATAAACCTCATTCTTTTTATCCCTTTGCTTAGGTTGCATTTATAGCTTTTGACATAAGATGGCAGTGTTAGTCTAAAAATACATCACAGTTCGGGCCATTTTATGGTGAACACTGGGTGTTACAGTGAACACCGTTCCGCCATTGCTAAAATACACACACCACAATCACAATAAAAAAAACCACACACACAACACAGCGTTTGCTTTTAAACATCCACCACACTTGCTTTGTTTTTCCCCGGTTGCCTGAGAACGGAACCGCGGGTCCAAACTCCTCTCTCGCTTCGTGCTAATAGCATGTCTCAACAAGCTCTCACACAGTCCCTCTCACAGTCAGGACACACTTACAACAACATAACAACCATAAATAAGATTTGCCTTTAAAACTGCTAGCCCCAAATTGCTGGCAGACCCAGCCCTCTATGGCACAACAGATGGCAGAATTCCCCTTCTGCTGGTCGACCAAGCCCTCTACGGCTCTCTCCCTCTGCTGGTAACTAAATACCACTGACTAAATACCACTGCATCTTGCAAGCACACTACACAGGCATGAGTTGTGCGTAGGATCTCTCCTATGACTTACCAATAGCGTTCCCTGACCATACGTATGCCTTACAGGTCACTGTAAACTATTTTAGTATTTTCCTTTAAACATACCGTTTTGTCCGGAGTTTTAGTAGTCAGGAGTCCTTGTCTGCTGCTGGATGAACAATCCGGGCAGTGGAGCCCTCTCGCCAGGAATATCCTGGGGGCACCCTGAGGAGTCCACCAGCCCGGGCTGGTCTCACAGCCAAACAGAACTGTCTCCTGCCTGGCTCGCCAGAATAAATCGTTAAAAAACCCGGTATTCATGGACAAAAACTCTCTAATTAATTAAAGTTAGAATGTGGTATGTTTATTACGCCGGTGGGCAGCACAGGAGTCACCTCCTAGAGTCGTGCCAGCCGCTTACATGGTTATTTGCCCTCTATTTATTTCACAAAGTGTTACATATTAATCATATACATATCTCCAGCACCTCCCATTCCCGCTTCCTTTTAAAATGAGGTTACTAGTCCTTTGTGTGTGCACATTTCTGTTCTTGATTTGGGTCGGTGGTCTTGATTTGACTCAGTGGTCTTGAAAGATGAAGTCAGGGAACTCTTCATCACCATGAACTTTCTACCTTCTATTGTGGGCAAGCTTTGGCAAGCCTTCTGGAGATGGTCCATACCTCCTGGCTGTATTTGATCATGCAATCTAGGTGCTAGCTATAATTCTATCATCTTTTGTCCTTATGACAGTTCATTTACTATAAGCAAAGTTTCAGACAGGTACATAATAGTGAATAGCACTATACTTCTTGGCTAAATTTCTAACTCTTTGTTAACTTATCTTTTGGTTCAATCAGTACAAATTGCTTCTAACTCCTAGCTAAAGTTTAACTCTTCATAATCTTGACTCAGTAGGAGGCAGTGAGGCAGAATAAGTGTTTGAGAAAGGGAAAAAGAATAGTTCAGAATGTTCTGAATGCTGGGTTTGCCATAAAGAAAAGTAAGGTCAAGGGACCTGCACAGGAGATCCAGTTCTTTGGAGTCTAATGGAAGGACAGATGTAGTCATGTGCCTATGGATGTGGTTAACAAGATAGTGATCAGGACAGTAGAACAGAACAGCATAACCTTGGAGAAGTAGATTCAGGATGTAATTTCAGCAAATAGAAGTCATGCAAAATGCAAACAGGGTGCCAGGTCAGCTCTGCAAGGCTGACAAAGCAAACGTTATACAAAACAACAGGGGTCGAGGAATAGCCACTTCAAAAGGACACCGGGCATTGAAGACCACCAAAGAAGTCCCCCAAAGAACCATACAAGGACTTCCAATAAGGGGTGCGAGTATATAAAATTCAGTAATATATATATGGGAAGCAAGAGGGGATAGCTAATGAATATGTAATCAGTGTGTATGACAAAATGCTATTTACCCATCGCTCAGGGTAATTACTTGAAGGATCCTCCGAATGACCAGCTGTACTAGTTTGAAAACAAACCAGCTGGAGATTCCAACTCAGAACTAAAATTTGATAGGAAAGTTAAAAGAAAGGCAACGGTATAGAAACACTGACTTAAACATACAGAGTCAGAATACAACCTGACACCCTGTTGGTCAGGGTGGTGGTAGCAGTCCGATTAAATGGTGGCTACAGTCCCGTTGGAGTGATGGATGTGGTTTTGTCGAAGTGGTGATCCTATAGAAAGATCTGGTCTTTCTCTGGAGGTCCAGTAGATGGTATTGAGCTCCTATCCTCTGGGAATCCAGTGGTAGTGCTCTCGTGGTGTTCCAAGCCTCAGATTATATACAGGTAGAAATGTTTGATTCCTCCCCCTGGGCAGGGCATCTCACAATGGGGTGATGTAATTCTATGAGTCATGCTGTGAGACCTTGATGGCCCATTAGCGGAGATAGCTTCCCAGAGGGAGTTATCAGGACTGACTCATGGAGAAGATAAAAACCATTGCCCCACCTATTTTAACAGCTTATGAAGATGGTAATAGAATACATACTTTTGGTTACACCTTTTCATTGTAACCCAAGACACCAGCCCGCTGCAATAAGCAATGCTGTAACGATGTAAAATGACACAGACCCTCCAGGCAGGTGCAAAAGGGAAGTTGTTTATTGAAAAAAACAGGCCTTTTTGAGCAATTAGGCCTTTATCAGTTACATACCTTTGAAACACAACAAGCATAATTCAACCAACCACCATAAGCCATGATGTGAACACGTGATGGTTATATAACTTGTTTTTCTATGGTTATATAACTTGTTTTCTACCTCTATTCCAGCTGAGTCATTCCCAGAGTCCTTTTCTACTTAGCTGAAGCAACAGGAGTAAGCCATGATTTTACAAGGGTAACAAGGCCTTCATTTTGTAAAGTTTTACTTATCCACAACATCTCCCCCTTTGTTTTTTGTGCGAAGGGTTCACGTACCCTAATTCCAAAACAGTCTTCACCTGTAAGGCCATTATCTTATTAAGACTGTCACTGGTCATCTGCTGGACACAGGATAAGATACATGGAATACAGATCACATTTAATAAAAACCCATCAAAAACAACCATGCCACTGACAAAGAGACCCGCAGCATAGGAAAACAAAAAGATGGTGTCCAATGTCCCCAGGAAGAGAGCTGCTGCTTCTGCACTTGGAAGTAAATGACCACTGTTCCAAAGGTCATATGGCTGGAGCTCAGGGGCTGTGCCATTTAGGCAGAAGGTTTAACATTACCAAATGTCTTTCTGGAAGCATGGAACTGGGAATAACTGAAGAAGGTCAGCAGTAACACAACAATATGATGGTGGGTGCAGTGGGACACAAGGCCTCAGCTGGCAGGCTGCCTCTGTAAGCTTCCAGGCACAGCCATGTTCCAGGCAGCCCTACCCCTGCTTCTGCCTTGGCTACGAGGGCTGGATGGAAATTAGGTCATTTTTCCTCTCACTGGGCCTCGTCTTCTAGGAGGCGATCAATGTTTGTCCAGACAAGCAGGTAATCGCTTTAGACCTGTTGGCGATAAAACACATGTGTACCTTCTCCTCTAGGTTAGTAAATCAGCTAGGCCTTGCCACTGCACACCCAATTGTGGATCCTTACGTAAAACTTTAAGAAATTGGTTCCACACACTCAAATCTTCAGAGCAGTATCACTCTGCCCAGGATCAAAATTAATGATCTGCTTTCAAAAATTTTAGTGTAAATATTGCATTATCTAATTGTTCTTGAGGAGCCGTATTCCCCCTTTGCTTTTTTTGATAACATGCATCTCTTACTATGAACATGAAGGCAACATAAAAGTAAAGCAATGCATGTAATAAAACAATAAACTCACACTGTGCAAAAATAAGCAAAGTGACACGTAATCATTAGCGCACGAGAGAAAGGATAGTGATTTAGAATGATAGATCATCAATTGCCTAAATACTGTTCCATCACCCAGAGTCTGCAATAGCTGGCAAGCCCTGTTTCACAGTGAGGACCTGGAGAACCCTTCCTGGGAAAGGTTTCCAAGTTTACCTCAAAAGGGGTTCTAGCTTTTTATAAGCCCAAATCAGCAAGTCAAAGTGACTTGACTACATTTTTAGTGCAGAAACACCTGGGTCTGTAGGCATACCTCCTGACCAGCTAGGGCCAGGGCTTGGCCAGAGCCAAGACCTTAACTGGAAAGGTTCCCCTAACATGTCCTATAAACAAGCTTCTATTAATATCAGTTGGGAAAATTTCTTAAAATTATACATTCCTTGCAGATAACTTCACAACAGTATGTGAAAGTTTGTAAAGCAGCCAGCTTTGTCATTTATCCTTAGCTAAGTAGTCAATGGTACCATGAACAAACTGCAACCAACCAAAAGAATGCATATGTGTAACATCAAATAATATCTTATGGATAATGCCCTTTATAAAAGGTCAGTGAATTCACGCTATGACATTAACAACATATTCAGAATCGTTAATACAGCAACAGTAACTGTTCTAAGAAATTGAGATTATATTTCTCCACACATCTATGCATATATGACAATAAAGCAAAATAAAAGCAGGAAAGAAAGGACTAAACAGCTTACAATTAATAATATCCATAACTTGGAATTGTTACTCATCCTTCTGTGCTACCTATGGAAGATAAAACAGCAAAGATTGTTATGAATAACTATCTTGATTGGCCAATGTAGAACATTTATACCCACAGAATTGTCAATGAAATTAAGGATCTAATAAACTGCATCTTCACATATTTTTACACAACTTACTATCTTGTATTCTTCAACAGTTGCTTACCAATTCTCCATCATAATTTTTTCAGTCGGTTCCATCTTATCTCTATAACAAAGGAACTGTATCTTTTAATTTAAATGAGCATATTTCAACAGAACTTAACTTCACTCAAACTTATTGTCACTTAAACGTAACAGAAAGTAAGCCTAACAGAACCTAAAGTTAACATCACTGAAATGGAACAGAAATTAATCTAAATAGAACCTAAACTTAACAGAACTTAAACTGAACAACACTTAAATTTAACCGATTTAACCTTAATAGAACTTAAACTTGACAGAGCTTAAAAGCAACAGACTTTACCCTTAACGTCACTTAAATGTAACAAAACTATAGTCAAAGTTGAGAGTGTTCCTTTAAATGTTTCAGATACACCCGAATTTAACTCATTTTGATTCCATCGTTACAAGAAAGCTATCGAAAATTTGTCATACAACAGTTAAGCATCAATGAACAATATGCAAGCAAACAACTGATTCATAAATGAAATAGCAGCAACATGGAACTCTAGGGTTTTACATAAATTAATTTTGAGAATAGCTCATGGTAACTATAAACAGTATTGAAAATACCTAGTCACGGTCAGTACTTTTCTAGTATAAGCATAAGTTTGCCAGGGTTTTTTAAAGTGCAGCTTTACTCAGAAAAATGACAACACTGTATATCTTGGCAAATTGCACTTAAAACCTGTTCAGTTCACAGATGGTAAGACAACTTTTTCAGATTGCCTGTACAATAGATTTGAGCTTGGACTATTAAAGCTAATGAGATATAAGTATTTAGGGATAAAACATCAAGGACCTCATTATATAATACTGCCAGGAGTTTTGCACATGTAACTCTGTTAGGTCAGTGGGTGCATAAGACTGACACATGTATATAAACAGCTACAAAGTCATGGTTTCAGGTGATTCTAAAGGAGTGTGCTACTGTTTACTTCACTTGTGGTCCATCAATGTACTTAAACTGTACAGTCCAATTTCAATTTAGAAGTGGCAAGGAAGAATAACTACACTTGAATCACTAAATAGCTGTACCTATTTGAAATGCTGTCACATGTTTCTTCGTGGCAAAAGATTCACAATAAAATTACCTTATTAAAGCTGTGGGGTAAAAAGCAAGCAAATAGGTAAAGCTAGCACAATTCTGCCTCCCTTTACAGTAGAGAGTCATGAGCCAATTTTATCTAAACTTCGAATAGCTTCTGCAGATAATGTTAATGGGGAAGTGAGCAAAGAAATGCTTTAATTGATGACTGGCTAAACCTACCACGGGCCTCACCCAGCTAATTGCTCCCAGTAACTCTTGTAAATCATTCAATGTTTTGACATCAGGCTTTAAATTGCTGTGGTTCCACATTTTGGTCAGTTAATATCCAGCCTAAATATTTCCAAGGAGGGATCTACTGAATTTTCTAAGGGGTCACAGTATCTTACAAATATGAATCTTCCTGTCCACAAGCTAAAATATTATCCACATAGTGATAAATGATGCTCTGAGGGTACCAACTTGCAAATATTTTTCCAGGTATACAAGTTTCTAATTTTTTGTAGTAACAGCTAACATCATTATAACTGAGCAAAGAATCAGTATTAATTCAGTCCAGAGTTTTAAATTGAAATTCTTAAAAAGGCAATATACATCTTATATGACAAGTTTTACCAATCATGCAATATATCAGCATTCCTGTTGAAGAATTTAGATCTTGCTAAGCAGTGTTAAAGTAAGGAATTATATAATGCTATCTGCATGCCGAAAGACACTACAGTTACACAGCTAACCTTGAATCTCTCTAATAAACAGTCCTGTCAAAATCTACAGCTTACTGAAAATACAAAGTTAATTTGAACAGAGATCCGGGTAATGATGTCATAAACATTGCGAGGATAGCCCATCTGCACTCTGGGGTTTGAGTATGCACCGTCATCTGTTAACTGAATGACAAACTCTCCTGTACCGATTTCTGCAGTTCCCTGACAATAGAGTAGGCTAAGTCTTTGTAAGTGGGTTGTTGACCTTGTTCGTAGACAACTGGGCACGCAGTAATAACGGACGGATCTCTGTGTTTCAACATGTCCTCTTGGCATTTTCTCACAGCAATGTGCCATAGCATCATCATTCTGTGTAGGGTATAAATCTGTTGTCTGCCCGTGATTTATGGGCCCAGGATCAGAAGGGTAGCCCGAGTCAGGATAGCAATCAAAGGGTAACATCTCCTCACAGGGTGGCCTGAGCTTGGAGTTGGCCGGTATGCTGTGAGCTGCCTCTGGGCGAGTGGGGGCCGGAGGGCCCAGAGGGGCCAAGGGGGCCGAGGGAGCCGCTGCTGGTGGAGCAGCCACAGGGGGGGCTGGCATCGGGGGAGAAGGCGGCGAAGGAGCCACTGTGGGAGGACTGGGCAGCGGAGAAGCTGTCTGCGGAGGAGCAAGGGACAGAGAAGCCGCGGCCAAAGGGGCCAACAGCCCAGGGGAGTCAGTTTCTAAAGCCAGCCGAGCCGCTCCGGAGGGAGAGCCGTGCAAAGAGGCCGCTCCGGGGGAGCATCACCAGTGCCCACAGCATCACGCGCATTTTGAGTCCGTTACTCGAAGTTGAGGATTGATCCATTCCCTGGTTCGTTATCAGTATCCTTTCCAGCACTCCCTGCCACAACTACTCGCAGGAGTTTTTAACATCAAAGCCTCTCTCATTTAGGAAACAGTTACAGGGTTCTTTGACCCATAACAAAATTTGCTCCAATGTGGAGAATGTGTCGCAATACTCAAGATCCTGCGGTTCTTCGTCCAGTGAATACCACTGACCTAACCTTATAGGCTGTGCCAGCATTTTGCTCTCCGTCCAAGTTTGGTTCTTAAAGAAAGCCCCTATCGTTATAGCAGGGTCTGAGCTCTGCTTTCTGCTTGCAGTCTAGGGGTCCAAGGTCATAAGGACCACCGGGCTGAGTTGCAGTCCATCTCTTCACTGCAATCTGATATCCCGTCCTTCGGGTGCCAATTGTAACGATGTAAAATGACACAGACCCTCCAGGCAGGTGCAAAAGGGAAGTTGTTTATTGAAAAAAACAGGCCTTTTTGAGCAATTAGGCCTTTATCAGTTACATACCTTTGAAACACAACAAACATAATTCAACCAACCACCATAAGCCACGATGTGAACACGTGATGGTTATATAACTTGTTTTTGCATGGTTATATAACTTGTTTTCTACCTCTATTCCAGCTGAGTCATTCCCAGAGTCCTTTTCTACTTAGCTGAAGTAACAGGAGTAAGCCATGATTTTACAAGGGTAACAAGGCCTTCATTTTGTAGTTTTACTTATCCGCAACAGAATGCCTGTTTTTTAATACTCAAAACTGTGTTAGAAAGTTTCTATTGGGTCGATTTCAGTATCATTTTTGGCGCCTCTAGATGGGACACTCTACCTGATCTCCTGTGGATCTGAGGGATCTCTGGATCTCTACACCAGCACCAGGGCTTTCCTGAAGAAGACCACAGATCCTCGGACCAGTCTAGGACACAGGTAAGATCCCATCTGATAATAAGGCTTTCTTTTGGGAATCCTGCCCTTATAAGGCATGTGGATCTTCCAGTGCGTTGGGTGGGTTATTTGATATTCTGGAATTTGATATTTGACCTGGTTTTATCGATCGATAGTTGTTTTGTATTTGTATCTGTATTGTAACATTTTGGGTCTACTATTTGGAGATAGGTAGTGGACAATCTAAAGGGGTCTTTCTGAAAAAATCCCCACTTGGTTGCATTTTGTGACATTGGAGAAAGATCAGAAGGCCCCCTGGGGGAACAGCTACCAGGGAGAATTTGATTAAGTATTGTAATCAGTGGTGGCTATTGTACAAACTAGACTCTGGAGAAAAGTGGCCACAAAATGGAACCTTGAACATTGTCACATGTGAACGTTACATGAATACATTGTTACAGCCAATGTTGTTTTTAAGATGAGAACAGAAATGAGATGAGGTTATATATGCTGATATATTTTTCACTTTGAGGAATCATCTGGAATGGTAGAAAGATTGTGGCTTGAATTCAGCCCCCTCAGACCCTTTTGTGCTGGCTCTTGAAAAGGAGAATCAAGGAAAATGGTTAGAGTGTTGATGTTCTATGTGCAGCATAGGACAAATTTGTTCTAAACATCTTCTCGATTAGGAGGACGATTTAGATCTTATGGTCCTAATTGCAAGCTTGAGGGGGGAACAGACAATCAGGCTGCCGAGACTGATATTATGAGGGAACTGGGGCATAAAGAGGCTCCCCTCCATCATGTGGTAGGTGCAGATGCTCCAATATCAGTAAAAGTTCTGTTTTCAATAACAGACCTTAATAATTGAAAGTCAATGGCTGTCACCTGTTAGAATACTAAAAAAAAAAAAAAAAAAAAATTGCAATTATGAAAGGAATTTCCAAAGGAATGGTTCCCCTGGGGAAAGGAAGGGAATGAGGGTGCAGACAACCTACCTCAAACTCCCCTGTGAGACTGGATATTAATCTATGTGCATACTGTAATAAAAATGGGCATTGTAAAAAGGATTGTCCACAGTTGAAACATAACAGCCGTCCTCTCGTGGGGGACCCCATCATCGCGGGTTCACCCATTATGACTGAGGGGGGACCGGAGGATTCTTCCCCAGAAGAACCTCTGGTTACAGCTAAGCTGGGGAATGAGGAGGTAAAGGAGGAGGTAGAACTTTTAGTAGATATGGGAGCTAGTTACTCTGTGCTAAACACAGTAAAAGGAAACTTGAGTAATGATTCTATAACAATCATTGGTGCAACAGGGAATCGCGAAACTCAGCCATTTTTCAAGCCCATTGATTTTAAATTAGAAAAGCAATGGATGACTCACCAGTTTTTGTATCTACCCAATTCATCAAAGCCTCTCCTTGGGAGACATTAATTGAAAAAACTAAATGCTGAAATCAAATTTTAAAATGACAAAATACAGGTTAGTATTCCAGAACCTAATTACGTGGAAGCCTCTATTTTTACACTACAGTCTCCAAAATTGGACATGACCCATCTGCCAGTATCACTTGAGGATGCAGTGATTCCAATAGTCTGGGCTGGAGAGGTGCCTGGATGATCAAAAAGAGCAGAGCCTGTAAGAATTAAATTGAAACCTGGAGCGGGACTGGTAAGGCAAAAGCAATACCCTTTGAAAATAGAAAGTTGTAAGGGTTTATTACCCCTTGTGGAAAAATTTATAAAATATGGCCTATTGAAGGAATGTGAATGCAAATTTAATACCCTTATTTTGCCATTTAAGAAGGCAAACGGAAAGGATTACCGGCTGGTACAGGACCTTAGAGCCATAGATAAGATAGTAGAAGATATACACTCGGTAGTAGCGAATCCTTATACCTTGCTAACAACCTTGAGTGAAAAATTAAAATGGTTTACAATATTAGATTTGAAAGATGCCTTTTTCTGTATCCCTTTGAGTACTGAAAGCCAAGAGCTTTTTGCTTTTGAATGGGAAAATGAAAACACAGGGAGAAGAACCCAACTGATTTGGACAGTTCTGCCACAGGGGTTTAAAAATAGCCCCACCATATTCGGAAGTCAATTGGCAAAAGAACTGGAGGAATGGAAAAATGAGAACCCTCTTGGAGTCTTGTTACAGTATGTAGATGACATTCTGATAGCCACTGAAACTAAACAGCAATGTTGGGATCAGATTGGGGCATTGTTGAATTTTCTGGGACTAAGTGGATATAGAGTATCCAAAGACAAAGCACAAATATTCCAGATCACAGTAACCTACTTGGGATTTGAAATCCTCCAAGGACCCAGGAGGCTGGGACAGGAATGAAAAGAAGCAATTTGCCAACTTCCACACCCATGAACGGTAAGAGAGTTGTGTGCATTTCTTGGGATGGTTGGATGGTGTCACCTGAGGATCAGCAATTATGGGTTGCAAGTAAAGACACTGTATGAGCTCTTGAAGACATCTCAGAAGGACTTTATAGTCTGGACTGATGGTTCATGGGCTGCCTTTTTACAAGTCAAGCAAGCCCTCATGGGGGCCCCTGCTTTGGGATATCCAGACCTCATGAGCCCGTTTGAACTATTTACCTATGAAAGACAAAATATAGCACTGGGAGTGCTGTTGCAGTTCCTCGGGGACCAGAGGAGGGCCGTGGCCTACTTTTCAAAGAAACTAGATAATGTCAGCCAAGGCTGGCCTAGTTGTCTTTAGGGCAGTAGCAGTTACCTCTTGATCCAGGAAGCTCGAAAACTGACTTTGGGACAAAGCATTGTAATTTATGTACCACATATGGTGCAGTTGGTACTAGAGCAAAAAGGGGGCTACTGGTGATCTCCTAGCCAGATGCTAAAATAGGTAATCTTGCTGGAGCAAGACAATGTGACACTCAAAACAACTTCTATTGTTAACCCTGCTATATTCTTATCTGCCCAACAAGTAGAAGGAATCCCAGAGCATGATTGCTTACAGACCATAGAAGAAGTGTATTCCAGCAGACCTGACTTAGGAGACAGCCCCTTGGAAAGACCTAATTGGGAATTGTGTACTGATGGAAGCAGCTTTGTCTGAAATGGAAAACGACTATCTGTGGATGCGCAGTGACTGCACACCATCAGGTAATCAAAGCAGGGTGCTCCCCTCCGATGTTTTGGCCCAGAAAGCAGAACTAATTGCACTCACTTGAGTTTTGGAATTGAGTAAAGGAAAATGAGTTAACATTTGGACTGATTCAAATATGCTTTTGGAATGGTACATGCACACAAGGCCATCTGGAAAGAAAGAGGCCTTTTGACATCTCAAGGCACATTGATCAAAAATGGAAAACAGCTCTTGGACTTATTTGAAAGCATCCATAAACCAGCAGAAGTTGCCATCATGCATTGCAGAGCACACCAAGTGGGTAAGACCAAACCAGAATTGGGGAATTGTTTAGCTGATAAGGCTGCCAAAGAGGCTGAAGAAAAAGGCATGGTAGAAAAAAAAGTTTTATCTTTAATACCCCTGCCAGAGATACCTCTCCCAGTAGAAAAATCTCAGTATAGTGCTAGGGACTGTCAATCAAAACCTTAGAAGCATGATTTGATCCACGAGCCTGGGCAATTACCAGAACCAGGCAAATAGTAGTCCCAGAACCAATCTTGAGTGAAATAGTGGATTGTGAGCACAAGGCACTCATTGGAGTACTGAAAAATTCTGAAACATTTGCAAAACTCTATAACTGGATCTAAAATGGCTCAGATTGCACAATCAAGAATCCAGCAACATATAGTTTGTCAAAGAAAGAACCCTAACATGGCTTACAAAATAGTGCTAGGAGCCATAAAATCTGGAAGTGTTCCAGATGAATGTTGGCAGATTGATTTTACTGAATCACCCAGAAAAGGGGGGTATAAATACCTCCTAGTTCTGGTGGATACTTTTTCTGGGTGGCCAGAAGCCTTCCCTTGTCGCACCAACCAGGCTAAGGAAGGGACTAAAATACTGTTGAACCAAATAATACCTAGATTTGGGGAACCTTTGGGAATGCCATTAGACAGAGGTTCCCACTTTATTGAAGAAGGGGTACAACAGGTTAGGAAAGCCTTGGGAACAGCTTGGGATCTTCATACTCCTTATAGGCCCCAAATTAGTGGCAAAGTAGAGCGAATGAATTATACAATCAAACTGCAGTTGGGTAAAATATGTCAGGAAACCTCCTTGACATGGGTCCAAGCCTTATCTGTTGCTCTACTTCAAATTCTAATTCAGCCGCAGGGCACCAGCAAAATATGCCCCTATGAGCTGCTATATGGTTGACCCTACCAAGTACCACACATTCTAGGAAACACACACGTAAAAAGAGGAGTTGATTTGAATAATTGCCTCATTTCTCTTAGTAAAACTTTACAGGATTTGCAGCAAGCAGTGGTGATCTCCAGACTGATGGGACTGGACACACAGCGCATGAATTCCAACCAGGAGATTGGGTCTGCTTGAAAGACTGGGGAACCACTCTGCTGCAGCCAAAGTGGAAGGGACCTTTCCAAGTACTACTGACAACTTTTATTGTGTTGAAACTGGATGAAGTAAAATCATGGATGCGTTATTCCAGAATTAAAAGAGCCGAAGCCCCTTAGGTAATCAAACCGTTGTCTGAGAAAAACCAAGATGCCTAAGTCTTGTTTTGCTATCAAAGTCGTAGAGTGTCTACAGATGTCCAGGAAATCTGGAAACAAACCCAGATTTTACAATGCACAGCTCAGGACGGCACCTCCTGGGGATGTAAAGAAATCTTTATCAAACTTACTTCATGATTACCCAACTGGACTTGGTTAAAACATGTTTATAATCGGCACCATAACTGCTGTATGTGTTTTAGCTTGCATCATGATTCAGTGTTATAGCTGTTGTAAGGCCTTACACTATAAAATGAAATATAGATATTAAGCAACTAGTTCCCATAAGGAATTTAGTCCCAAGGATAGAGGGGACTTGATAAGGACAGTAGAACAGAACAGCATAGCCTTGGAGAAGTCTATAAAGGATGTAACTTAGGCAAACAGAAGTAATACAAAACACAAGCAGGATGCCAGCTCAGCTCTGCAAGGCTGTCAAAGCAGCAGTTATGCAAAACAAAAGTATTGCACTTACTAAAAACCACAGGTCAAGGAACAGCTGCCTAAAAAAGACACCGGATGTTGAAGACCACCAAAGAAGAACCCCAAAAAACCATACAAGAACTTCCAATAAGGGGTGTGATTATGTAAAATGAAGTAATACATATACATCAAGTAAGCAGGGATAGCCTATGAATATGTAATCATTGTGTACAATGAAACTCTTTACCCAATGTTCAGGGCACTCAATTAGTGGAAGGATTCTCTGAGTGACCAGCACACTGCAATAAAGAATGCCTGCTTTCTAATACTCAAAACTGTGTTAGAAAGTTTCTATTGGGCTGATTTCGGTATCAATAGAAACTATGTCTCCACAAGCTAACAAGAAGGAAATACAAGCTTTCATAGGCCTTGTGGGATTCTGGAGAATGCATATTCCAGGTTATAGTCATCTGTTGCTATGACCCAGCCCACTGCCGGGCTGGGGCAGCGTGATGCCAATCAATCCCAGCCCATCTCCTGGATCGAGTTTCCTGAAGAGGCAGGCTCAGAGGGTGGATCAAGGGGCGGCTCAGAAGCCTAAGCCGCACCCACCTGGGCAGTGCCCAAGTACAAGCCGCCTCCCCTGGTTCGGGAAATTTCCTGGTTACTTGGTTGTTCACTGGTTCTTTGTTATAACTCCTGCCTCTCAGTTTCTGTGAGGAATGAGACAACTCTATGTAGAAATTAAAACAATTTATTAAAACAGAAAAATTGAAAAATTGCAAAAAACTAACAAAATATAAAAATTTGGGATCCAAGTGGCTCAAGAGGTATGCCCCAGGAGCGCAGGGATTCAGGAACTTTAGGCTTAAGACAGCTCTGAACCTCAGGTAGAGAAAAAAAACAAACTTGCAGTTTAGGCTGGTCAAAAAGAAATCTATTTCTAAAAGCCCCTAGAAAGGGGTAGGTTTCTCCAGCACTGCCTTAGCAAGCTGGAGAGGAAGGGAGACTGAGAGGGCGTGTCTTTCTTTTTCTCCCTTTTATAGCTTTTGCTCCGCCCACAGTCCGCCCACAGCCCACCCCCCTGGTTCAAGGCGATTGGTGTTTTTCCCTTGACAGACCATCTCTGTCCACCAATGGCTCCTCCTGGTCAGAGGGGTGATATTAGTTGAGATAAGGGTCAGGTGCTTACGGGGGCTGGTTATGGGGGCTGGGCTGTTTGTTGCAACTGGGGTTTTTTTTAAAATCTGCTTTGAAACCAAGATACAAGTAAAACATAAAAAATACATCCAACACATCTTAAAACACTTGTAAAGGTATACAGTAAACACAGGAAGACCATAAAAACTTGATTAGTGTACCTGGACTGATGGATTGATTTTAACATTCAATTTAAAAATATTAAGCTCAAATTAATTAAGGCACTTAATATGCAAAGACCAAGCACAAATAGGGATTTCATATATGACAAGTCCCCCCTTTTTCTCTTATGCTCACATCTTTGGTCTTTGCATTTAAGTGGAGGTGGATAACTCTTCAGGGATAGATTCAAGCTCTTTAAAACTGTCCCACACTTGCTGGGCAATTTTTCTCTCCTTTCTAGTTTTCTTATTGTTACTATTATTGATATGCATAATCTTTTGAGCGAATGGTGGACGTTGCTGTTGTCCTTGAAGATCCTGGATCAGTGGCATGCTTTGGACGACAGTGGTGATTAGACGGATGAAACAAGGGATTAAACAAGGGAGAAAAATAAGTCCTGTAAGGGAAAGTCCAACAATAATTAAAGCTTTCTTCCACCATTGTCCTTGGAAAATATTTTCCCACCATTCAGAAGTGATCAAGGGCTGCCATTTCTGCACTGGAACATGGGCTAGTTTCCTGATGTTTTGGGTAATCTTGGTGATGGCTTCACCGTGATCATCAATATGGATGCAGCAGTCTGAGGTGTTAAACTTGCCGCATACTCCACCTTCTTCAGCTAGTAAATAGTCCAATGCCAGCCTATTTTGGTACACGGCTGCTCGAGTTTGCCCTTGCTGTGTGTTAAGCAGTTCAAGAGCAAGAGAGGTCTCATTAGTGATTACCTCAATTAGTGCTTGCAGTCTGATGATCCGGTTTAGCATGTAGATGGGAGTTCGGTACCCCCAGCTCCCATCCTGTGCCCATGTTGCAGGTCCATAAGTCTCTAGGATCCTCTCAGCTGGCCACTCTTCTTCTCCCCATCTCTGGGTCCCTCCTATTACATGTCTCTTAGTACGGAAAAGTTCATCATAAAGGGAGATTCCAAGGTGGGCTCCAGCGTTTTCAGCAAGTAGGAAGAAGTTTGGTTGAATGGCTCCAAGTGTGCAGCTCCCTTTCCAGCGAGGTGGTAAGTTGGAATAAGCTCGGTTACCACAGATCCAGTAGAGGTCTTGTGGTGCTTCCCAGAAGTGGGGTTGTATACTTGCTGCTGTAATCCAGTACTTGGAAATTTGTGGCAGGACAGAATATGGATTTCCTTGATCCCAGCACTGCCAGAGTTTTTTAACAGGATTCAAAATGCAATTTTTGTTTTTAACCTTTTCTGCAGACCAGAATACATCTGGTTCTTGAGGTATCCACCAATGTTTTTGCCCATCAGTTACCAGGTACCTTTTGCATATTGTCTCACCAACTTCTTCTAAAAATTTTCTTCCTTTCCTCCAGATGCATTCTTCTCCAATAACAGTATTGCTTAGCAGCCAGGTTTCATTGTCATGTCGGGTTGTGGGGGAGAGATTACTCAGTCGGAGTAAATCGGGGGGTCCAAGACTGACTCCCCGCCAAGGCCAACTCTCCGATTCTAAAGTTCCTCCGCACACCCAGCAATTTGTTAAATTTAGCTGTTGTCCAATCCTTTCTGCCAGGTCAATAAACAAGTTTTTCCTTGACATCAAAGGATTGTTTTCTTTTTGTTTTTCCTTTTCTTCTATGACCACCTCTTGGATCAGGTCAGTGTCATAGGTCTTTCTTTTTAACAAATCTTCTGTCTTGGTTATGTATCTAAAATTGAAACAGAGCCAATCGTCTTGGGAGGGGCACTCTCCCTTCTGCTTATGTATTTGGGTGCCAATGTTTTTGCCAATCCAGTACTTGTGACCTTTTTCTGAGCAGACACTCAACCTTGTTATGTTGTAACAAGATGGATTAACATAAGTATGTGCTCGGAAAAAGTGTCGAATTTGAAATGAGCCTCCTTCTGCCTGGTACACAGTCTTGTAACATCTGTTACAGCGGCTGTCGGCTGCTTGTGTAAAGGGAGGCCAGAGGACCCAGAGACAGATGACACTCAGTAGCAGGATGTTGCTCACTTTCCCCTTTAGGCATACCCGAGAGGAGCTGTCAGCATTTGGGTTGCCTCTGCTGGTGGGGGTTGTCATCTTTGCTTCTTTCGTCCTTTCTTTAGGCATCTCACCTTCAGATGGTTCTTCAGTGACCTCAGGCTTCTGGAAACTCATGGTTATTTTAGGGTTGGCCTTGTCAAAGATTAGAGTTATCGTGCCCATAATTTTGGAGTCTGATTGGACTGTTATTGGAAGAGAATGCTGGCTTCAAATGGAGCCTTACTATACAGTTGATGTGACAATATGGTTGTGTGAAGGCAGAATCTGTAAAAGGGAATAACAAAGAACAGAATTAACAGCAAAATATTTTCAACTTAGTTTAACAACTTGTAGCTAGCACTTATTACTGAGGTATAACTGGGGAAGAACTGGGAGTACAGGATTTTATTAACTTGGAGTGAGGGATGCTGAGTGGAGCTTTCAAACAGGGTGTTTAGTTTGATGGTTTGTCTGGAGGTTTCTTCTCTTCAATTGGTGGTGTTACTGGACCCTTCACCCTCTTGACATGCGTCCAGCCCTTTTCAAATGTCCGGACAGCTGTTTCAGTGGTTAGCTGGACCTGAAATGGACCTTCCCAGGATGGGGTTAATGACTTTTCTTTCCAGGATTTTATTAACACCCAGTCACCTGGATTGATGTGATGTAAATTAAAATCAAGTGGGGGAGTTTGTGGTAGAAAACCTCTTTCCCTTAGCAACTCTAGATTTTTGGCAATTATCTGTACATATTGTTGTACATTGGTGTTTCCACACTCTTTCACATTCAACTCTTGTGGTGTAGCAAGGTAGGGTAATCCATACAACATCTCATATGGTGAACAACCCAAATCAGATCTTGGCTGTGTCCTAATTCTAAGAAGAGCAAGTGGAAGGCATTTTACCCAGGTCCATTTTGTTTCCAGCATTAATTTTGTGAGGGTGTTCTTGATTGTCTGGTTCATCCGTTCCACTCTCCCCGAGCTCTGTGGATGCCACGGGGTATGTAATCTCCAATTTGTTCCTAATTGCTGAGCCAATTGTTGTACAATTTGGGAGGTAAAATGAGTACCTCGATCTGAATCTATGCGGTGGACTATCCCATAACGGGGGATAATTTGCTCGAGGATCACCTTACTCACTGTCTGGGCTGTTGCATTGACAGTTGGAATAGCTTCCACCCAGTGGGTAAGGTGATCAACGATTACCAATAGGTATTTCCACCTCTGGACAGGAGGCATTTCTGTAAAGTCAATTTGAATGTTTTGGAAAGGCCTGATTGCTAATTCAATTCCTCCGCCCGTGTTCTTTTTCATTACCTTTTTGTTAACTTTTTGACAGATTACACAGTCCCGGGTTATTTGGTTGGCTATTTCATAAACACCAGTGCATCCAAAGGTTCTGAGATAGTGATCCGCCAGAGCCTTTGAACCCCAATGATTGCTTTGGTGGATATTTTGTAGAATTTCTCGGGTTAAATTTTTGTTTAAAATTTGGCGTTTATCTGGTAAATACCAGCGGCCTTGAGAATCCTCATTGGCACCAATTAAAACTAATTTCTGTTTTTCCTGATCAGTAAAAATGGGCGTGGGTAAAATGTTAGTTTGTGGAATAGTGTCAGATGTGGTGGTGTTAGTTGGAAGTTGGTTTACTTCCATCACTTTTACCTCTTCTTCCACTGCTGCTTCTTTTGCTGCCAAGTCTGCTAGGTTGTTCCCCCGAGCTTCTTTTGTGGTTCCCGATTGATGACCTGGAATATGCACCACTGAGATCACCTGAGGCAGTTGCAGTGCTTTTAGAATTTTTAGGATCAATTCCTTATGTAGGATATCTTTCCCTTTGGTGTTTAGGAACCCCCTTTCGGACCAGATTTTTCCAAAGGTGTGGACTACGCCATAAGCGTATCTGGAGTCAGTGTAAATGGTCCCGATGCTTCCTGCTAGTCGGTGGAGTGCTTTTTCTAGGGCATAGAGCTCACAGACCTGAGCTGACCAGGTTGGTGGCAATCTGCCCTTTTCTAGCACACACATTTGGTGTCCATCGACCACTGAATAGCCAGAGCATCGCTTTCCATCCACCACTCGAGATGACCCGTCAATGAAGAGGATTTCCCCTTCATTGAGGGGACAGTCCACCAGGTCCTCTCTGACTTTTGTTTGGATGTCAATTATCTCAATGCAATTGTGTTCAATTTCTTTTTCTGATGGGGTCCCATAAAGAAATTGAGCTGGATTTTGGTGTGTACACACAACTAACCTCAGGTGGTCTGAGTGCATGAGAATGGCTTCATATTTGACTATTCTTGGGTCAGTTAACCACTCTGCAGCCCTGTGAGCTAAAATGGTTTTGATTGAGTGTGGTGTATGCACTGTCAAGTCTCCACCAAAAATGAGTTTTTGACTCTCCGAGACCAGAACGGCTGCTGCGGCGATGGACTGGATGCAGACGGGCCATCCTCTGGACACTGGATCTAGTAATTTGGAAAGAAAAGCAACTGGCTTCCTGACTCCTCCCCACTCCTGGGTCAAGACGCCATAGGCAACTCCCTTCTCCACATTAACAAATAGATCGAAGGGTTTTTCTAGTGAAGGAAGGCTTAAAACAGGTGCTTTTGTTAATTTCTCTTTCAGATTTTGTAATTTTTGTGTGTCTGAATTAGTCCAATTAAAAGGTTCTTCTTCTATTAGTTTTTCATATAAAAATTTGGCAGATTGTGAATACTGATCAATCCACAGTCTGCAGTATCCAAATAGGCCTAATAATTGCCGGATTTCTCGTTTTGAAGTTGGAGGTGGTAGATTTAGGATTCCTTCTACTCTTTCAGCACTGAGTTTTTTTGTGCCATGGCCAATTAGATGTCCCAAATACTTCACCTCCTGTAGCACAAATTGTAATTTAGGTTTTGACACCCTCAGCCCGTTCCTCCCTAGAAAATTCAGTAACTGAATTGTAGCAGTTCTTACCATAGACTCCTGTTCCCCAGAGAGGAGCAGATCGTCTACGTACTGAGTTACCTGAATCCCTTCGGGTGGAGAAAAGGAACTTAGCAAATCTTCTAGCGCTTGGCCAAAGAGTGTGGGTGCCTCGGTGTAACCTTGAGGCAGTCGAGTCCAGCGCAGCTGCTGCTTCCGTCCAGTGTCTGGATCCTCCCAGGTAAATGCAAAGATGTCTCTGCAATGAGAATCTAGAGGACATGACCAGAAAGCATCTTTAAGGTCAATAACAGAGAACCAGGCATGTGCTGGGGGTACCCGACTCAGGAGTGTATAGGGGTCCTGCACCAGTGGGTACCTGGTTTGGACTCTCTTATTGACCTCACGCAGGTCTTGTACAAGCCGGAATGACTTATCTGGTTTCTGGACAGCCAAAATTGGAGTGTTGTAACTGGATTTGCAGGTCTCAAGAATTCCATCTTGTAATAAGTCCATGATAACAGGCTTCAGGCCCTTTCTTTTGTCCTTGGAGAGGGGATATTGTGGTACACGTACTGGCTGGCTATTTGGGAGCAACTCAATTGTTAGAGGTGTGATGTCCATTTTTCCCCGGTTGCCAGGTTTGGCCCACACTACCGGGTCAATGTGTTGCTCATCTACTAAAGATAAAACAAACAATTTAGTGGTCATTTTTCCACCCTGCGGTACCACCCCAACCCTCAGAGGTATTTGGAAGTCACGTCCTAAAAGATTGATCCCAGCTTGAGGTAGGTATAGCACATCCCCTGTATGGGTACGTCCTTGTATGGAAAGGGTTACATTTTTAATTACAGGAACAGCAAAGCTTTCACCATTAGCACCATATATATCTAATGTATCTTGAGAAATAAAACATCCTGGAGGTGTTTCAGTGACACAGGTTCTTTCAGCACCTGTGTCCACTAAAAACTCCACTTGTTGTCTCTGGGGTCCAGCTTCTAATTTTATCAAGGGCTCTTTAAGATGTTTTTGCCCCAGAGAATAAAGCCCCTGACCCCTTCAGTTGTTCAAAATTTGTCCCTCCATTTGAAGGACTCCTTGATCTCTCTGCTTTTTAAAACAGTACCACTGCCCGTGGCCTGGTTTATTACAGTATGTGCAAATTAACCTCTCAGGTCTTTGAACAATTGAGGTAGATTGTTTATTGCAAACACAAACCTGTGGCTGTTGCTGAGGGCAGATTTGGGTTTGCTGTTGTGGGATGCCCCTTTGGGAAGTTCTTTGTGTAGGAGGGTTGTGGATTGGAGCATTAGTACTGTTATTCATTATTCGGCTTTTAGCCTTCATCCTCTCTTCATCCCTCCTAACAAAGACTTTTTGGGCTTCCTCCAGTAATTCATCTAGTTCCCTCTCTGGCCATTTTTCCAATTTTTCCAATTTTTTTCTGATGTCAGGCCAGGAGTGAAGCACAAAATGTACCTTTAGCATAGTTTTGCCTCCCTCACTGTCTAAGTCAATGACAGAATAAAGTTGGATGTTATTCCTTAACCGAGCCATCCAAGCTGTTGGGGACTCATCCTTTTCCTGTTCCCCACAAAATGCTTTTTTCATATTATTAACTCGAGGAACAGCTTCTCTAATCCCTTTTATAATTAAATTTCTGTAGTCTTTCATGTTCCTCCTGCCCTCTTCTGAATTTGGGTTCCATTCAGGGTCTGTCAGTGGTAATTTTTGTTCTCCAATTGGGCCTTGATTAGAATTATTTTCTCTGTCCCAGACTGTCACTCCTGCAGCTCTAATCAATTTTCTTTCCTCAATGGTGAATAAGGAGTGTAGGATGGATTGTATCTCTCCCCAATTATAAATATTAGGGCCGAGGAATTGATCAAATTGGTCAGCTAGACCAATGGGGTCAGCCATCAGGCTTTTCATTTCTTTTTTAAATTCCCGTACCTCAGATGAAGCTAGAGGTACAACTACATAACCAATTCCTCCTTGAGCATTTCCCATGGGTACCTCCCTAAGAGGTAAAATTTTAGACTCATGGGGAGTGCTAAGGCAGGTGGGACAGTCAGGTGTTTTAAATGATTTCTTTCTAGTGCAAGATGCTGGGCCATCCTGGCTAGAAGAAATCCTTTGTCCGGTTGTCTTTTTGTGAGAGCAGGAAGGAACAGAATTTTCTTTTTCACTTTCATTCTCATTTTCTGAGTCCCTTTCGATTGGGTGGCTTGATGAAGGAAGGACCCTTTCTTGTTCAATTTGGACCCTCCTTTCTGGAGGAGTTACTGGAGGAAGGTAGTCTAGGGGGTCCCACTTTAGTTTATTTAATTTAGGTTTTTGCTTTTCCTTCTGTTTGTGTTCTTCTGCAATGGAAAAAATTTGGTTTGAATTTTTATTAAGTCCAATTGAATTAGATTTAGTTTCCTCTTCCAATTCTATTTTTTTGCTTTGGTCTTCATTTTGTTTTTGCCAATAATTTAACCAAATTTTAGCATAGTCTAATTCATCAGAATGTTTTGGAGCTTTGTAATGTACATAAGAATGCAAAGCCTCACAAAGCCATTTTTCAGAAGACCCATACTTGGGCCATCTGAGTCCATCTTTGTTAATTTTATGTTTTGGCCACTTAAAAACACAGTACCTAATCATTTGGCACTGGTCTTTTTCTTTAGTTAAAAGATTTTCTTCCCACTTTAGGAGCATTTGTCCTAACGGGCTCTCTGGGAAAATTTTGTATTTCTTCATTAGGTCTTTCTTTTTGCTATTCGCTTGTCCCATTTTGTTACTAGGAAGCAAACAAGTAGCTAGTGCAGAAGAAAAAAAATTTTATTATTTTTTTTTTAATTAAATAAACCAAAGTATTGTATTATATAAAACAATGAAAATATTGCATAAGGAAATAATGTTACAAAATAACCTAAATTCAATACACTATCACAATAAAAAAATGATAATAAAGTTATAAGCATAAAATACAATACAACTAATGTAGAGAAAAGCAAGCAGGGTTAGTAGATATATAAGGGAATGAATGATGGCGAATCTGTGGGAAAAAAATTAAATATGGTAGGCTGGTGAGAAACAAATATGTTGCAAGAAAAATTAATTTTAATTATAAAAAGAATAATTAGTGAATATTTAAATTGGTTAAAGTATAACTGAAATTTAGATAGTTTTATACATATATACTTAAAATTTAAGAAACAAGAGTTGTCTTTATTAGCAAAGGAGAGATAAATTTAAAATATTTATAACCGAATTAAAGGAAAAATATTATAATGAATAACACAAACAGTAATTCAAAATATCAAAGTAGTGTCTTATGATTAAAGCAGATAAAGCAAATTACAACTACAATCCAATAACCCAAACACTCCAAACTAACAGGAAGTATAAAGGTGCTAGATAGCACTGACCACAAGAGTGCAGCTAAAACAAGTTCACACATGCACTTAGGACAGCAAAGGGGTGCAGTTCAAATTAAAAGGACACAAAATGGCGGCCGACCACATGGCGGCCCGAAATTTCAAAATGGCGGCCGACCACGCGGCGGCGCGAAATTTCAAAATGGCCGCCGACCACGCGGCGGCCCGAAATTTCAAAATGGCCGCCGACCACGCGGCGAAAAGAAAAAGAGAGGGGTTTAAAATGAGGTTTCTCCTCAGTTCTAGACCCGAGGAGACTGAGACACTAATAAAAATGAATTTGGGGCTGCGCACACCCCTAAAACGTGGAAACCTCCCCCCAGAAAGGCTGATCACCACACTCGATCTTCCCCTCTGTGTCTCTAAAGGGGTGATCCCTCGTGGTGCCCTTAAAAAAATGAACCCTTTCAAGCACACTCACACACACACTGGGGGCGGCCAACCCCCCCACACACTCTCTCACAAAAGGAATTCCACTCGGAGGTTCCCCAAAAACTAATAGCCCTTAAAAAGGGTAAGTCCCTAACTAAGTTCCCTTTAAGAAGGGTTCAAGCCTTACCACAAGTCTTTCTC